>NC_092066.1:3362500-4085000 GCF_039877785.1 Chaetodon trifascialis | reverse complement strand
AGAACGAGGAGGAGGAGGAGAGGAGGCTGGGAACTTTCTTTTTTTCTTTTTTTTCAAAGGAGAGAAAGGGGATGACGGGAGGTGACGAAACTCCCTCTCTTTCCCACTCTCTCACTCTCTCCTCCACCTCCTCCTCCTCCTCCGCCGGTGTGGTGCTGTCTCTGAGTCGGAGGTGTCGGTGCAGCCGGACTGGAATGGGAAATAGACGCGGGAGGAGGTGTCTGTTGCATCACCTCACCATGGATTTTTGGTAGGACTCAGTTCTTCTTCATGTTCATGCGATGTGGTTTCCTTTATAACCTTCTGCTGTTCAGTTTTCCTGACATTTGTCCCAGAAATCTTTGCGAAATGCCAAAGACGATGAGTCCGTCCTGCTGTTGCTCTCTCCGTCATTCATCCCTCTGTTGGATGGTGGACTTCTGCACATTTCACTCTCTTATCTTTCATTTTCATTCAGATTATGCTTGCTGCACATGTAGTTAGAGCTTTTCGCGTCTCCTAAACACTCAGCAAATTACAGAAATCGATTAGCCTCACCCGAAAGTACACGTTTCGAGGTGAGCGCGCGATGGGAGTATCCGTGGAGTTCAGACGCTGATTGACGGCGCGCCCTGGTCGAGGGGCTTCATGCAGCTGCATCTCACCGTAACACTGTAATAACATTTCATTTAATGGGATTTGCTGCTGTTTTAATTTGCTCCAGCTGCGGCTTCGCACCGCTGGAGTGCAAACTTCAAATCACGTTGTGCATTTTCTTTTTCTTTTTTTTTAATGTTGCAAGCGATATTCAACTTGGAGGAGTATCCTAATTTGTATGCTGTGTGTGACATCGCTGAGAAATTGACTCACACTGTTCTGTCTGGCAGAGATTTGAGGCATTTAAAGTGAAATTAATGGTGTTTCTGTCAGATTGGAAAATAAAATGTCCGTATTGGCAGGATGGATTTTAGCACTGTGTCATGTTGTTGGTGGGGGCTGTTTTTGTGCAAAATGTGTGTGTGTGGACTTTTGCTTCAGTGCATGTGTGCACACAGTAGTGCAAGTATGTACAGTGTTTGGGTGTGGGTGTGGGTGTGTGTGTGGGGGGGGGGTGGGGGGTGCAAAATGACATGCAAGTGTGTGTAAGTGTGCACCTGCAGATGCAAGTGTGTGTCAAATGTAAAATCCCTCTGCATGTCAGAATGTGTGTATGTGCACACAGCTACTTACTCACATGTGCGGCCGTGTGTGTGTGTGTGTGTGTGTGTGTGCGTGTGTGTGTTTGCTGAAAGGTTTTGTTAAAACCCCGGCTGAACTTTTTCAAAGGCGCGGGATGAATCAGAGGTGAGGGACACATCTTTGTTTCCTCCAGCGGTCGTCGTGGAGGAAAACAATAGCCGGCCGCCGCTCTCCCTCTGACCTTTTTTCACCCGTCCTGAATAAGCCGGAGCCGTGCAAATCCATCTGCCTTTTGTCTATGGGAGCCTGGCTAATCCACACCCCCCTTCACACACATATACACCCTGTCACACACACACACGCACACACACCAATCAGGAGACCTAACCCCTCCACAGACCTCCATCTCAAATCCAGATACCAAACGCCGCACACACGTCCGTCACAGGCGTGATACACTCGTTGAGGCTGATTTAATTTTAAGTTCTTAATTGATTTTAACATTTTCTTCAGCTGTGAAGCAGATTATTGTAAGCAGATGAATTGAAATGCTACCTACACATCACACCGAGTGCTGATAGAGCTGGTGGAAGGGGAGCCGGTTTCAGTGCAATCAGAAATTCACCCGAGGAGGAATAAAAACCCGAAATCTTCTGTAATGATACGTTTCTTTTCCCTCTCTCTCTGAGGCTTTTTATTCTTTTCCCTCCTGCTCAAAGACGCCTGTCTGTCTGCAGGGAGTGTGTCTGATATTTGCTGAAAAGGGCTGAACCCAGCAGCGTATACAGCCAGCCAGCCACAGTCCTTGACGGGCTGCGTTAATGCTTTTCAGAAATACTCGGCGAGGAGGAGCCGCGCACTGTATGTCAAATCACGTTTGCCTATGTGAAATGAAAAATTTGCAAGTACAATGGCGTTTGCTGGGGCAGATGGACAATAGAGGTGGAGGCATGAAAGGAGCTCCCTTCTCCCTTCTGCCTTTGGGGAGACAATATTTTCTTTCATTTTCCGCCACTCGCCCAACCAGACTTGATCGAAATGTCTGATTTTCCTCCAGAAACAAACAGGATATTTTTTTTCCTGCGTCATATGATTAAAAAAATTGAGCCAGGATTGGTCCAGATTGAAGTCTGGAGTGCTGTTTGAGTCTGGCCGCTTTCCTTTTAGCCACCAAGTAACGCTGATTATTGCCATAGACTACTCCTTTTTTCCATTCGTACCATCAGAGCAGCAGCACGAAGGTTAAATTCCCTTTAATTTCTGCTGCGGTTCACCTTAGCGCTCACAGCTTTCTACATCAACATGTCATTTAATTGAAAGTGTTAAGCCACAGGAGGGAGAGTCAAGAAAGGCCTCAGAGCTGCAGAGCGGTGCCGATAACCTCTTATTATCAGAAACAGAGCGGAGGTGTCGCACGTCTGACAGGCGTAATAATATATGCAGATACAGGTATTCAGCACTTTGCTCAGTGTTTCTAAGCGTTCGCCGTCCTGCTGCGTTGCTGGAAAGGTTGCACAGTCCTCTGCGCCATGATGGCTGCACGCACCGGCTCGCGTGTGAACCTCCCATCCCGAGCAAACATTTGATTTTCAATCATTGCAAATTTCTGCTACGTCTGCCTCTGCGGCGCGGGCGGAACGGCCGCTCGTTTTTCACCGCCGCGAGCCAACAAGTCACACACAAGTCCCCGAGTCTCACGCTCAGCGACACACACTCCTCCACCCCTCTGCTGTTGCTAACAACTGCAACCAAACTTGATTAAGCAGGTGGGGTCGGGCTACATTTATTTGAATCAATAGACAGACATGTGAGGCGGCCATGATAAAGAGAGGTGGTGGTGTGTGTGTGTGTGTGTGTGGGGGGGGGGGTCAGTGCTTTGGAAACGCCAGCATCTGTCCCGTGAAAGATGACTGAGCTGTTACAGTTAAAGCCTTGAATTATGGGCCATTACTAGCCGAGCAAGATGCAATCCCTCTCCATGAAAGTTAATTTGACAAAACAATGAGACGACTCAGGGAGCGAAATGACAAATGAAGTTATTTGATCCGTGGTGGGAAAAAAAAAAACAAAAAAAAAATACATTTTGCAAAAGATGATTGCAGTGGGAGCATGTGGAATCAGCAGTAATGCGTTATTAACGGCCGCGCCGAGCCCGCGACGCGTGCAGCTACTTTTGTTTAGGATGCTTCCTTAACGGCTGATATTTTTCTTTCACATCGAGACGCCATTAATAAAAAAAACATCTAAAACACACAAGGCAAAATCAGTTTCATCTGCTTTTACGGATGTCCGTTGCAATATTAAAAGCCGCCGCCATGCAAACCCAACATGAACAGAACCCCTGCGTTCTGTTTATGACTGATTCATGAACAGCCTCGGCGGCGGCTCGCGGCTGCTGGCGGATGAATCTTTTATACGTGCTGCACTTCAGAGCTGAATTTCTCACATTTTTTTTGTTCCGCTTTATTATTATATTTCTTCCCGAGCATTGAGAGGACGGCCTTTAGTGCAGAGACGCCCACTGTTTCCTTTCAGGGCCGTCACATTACTATGCAACCAGCTTTTACAGTACGGCTCAGAGCTCCCCAAGCAAATTGGACGCCCAACAAAGCATCGGACAACTGTTGTCCCCCATTGTGGGTCTTTCTGCAGGCGCTCTTTATCAGGTGCTGAATGCAGAAGCGGCAATGAATGAAATCATAGGGGGTGGGGTGGCGAGGGGGGCATCGTCGAGTGGTGATGGTGGTGGGTGGGTGGGTGAGGGGGGTCACTCCCTGAAACCTCACAAGAATTCCAGAACAATCCGTGTGCGGGGTAGAGCGGTCCTTTTCCCACCTCCCAGGGTTTGGGGGTCTCTGAGCGCTGACAGGCAGGCAGGAGGGGATTCGACGAGGCTAGCCCCCTCTCTCCCTTTCAAAGCCCCCCTTCCATTAACTCACCGCACCGCACCTCGCCTAATCTCTGTGACCTCTACCACTGAGGGACAGGGATTTCTTTACCCCCCCTCCTTTTTTTTCCACCCTCGAGATGAGCCCGCTGCCACTCTGCGAGGTCGAGAGCACCTTTTTTCAAACACTGCTAAAATAATGCCAAAGGAGCTGAACATGCAGCAGAAAACAGCTAGCAGGGCAAGCTAATGACGAGCCACAGCGAGCCTTTACATTTCTGCACCAGTAAAAGGAGGAAATTCGTCTTTCACTGCGCTGCAAGGATGTGAAAAACACTTCACAGCTTCTTTTTTTTTGCTATTGATTTCTTTTGATAATTCTTTGTCAGGAAGAACTGTGGGCCTCGTCATTGGCAGTGCAATTTGTAGCTCTTCTCTTTTGGTTCTTGCCTCGCTCTTTGTTGTCAAGATCATTACGCAGTGTGTAATAATGGGGAATAATGCCGGCTATTGTTAACTCTTAGCAGTCAGGTAAAACGCAACAGGCCCATTATCTGCAGCTCGCTGGTGTCTGGAAATGAGCAGCGTTTGGAGCTGCAGCTCACTCACTTTCCTCACTCACATCACTGCTGTGGTGGTTTTTACACACACCGAGCAGCTCAAACAGAGATTTTGTCGTACAGTATGCGTCCATTGTGTTATCTCAAGCAGCAGACTGCGTGAAAAGAAATCTTTCATCTCCAGTTGTTCGCCGAAGGATCTGGTTCTCACGCGCCGCCGAGGTCGACGCCGGCGAGGCGCTTCCTCAAGACGGCAGAGCGCGTGCTCCGTCCGCTCGCAGTGGCGGGAGATTCCTCCTGTGCAGCGAACGGCGTGTTAGCCGTCTGGGCACATACACAACGCTTTGCTGAACAGGAGTTTATGCATTCTATGCACTCCTGGGCACAGATGGTGGAACAAATGCTTGTGATTATACTTTTTATCGAGCACAGTGATATGCATATTTATGTCTTTCCACAAAAGGAAAGAAGGAACCATGTGATTTACACTTCCATCCACTGATGTGGAATCAAACATTTTGGGGGAAAATTCATCGGAGGGAGAAGTAATTAAGGCTTTTATGGGGGTTCAGATAGATTACCGTCAGATGAAGGTTTGCAGTGCGACGTGTTTTTTGGGCCGTGTGGTGGAAGCTTTAATCCAGTCAGTGCCAGGAAGCTGTGAGTCTTGTTCCAATCAAACACCACCAGATGATGGTGCACATTAGCTCCTCTTGATCAATAAAATCAGGTGGTGATCACTTTCAGATGCCTTCTTTTACAGTTTATTTTAGGAGCATATTTTTGGCGCGATGAATCAGAACAGACTCATCACACCTATCGAGCTGCACCGGGAGCCGCTCACCTCAGAGAGAAATAATATCAGAAACATGTTATCAAGCCTTTTTTTCTGCTCTTTTGTGGCCTGCAGGGAAGTCAGATCAACCAGATCCCCACCAAGTACAGCCAGGCCGAGTCCACCAAGTTCCTCGTCCTCACTGTGGTGTCCATCCTGTGCATCGTCGGCGTTCTGCTGGCCTCCACCGTGGTGTACTGCCTCCGCCACCGCTCCCACCACAAGCTCAAGGAGAAGCTCACCAATCTGGGAACAGACACGAGCAGCGATGCTACCGCCACCTATCAGGTAGGAGGTGCTACTGCGCCGTCAGTGGCTTTGTTTGATGTTTTTAGAAACGGGGAAAAGGATGCAGGATGGTGAGAAACAGCTTCAAACGATGTCTGTTTTGTGGATTTTTAGACGGAAATGAAAAATCAAACCTAATTTGTCAAAGCAGAAACGTGTTTTTCTGCTAAACTATCCTGATAATCATCTGACATGTATAACATGCTTCATAAAAATCAGGCAGAACTGATTATTGATTAATTTGTGTCTTATTAAATCTCCATGTTTTTCATTTCTGTTCTAAATTTGCATTTTTTTTTCCTGTGAATGTGTAAAACTGAACACACTGAGTCTCAGATTTGTGAAGATGCCTTTAGTTTAAGTGCCAAACTTTTACTTCGGGACTGGTGGTGGGCTGAAAATGAAGGAAACCCTTCACTCAGTCTCCACCCAAACGGACCTCAGTGGTAGTTTTTCTTTATACCATCGTGTTCCTGGATTGATGCTGAGCTGTGATTGCTGACTGAGCTGTAATTTGTTGTTCGAGACGTGAAGCGATATCACCAATCCAACAGGTTTTCCACCTCGAGTCATTTCCATTCCCCCCTCTGCTTGCTGTAATTATCCTTTGGCTGGGATAGCGGGGTGCGAAATTTAATTTACAGAATCCAATATTAAGTGGCTTTTTGAGCAAAGAATTAGATTGAGATTTTTCCCGTCTCTCTCCCTGACCTTTTCCCCACCATGTTTTTAAATGAGAGTGGTCCTGTGAGCATTGATTTTATAATGAGCCCAGCCCATCCCCTAAGTGCTTACACTTTATGCTCTTCTCCGGGGATTTTCAACTCCTGAAATAGACTGTGCCGCCGCGGTAGAGGTTTACCTCCTCACCTGGGAGTTGTAGAGATTCATAATGTACATTTTTTGCATAAAGATGTATTGTGAGGAAGAAGATCGAGGCTGAAACGCGAGTGCCGCTTCACAGGATTTAAAGACTGAAGTCTGACATTCAGCATGTCCAATGACGGCCTGACATTTCGGCTCCACACCTTCGTCTGTCTACATAAAATATTTGCTTTTCCTCAGTGTGAGAAACTTATCTTCACGCTTACTTGCCTCCGAGATTCACTTTAAGCCTCTAATTGGAAAATGCTAATTAGAATTCACACGTAGGACTGTGTTTACGCATTATTTATCTGATTAATAGCTAACGAAAACGCCCGTGTTGCTCATTCTTGGGAGGTTTGCTCGGCTCGGCTCTGCTCTGCTTGCGCTCCCGAAGCTCTTCCAGCTGATTCTCTCTCCTCTGTCGTCTTTATCGAGTCTCGACAGCGAGCCGCCGTCATCCTCAGTGAAAGACCTCAGTGTTCAGCTCCCATCTTAGCCGTGTAAGCCTCGTCTCTTTGTCAGCGCTGCTGTGTTGAGGGGTTCCCTGGGCTGGATTCTGCGTGTGTGCGTGTGTGTGCATGTATGTGTGTGCGTGCGTGCGTGCGTGTGTGTGTGTGCGTGCGCAGTCTCTGGGGCTACATGCAATTAAAGCAGACAGGAAGCGGCAGGCTGCCTGACGGTTTACTACTGCGGCTCCTTCATGCTGGCTGTCAAACATGCACGCTCACACACGGGTGTACACACACAGACATGCACAAACACACACGTATACGCATGAACACACTCACCAGCTACTGCATGTTAATGATTCTTGCCCTTGGCGCGTTTGTTTGAGGCCTCACTTCACACACTCGCACGCTTCTATCCTCCCGTTCACGTCACCGCGCCGCCAGCTCCCTCCACCTTCGGCTCCCCGCTCCTCCGCTTGTCAATCACACGGTCCCGGTGAAACCGCGACATGGGATTGGCCGACGCTGACAAAGGAGACGCTGATTGACAGGCGTCGACAGAGGAGCGCGCACCGTGTCTGAGCGCCGGGCGGGGAGATGGTGGATGATGCTCGTCAGTCAGTCAGTCAGTCCCTGGATTACTCCGCAGAGTCTACAGCGTCGCCTTCAGTTTATCTTCACATCTGATTCAAACTTTTATCTGCTCCTGAAAGTCTTCCCTTTTTCCTCGAAGTAGAAGAAACTGTCCGCCAGCAGGCTGAGATCATTGCTCTTGATTGCCGTGGAACTCAACTTTTTGCACGGATTTTCCACAAATCAGGAGATATCATCTCGAAGCGACATCATCTTATTTAAAGATATCATCACCGGCACCGTGAAATCTCAGGAAACGTGAGAAATGCCGTGGAATCGAGCGGAGATATCTCAGCGTTTTTGCATATTTTGTCAAGTTTATAACACACAAGACAAGATTAAATGACTTGCTGAAATATTTGTCAGTGTAATATAATATTCGCCTGCCTCACACTGCGCCTGTTTTCTCTCTCTCTGTTTCAATTTGATTTGAAGGACCTCCACAGCACGATCACGTTATCTTTACACTGCCGAAGAATACATTTAAAACACATTTCCAGTACGTCTGTTTCCTGCCTTCTTCAGTTTTTCTCTCTAGCAGTAAAAATGGGACTTGTACAGTGGATGTCAGTGTTCATCCAAGATGCTCCCATATCCCACCGAGACAAACGTTAAATTGAACGAAAATTCTCACAAAACCAGGATTTTTCTTCCTTTTCGTCCACGTTGGTTCTGCTGTGACTAAACAGCTTCGCTTCGTATCTGACAGAGGCTGGTTGAGTCTTTAAAAGTGCTTCGACTGCTTTCATTAAAACACAGCGATGAAGGAAAGAGTAGCAAACATGCTGATGATGTGTTTTGACATTAAAACAATTTTAAGTGTCAGCGGCTCATTTGTGTTTACTTTCATCTCCTAATTGAGCTTTAGTTTTCTTCATGAGCTGAAGTCTCTCGCTTGTGGTTTTAGTGGATTTGTTTCTGGCAGATAAATGGTCACATTTAAATCTGTTTATTATCACAGTTTAGATCTGTTCATTATCACAGTTTAAATCTGTTCATTATCACAGTTTAGATCTGTTCATTATCACAGTTTAGATCTGTTCATTATCACAGTTTAGATCTGTTCATTATCACAGTTTAGATCTGTTTATTACGGGCATAAAGGCTTCAGTCCAGACGTGTTGTCCCACACTCCTTCAGCCCCTCAGCGTCTTGTCGCCCCCCTCCCTCGCCTCCACCATATTGTATCATGTTCCCCTTTTATTTGTTTGTTTGTTCGAGGGCTCGGGTGAAGGCCCCTGCATTTGTTTTGGTCAGAAGGGCATGTAAACAGAGGTGCCCCCGAGGGCCCGACGGGCCCTGCTGACACGCCCCGACCCCCAAACCCGTCTCCCTCCCCATTAGGAGGCTTTCATAAAGAGGGGGTGCTCCGGGTGGCACGCGCCTCCCGTCACCGACGCCCGCCGTCGCCCCGGGGTGATGCATGATTCGAGATGGTCATGTGGCACCAAGCGGATTCCCTGGCATGACGCCCATGAGAGGGGGTTGATGGGGCTTTTCTTTTAACCTTTCTTCATGCAGGGGGGCTTGATGAGGCACAAGCACTCTGTTAGAGCACCGATCACACAAAGTAAAGCTCCACATCTCTAAAGTCACACAGCAGCTGTTCGTATTTGTTTTCTCGTACCTTCGTCGTGTTCATCGATTCCCTTTCTGTTGTCTTTGTGTCGGAGCTTTTATTTAAAGAAAATTATCTTCAGGACGTTGGTTGGAAATGCGTGATAGTCTCCTTGAATCAACTGTCCCATCAGTCAGCAGCGATGGAGCCTCATACGAGAGCTTAATTGTCATTTTAGGTTTCAGTTATTCAGATGACGAGCTGATCTGCAGCATACCAATGGCTCCGCTGCTAAAAGTCGCTTTAAAAAATCCACTTTTTCAAACGCCGCCATCAATTTTAAGATTGATTTTCTACCTCCCAGACAGACATTCGTTTTCATTAATTTCAGTTGTTTTTAAAATCAATTTGAGAAGACCTAAAGCTTGCTAGCAATCCATCATGGCGAACGTTTATCTGCCTTTATTTATCGTCATGCAGTTGCGGGGATGGATGGACAAACCTTAGATTTAAAACCTGACAAAGTGCATTTCAGTCACGAGCTGTCAGAAAGATGAATCCAGAAGATGGAAAAATAAGCTGATGTGGACGTCCTGGAAGGGATCATTTTCTCATCTGTTGCATTCAAATGTCTGTTTGGCGGGACTGTTGGATGTCCTTAAACGCACCACCGAGTTTCCCAAATGGTCTCTGCATGCTCCTGCAACAATAATACTTGAAATTAAAACAAGGTTTTAATACAATACTGACATGAACTGAAAGCAGCAGTTCACAGGAAGGAAGAAAATAAGTTGAATTAAAGACGATGGAGGACGTTGTCACGGTGCGTTCACAGGCATCTGTTAAACTGCGCAGGAGACTGGAAGTGTTTGCCGTTGGTCTCTTCGGGAGTCCATCATTAACTGCATAAATTCACAAATAAAAGGAAATGCTGAGACAAAGCTGGAGAACGCACGCAGACTCTCACCCAGATCATAAACCGCCGTGATGAACGTGCCGCGTCTCACCTGATGAAGTGCGTCCTGCTGGAAATCAATACACTGTAAATAAAGACGCTCGTGTTCGTGTGGACGCCGCCCTGGGAGGGACTTCACAGACGCTGTAAATTTGTGCTGTTTAGACTCTAAACCTGTCCCGGGTTATATTGTTGCTTCAAATTTTTGCCTTTTTGTCCTCTAATTGGCTCTCAGGGGGAAGCCATTTTGAATCAGTTTTAATTACATCATAAAAGAATTTGCTGCTGCGGCAAAGTTCACCGTGTGGGCTCGTTGAAATATGAATGCTGTTGATCACCCCCCCCCCCCATCCCCCACCCCCGACGAGGCAGAGGCTTGTGCTGATTGGGCTCCATGTTGTGAGGTGAGGACAAACTGGTGTCTTTAACAGCCAGGAGGGCTAAACCAATTTATGGGGCCAATATTTGGCTTTTATTAAACACCAGAAATTGGCCGGTTAGTGTGATCTACCTCATCGTGGAAACTCCTCACCTGACTGCAGCAATAGTCTGTGACGCACGCCGTGACATTTAATCTTCTTTACCCAGAGCACGCGAAGCCACTTTTAACGAACGATGCTTCAGCTGCTTTTCCCTCCTGGTCTGACGAGACTTCGAAAGAGTTAAATCCTTGAAAGTTTTGGAGTAAACGTGATCAAACACAAAGGTGAACAATGGGATAAAATGTCAGATGTTTGCAGCTTTAACTCAAGAAGAATATTGGACATATGAGCTAAAAACAGCCCATAATGTGATCAATGCTATTTACTAAGTAAGGCTTAATATACATTAAACCAAAAAAACAGGGCACTCGGTCAATCAAGGTCCTAATGCAAAGCTTCATATACATTAAACAAACTGTCATGCATGTAGCCATTACTGTAATCAATCATTAAAAATGGTTTTAAGAAGAAGCACAGTTGAGAATGATAAATCCGTTTAGCCTCCAACTATCAATCGAACGTTTGCATAAATTAAAGGGGAGTGTTGCTTCATCGTGTCTGCAGTGAACAGGCAGTTCAGGTGAACTGCAGTAAGAATCAATCATTGTGTAATGTGATTGGATGTGAAGCGTTGGGAGCAGATCATTGCTCATTGGCCAAGCAGAAGTGAGTATTCAGCAAAGCCATGTGACGACATAAGACATTCTGAATATTGTTGCTGATGGGTGGAAACTGTTATGAACTAAAGACAGTTATTCTTAATATTGAGACATTTCTGTTCGTCCATGAATTGTTATAAGCTGACGTTGTGGAAGTGCATGGACTGAACATCCATAAAAGCTGGGTCTATAAATAAACCCCTGCAGAGTATATTTAGCTCCGGCTCGGCGCGTCCTGCCGTATAGTATCTGTCTGCGCTCTCCGCCTTCACGTGCAGCCGTGTTTGTGTTTGCCTCCCACCAGCAGCGCCGTCAGTCTCCTCGGGCCGCCGCCGGAGCGCTTTAATAATCTGCACGCATTTATGAGCCCGTGTCCGAGCTCATAGATCAGTGTCAGCGCGCCGACCTACGAGAATATCAGCCGGATCAGATACAGACTAATGAAGGCCTGCTCACATTACCTCCACCGTCAATCAAACGCGCCGCCAGTTAATCATCGGCATCTCTCTCATTAGGAAACACAGATAGCGGCAGAGATGCAGACCGGGTCTTCTGCAGCAGTCAGTGCCCTGGTTGGCTGATAGATGTGATGCATGGTTGCACGTGGAAGTTGATTCTGGAGGACGCGTTGATCGACTGATTCTCTGGTTTTCCAGACCTCTTTTTTCCATCCGGCTTGCGATGGGCAGCGATATGCAGGAGGTGCTCACGTT
Source organism: Chaetodon trifascialis (assembly GCF_039877785.1). Classification (NCBI taxonomy): domain Eukaryota; kingdom Metazoa; phylum Chordata; class Actinopteri; order Chaetodontiformes; family Chaetodontidae; genus Chaetodon; species Chaetodon trifascialis. Next base: position 4,072,956 of record NC_092066.1, on the reverse strand, counting down.
CAACGCTGGAAGCATTGTTTTTATGACTTCAGTCCTGTCACTAACTGCCCAGTTTCCCGTCCTGTAGCTTGAACACGTGGCCCTTCATCCTGAGATGTTTACAGAAGTTGGTGCTTGTCTGTCACTGGAACGTCTTGACAGCTCTTGGATGGATTGCCATGAAATTTGCAGCTCACATTTATTTTCCCTTCGTGATGAATTGTCGTCAGTTTTTATCCACAGCGCCATTATCCTGTCAGACTTGTAAAAAATGACATTCCCATCAGCCTCAAACTTCATGTTTTGCTGCTAATTATCATGCCAAAGCTCTGAAGTAAGATGGTGAACACGGTAAACTTTAAAGCTGCTTAACATCAGCATGTTAGCATTGTCTTTGTGAGCATGTTAGCATGCTGAGCTTAAAGCGCCTCTGTGCTGCTAGCATGGCTGCAGACTTGTTAACAAAGACTTCAAAGCTTTTGTACCAACGAGTAGTCAATGAGAAAAGGTTTAGTCTAATAGTTTCTTTTGTTTTTTAGCCTTTATTTATTTCTCCTTTTCTCATGCTTTTGATTTGTAGAGAAGTTAGTCAGTCTATCAGTGAAAAACTGGGCTTCACACGGTTGTTCCTCCCTACATTACATTTCTTTGCGCATGCTATATATTCTTTTTGTTCTTCAAAAGGGCCGATCCTTCAACATTTTTGCAAGTTATTTCAATGTTTTTTATTATACTTTGAACATTTGGAAATGTAAAATTGATTTAAAATCTCTCCATTTGCTGCAAAATTATGTCTTAACGTCACAAGTTGCTCGCAAAGTTTGGCTAAGAATAAAGCAAACATGTCGTGTAGCGCAGAGCAGCAGTCTGGATGTCAGTCTATGAAGAGGTTTTAGGACTTCCTGGCAGTCTCAGTGGCCTCTGCGGTCCCTCTCTAACACGTGTGATGAGTAAAATCATGGTTCTGCATTCAGAGCAGCACTGTCTCCTGTATGAGACGCTGCACTCGGTCACTGCGGTTCCTCTGGGGAGTTTGTAGAGACGAAGGTGTGGAGGAAAACATGGCGTCAACACGTCATTACAGTCACGTACCCTGACAGAAAAGACAGTTTGCTCAGATGTTTGAATGAAGACATATTTGCTGCTGAGACACACTTGGCGTACTTTGCCAAAACTTTCTTTACGCTCCTTATTTGTCCAGGGAAGGCGTGCTGAGCATGCACACTGTTTTGCTGGAGGCTGGCCAGCGTAACAGCGGTTGGAGGTTAACTGCCTGGTAGAAGACTTTCACTCATTTACCGTTCTTGCCCAGATGTTTGCGACCAGGCTGCAGGATTTCAGCAGGCGACTAAAACTCGCTTCTCCTCCCTTTACTCTTGTGCTTTGAGCATAACAAAGCAAGTCTGTCGTGAAAGTTTTATTCTGTGAAGGTGATGTCATACTCTGCTGCCTGGATTCAACCCTCACCCTAACATTTACTCATTAAGCAAATAGCCACATTTTTTCTTTTGTGTTTTTCAGCATGTGAGCGCTCAGGTGCAGAAGGAGAGCCTAAATAATGAGGATAATCATGAATAAGCAGAATAAAATGTCTTGACACGACATGATGATGATTATGGTTGTGCATGGACCATAACAGTAGTTTTGGACTGTGCCTTCCTGACATCCCATCACAGGTGGTTTTGCACCAAATCGCACCTTAAACCACGACTGTGTGAGCGACCCGACCCTGACTGTGACCTCAGCGTGCGAGGGTCCCGCAGAGGTTTAAAAGCCTACGACTTCCCATTCGTCGGTAGAACTAATGAGGCTCATCGCTCGAGCAGTAAATCACTGTCAACACGACCCCACAGCTGAAAATAATTTAGCGTTGAGTCGAGCTTGCAGAGACAATGTGATAAAATGAAAAGTTTTATTTGCAGCTCGTGATTTATCGTGGCGTGTTTTGCATTTTAAACCAGGGTCACCTGAGGCAGGCACAGCTCACCTGAGTCTTCTGTGCGTTTACAGGTTGCAGCATCGAGCCAGGCGACATGCGAGGGTTTGATCCTGGTTACGTGCTTCAGATTAAACTGTCCATCAAACCTTTTGAGTTATGTCATGTTACGACGCAGCTGCATGACAGCAGCGACTGATCTGTCCCCGCCTTCCCTCCCGCAGGAGCTCTGTCGGCAGCGGATGGCGGTCAAACCTCCAACGGAGCGCCCGGAGCCCATCTCCTCCAGGATCAACAGCGTGTCGTCTCAGTTCAGCGACGGCGGTCAAGCGGTCAGCCCGTCGGCTCGCAGCAGCATCTCCTCCTGGAGCGAAGAGCCTGCCCACTCGAACATGGACATCTCCACCGGTCACATGATCCTGGTGAGTTTCCTGTTGGGTCAGTCATGCAGTAGCCCTGCTGAGGGCATCAGTTTAAATGTGCATGATGTCGGTGACGTTAGAAACCTGTGATGGCTCTGAAGGACACTTTTGACTGATGTTAACGTGTAAATCTAGTCCACCCACCTCCCATACTGCACATCAGAGCTGTTGAAAGTGGCTGATTAAAATTCAGACCCCGACTTAATTAAATGCCAGCAAAGGAAAGCACATTTTGGAGAAAGGTCTCACTGGCCTGACTGGGTTCATCCAAGCCTGGTTCCAGATCTCTCCCTCATCTCCTGTTTTCAGATTGAAGGTCTTTCATTGAGCTCATTGACGGCTGTCACAACCCAGCCAATCAGAGCTGTTTAGGGCTGGAACAGCAGAAACATTGCCACGTCCATGAAAGACTGTGACAAAATGGCCACAAAAAGGGTGAATAGCATGGGTGAGACGGACGCAGCGGGTCTGAAATCAGCATATTTCTTTAATAACTGCTCCCAGGAGCCGTGACCTCCTGTGAGGTCCTGTGAGTGCCCCCCAATCCCCAACAGGAAGTGGTTCACAGGAGGTCAGACTGAATGATAACGTAAGCGATCCTGTCTGATCGGTTCGTCCTGATATCCATCGTGAGCTGAGTTTCTCTTCTTGTTTTTAAAATAAATCTATAAAAAGACGAATCACACGGCGCCGTAATGCTCCTGCTCTGACGCGATCGTTCACCATTGTGGTCATCCGTCTGTCTGTCTGTCTTTCCAAACAGCTGCCAGAGATTTCCTACGCTTCCTTCATTTTCCCTTTTATCCTAAACATCCCATCACCTGCTTCTCTTTCCCCTTTAAACCATTTATCTCTTTCAAAACCAGTGGCGCTGCGGTGCTTTTCTCCCATGTCTGTGTCACATATCACTCTTTTCTCTCTCACACACACACATTTCCTTTTCTCTCTCTCTCTCTCTCTCTCTCTCTCTCATCTTTCTCCCTGTCTTTTTTTGTTTTTCTGTACATCTCATTACACCCACCCTTTCTATAAGCAGGCTTCTTACCCTCTTCTATCCTGCAGATGAAAATCTCTATTGAACCTCGGCTGCATTCTGCCGAGCACCGTCGTAATTGCGATATATAGCTATTCACTTCAACCACCCACCACCCTCAGCACCTCCTCCTAATCCCAACCCCCCCGCCCCCGCCCCCGCCCCCGCCTATCTCTCTCCCCCTCCAATGCATTATGAAGCTGCTGGCGAGATGTGACAGAGCGGGCTTTTTGATGTGTTCAATAGACACAAAGATACTAATTACCCCTGAGATTTGCTGCAGAGTTGTGTTCTGGAGGAGTGACTCCCTCTGCAGAGAGCAGCTCCGTTGTCTTACTCGAACGCACAATCCCACTAAAGCGTTTCTTTGGCGAGCTCGCCCACGACGGGACGTGGTGCGCGCGTTTGATGCGCCGCAGTCACACGCGGATGAAAATAAATTTGAGACAGCGAGGTCTGAACTTCTTCAGGTACGTTTGCTTTGTCTTCGCCAGACTAACTCGTCGCAGCAGAGGTGGCGTCGTGTGAGAGGGATGAAATGAAGTGTTGCTTGCGTTTTGTCACGCATTCAGTCGGCGTGTGGCCCACAGTCTGGTCAGGACACGACTGAATTAGTTCGAATGTGGACACTAATATGTAAATAGTGTGAGTGAAGGAGAGAGACCAAGTGCATCTGATGCGGCCCTGATGATTAATAACAGTCTGTGTAGGCGATGCAGGTGAATGTCCCCTTCAGTGCTGACACTCCACTTAAATCCTCACCAGAGACTTCTAAGAGTCATTTTCCCACAAAACACAAGAAACTTCTCATCTAAGTGTTCAAAGTTAGACGCAACAAACCCTCATAACTGTACAAATTTGTCCGAAATCGCTGGTTTCAGCCTGATGAACGCCACCTGTTCGTCAGGAGGTGACGCCTCTTGTGTCCGGCCTTCATTCACCAGACTTTTAGAAAAGACTGAGTAGAAGAATTTCAGCTTCAAGTGCTGCTGTCAGAGCGACTTTCAGAGGAACCAAAACAATTAGAAAACATCAGCAGCACCGCCATCATCAAAATGCTAATTATGCAAGTCATAATGATGCTAGCACTAAAGCGAACAGATTAGCAATCGTACATTAAGGTTACTTCACGCTGATAGTGTCTTGTGTAGTTTTTGGTTGTAGGAGACCAGAAAAATTCCATTTTCAGTTGTTCAGGTGTTCAAATACTTCATGACTCCTTCCTGAAAGGAGGAGGCAGAAGGAGCAACGTTGTTGTTAAACCCTCGTGGGTCACTGTGGGTGCACAGAGTGTCTGACTCTGACTCCACGTTCCTCCTCCTTCCCACCGTTAACCTTTGTTTAATGCAGCCTCATTTCCAGAGAGGGACACTGATTTCAGACGTGTGAGGTTGTTGTGTGAAGAGCGGCTGGACGTCTGGACCTGTGCTCTATCAGTGTCGTGTAAAGATCTACAGCACAGATGCAGATGGAGAGGAGGAGGGAGAGGCAGTGAGAGGCATTGCAGCCCGGTTTGGGGCGGTGTTGTATTAGCTTGACCCGTGACTGTGATCAATACGAGACAGGGAGGGATTTATATCCGACTGTAGTTACATTAAAAGGCCAGATCGTTATAGAACGGCGTGATCCGCCTGTGCACGGAGAAAACATCTGCTTTGGTCTGCTGCTGCATCCGTCAGAGTGCTTCCTTTCCATTGCATCCATCAGTTTCCATTCGATTTATGGAAACATCGTCCTCTAAGAACAGCACTGTTTCAGAACCATGAATGCTGCTTTCATCAGGGGCTGATGAGAAACCTCCAGCAGAGTGGAGTTTTATCCCATCGAGGAAATCAGAAGCAGCAGTGAGGAATCTGAGCTTGTCAGTTGCAGGATGCTCACAGGAAGCGGTGATGTGGGTTTGGAGCGAGCTGTGAACTCCTCGCTGCCATTTCAGCCTCTCGATTGTGAGCAGGGAGCTGCAGTTTGTGCTGTGAATGAAGAGAAACAAGTGTTTCAGCACCTCGGACAGCTCCACACATACACGCTCTGATTGGTCCAGACCGTCTCCGTCCTCCCACAGCAGAGACATTAGACAGCAGAGGGAGAGTTACATAACGCCTTTGTTTTGTGGAAAGCACGTATCTCCAAATGTCAGCGCGTCGCCCTGCTGTTCGCCTCCGCCTCGTCTTTCTGAGGGTTTGGAGCCTTTCAGGCGCTCAAAGGTCACCTTGTTTTCACGAAAACCTTCCGCTGAACTTAAAAGATGGACGGAGCTAAACTTGGAGTTATGAGGTTTCCACATTACAATGACAAGCTGGGAAATTGCCATTTAATGTCCTCTGCCGCCCACCGACCATCCTCTTCAGTGAAGGTTTTATGGACTTGCAGCTGTTGTCTCTCATCTTCCATTCATTAGTTCATGTTTTCTTTTTCTGAATTTTCCTCTCCGTTCTTCTTCTTTATTGCGTCATCTTTCCTTCCATTGCTCTCTGTGCCATCCATATTCATTTTTCATCCGTGTTTCTTTGAACTTTTCCTCGTCTCCCTGCTGTCTGCCATCTCTCTTTCCATAATTTGGTAGAATTTGTATTTGCTGCAGCTCATAGTTCTTCCTGTCAGCTTTACAAAAATATTCACCCTTACAACAGAGCACACATCACGACGTCAACTAGAGACGTCCCAACAAAACCGGGACCCGCTCGACACGTTTCAGGGAAACTGAAGGATTTTTTTAAAAATTTTTTACAGCGAGGCGTCGCAGCGAGAGACGAGCCACGGAAAAGCAAATATTTCATCTAACGCCCCGTCGTGCACTCGAGTGAGACAACTGTTGAACGATTAATAAAAATCATGGGCGTCAAAGGAAGGAATAACGTGAGCGCTGATGAGCTGCAGCGCCCCTCCTCTCCCACCGCCCCCAAAAATTAATTGCCTCCTGTTAACCCAAGCAAATTCCACGCCATCATCCACCCACTGATTTTCATTTGAGGAGAAACAGCTTTCACCATCTTATCTAAGTTAATGTATTACTTGGTCCCATGTGACGGGGACCGAGCGCCCCCGCACCTCCACCACCACCTCCCCCTACATCCTCTTTGCTTGTGTCTTAAGAGGATTAGCCGACTCTATATATAAAGCACATTATCTTGTCTTTTGTTGCCGGCCAAGTAAGTGTTATAGAGTATACTGCAGCGAGGGCCTCCATCCAGATTAACCGTGCTGGGAATTTGTTGTGGTTGTGGTTTTCGTAGCTCACCAGCAGGCCGGCTGGGACGTGGTCTGCAGAGCCGGGAGGTCGCAGAGCGTCGGCCGGGGGGAGAACAGGCCCTAGGAAATGGATGTTAAATCACTTTAATGCGGTCAGTTGAGTAGGAGGAAGCGTTGAGCCGCAGAGAAGTTAGACTCAGGACGACGTCAGCTTTGAGCTAAAAATAAGCATCCGATATGATGGATGGATGCAGATCGACTGATGATGACTGATTACGTGTTTTGTTTAAACGGGAAGCCTGAATCGATTCAAGCGAGCGATGCTGATGCAATAATTCAATCAGACAAAAACAGACAAATGTGTGAGTGCAAGAATGAAACACTTCCAGGGATGTTAATATATCAAATATTGCAGACAAACATTGATAATTAGGAGCTTAAATATGTTCAGTAACTGTTCTCCAAACACGTCTGAAAACACAGTTACACCTTTTTTGTCGTCTGTAAGGAATTATGACACCTGCAGTGGTGGATGAAGTACGCAGATACTTTGAGTTTAAGTGTGAAAATACTCCATTATAAGTGAAAATCCCTCAGTTATAGCACGAAGTATGACAGATTCAGTTTTGGACTTAAGTTCTCAAAGAAAAATTGCTAATTTTGCAGAATTTTCCTTTTCGGGGTTTCAATATAAATCTTTAATCGTTAGTGGAGACAGCTGCAGTATTTCCCTCTGACGTGTACTGGATCAAATAGTAAAGTACGCTTTCCTTGAAGTTACCTCCCACCCCTCCCTGCTCAGTGAGAGTACCCCAGAGGGATGCCTCTCACCCACTTCCTCTTCCCCCGTTAGCTGCTGTCGATCCAAAATGGCCGCAGCATTACATCACCTCCCATGCAGCCGGCTTTCACGCCGCCGTTTCCTACAGGTGCTCAGATGGCGCGTCGGAGCCACAATGGCGGCTCAGGCAGAGCCTTACTGCGTGGCGGTTTTTATTGAGCACCTTTGGCAGCTGTAAGCCCCCCCGCAGTAAGGGGATTATTCAGTGTTTGGCCGACACATGGTGATCTCAGCACCTCCTGATTGGATTGCAGTAATCCCTTTACACAGCCACAAAACCCTATTACTCTGGCATTAGAGAGGGAGAGAGAGGGTGGGGGGTAGAGGGTGGGGGGGGGGCATCTGATGTAGGACAGTTTGTGCGTGTGTGTCTCCTGTGTGAATTTCTGTGTGCATTTTGAATCTATGCAGAGTATCTGCAGGTCATCTGTGTGATTGCATCCTTTCGGTGGCTTCACACGTGTGTATTTGAGTGTGTGCTTGTCATGTTTCTGCATCTGTGTTTTGTGCGAGTGCGTACGTACGTGTGTGTGTGTGAGTTGCCTTTGTGTGTGTGTGTGTGTGTGTGTGTGTGTGTGTGTGTGTGTGTGAGCGAGCGTGTGTGGGTGGACCGTGTTTTTGTGTATGTGACCTTAAAAAATCCTTTATGTGGGAATTGTGCTTTAGATGTGTGTATGTGCATTTTCTTTATGTTAGTTTCCTGTGTGTGTGTGTGTGTGTGTGTGTGTGTGTGTGTGTGTGTGTGTGCGTGTGTGCGTGCGTGTGTGTGTGCGCGTGTGTCTTCTGAAGGATTCGGACCTCCTGCTGCTTGAATGCGGCGCTGTGCAGGTGGAGGGTTGCAGCTCGAGGCTTATCTTACATCATTATATAATCGTATAATAGAGAGCTGATACTACAACAAGGAAAGCTCGTGTTGCTGTGTGTGTCGCGTGTGCTCGTACATGCGTGTGTGTGTGTGTGTGTGTGTGTGTTTTCAGCTCTAGCACAATGCAGCTGTGTAGAGGTGAAGCCTGTTCAGCCGGCTGATGGGTAACAGCGCTGGTCAGCAGCACGTTTGTAGGCTTAGTCGAGTGTTCGTGCGTGTTTGGTGAAAACACAGGCGTGCGCTCGATGGCGACCTTTTTCCATTATCCTCCGCCAGCTGGACGTCCGGCCGCAGCGCCTTCCATTTTTAACAAACTCCTCTCGTTTTAGCAAAAAGCCATTAGGCCTTTTTTGGGAGCTAATTCTGATGAAGATCAGCCCCATTTGTAACTGCCACCATAAATCATCTGCAGGGCCATTTACAGAAGCACACCAGCTCATTTTGTCCCCCCATCCATTACAAACCATCGTACCGTCCTTAGTCCGCGTGCACGAGCTGCTGATTCTCCACGCTGCTGAAAAACAAGGCTTTTTGCTGGCCGCGATCAGATTATGGCTAACCTGTTAGCCTCACTGCGAACAACACACACCGCCCTTGTTATGGCCTCATGTGCCGAGCTCATTTGCCGGCAGTTGATCAAAGTCATTGTCTTCCTTAATTATGAATATCATATGGAGGTAATGACCAGGCTGATACTGGAGTAGATTAGGCTGATACACACTCTGTTTAAGACGGCTTTGGTGCTGTTTTGGTAGCATTTGATGATGTAGAATGTAGAATCTGTACCAGAGCCTCATAGCGGACCTAAACTCCACCCGTCCGTGCTTTCAGCAGCTTAAAAAAATGTCATTTTTATCCTATTTTTCACGTCAGTGGAGCACCAGATGGGTAGACTTTGCCACACAGGCTAACACAATCACAGGAGAGAGCCCTGCTATGCATTTGGTTGACTTTCCTTTGATTGACGTTACCTGCTCTCCGCCTGCCTCTGAGATTCAAACCAACAGCCTGCCAGACAGTTTGGGAAAGCTTGCGAACGCGCTGGTTGTGAAACAAGTGTAAAACTCCTTCGCTGTGTCTGCTGCTCGGTTTCTCACCTCCTCCCGCCTCCTCTCTCTTCTCCTCCAGTCCTACATGGAGGATCACCTGAAGAACAAGGACCGTCTGGAGAAGGAGTGGGAGGCGCTGTGTGCCTATCAGGCAGAACCCAACGCCTGCACCATCGGCATGAAGGACGGCAACGCCAAGAAGAACCGCTCCGCCGCCGTGGTGGCATGTAAGCGATGACCTCTCAGTTTTATCTCAACTAACTGAACTATCTGCTGTTGCTATGTCTGCTTCTTGCACGAGGCCTTGGTTTCAGAGGCGGCTCCCGTTGTCGTATCCTCTGATTGGAGTTTTTAACGACCTGAAGAGGTGTTTTTTGGGTATTTCTCATCATAAAAATGGCCACAGAAGTTGAACATTAGCTCATGGTAAAAAGAAAATATCAGTATTGGGATGTCTCCATACATTTGGAAGTAGAACCATTATCGTGTTGTCTTCGGATTCAAGTAGTTATCTTCAAAAACTCTGAACCACGTGGTCGTCGATGGCGCTATAAATCAGTCATGTGACATGTCTTTAACGAGGTTCCTGAACCAAACCAATGTTATTTTTAGTGAGACTTTAGCTGTAAAGGTCAGTGTATGATGTACAGATACTCCGTTATTAATTTCCAATGTTTTCAAAGTATTCGCTGTTATGAACATGTTCAAAAGTAAAGAGCGCCACATTTAGCAGGACGACACTGAAGGCAGCAGTATCTCCTCCTCACTGACGGAGGGCAGAGAAACCTTCAGGTCTGAGTGGAGCCAAACTTCAGCTGTTACACCCCCTGATGTCAGTCCTCCAGACATAGCGGCATTACTCTCAGCACCTCTCGACACCCCGTACACTCCGAGCCCGGCCTCTATTATCAGAAAAAAGGAGCAGATGCAGTGAGCAGAAGGGTTGTAAATTAGTTTTCTATTAAAGCTCTCCTGCACCGACCTCATCAATGATTAAAATTTCTAAGCTTCTGTGGAAATAGCCCATCTAAAAAAGTGCTGTCCCATTCTCTCCACCGGGCCTGGGCTTAATGAAATCCAGGTTGTCAGCAGGGAAAGCAGTTTGTCAGGAATAAATTGTGCTTCCTATTTGAAGCACCACTGGCTTCTCCGGGAAAATTTCAGAACTGGTTTGCCGCTATCGCCGGACACTTGAGAGTTCTTCATGCAAGAGTGAGAGTGCAGACTAGGAGAGTTTGTCCCTCCAAAACATTTCAGCGGACCAGAGCTGATGGAGGCCAGAGCCCCCTGAAGCTGAAAGAGAGCAACATTAAGTGTTTTAATCCAATTCCAAAATACAGCGGATGCACATGAGTCTACCAACGACAGTGAACGCATCAGCTACACGGGAAATGAAACTCCCAAAGTTTTCCATTTTGGCTTGAATTTTCAGTTTCTTTAATTATAGAAAAACTTTACATACTGTATCTGATGCGCATTGCTCGTTGTTTAAACTGCGTGAAACCACTGAATTCAGCCTGACAGATTTGGGATTTCTCCATGAGACTTGAAATTAACTCCAGTTTTAGAACTTAACCCTCGGTGTTTCCTCCTTTTGGAGAGCTGCTTACTCCTGAATGACCGTCTGAAATCTGAGACTTCTGGTGAATTTCTGTCATGGGGTGGGACTCTTAGAGGTGCCTTCTAGAAATGAAGTGAAACTACTTCTGTTCTGAGCTGAAGACAGCCTCGACACACCAGAAGCTAATGAACTCTTCAGGTCATGGAAACGTACTTGGTGCTTGTGGCCATCAAGGCCACAGTGAGGGATTTCTATAAGTTTTCTATATGCAAAGAAACCCCTGATTGCAGTGTGTGTAATATAGCTAATGACGACTTGCATTCTTAAGACAAAATGTGCTGAATTCCTCCATTTGTGTTCTAGATGATCACTCACGAATCACCTTGAAGGTGGAGAACAGCCAAGGCAGCTCTGATTACATCAATGCCAGCCCGATCGTAAGTACCTCCTCTGCATTCTGACTCTGCTTCACGCCGCTGCTACGCCCGGCTCCCTCAGCCCCCACGGGGCGTCGCGGGAACAAAGGCAGCCTGCCGTTGTACAATATAAATTTTGATGCAACGCTTGCTTAGCTTCAGCGGCAGCCCCACGCTGGTGTGTATGTTCTGCACCATGAATATTAATGATTGTTTCACGGCAAACACCCCGGGCGAGCGTTCGCTCGGGGAAGGCGTGGGAAAGGACATGCGCACGGCTCTCGGCTCGCTTCTGGTTTGCGAAAACAAAATTGATCTGTGGGGTCTGGGGAGATGATTGTTTTTGACCTTGGGTTATGCTAATTTGACACTAGTTTGTGTTTACTGTTACGGTGCGCTCGCTCGCCTCGCCGAGGCCTTTCCTCGGCGCAGTGCAGATTTAAGTAGCAAAACAAGCCCGTAGGAAGGAGAAGGGGAAGAAAGAGCCATGTGCATTCAGTAAGTGAGTGTATCAATTTGGAAACCAGTGTTGGAATAGTAGGCTGATGTTTCCCTCGAGGCAGATGCAGTGGTATTCCATTAAAAGCAACAGAGACGCTATGCATTTCAAATCTGGGCGTCACACCAAGAAGCGTGTGTGCGTTCGCGTGTTCGTGTGTGACAGCGAATCCGAACTATGCGGGAACAAAGGAGCAACCTTTCAAACGCCACACACACATGCAAAAACAGCTGCAGCGCACGCACGCACACAAACACAACATTCAGACGACACGCGGCGTGCAGCGCAGGCGCTCAAACGTGGACGCACACGTCGTAGACTCCCCTCCCACACACACACATGAAAGGACGCACAGCACACAGAGGTTATTTAAGGAACCTCCTCTGCTGACAATTTGATTTCCCCCGCCCACGCTTTGACGGGAGGAGGATGAGCAAAGACAAAATGTTTGGGATCTCGCTCTGACAGACTGTCAATAAGTGCAAAAATGATTAAGGTTTGGTTTCCTGAACAAAACATTTTCTTATTCTGTTACTGGATGGTTTGTTGTTATAAGCATGCAGCTGATTCCCTGCTGCCACGTCGGAGAAGCTTCATTCACAGACGCATAAATGGAATATTATTTAAGCTCCCTTTGATTTTAAGACATCGCAATACAGAAGAGCGTTCACGTCTCCCCTGAAAATACTTTGTCCATAATAAAGACTAACGTTACATTAACTACACTGCAAAGCTACAGTTCTCCGTCACAACAAAGACGTCTGAGGCAGATAAACGAGACGTTTGTGAGGAATTCAGTCTCGGAAATTTCATGTAACAGAGCGAGCTGTGCATGATTCACACAGTGCGATCGGTGGTGTTGTATAGAAATACGCAGATTTATAAAAATGAAGATCATCTGGACAGTTTTACAAAGCAAGGCCCACTTCACCAGCGCTTAGACGGAGCCTTTTAAAGCAGTACAGCTGCGCACGAGGTGGAAACTGACGAGTGGATGAACAGTTTTAATCTACCAGATGTTGTTTTCTGTGCTCGCTGAAGTAATGGTGACATGAATTAGCTAAATTACATAATTAAAGCCTCGCAAAGCCATCCTAAATGTTAGATGCTCAGTTTCTCGTTCAATATTTGGGTGGAAAGCACCGCTAACATTTAACTGACGCCAGCAGCTGGAGTTTGAGCCGACCAGCAAGCTGTGGAGGATGTTTCAGCCTCATCCAGCCGCCAACATGGAGGGTCAGGGAGTGTCCTTCTGTTTGGTGACCTGGTCAGTCTGCATCAGGGGTGACCTAAAATCAAAATTAAATTAATACTAAAACTAAAACTAGACCTAAAATGATGCAGTTTCTGCAGCGCTGCAGTCCGATTCTTGCATCACATTTACTCTGAAACTCCATCAGACAGGATTCTGGGTGAGATCTGAAAAAAACGTAATCTTTATTCCAGTTTAAAAAACCCAAAGTTGCATCCAGAGACAGTTCAGCAAGAGCAGCGTCCATCCTCTCAGGTGTGCTGTTGATCTTTGACTGACCACAGAGGCACCATGAAGGGATCATCTGTGCTAAGCTAGCAGCTATTAAGATCAGCACATGATTAGCATCTTACATAAAAGAATAACAGTAACATAACAGTAACACCACACACACACACACACACACACACACACACACACACACAGTTAGTCCAAAACAGACTCAATAGTTTCCTCACACACTCGATCAAACACACACATTTCCTAAGACATAATCAGTCACTCAGGTACCACTCACTCACGCATACACGTGGGTCTCACACACACACACACACACACACACTCTCATTCTGGTGCACGTCGTGTGCTGATGGCACTGAGTTCAAATCAGCCTCGCCGCGTCACTTCGTGTCCACGCTGCGACGCCACAACACTGAAAAAAGACTTTAGGACGTCTCAATGAAACTGGAATTTCTCTACAAATTCAACTCAAATTTGTGCTAAAGTAAATGTGCAAGTTGCTTTCCGCCACTTTTTCCACTCCAGAGATAACAAATAAACATTGTCGACGGCAAACAGAAAAGCAGAAGGAAAGAAACAAACGTCAAACTTCACGTCTGAAAGAAGATGACTCCGTCTGCCCTCGAGAGAACAAAGAGATTTTATTTCCTAACATGGAGATTCACAATTACAGCTAATTCATGTAGGTGACAGCCAGCTATTTCCCAGAGCCAGTCTGTCAGCACACACACACACACACGCACACACACACACACATGCACGCACACACAATTTGCCTCCTTCTTTCCTTCCAAAGAAAAGACAAAAAACCAATAATGGGGATAATTGCACTTGTCACATCCTCCACTTCTGCATGCGTGTGTGTGTGTGTGTGTGTGTGTGTGTGTGTGTGTGTGTGTGTGTGTGTGTGTGTCACAGAGGACAACTGTCTCTCCCTCACACACTCACACACTCATGCGCACACACACACTCGTGGTGTCATTAATGGCGGCGTTTAATTCCGGAGACACTGAGATGTCAGGAAGCATCGAGCGTCCACAGACGCTGAAGATGAGACGGAGGGGGACACAGATAAAAAGACAGAGATGTCTTTGTAGTGTCTCCATATGTTCTCCTCTTTTTTCTCTAGCACCTCTTTCTTCTCATATTTTCTCTCTTTCTTGTCTTTCTTGGTGTCTCAGCGTCAATCTGCGCCTCCTCCTCCTCCGTCCTTCCTCGTCTTTCTCTTTTCATTTCCTCGACACCGTCGCCGTGGATCGGATGGGACATTTCATTTCAGATTCCCTCCGGTGGTGGTTAAATTTTGATTGGTCCTCGTAAGACCTCTGGATTTTGACCACCCCAAGAGCTCATATTTACAACATGGCCAAAAGTGTGTGGACAGCCAAACAAAATACACACACACTGGTGTTTTACGCCCATGTGTGACTGTTATCCACCAGATTTTGGGACCTGGCTGCACTCATTCTGCCACAAGAGCATCACTGAGGTCCAGCACCGATGTCGGGTGACTGGTGGCGGTCCAGTTCATCCTAAAGGTGCTGGAGCTCAGAGCCCTGTGCAGACTGGTCAAGTTTTGTGTCATGGTCAAACAGGAAAGAGGCAAACACAGACTGCTTTATTTTCTAAAATATCACCGTGTTGAGTGTCCACGTCCTTCCAGCCATTCACTGTACGTCCGTAACGTCTGACTAACCACCTTCAGATGTCTTCAGAGTGCACTCCTGCCTCCAGCTATTTATCGCCCGTGACGCAATCCCAGCTGCGGATGTTTTAATGAGCTAACCTCCCCGGAACCGAGTCACCTTTCCTCTCCTAAGTTGCCACATTTTAAGTTCATTAGAAGTGCATCATTGTTTGGCATTCATAAAGGGAACAGAGGGCCATTAAAGACAATTTTGTGCGCGGAAAAGCCCCAGAAATTATCTGTCTTCCCTCTGTAATTGCTTCCAGCTAAATTGGTCTTGCCAATTATTACATTTACCGTACAATTTGCATGGTAATAGGCAGGGGTGTCACTCACTTCCTCGCAAATTCACCTCACGTTCGTCTCCTGTCTTTTTGCTCTCGACGCCTACGCCGTCCTTCTGTAATTTCCATTAAGTTAAGGAAGTGGGATGGAAGTTGGTGAGAAGTCTCGTCTCCTCCAGCTGTGACGAGATGGTTTATTCCAGCGAGCTCGCACAGATCTTAAATGCGGTGGGGTTTTTGATGAAGAGGCGACGGATCTCTGGAGGGAAACAAAGGCTCCCTGCACGCAGATGTGGACAGATGCAGTGAGGTGGAACAGCCATGCTTGTGCCCCCTTGTTGCGCTCGTTGAGTTCTGTATATCATGATGAACTGAGGTCCATTACAGCCCCTTAAATCATCACATGCATGCTGAGGTGAAGCGGCCCTCCTTGACCGCTCAGATTATTTCAGCAGTATATCTTTATTGATAAGGTTTTTATTGGTTTGTTGCGCTCTTATTTCTAACACTTCAGGTCTGAAACTGCACATGCAGCCTGCTTTTCCTGCACTGACGTTTGATTAGTTCCCGTAACTCGCGCAGCCTTTAAAAGAGAAGAAGAAGAGACGGACTTTATTTATCACACAGAACAACGCACGCTACATGCACACACGCCATGCTTCATGTGAAATGCAGACCAGGAGCGGTGGGCTGCCAGCCGACAGCGGCGCCCGGGGACCCAGTTCCTTTCGTCACCTTGGTCAGGTGGTGATCTTCTTACATGTTTTTAGTGGGGGGGGGGGGGGGGGGGTTTATGGAGGATCCCACAGGTGAACACGGGGAGAACATGCAAACTCCACACAGAAAGGCCCTATTTCCTCGAGATATGGGGCAGCAGGCACCGAAGGCATGGTGAAAGACCCCCCTAGCACCCACAGACGAGAATCGAACCCAGGACCTTCTAGCTGTGAGGCAACAGTGTTGCCACTGTACCACCGTGCCACCTAAAAAGGCTTTAGCCGAAAAATTAAGGCGTTCAAAAACTAGCGCTGCCGAGGAAATGTTTCTTATTAAAAATCCTTCTGTTAGCCGTCTCAGAGTTGTGTTAACTGTGAGTTTTCACCTTTTCACTTGAATTAATTCACTGGACAAGGTTGAAAATGGAGCGCTGACATCGTTAAGGTACCCTTGAAAAGTTCCTCCATGCTCAGAGGATGATCCAGTTAACATCTCTCATCCTGCGCGATGATTCCCAGCATGCCTCACTAATGTTAATTTAAACCTCTGGGTTAGAGCCAGTTTTTGAACCCATAGGTCTTTATTTTTCTTACTCTGTATTTTCTGTATTTTTCCGGCTGAGACAATCAGTGTTTATAACCTCCCACCAACTCTCTTTCCTCTCCCCCCTCAGATGGATCACGATCCCAGGAACCCGGCCTACATCGCCACTCAAGGCCCTCTGCCCTCCACCGTGGCAGATTTCTGGCAGGTAAAACCACACACACACACACACACACACACACACACACACACACACACACACACACAAAAATCAATACATTCTCCTCTCTTAAACAAGAGTTAGCCGATTTTTATTAGTGCAGCGAGCCACACGGGAGACCAGCTTGTTCTGTGGATGTCGTTATTAATCTCTCCTTCACCATCGTGCTCACTGCCCAGCAAGGCCTCTGCCACCACACACACACACACACACACACACACATGCACGCACACACACCAGTCTACCATAGGACACATTGTTCATGCAGGGGACAGCAAACACTTCTCCCACTGTCCCAAATGTTGGATTTGGTTTGAATCTGAAACCGGACGATCGATAAGTTATTCTGGCCAGTCGTGGCTTATATGTGTGTGTGTCGAGGGGAGCAGCGGGGAGTGTGTGTGTGTGTGTGTGTGTGTGTGTGTGTGTGTGTGTTAGCGGTGTAAGGAAAGGTCCCCTTGTCAAACAAGCTGTGTCCCTGCTGCATTCCCAGTAGTGTCGGTTGCCTTTCAGGCTGGAGGGAGAGAAATCTGAGGCTCAATCTGAGTCACTGCTCAGCTGCTGCTGCTAATGCTAATGCTGCTAATGCTCATTTAAAATGGAAGTTTTCATATTTTCTCTTCTGTTTTTGACGACCAGAGGGGAAAATTTGCAGAGCAATGCTGAAACATGAAGAGCACAGAACGCAAACATCGTCTTTCAATTAACAAAGTTGCTCTGCAGTTAATGAAAGTCGTGTCACAAATGATTTTGTTTTCTCACTGAATCCCAGTCAGATTTGATATTTTTGTGGTTTTCTCCGCTGATTGATCCTTCATTGCTAATTGTGGCCGCACTGGTTGTGATACAATGCAGATTTGCGTCCATTTCGGCTGCAGAGAAAGCCGATGAAATTGAGCTGCGGTTACAGAAAACTCAAGGGCGTCCTTTGATTTTTCTGCTTTTTCACCACAAAATTGTTTCATTACTTTGTTGCTGAAGTGCTAAGAGAGCGAATATATCCTGTATGAAGGATAAATTGAATCAAGTAGATGTTTCGAAATCTCCAAGTTGAGTGGGAGGTGCTAAAAGATGTGTGTGCATACCTTTTAATGAAGTTAAAATGTTGTGCTGTTACGGTGGAGGAGAAGTGGTGGTGGGGTGTGGAGGTCTCCCCGGGGGGGATGAAGGAATGGACTTTAACCCCATTACACCACCACTTTCCTCCTCCTCTCACCACTAATCGCTCTCCAGCACCGGACTCCTCTTTCAGGAAGGCGTTGGTGGTTGTGAGCGTGAATCATCTCTTCATTCTCAAAGAGCCGTCCAACCGTTTTTAACAGACAGTTAGAAACCACCTCGAAACACATGCTCAGCGGAGACGATGCAAAGGTTTGCTTCTTAGATTCTCCACTTTGTTTCAGACTAGGTCCTCTTGACCTGAAGTCTGCCGGTAGACCTTCAGTGTCCGTCTAGTCCTTCATCTCAGGTTCATTAAGTGGCCTCTCTGTGCTTTACAGGCCTCTGTACTCAGGCTTTCTCCAGTTCTTTTCAGGCTCTTTAATCAGGAGCTTGTCAGGGTTATTACACCACACTCATCACATCACACCACACGGACTCCATCAGGACTCCACTGAGGTGCCCTCGAGCAGGTACTGAGGCCACACGCTCCACGATGTCCAGCTTCCAGGAGTTCATCACATGCATCTGTGTGATGTTAAGCAGCTCGGTTCTAGAAAAGAGCCCGGTGTGCAGTTCACTTTTTCCAGCAGAGATAAGAGTTCAGATCAGATTTGCATTTTAACAAACCAAACAAGTTTTAAAAGAGGGAAGTCGTCCTCCCCGACCCGGAGTTCTCACCCCGTCAGCTAAAGCAAATTAACACCGTTTCTCAAAAAAGTGCACCGTCACATCTTTAGATCCGCAAGGCCAATCAGGGAAGCAGTGGGGGCTGAGAGGAGGGTGCGAGGAGGCCCAGTAATTCAAAACCCGCCGCAATTAACGTTGGTTAAATCATCCAGCAAGGTGTGGCAGCGCTCCTGCCTGAGCGGCAGGTGCGGCCATCTCGATTATCTAACAGGATGATGGGGGAGCGGTATTGTTTTATGGCTTCCATTAACGGCTGACTGTTACCTCTGATCAGAGTGGAATGGATCTCCAGAGCCAGCCCACCCTCCGGCTGTGAGAATATGACTGCCAGCAGGAAAAATACGACCGCGTGCCGGGACTCGCTGTGAAATGACCCAGCTGGGGGAGGGAACCGCCTCGACAGCAATTACTTTTCATGCCACCACGCTTGACTTCCTCGTAGTTTCTTAGCAAAGTTTGAAACGCAGTAAACACGTCTTCAAGTGTTTGGTTTCAAATCTCATTTTCACCCCACCCCCAAAAACAGACACATCGACCCTTCCAAAGCGATAGATAGAATAAAACTCAAACTAATTATGGACCGATATCCAAGCGAGTGGGCGAGTGAGGACACGTGTCAGCCCTCCTGTTAGCAGATTCGGTGAAGTGTTGACAGCTTCGGATGAGATCTCGTTCCAAATCGAGCTCGCCGCAACTTCAGGAACGTGACTCCTACTCTTAAGAAACGGCTGAGTGCTTGACATTTGAAGAAACTTTTGAAAGAACATTAAGTAATATAAGTAAAAAATAGATCAGCTGTACTTCTGGAAAACTCTTTTGAAGACACATCGAGGATGCTGCAGGTTGCTCTGTCATAGATTCTAGTCACTGATGGTGACGCTGGTCCTGTGTCGTGGCGTTTAGCTGCCGCTGTGATGAGTCTGAACGTGTGTTTTGGTTGCAGATGGTTTGGGAGAACGGCTGCGTGGTCATTGTTATGCTGACACCTCTTGTCGAGAGCGGGGTGAAGCAGTGCTACCACTACTGGCCCGACGAGGGATCCAACCTGTATCACATCTACGAGGTAAAATGACTCACGAGCAGAGCTGAGTAAAACCTTTGACTCATGTATGAAGTGAAGTGATTGGTCACGTTTTGCAGGCTTCAGGTTTCCCTTACAGTTTTACTTAATAAGAAACGGGGCGAGCATTAAGACCTGGTGGCCATTGTTGGCTGTACGGTGATTTTCTCGTCTCGTATGTGTTCACTTCACGCTCGTGTGTCCCCCGCAGGTGAACCTGGTGTCTGAACACATCTGGTGCGACGATTTCCTGGTTCGTAGCTTCTACCTAAAGAACATGCAGACCAACGAGACGCGGACCGTCACCCAGTTCCACTTCCTGACCTGGCTCAACCAGAACGTCCCGGAGACCAGCCGGACACTGCTCGACTTCCGCAGGTAGGGACGCGCTTTAAAGAGACCCGCTAACAAATCTGAAGCTAAACTTCCTGTCTTTGATGCAGACACTTAAAATCAGTGACAGGTCTTAGATGAGAGGATTTCTCTCCTGTTAAGGCAGCAGATAGCCAAGAAACCATCCCGACCACCCGCTTCCTGCCTGTTGCATTCTTATAATGCACAAACAAAGCCGCCACCAGCTGTTTAACGGAGGCTCTGCACGGTGGGCGAGTGTGCGTGACTGGGTAGATGCTCCTCTAATACCCACGCAGAGTTTTCAACATGTTTTTCTCTATCGACCAGGTAATAAAGACTTTTTAGCGTTTTACTGAGAGTTTCTTTTCAAGCGCAGTACATAAAGTACTAAAGCCTGCTTTTAATGTCGATACTGAAGGCACTGAGGTTTTAGAAGGCCTCAAAGAAACTTTTGAAAGTCTTTTTGAAAGAGGCCTTTGGGGAAAAATACACTTTGATAACAGGCTTCATTTCCAAAGCAGAACTGAAGAAGTTTAAAAAAAAAAAAAAGTCATTTTCCAAAAGAGCTGGTTACCTCACTCTGTGTTTGCTTTGGCTGAACAAAACCAGCCCGTGTTTCTAAAGAAGTGCATTTGTAGATAGACATAAGAAAGAACTGTATGATAGCAGCTGAATATGGACTTTCTTATCCAAAGTGAGGAAATGTTTTGCACGTACAACACATCTTACACAAGCTAGAAGTCTCGCTGATCTTATATCTGCTTCTCCTGATGAACGGTGTCACGTTCAGGAGCCCAGCAGCTGTTCAGGTGCTCGTCCTGTGGCTCCTCTTCTGTGTGTTCACTCCTCATCTAGCAGGAAGTCCTTGCAAGTTCTCTGCTGGTTGTTGAAAAAGTATTAAGTCACAGCCTGAAAAGGCAGGAAAGTGGCCATCAGAAGTGTAAATTCCAACCTGAAAACAAGTCCTGAAATGCACCGCAGCCTCCCGAGCAGTCAAGGGTGGGATGCTTTTCAGCTTTTTTGGCTTTCTGAAGGTGCTGCATTTGAAAGGCTTGCAAGGCCGCGTCGTAGAACGTACGAAGGCTGTTGTGGTTTCGGTTCATTTCTGTTTTTCTTCACAGCAAATAGAAATTGAGGGTCGTGGAGTTTTTTTGTCCCCCCTCCCGCTAAACCGCAGAGGCTTTGAATGGCTTTTGTGGCTCGCTCACAGCGTAATAACTTCAAACCTCTCGCTTCTGCGGCAGCTTTGACTCGTGACCCTGAGATGGGGATGGAGAAATATCTCTATACCCTCAAACATCCAGCATTTTCCAGTCGATAACGGCGTAATTCAGGATGTGTTGAGGGAACTCTGCTGGAGTGATCCTTTATCTCCGGCGCCTTTATAGCCGCTCCCCTCCTTTCCCCCTTCGACCTCTTCTAAACTGATATACTGTATTGCCTATTAGACGGGAGCCGCCCCAGCCCCTTTTCTCTGATTCACTGTGGATTTTCTCCAGCGATAGACCCCAACTCAGTTTTATATATTGGCCCGGTGTCGCCGCGCTGCTGGCGCACATCAATTAGGTGAGATATGAAGAGTGAAGAGTTTGTGGTCACAGCTATTATAAAAAGGTCTGGTGGGCGTCACCACCCACCATCAGTTAGGAAATATTGCCTTTACTCACAGGGTGGTGGGGTCAGAACACAATGAAGACAGCGCAAAGGGAGATATTTTTCACTTTTATTACCGGGGATATGGTCCTTTCACAATAACAACCTGTCCCCTCTTTTTTTCTGTGCTTCCTTTTTTTGTCACGCCTCGGTCTTTTGAGGATGCCGGCTGACCTCTCCTCATTTTATACTCGTGGCGGCATGGTTTTTTTTTTTAACCTCACTCACAACTGACCGACTGAGCCGAAGCATTGCTTACGAATCCTCTCTGTCCTTCTTCCCCCCGTTTTACCAGCTAACTAGCGGTTGCCAGTGTCATTTTTGTGATGTTGCAGCTAGTAATATAAGCCCAGTTGCATAGTCACAAAAGTGATCATTGGAGACTGTGACTCTGCAACCAAAGGGGCCTCACGGACCCTCCCCTCCCTCCCCTCCTTTTCTTCCCCCTCCTTGTCCCCCTCCTTCTTCTCACTCCTCTTTCTCCCTCCTCGCTGTGCCCGGTGACCTGAGGTGACCTCCTGCCTTTTTGCTTGCTCATGGTTTGCTTGACTGCCCCCGATCTCCTCCCAGCTCCTCCGCCCTCTCTCGCCACGCCTCCCTTCCTCTCTCGGTCGCTTTTGTCTTCCTCTCTCCCGCCCTCTGTCTGTCTCTTCCTCTCCTATGTCCGTCTGTCTGTCTCTCTTTCTGTCTCTCTTGACTTGGGAATGCATCCACACCAAGAAAAGGCACATTCTTCTCCCGGTTTTGGGTGTTTGTGGCACCTGCAGAAATGCTTTTTCTTATGGCGCATTGCAGCGTGCACAAGGGAAACAGGATGGCAATAAGTTGAAGAAAGCAACTTTCTCGGACCTCTAACCTTCTCACAATCACTCATTTTAAATATCAGCATTGCAGGTCATACCATACAGATGCGTTAAGCTCATGCAAAACTTCTTTCTAGACAGTTCCTGTAGAGTTAGACTACATAGACAGGACACATTCTGTCATTTAATTGGCACACAGACGCTACCTTGACCACGCCGCATGTCTGTGCGCTCCAGTCATCAAATGACGGTCAGTGTGTGCATGAAAGGTAAACAGAGCATTTACGAGCTGCAGCCAAATCGCCGTTTTGTACTTAAATATATGCAAATGAGCTTAGCTGCACGAAGCGGCGTAGGTGATAATGGGGCTCAGAGGCACATTTGCGAGCGCTCTTTACGTGATTGTAAATGTCGACAGCGTGTTGCAGACACATTTTCCAGTCCCACAGGCGTCTCACCTGTGAATGCATCATCACAGTGAAGGACGTCCACGTCATCGGGGGACAAACTGATCTCACGTTGCAGAATGCAGCTTGCATGTTGCACACAGAGGAAGCGGCCGTCAGGTTTGGGCCGTTCACTTGTCTTCAGATGCAATGAGCCTCTCTGGTGTGGACGTAGTCTGCGTCTCTGTCTCCATCACTTCCTCTCTTTTGTCACTGACTCTCGATTTCCTCACGTCAAGCCCGAATCTCTCTTACGGGGCGTTTCCTTTGAATCCCACTCCCCTCCGTACACCCCCACCCCAACCCCGCCTGTCGGTGATTCTCTGCCGGCTGTTTCCATGGTAACATCACTTTTAATTGTCTGCAGCGAGGTCTGACTTTTCAGTTTTGGCGTGGCGGAGGATGGAAACGAGCGGGGCTTCTTAGGTGGAAAGACTTCCCGGCTTCGGTTTTTGTGACGCGCTTCCTGTTCTGCGCGGAAACCCTTTCAAAACCCACCACTGGAAGATTTGTCAAATCAGCATTTAGTCCTTAAAACCGCCCGAGCAGAGGTGAGAAATGTTCTCGTTTCCGGAGTTTCAGTGAAAGAAAGTCTGAGAAGTTTCAAAACATTTAAAGTGGAAATGTGGAGAAGTTGTTTACAATGTGGACTTCAGGAGGTTTCAAGCACCCAGAGGTCATGAAACTCACTCAGTATAAATCCTTCCAGCTACTCCGGAGAGAAGTGAAGCATCGACTCTGCAGGTCTGAAGCTTGTGATGCATTATGGACGACGCACACACACATACACACACACACACACGCCATCCCATAATGTAACATGTTCCTGTTGAATATTGTTATTTAGAGTTATCACCATGAAATGGAATCAGAGATGATCTCCAGCCGGGATCAAACTCGCGGCTCTCTGCTTCCTGCTCAGACGGAAGCTGTGTTTGTGATTCGCTGGCAGCTGCATTTTGATGAACAAGGTGTGAACTTTTGCCACGTTTTTTTCAAAAGAGGATGTGCCATTTTCAGCACGGCGCTCAACTTTTTGACGCGTTTATGACAGCGGCAACCATAAGTATGTTTCTGTGTCTATAAGCAGCAATGGGATGGCAGTTTCAAGACGTGTCAATAACAAGAGTTTAAAAAATCCAGTCAGAAAAGCTGTTTTCTTCACGCTGGAAGCAAGTTGTTTCCATCGGTGCAGTAAATGTCCCGTATAGTTCTTAAATATTGCTACTCGAGGCATTTTCATACACAGTTTTGAGCCGCTGGGAGCGATTCTGCTGTGGCTTCACAGCCCCAGACAGGAGGAAGGTGCTCTCCTTCTCCAGAAGCTGAAGCTGAAGCTTGTTTCAGGGGACTGTGGGTGTTTGAGTGTCAGAAGGAAAACTAATGACTTTCAACACGTGCGTTCTTGATCATAAAACCGAAGAAGTGTGAATCCTGCTGTGGGTCTGAATTTAGCTGCAAGTGTTCAGCCGCTGTCTGTTTTAGAGAACGATGCTCACCAGGAACAACTCAAACTTCATTCAGACTTTATCCAATGAGCATCGCTGTAATGATCGTCTGCTCAGTTGCTTTAGTTAATCTGGTCGGGATGACAGTCATGCTGTCAGTGACGTGCTGCACCTTTAACGTGATGCACGCTGCGCTGAAAGTAACTCGGACGCGTGTCGTCCCACTCGAGACGTTGCTGAGAGCAGCGTTTTTATGGTTCCTATTCCAGAAATGATTCTTAGTTGAAGTAGCGCCAAGAAACAGCTTTACTGTGTCTGGTAAGTGATGTGGGCCAAACTGGATCTCATGTTGACACTAAATCATGTAAAGATCACAAGCTCAGACATAGTTTTGTGTCGAAGTGTTGCAACAATGACCGACTTAATGAGAATTCCTCCATTTCTGTCCATTTTTCCTTTGTGCTTCGTGTCTTTAAAGCCCAGATGTGCTCACTGTGTGTGTGTGTGTGTGTGTGTGTGTGTGTGTGTGTGTGTGTGTGTGTGTGTGTGTGCTGAAGCTGTGATGTTAACACTGAGCTTGTTTTTCTGCTCTGTTTTTTACAGGAAAGTTAACAAGTGCTACCGGGGACGCTCGTGTCCTATCATAGTCCACTGCAGGCAAGTACAATAAAAACTGAAGCGGTCTTTTCTCTTTCTGTTACACCTTCATGCGGGGTTGTAAAGTGTAGTTTGTTCTCATTGAGATGCTTTTGAACGCTGTTAATGAGCAAACAAGCGGATGAACAGACCCTCCATTGTTTGCTCGCCGCACCCGGCCAGGTCCTTGGCGGTTTCTGTTATTCTGTCCACGCTGCTGTTTCACTCCTCACGAGCTCTGGTGTCACTAGTCAAGAAGAGGGATTAACCAAAAAGCTTTGATTTAACGTGACGGACGTCCATGGAGGAGGGTAACTCTTAATTGGAGGCGCTTCACAGTTTGCAGTGGGGGGGGGGGGGGTCAGGGTGCAGCTGTTGTGTTTGTGTATGAGTGTGATACCACATCTGCATGAACCCACCACCTGACGAAATAACTCAGACCAGCGAGACATAATTAAATCTGCATTTAACAGAAAAAATGCTTTTTTGGTGGGAACACCCTGCGATGATTGGATTAGAGAAATATAAAAAAAAAAATCCATAACAGAGAGCCGTTATATCTGTCTGCTCGTCCTCCGCTAAGTGATCTATTATTTAATATGCTGTAATGGCTCTTCCAGGATGATGAAACTGTACATTTCTGGGCTAAATTGCCAGACGGCACCGCAGTGTGAAACCTGTCTTTTATGGAGCGGCGGCCACAGCGGCTGCATCATCACCCTGTCGCTCCCCAGTTCCCTCCATGACTCTGCAAGTAAATATGATGTTTAGACATGCAGTAAAACCTCCAGGTGGTGGCGTGTCACCTGGTTACTGTAATACAACCATCACACACACTTGTGTATACAAGCTGCTGCAGAAAGAGTGATCGTGGCAGTCGGGGCAGAATTTGTGTGCAGCCAGTCGACAACCTGTACAGCCGCTAGCTAGCAGCGCACCCTCACCAGGAGCTCCTCAGTCTCTCTGTCGGCCCTCTCATTCCTCTCTTGTTACCTGTGTGCAGTACATTCATCAACCTGAGTCACGCAGCTTCAGGATTAGCATGAATTCTTCTCTCAAGATGAAATATTTCCAGCTTGCATCCACCTGTCTTCTCCACAATTGACACTGAGGAGATGAATCCACTTCTTTTAGCGTTAACGCTAGTGGAGCACGAGCGATCCTAAGATATGCTAACGCCAACAAACATCTTCTGTGTCTGAATTTAGCTGCAAGATCTCAGCCATCCCCATTCATCCAATATGTGGTGAATTGGTACCAAAGTCATCTCTGTCTCCTGTTAGCTGTATTAAACCTGCGGCTTCACCATCGCTGGTGTAAACATCTAAATTAAATCCAATGTTAATGCTTCAGTTCGTTAAATCAGAGCTCTTTGTTTGGATCGAGTTTGTTAACAAATTGTGACAAAAGTACCAAATGCAGGCTTAATTTCCAGTTATGTAGTGCAACTATATGGCTAGCAAAGGTAAACATCTTACACGCCACGCACTGCGGCGCGGGCGAGGCTGCGATGGGAGCTGAGTCCAGTCACCACATTCCAGATGACGCTCGAGTGGAGGTCCAATCAGCTCTGCTGTCTTTGGACGCTTTCATCGTGCGTCTTTTCATAGCAGGGCTCGAGCAGCAGATCCAGACCAATCAGAGCTCGTTCCTTAACCCGACCAGCCAATCACGTCTTAGGGTGAGATCACACACTCTCACGCTGAGGCGAGTCACACGAGTCAAAGCCAGCTGGACATTTCTCAGCCGCATGTGTGTAGACACACAGAGATCACACAGCAGCCAGACGACGTCTCTCTTTATTCTCAGAGCATTTCTTCTTTTTTCTGGATCTTTTCTATCTCGTCTGCTCCTCCTCCTCCCCTTTCCTTCCATCTCTCATCTTACACAGAGCGAGAGAAGGCAGCAGACATCTTGACGTGTTTACTCACAGCCCTCAGGCTTCTGCTGACACACACACACGCACGCACACACACACATCACATATCTTTGATCGCCTTGTAATGATCCTGGCAAGGTGCAGCGATACGACAGATCTAATCACGCCGTAATAACCTACACGAGA
Source organism: Chaetodon trifascialis (assembly GCF_039877785.1). NCBI lineage: Eukaryota > Metazoa > Chordata > Actinopteri > Chaetodontiformes > Chaetodontidae > Chaetodon > Chaetodon trifascialis. Next base: position 4,045,910 of record NC_092066.1, on the reverse strand, counting down.
CACACACACACACACACACACACACACACACACACACACACACACACAAACTATGTGAGATAAGAGTGATACTCATATCTGTGTAGAAGGCACGTTGTCACACACACGCACACACTCACACACACGCACGCACACACACAGCTGTATATTCCAACACACCCGGTGGCGGTAATTGAGCAGTACCACCACACTATCTGTGTGTGTGTGTGTGTGTGTGTGTGTGTGTGTGTGTGTGTGTGTGTATTTGTGGGCTTGCAGAAAATAACCAAGGACCCAGTGAAAATGAAAAATTCGGGAAGTATCGACGCACGCCAGCACACACACACGCACACGTGCACACACACGCACAGACTTGAGTTTGCTGGATTACACATCGGCCCATGAAATAGAGCGGTGGGGGGAAACCTTGAAATAAATCCAGGTTTCAGAATATTCCCTCCACACACATTACGCAGCCTGATTCTTCGCGTCGTCGCTCTTTCAGAACAGAAGAAGACGCGTTCCCGCCCGCGTCGAGCGCACGCCGCCGCGTCGCCGTGCCGTTAAGCAGGTTTATATTCTGATGCTTTTTAATTCCTGACCAAAATAAAACCGGCTTCAGCCTTTCTGCTCCATAATTATACGCCTTTGAAGTTGTTTATCCCCTTGAAATAGCATTAGAGGACTCATAAACCTCGACATATTAAATCTCTCTGACTGCTCACCTGCTTAACACCGGTGTCAGGTTGCATCTGTCTCCGCTGCAGAGAAACAAAAAGCAATAACAGGGACGCGGTGCGGGACATGGAATAAGTTGTGTTGTTGGGGTAAATCCGTGGGCGTGAGTTGCTCTGATGATAGAACTTCACTGTGCAGCCTCGCAGCAGCGGCGGTGGGACTTGCTGACTTGCCGGAAAAGCTGCAGAGTTTTTCGAAATGCCCGTTACCATTTCCAATTTAATCATTTTCGCTTGTTTACAATCTTAGCTGAATTTGCATGAGCAGCCACGGAGAGGACGTCTATTTGTCCTCGTCCGGATGAAAATAAGCAGCTGCCAGGCGAAACTTGTAAGCGTCAGCATGATGGAGGAGCGCGGCAGCAGAACGGGAAGCGTTTGCTGATCAGGAAACAGGCGGAGCCGAAACGGGATGCGAGGCCGCCGGGATCAGAGTGTTTTCGTGTCGGTGACTTTGACGTTTGTGCTGTTATCTGAGGGAAATAAGGTCAAAGGTCATGATGGATCTAAGACAAATGAGGGCTGGTTCATGAGCTGCAGAAACAACATGAAAACACCTCTGATTTGACCAATCCTGTCGTGTTTGCTTCTCTTCTGTTTCGTGCTCCGCTGTCGTAAATACTTCCTGAAAAATGAAAATGAGCTTTAAAGTCACGTTTTTCAGGCAGATGAAACAGTTTAAGAGCAGTAAAAACCTGATGGGTGCAGATTCAGTGGATGCTATGCAGGGCTTCACGCCACGTGCTCCTTTTTTATTGCAGTCTTTACTCTTTTTATGTCATTTTTCATAATAACAATGTAAGAAAATTTCTTTATGACCCTGAAAGGAAAGATATGAGCGTTAATGAAACTGGTGACAAGTAATAATCTGAGAAATACTTCATCAGTCATCAGGAATGATGTGGCGTTGTCAAACAAAGCATTTCATTTAACCCCCTCTCTCTTTCCCCCCATCCCAATTCTGTGTCTTGGTCTCTCGCCCCCCCGTGCAGTGATGGCGCAGGAAGAAGTGGGACCTACGTCCTGATCGACATGGTCCTCAACAAGATGGCTAAAGGTGGGTGTGTTCTTTTGCCTCCTCTACTCTTCCTCGTATCCCATGTGGGGCATGTGTTTTTATAGAATTGGATAATTGCATCAGAAATAATGATATTTAGTTGATCATCACAGTGATGAGGAGTTGAAAATAATATTTTCTATTAAGCGCCGACCCTGAGTCAGAGGAAACAAAGCGTTTTTTAAAACACTCGTGTTCATCAGTTCTTGCTTAATTACTGGACATTCAGATCTCTTTCTTTATCTCAGATGACGCTTCGCTGCTTTGGCGCCAAACTGCAGCTTTTTTTCTCCCCTGTCGCACCAATAAAACACATTTGAACCATTAAAACCTAAAACAGAAGACGTGACGTCCACAGAGCGATGAGGAGCGGAGAGACGAAGGAAGGAAAGGCGGAGGACAGAAAGAGTTGACCGTGGACACTTTGAAGTGTCATTAGGACACAGCCAGCGCGTTTTAAGCACATTCTGAGTGCATGATAATTACTGTAATTAGAGCACGATATAATAAACAGTGCAGTCATTATGCCGGGGGGGGGGGGGGGGGGGGGGTATTTCACAGGGCCATGGCAGGTCGTGACATGGCTTTAAATTAAGTGTCATTTCCTGAAGTTCATTTTGGACTTACACTTATAGATAACCCTCCCTCAGTGCTGCTGTATGTGTGTGTGTGTGTGTGTGTGTGTGTGTGTGTGTGTGTGTGTGTGTGTGTGTGTGTGTGTGTGTGTGTGTGTGTGTGCGTGTGTGTCTCGCCGCCTGAAGAACGACCTCAGCGCTGGGCTTTTTCTGAGTCGATTTGTGGCGGTGGTGACGTCACCTTCATCACACAGAGTGGAAACGACGATCTGCTGGTTTTCTCCTTATTTCCAAATCTATATGAACTGTGTGTGTGTGTCTGCATGTCGTGTGTGTGTGTGTGTGTGTGTGTGTGTGTGTGTGTGTGTGTGTGTGTGTGTGTGTGTGTGTGTGTGTGAGAGAAGCGTCCCACGGCGGTGCTGCTGCTGTAGCAGAACGAGCTCCTGGGTCTTTAATTCCAGATCAAAGGGTCAGTCGGGCATCGGGGGCCTCTCCCCGGGCTGTCACACTGTGATCGGGGGCACCGGGGCCCCCCCTCAGCACCCAGGGGCCGGGGCGGACGGGCGGGGCTGGGTGGGAGTGTCCTCTGATCCCTTTCATCTCTGCCATGTATCCTACATTTGCTCAGCACTGATTTTGCCGTTCAAAAAGCATTAAAAAAGGATCATTAACAGAAAACGATGACAGAATTAAAACAAGGTAACAGCTTCATTTCATCTTTGCCAACTTTCTGATGTCTAGTTTAATTTAAATTTAATTCTATTGCAGGGAAACTTGTTTTGGAGCTAGTTAACGGCCCCGTGTGTTCATCCCCGGGTGTCATTAAGGTGTCGCTGCTGCTGTTCTGATGGATTTTTAAAGCTTCACTCTGTGTGAAGAGTTCAAGAGTTTCATCTTTGGCTTCATGTCTATTAACAACCAGATGATTTTAATGTTTGGGAGCTCGACTTTGTGAACAAGGCTGATTAAAAAAAGCACAGTTTATACTGAGATATGAATAAAGAGAATATTTGATGAGGCCGGGATGCGTCCGAGGTGTTGGGAAACAGCTTTGTTTGGAGCTTTAGTCGTTTCATAGCTGCTTTCTCTCTCTTTATTTCTGAACTTTCAGAAAGAATCTGACATATAAAACCGACGATCATCTGCAGAAATGATGATTTGCCAAAACTGTCCAATAGAAAAGCAGTAAAAGTTACCTTCAGCTTGACCTGATACAGTGTGAATCAAAAACAATATCCACCAATATAAAAGCAGATATAACAAAGACTTTTGGCAAAGTTGACAAGACGGCATCAGACGAAGCTCCTCCAGAGCCACAGACGACGTTTAACAGCTGTTTTCAGTTTCATTTCATTCGTCAGAAGCAGCAGACAAGCCTGACTTCATGTCGTTTACGTGATGTAGAATTACACCTCCGTCAGTAGCTGCAGTTCTCCCTCCTCCCTCAGCTCTCCGCCCCCCTTATTTTGGAGGTTTTTGTCTGTCCTGAGAAGCTAGAGGCCCCCAGGTTTGCAGGCTTCCCCCATCCTGATCAAAGACACGTCCCACCTCCTCCTCCTCCTCTTCCTCCCTCTCAGACACAAAATCACTCCAGTTTTCCTCACCCTCCCTCCCCCCTCCCCCTCCTCCTCCTCCTCCTCCTCCTCCTCTCTCCATTCCCACTCTTTTTCTCCCAAGGAATGAATTGTAAATTGGGAGTATTATGGCGGCGTTGCAGGGTTGAGGAGGTATTGCTGTGGTTCTCACGTTTTGTTTTCCCGTCTTCTCTCCCAAAAGGCTCCCTCATTTCCCTCCTCGCTCTAATGTCACCCTCCCACTCACACGCTCACCACCTCCACCTCCTCCACCCGCCACCCTTCTCTTCATCTTAAGAATCGAGTGAAACCCATCGAGTGCCGGAGAGCTTTTCAGCATCCCTCCGTTTCTTTTCACTTCTTTTTCCCAGGTCCAGCTGGTGAGCCGGGCCCTCAGCTTCGGCTTTCGGGGGTCTTTTGCGGCCTCCTCAAGGGTCCTGTCTTTCTTTTTTTTTTTTTTTTTATCTTTCTCTCCTCCTCCTCCTCCTCCTCTTCTGCACCCCCCTCCATCCTCCTTAGTCCTTCCCCGCGACCTCCACCTCGAAGCGAGGGTCTGGCGGAGGAGGGAAGTTGAAAATGAGGCTGGGTTTTTACACCACTCCTCCTTTTTTCCTGCCTCCACCAGCTCCTTCAAGGGAGACGCTTGCAAAGAGGGAAAGCTCGAATAAGGCGATTTTTTTTTTTAATACCTTCCATTTTGCGGTTTATCAGAACCTGCACAATAGCCCTCAGCTTGTTAAGTCCTCCCCCCTGAAAAAGGAAAACCAAAGCAGCGAGTAGTGTGTTGCAGCTTTCCTGACTAGAAGGGGGTCTATTGTGTCGTAAAAAGAGGAAAAAAAGCTCAGAAAACCTGTGAAACGGAATAAGAAAATGGTGTGAATGAGCAGTTCTCCCACCATTCATTTCCCTCTTCATGCAGGCAAGAAAAAGAAGTGTTATTATGTGTCACAACAAGAAGAAACTGAACAGAATTCTGGCGCTTTTTATTTCCTCAGAATGTGGACAGAGGAGGAGGAGGAGGAGGAGGAGGAGGAGGAGGAGGAGGAAGAGGAGGAGGAGGAAGAGGAGAGGAACGGGTGGACGGAAAACAAATTACATGTTTTTTCTTCTTTCTCTTGTTCTCTGCGAGTTTAATTGTCGCCCCCCCACCCCCCAACCCCCCAGCCTTCCACCGCTCCTCTGCTCCTTCGAGACGTCGTCCTCCTCCTTCTTGTCCCTGCTCCTTCTTTCGGCTAACGGTTTGCTACCTGCAGCCATCAGTTATCCTCCTATGACATTCTGAGGTGGCGTGAGGTCATCGTGAGCTCGATGTGACTTTTAGATGCAGGATAAACTTTATTTGCCTGCCAGGAGATATTTGTCTTAGACAGAAATGCTGCTCACTAAAGGACAGTCACATTAATATATGTGAAAAATGATGTGATACATCATTCTGACAAAAACATCCTTTTAAAGCAGCTTTATTTCTTCATGTGAGGACATTCAGAGGCACAAACCTGAACACTCTCTTTGTAATTCAGGAATAGTTCACATTAGCATCAGTGTTTCGGGCTTTCAGTGTGTTTTCTTACCTTCCTGGAGTTCGAGTGAAATGCAGTTTTTACAAAAAGCAATGCACAAAAACCCTTTCATCTGTGAGTCAGTGTAAGAGGTGAAATTAGTCTTGATGCTGGTACATTTTCAGCAGTAAATCTCACCGAAAATGTGTCTTTATAAGCACTAAGTATGGATAAAAACACAAGTACAGCATAAATATGTTATACTGGCATTAAAGAGGCTTGTTTACCCTGCAGAGGCCAAATGCAAACGTTTGCATTGGACTCTCCATAAAACCATGTAAGATATTTGCATTCACACATAAAGTGATATCACAAAATCTGTAATATTGATTATTAGCCAGAGATCTGGAGAACTTGGCTGCAGTGAAGCTCAACACGACCTGAAGTCTGAGCTCCAGACTTAAAAACAAGAGCATCACTTAGATGTAGTTAGATATCTGCTTATTAAAACTTGTCTAAACTAGGACAGATTGTGGCAGTGATCAATAAATTGGCCTGTGTTTGCCTCTGAAAGGATCATAGTCTGCTCGTCATTTATCACCATGTGTGGTGATCTGACCCGCGCTCGGCCACAGGTCATTCAGCCGACCGCCGGCAGCCACGCTGTCGTCAGCTGTGGGGCGTCTCGCCAGTCTGGCACGCTGAAAGGGGCACTCGCACACACACACACGCACACACACACACACACACGCACACACAGGCATGTCAGAAGTTGGCAGGGGCTGACAGAGCTCTGGTGGGCAACCTTCATGAGCTCAAAGGCTACAGGGCGGCTATCAAAGGCCGGCGAGGGGCTTTAAGTTCGGCTCAGTTTCTTTTAGAAAAGGCCGCGAACGTGCGTGCCTGTGATTTCCCTCACAAAGTCCTCTCCAACTCTTTCTTTTTCCTCTTCATCGTTTTTCACCCCCACGCCGCCGCCTCGCCGCTGTGTGTTTGTGCAAAGAGGATGAATGTAATCGCCTTTTGCTGTTCTGAAGGGAGGCGCTATGAAACAGCAGATTGACAGATGTTAGCTGGATTATCTCGGCGGCACTTTGAACACAATCCAACACCGTTTCTCACGTGTGTGTTTTTATCTGTGCGCGTGTGTGTGTGTGTGTGACAGGTGCCAAGGAGATTGATATTGCAGCGACTCTGGAGCACCTGCGGGACCAGAGGCCGGGAATGGTTCAGACCAAGGTAACACACACACACACACACACACACACACACACACACACACACACACACACACACACACACACACACACACACACACACACACACACGCCTGAATCTGTCTGCTCGAAAACTTCTGATGTGGCCGTCGATGATACACTGCAAAAACATAACCCATTTTGTGATTAAACAAACGAGATCTAACACGTGAATTAATGAAACTTTAGACGTGTGGGTAGAGGCAGGCTAGCAGTTTGCCTTTGCTTCCAGTGTTTATGCTAAGCTAAGCTAATGGACTCCCACCTCAAGCTCTATGCGCAGACGTGACAGGTCTCTGTCTGTGCTGAAGACGCTCCTGTGCTGTCAGGAAGGTCATTACAAATGTCTCATCTGATATTTAGTCATTGACAGTCGCGGGGATCAAACCTGTGACCTTCACTCCACTGTACAGCCTCTCTGACAGTCACTCACACCTCCATTAAACTTCATTTTATCTGAAAGTTTCAGGTTGGTTGGTAATCTTTGTTCCCCGTTGTGAGACTTGCGGTTTTTTGGGACTCAGTCATCGGGCGAGATCAATCGATTCCTGAGAAGTAATTGGACAGGTATTACGGCGGGGTCCGCTCAGATCACAGAGGAATATGTACAGAATTCAAATGGGTGGTGATAATCTGAGCTAAAACCTGCTTCCAGGGTATCAGAGGATCCTGCGGCTGCTTTGGTTTCATGAACTGAATGAAAACCTTGAAAGTTTTTGAGTGGAAATAGAGCTCCATGGAGGTTTAAACACACAAATTTTAAAGATTTAAAGTCACTTCTTGGTATAATATTCCTCAGCACGAACCACAGACTGTACGTACTGTACATCACGCTGCTGCACAACTCAGAGACCTCAGAGCTTCACCTGAAACAAGCGGAGTCATCCCTCGCCACACTGTACGCGGGAGGCTGCCGGGCGGCTTTGGAAACTTCAATTACCGGCTGATCTGTGGACATAATTAGAAAGAAAAGCCGGGATGTGTGTGAAACATCGGCCGTATCGATCCAGGCTTTATTAAACCATGTATCCTGAGCAAGTGGCTGTCACGGCGCTCCTCGCACATTGATTCCCCTCGTGGTCAGCAGTCCCAGCCTCAGCACTCGGATGTCCTTTCTGATTTTTATGAGGGGAGATGTTGTTTGGGCCATTAATCTTCCGCTTCCCGTAATGATACAATAAACTCAAGGTTAAGCACGTGTAGGTCTTCTAAACATGACTAAATCCTTCAAAATGAAGTGGTTTCTGTGAGCCAAGTTTACCACAAGGACGTTTTCACACAGAAATCCGACTAAAACAATCCCTTTAATGGTAGAACGTGCTGTGTTTGTGTGATTTTATTCACTTTATTCTGGCATTTCTTTAGGAGAACACTATAAAAACACATTCAGGGTTTAACGGTTCTGACGCTGAAACCAACCCGCTGCCACCTCTGCAGGCAGAGCCTCATTACTGCTAATGTAAGAAAACCCATTTTTCATTTCACAGTTAACGCTGTAACACATGTAAATCACAGAATTATTACTCTGTCCACACACTCGCACACGTGGAAGATACATTTTAGACTTTTACCTAGAACGTTTTTGTGTATTAGCTTTAGCAATGCTAGTCGTATTAGCACGGTTAACCTAGCTCACATAGTATTGCTGCTCCACCGTGTGGTGTGGAGGGAAGTTTTTGAGCCTTAACTGATGAGAGTTTTGGACAATGAGCTTCTGTTTATCCAACATAAATCAGAGAAATGTCACCACCACACACCACCAATCAGAGAGCAAGGCCTGTGTGTGGCCTGAGAGACAAAACCCAGGGCTAACACATCTGCTCTTTGGCACCGCTGTTCATGAAACGTCACATGCTTTCAGGTTTGGGTTTGACCCCTTCAAGTCTCCAATGAAGGGAAATCTTAACGCTGCAGCTGACGGTTATACTTCAAATATAATATTTCCAACTTTGAGGCGACAGTTTGTCCACATAAACAAAGCGAGCTCGTCCAGCACCTTCAGGATGACCCTGAAATCGCCTTTGAGCTGGACCTGATCACCAGCTGGACTTCACTGATGCTCTTGTGGTTGAATGGGAGCAAATCCCTTCAGCCAGGTTCCAAAGGCAGAAGATCGGAGGCGGTTCCAGCAGCAGGTCAATGGTTCTGGACTCAGATGTTGAAGGTCAGGCGTGTGCTGTGTGACGTAAGATTTTTTTAGCGTCTCTCGGCTGGGCTTCGGTGAGCTGACACTAGAGCTCGAACTGAAACTGCAGAAGCGTCGGGAGCAAAAGCAGGATTGTGAAGCACTTTGCGGAGCAGCCAGAGCTGCGTTTGCAGGAGCATCGGGTTCATCGTCTTGCCAAAGGGCTCCTTGGTAGCGTGAAATCAAGCTTGTGACTCATCTGCTGTGCTTTCCAGAGTTTGGCTGCTTCGTGTTTTTCACTGCTTTTAACTTCCTTCCTCCTCTCTTTGTCTCTCTGCAGGACCAGTTTGAGTTCGCGTTGACGGCCGTTGCGGAGGAGGTGAACGCCATTCTGAAAGCTCTTCCACAGTAGGAAGGAGCGCCTCCTTCTGATCGACCTCCCACATCCCCTCATCATCCTTCCCTCTGTCTTTTTGTCTTTCTTGCCTCCTCTCCTGTCCTCCTCTCTCGTCTCCCACCCTGTCATACCTTTGCTTCCTTTGCTCATTTTACTTCCTGTTGTTCGCTGTCCTGTCCTCCTTTCGCTTCTCCTCCTCCTCTCATCATTCTGTCGTCTTTTTCCTCTCGTCTCCTCTTCTTTCCGCTCATCTCCCCCTCGTTTCGCTCCTTCTCATGTCCTCCTCTCCCTCCGTCTCAGTAAATTCATGCCAGGAAACCGTTGAACCCCTCCTGTACATAGATAGACCTCCTTCTATTGTAATGATCCATGCAGCCTGTTTTCCAAAGTGACATTTAAACACGTTTTGTTAGATTGATGAAAATGTTTCTTTATGTTCTGTTTAGAGTATAATTATCATAGTTTCTGTTTGTAGGCGAGGGCCGACCTCATGGGCGTCGGTTGGGCGTCATGGTGGACGTTAAAGCTCCTGTGAAGCAGCTTCCTGATCACCACAACTGCTTTTCGGTTTTATTTCACTGTAAACTGAATATTCCGCTTTTAAAAAAATGAGCTAACCAATAGCAGCCCTGGATTCGATTTTAAAACCCCAAATGATGGCTGTTTGCCGTTTTCCTGAACGACGCCCGTGACCGGCCCTTGTTTTGAGTGTGCGTGCGATGTTGAGCATCACGTCCGTATCACAAAGTCGTGGTTGTGTCTGACTTTTAGTGCCATGCTTTCAGATGAGTTTCCATGCAGGACGCTGGAGTGTCACAGCGTGACTCCTCAGCGTCCTCCAGTCAGGAAAAAATGAGACATTGTGGATTATTTTTCTTAATAATAAGCGATAAACAACGAGGTTGCTGTTTTTGTGTGAATTCCATTAAATATCTGCAGTTTCCCGCTTATTTTAAGAAAAACAAATGAGCCCTGGATGTGAGGTGAAATAACATGAATATTTTTTTTTCAACGTGTAATTTTCATTATCCTTGTAGAAGCAATATTGTGTTTCTCCGACCTGAATCGTTATCTCTTGTGGACAACCAACATCGTGGCTTGTCAGTGAAGTTACACTCATGTCTGCCTTAATAGAAACACAGTAGATGGTCTGGTTAACGTGTCCAGCCACCTGGAAACGAGGCTAGCGTGCAGCGCTTCATTTTACAGTGGCCTTATTCCAGCGGATTAACCTGTGGATTAAAAGTTTGCTGTGCTGCTGCTTAATGAACATCCCTCTGATAAACACTCAAGAACAAGCTCTTCAGTAATCTCGGGCAGGAAGTTACCTTCTGCCCAAAAGTTTGTGAGCGTCTTTGAATCCGTTGAACAGCGGCGATCCCGCGTGCTTTAAATGATTAATCGTTAATTAATCTGAGCTGCTGAACGCTGGAATGAGCCCATTGTAAAGCAAAGCGCTTCTGACTAGTGCTTCGATGTTAAAGAGGATAGTCTTGCTTCTGAATAGCAGTTCTTCTATGTAGCATTAATGGATGATGTGTTCATGTACAGTAGCTGAACCTGTGTTGCATTAAAACTAGTTCGTCGGCTGGTTTTCCCAAAAGCGTCTTCAGACTAACTGGTCGTAAATGAAAGGAGCATGTTTTATCCCATTCAGTACAGACTGCTGTACTTTAAACACTCCTGTGTTTTGCAGTACACACGGTATTTTCCCTGTATTCCAGGCAGCCATTGGCTTCCATTCATTTCTGTTTAGGACGAAGGCTTATTAGCAGACTGATTATTGTGAATCCAAAAATAACTGAACTTCTATTCAACTGATATGTACAAAGTTTCTGGTAGTTGAGTCTCTTTTTGGATGGAAATGAATGGAAACCAGTCAGCAGTAATTTAAAGCATCCTTGCTTTGTGTTTAAGTGGAAAAACACCAGTATGGTGCTTTAAGATGTGATGAACAGTCTGTGTCCGTTGGTGCAGTTTGTTCTCGGATTATTCACGCTGCATAATTAAAGGCCTCCGTGGGCTTGTAAGCAGAAGTCATGATGTTTTTACCCATAAACCACTGTGTTTGTGGGCTGAGAGAACTAATACTGCTTGTAATCCCTCAGGTTTTGTGGTAAATTCTTGTTGACTGGGGTTACGTTCAAGAGGAAAGAGCTTAAATTCAGATTCGACTGAGCAGAACGCTGCTGACACGCCTGATGTGAACGCACCCTTCGTCTAAAGATGACTTTGGGAAACCAACTTAATTTCACTACTTTCAATTGGCTGACACATTCTGCCAATCAGATTCTAGTTTACTTTCTTTAGTCTTATTTGAATCACCAGTAATATGACTTGCATACACGATGCTACTAGTGCATGGCTATTTATTCAGCAAGTTAGCGTGCTGTACTTTCCTGTGGCCTCGAGACGATCCGAGCAAAACTCTTCACGCAAACAAGCAAACGTCGGTTCAACTCTTCGCTTTATTCTGACTGTGTGTTGCACGAGAAGCTCCAAGGACCTTAAGTGCAAAAGCCAAGGATTATCATCTGTAAACGGTGCGGATCGTGGTTGAAGTCAGCTGAAAGGTGGTGCAGAATCAGTATGATGTAACACTGCAGCAAGCTGGTGTCATGCCGTTGGAATCAACTCCATTTTTCATCACAAAATTGAAACGTGCTGCAAGAAATGCTCCTCATAACAGCTCGTTTGATGTCGACTGACGTCCTGATTTCTCTGCCTTCACAAAGACGCCGTCATGTATGTTCTGGAAATGCGGGAATCAGTGAAAGCGCATTGAAAGAGCTTAAATGATCTGACTGGCGGCCGTTTTTAACCTGAGTCCGAGCTAAACTGGTTAGAATGGGTATTTTTTCATGCAGCGAGGATGCTCAGTAGGTCATTTTCTGCAGTGCTGTTCTCTCTTTCACACACTCCATCAACGATCAATAGATGGCTGGTCTGTTGCATTAACACTGTACATAAACCAAAAAAACAAAAAACAGAAGATATTTTGTTCTATGGGTGTAAACAACTTGTGAATAAAGTCTCATTGTCGATGCAGTATTGTAATGCAATCCCGGCTTGTGAGTTTTGTCTCTGTGTTCTCTCTCGTCGTTGTTGTGCAGACTGACAGTGTTCCTGCGACGTAATCGTACACAATCATTTTTACCGTCTGAGTGGGCGGCGAAACATCTGTTTCATGGAGCTCCGAACAACCGGCTGCATTTAAATCAGCTGCAGTGTCGTGAGGTTAGCTGACAGCTCCATCCTGCAGGAGATTGTGTTTGCAGCTCGTCATCCGCTTCTTACCCCAGCTTTTTATTCTGCACTCATCCGGCCAGAGTTTCCAGACACCTACTCCTCTTCCTCAGCATCACAGATTCATATTTTAAAGAGGGGAAAACCCACCGAATGCGTCCGTGGATGAAACGTTGTGATTCGGTTTCAGGGGTCACATTTCAGTTTGGTCCAACAGGAAAATGTAGAAACTGCAAAATCTGAACTTCACTGTAGTTTTTAGGAAAAAGATTTTTAAATTCAAGGATCACGCAGCGGCCACAGTTTGTGCTGGAAAAACACGCTAAAATCAAAAGGGAATGGGTCCAAATTCCTCCAGCTCGCTCACAAACCAGGACTCTTTCTTCCAAATCCAAGCTGGTGGAGAAAATGTGATATTTGATCTGCGATGATTTGTTCAGATTCAGGACTGTCTGATGTCGCATTCACTCAAACTTTTCCGTTCTTCCTCTCGTCGCTGCCACAAAGTGGAAAAAGCCACCGAGCCAAGCTGAACGGTCGATCATCACACCAACCCATGTGAGAAATAATGTGAGGAAGCGTTTCGGGTTCGGCCTCTTGGAAGGAGAAACTGATGATAAAGGAAGGGCTTCTGCTGACTTTGTGGAAATGTAACTGCCATGAGGAGAAAAATATCTGAAGCTGGATTTACAACCAGCACAGGCAACTAAGACAAACACGACTGAAGTGCTCAATGCTCCAATAATCAGGGCTTAAAAAGAGAAAAAATAAACACTCGAATAGATTATCACTGGAGCAATACACTGCATCGTATGAGCTAAATGAGGCTAAAAAGACTTTTAAAAATGTAAAAAAAAAAATCCAATAGATCGATCATTATCATCCTGATCGCTGCTTTAAACCCCCTGATGACAACCAGATCCTCAATTTAAAAGCCGTCCTCTGGCCGTAATTAAATGTCTATATATTTTTTTCAACACGTCATGACGCCACCTTAGTTTTATTATTCAGCCGCCATGTTTTTAGACGAGGCGCAGTGGATGAACGGCTTTTTTAGAGCGCTTATTCAGGTGAAACAGCAGCTTGGTATTGATTGTGGAGGAATCGCCCTCGGTGCATGAGCTGGTGCTGCTGGCCAGCGGTGTTGACTGAGAGAAAAGGAAGCAGGGAAATCGATTCAGAGAAGCTGCTTTCTTCAATGATGAGTCATATGAGTAGATTTAGAGCGTCCAAGTGTTGGATTTTCACACCGAGCTGCACACAGAAGGCGCGTCCACCGCTCTGCATGCAGGCCCAGCAGCTGGGATCAGGCAGATTTAAGGAAAACACTTTGAAGCCTGCACACGTGCACACATTTAGATTTAGTTCACATGAGAACAAGTCGGCGCCGAAGGCTTCGTGAGGTGAGACTTCGAGACTTCAGCCACTTTCCCTCAACTCAAGAGTGATGATGAATGAGCACACAGCAGCATGTTTCTCTGATGATGATGTTCAAATGTTGATCAGGTTACAGTTTACTGCCCCAACAACAAGTATTATTCATGAGAGATATCAGTTAAGAACAGAAAAGTCATTACAAGTACACTTTTACAGTCTTTGCTTCACTTAAAGTATGTTTGAAATATACTTTTAAAGAGTGTACTTCTACATAGATGTCATTAAGTTCTATTAAAAAACAAATACACTAATTCTGCAGTACTTTAAGTGGTATCTTAAAGTACTTTATTGGAAGTGTGTTATAAAAGTACTACTTAAATGTGCTTTTGAAATATGTACTAAATAACAAATAGTTTTAGGTGTACTTATGAAAAGTATACTTATGTTCAGCTCCTTTGTAGTACACAGCCAGCATGCTCGATTAAAGTGTACTTTAATTTCACTTCATTTGAAGTACGTTGGTGATATAGTGCAATTGTCCTGCAAGTGTGTTTTCACTGGTGTACATTTCAAGTATTACTCAGGTGGAACTCAAGGACTACTTCAGTACACGTAAGAATACTTGAAGGTGAAAACAGTAGCACAAAGTGTACTTTGTACATTCTTCAAAAAGTATTTAAGTATAATATTTTCATTCATATACAAGTGAAAAAAGTTTGGTGATGATTTGATTTGGTGATTTTTAAGCGTAAAAGCTGACAGACCGCCTGCATCACCTGACCTCACCTGTGCCCTCTGACCCCGGCCGTGTCGTCTGCTGTGACTCCTTCCCTGCGCTTCACTTGCTTTAAGCCCAAACCCTCCTCACCTCACTTGTTTTGTCTACAAGTCGTGCATTTGGCTCCACAACCTGTTTTCCTGAGCAGCTACAAAACAAAAATCCACTGATGGACGATTTTCATGTCCAAACAGCTGTGGTTGGATTTAGGCTCTCGATGGAAGAAAGTCTGGGCCGCCCCAAGTAAGATGAGACGTGAGCTGGTTAGTTTTTGTGACTCTGGTCACAAAAACGTTTTCAGAACGCAGAAATGTTTGAATTCTTTGACACGTTGGCATGTTTGAAATCGCACAACGGGCCTTTTTTGGGGTCTGAGAGGTCGTAAAGCTCATTCAGCAAATAAACAACAGTGAGAACTTAAGTGAAGTGAAAAAAGAAAAAAACATAATTGCCTCGACATTTTTTCCCCAGGCAGCAGCATTATGCACCGAGCCTCACAGCGGTGCACTTTACTTTACGTCTAAACAAGACGCCCGAGCACGTCCTCGTAATATCGTGCGATCAGTCCTCACGTCGCTTCAGCTCAGATGTAGTCAGTTATTGTCCCGCCAGCTAATGAGGTTCCCTGAAAGTCTGTGCGCAGTTCAAAATCATCTGCTGCTATTTGCAAAACCGCGGAGTCGCCGCTCGCCGTGTCGCTGCCGGGCCGCTAATGGGCCGTCGTTACTCCCACAGCGAGGAGGAATCAGGAAGGTTCACTGCGGTTCACAGACGGATGCGGGAGTCTTGTTCCGAAATGAGACGTCTGCAGTTTCACAGCGGCGGCTCAAATATTTTGTCTCCGCTCAGCGTTGGATGTTCTGTGACTGCTCAGCGATCAACAGGAGGCGTCGTGGACGGCGTGACTCATCATCTCTGAAACGCCACACACACGCTCGCTGTCATAACACACAAGTTTATTTCAGGTTATTTATCTGAGGGTTTACCGAGCACGTGGAAAATAAGAGTCAGCCATAAACAGGTTTGTAAAATGTGCCACCTGGGAGCTTCCTGCAGGCTGCTGCCACCGAGCATCGTCGCGCAGGAACATCATGAACCGGTTCAGGTGTGACAGCGTGAGCGCGACTTGTGCTGCTGTTCTGTTGGATCTTTTTACCGACTGAGTGCCCCTGTGGCAGCCCGGTGGAGCTCAAAACTGCAGTGAGGAGACCCGGTTCTCGCTGTATCTGGTTCCTGCAGCATCATGTTGGGTCATCAGGACCAGAATGCAAAGCGTTGTTTGTCTCGGTCCTCGTGGTTTGCGAGACAGTGAATGTCAGGTGTTTCTGAGAGGAAAAGCTTCCTGATAATGATGAAAAACGACGAAATCCTCAAAATTGGCATCACTTTCAAAGCCAAAGACGGTCCTTGAACGCAGCGGGGGTTGTGATCTTGTCCTGCTCTCACTGATTCGTCCCGGCCCGCCCCCGGAGCTCGAGCCCTGCAGCCTTGAGCTGAATGTTCCTGAACTGCAGGTTTGTGCCTGAACCCACAGGGAGACAATCAGGAGGTGATCTGACTGGTGTGAAATCTTCACAGTGAAGGTGAATGAGGGCACTTTAAACGGTTTGAGCTCAATTTCCAGCGATATTTACAACCCAATTATGCTCACACGCCGTCCAGGTGTATTTGCGTGGCAATGCGCAGACTGACCGATTATCACTTCAACCTGCATCTGGAAGAAGGAAATGATTAAAATGAAAAAATAAATTCTTTAATTTGAATCACCCCTCAGATCTTTTCTCATTACCGCCTCGTCCGATTGGATTGCTAATGGCCACGGCTGCGACTCCCAGCGCGCCACTTGGTCCTGCGTCCCCTGCCCGCTTCACCCGTTGTGAGGACACTTCTGGCATTTAGTTGATAATTTTCATCGGTGTCACACGTGCGGCGCCCCCAATATCGCCCGCCGTCACTCATCATTAGCACGTTTATAAGTACGCATCCAATGGCGGCCCTCACGGGGAATTTAACCATTTGCATAGAAAAATTGCTTTCCTCCGTGCCATGAGAAAGGACTGCTTTGCATAATTACAAATGATGTGCGGCTGCCGGACCAGACTGACATGTGCACGCGGGAGCATTAGGAGGAGAATGGGCCTGTGATGGAGATGATGTGTGTCGGCGGACGTGAAGGACGACCTCAGCTGAAAAGGCTTCGGGTTCATGTGTTGTAAGGTGAAGACTCTTATTTCCTGTGTTTGTTCTAAGTGTCCGACTCACAGAGGAGGACTGGGAGGATTATTTAATTCACACCAAAACCCCCCATACAGCCCTGGGTCTGTGTGTGTGTGTGTATTAAGTGTCGTTCTATGGTGACAAAACACCAACTTGATATAAAATGTAAGTTTATCCAGTTTTATTTTATGTATTAAATATGAGAATATACGCATTCTGCAGTACTCAAAGTGGGATTTCAAAGTATTTATAGAAAGTGGACTTCTGAAATGTACTCATGAAAAGTCCTTTGCAGTACACAGTTAGCAAACTTAATTAAAGTGTACTTTAATTTCACTTGATTTAAAGCATATTTCAGTATATTTCCAGCACATTGATGATGTAATACAACTGTATTGCAGGTGTGTTTTGAACGCTCATGAATCCTGATTTTCTCTGGTGTACTTCAGTACACTTAAAGTTTGTAAAAAACTTGTTTAGTAACTATTTATATTTCAAGTATGCTCGAGTATTACTCAGGTGGTACTGAAGGACGACTTGACTGCATCAAAGTAAACTTGAAAGTGACAGAAATAGCACAGCAAGTGTACTTAGTACATTCTTTAAGAAGTATCATGTCAGTATACTGTTTTTTCACCTGGCGTGTGCTTTAAAGCTGCTTCTCTCCGTCTTTATGTTACATTACGCTCACATCAAGAGGAGCGTCGTACCCAGGATGTTACACATCTGGATTTCAGCTGCTACGTTCAGCAGCTTCTCTATTTGCCAGTGATCAAATCAAATGTGTCATTTCACCAGAAGCATCTGCATGAGCTGCTGTGGTGGACGGAGAAACGGAGCTCCTTCATCTCGCCGTCCGAATAATCCTGCTGTCAAGAACCATGTTGTCCTCTGTGCTCCTCTGCTAGCAGGCTCCTCTGACCTGACGTTCGGGGCTGGGAATGTTTCAGAGTTTAGGAGCTGAGCTTTGAGGAACCACTTGATTTCCAGAGTCAGAGCTTATTTCTAACAAGAGCGGGAGATCCCACGCTCTGATGAATAATGAAGAGCAGGGTAACACCTGAGAGCTTCGTGAGGCTGCGAGATGAAGATCTTTGATGAAGGTGGTTAATGAAGCGTTTTCCTCTTCACTCTCTGCACATCTCAACCTTCAGTCTGGGATTAAAACCTGCTGAGTAAAAGCCTTCATACTGCCTCGGTGTCCGGCGGGTGCAGCGTCAACAGAAACGAGCCTGTACTCACGTGTAAGGAAAGAGCCGGGTCTCTTCACGGCCAATCAAAATTTGATGCTCGGTTTTGGATTCTGTTTGGTGTCATGAAGCAGAACCAGCGCGATGCAGCCGAAAACTCCAGTCAGCCCACCCACATGCTGGGACATATATTATGGAGCAGCTGAGTGAAACAAGTTCAGTAGCACTAATCAGACCCCACGAGAGGAGTCAGTAGGACTTGTCTGTGCTCAGCATCCACAGGTTTAATGCTGGTGTTTATTAACATACTCAGCTGCTGCCACAGCAAGTCTTTCCAGGATGCAGAACACAAAGGAAAAACACCACAGACCAGAATATATGAGCAAAGAAAAGGTGACCAGCAACATAAAAAAATGATGGTTATTGGAAAGTATAACGTGCTAATTAGTGAGCTTCAAGCTGCAGGTTGGCCGGAGCTTCTGATCTGCTTGGTTCAGACTATTGCCAATGAATATTTCAGTATGCATACACTGGACACTAAACTGGCACAAATATCCCACAATGCAATGCGGTATTGATGACAGCAACAATGGCTAGATGCTACATATTAAAAAACATTGGAGCAACGTTAGCTGCTAACTTTTCCAGTCATTTCCGTGCTGACCAGTATGTTTGAAAAGATGCATACTACTATTTATTTACACAGAAGCATGCTGAACGATAGCATTTAATACGTCGTGCATGGTGTGGGATTTTGGACAGGCCTCCTGTCTCCTGCATGTGCAGTAAGTCCATTGGAGACTTCAATCTAAACATTAGCTCATGTCTTACCAGCTGTCCCCGTCTAGGCCACCCTGCCTAGATTCAACACACTGAAACAAAACCATCTGTTAAGTTTAGGAAAAGGTCGCAGTCTCAGTCAGCTGTTGAAAAAGTCGACGCTGACTTACCGCACAGTGTTTAGGAGACTTTTAGCCGTTTTCCTTCAGCTGATATCTGGAGCGGCTTGTAGGTTGAGTGTGAAGACCTCAGTTCATCGACCAGCTCAAATCTACCGTCGCACGCTAACGCTGTGTTTGCTGAAGGTCTGAGTTCAGAGTTTCACCGCCGAGCAGAACTTTCCATCGATGCTATTTCTCGGCCAACCTCCTCCTCTATCTGTCTCGCTCCGGTGGCGTTGGCAGTGGAGGAGAGAGGTGGGAGCCGCGGAGAAGACTGAGGGTGATAACAGAGCCGGAGATAAAACAGACAGAGGAAACACACACACAACGAGCAGCGGCGTGCTCAGACGGATGTGTTCGAGAGCTATTAGAGCCAGTCACAGTTGGCTTGTCACAGATCTGACACACACACACACACACACACACACACACACACACACACACACACACACACACACACACACACACACACTTGTGCTGCTACAGGTGTAGCAGGTACGCTAACCTTAAGCTACGCCCTCACTGTAAACTTTAATGGGCTTGCATTTTGTCCCCACAAGCATGGCGACTCCCCACAACGTGACTGTGTGAGCAATCATCACAACGTGAACAACACACACACACACACACACACACACACACACACACACACACACACACACACACACACACACACAATCCTAATTCTCATGTGTATACACACTAGTTGACATGCTCCCCGCTGTGGCAATCATGTAGACACACACTCGCTTCCTTCCTGTGTGTCTCTGTATGGCGCTCACACACACACACACACACACACACACACACACACACACACACACACACACACACACACACACACACACACAGACATGTATCTGCCAGCCTTCCTGGGGAATCAAAGACTGCAGCAGCAGGTATTTTCGACGTGCAGACTTGAGCAATTTTTAAAGATAAGAGCTGCGACTGAGTGGCTCCTCCGCCATCTGGGTGGTGTGTGTGTGTGTGTGTGTGTGTGTGTGTGTGTGTGTGTGTGTGTGTGTGTGTGTGTGTGTGTGCGTGCGTGTGTGCGTGCGTGCGTGCGAGAGAGAGACCACTGCAAATGTCATCCAGCGTTGTGGAGGAGGGACACCTGCGGCCATGTGTGCAGGATAAAGGGTGTCTGAAAGCCAAAAGTATCCTGCACTGCAACTTATTATTCGGATTTTATGGAAGGCAACACTAACATGAGAAATCTCCTGCAGATGAACGCCGATTTTGAGGAAGAGTGGCAAAAACTACTGAGGCAAGCCTATTCCAAGTCGTCCCCGAATGCATCGTCACGTTCAAACGCCTGATTTAAATCATGGTCTGTCTGAAATCTGGTGTCATCAGGGCTGAGAGGTGCTTGGTGCTCCAGACCAGTAGGGGTCACCGCTACGGTTTTGGTGGTGGCTCTCACTGTTTTGCAGGTCAAACTTCAGGAAGTCTTTGGATGCACCTCACGAGAAATGATTTGCCTCAGGTTAGTGTTTAGCAAGAACATTCCCAGGTGGTGCATTTAACACGATGCATGCTGGCCGGCTTCGCTGCGAAACATCTGGACAGTTTAATGTGACGCCAAATTAACATGACCACGTAAATGAAACCCCTGGAATCAGTTTATGACAAGAACAGAGCACATGACATGACGTACCTCTCTGCTGTGCTGAGTAGCTTTCACCTCAAGCCAACAGACATGGAGGCGGAGTGACCCAGCGTGCCATCAGAGGAGAGGAAACGAACGGATGCAGCACCTCCAACACACGAAGGTAACGATGCTCATCTGAGGCGTGACGCTGCCGGGCACAGCGGTGGAGTTAACCACCAGGTCAAAGGTCGGACATCACTGTGTCCTGTCAGCGTTCATGAAGTAATCAGAGTACGAGAGAAGTGATGAAAGCTTTTTGTGGAACGAAGCGCTAAAATACCAAAGCACATTTAGAAACCTTATTTTCTGTCATTCATCTTTCACTTAAGGGTTTAACTTGCTTAGTTTAACTGGAAAAGTGTTGTTAAACTGGTGCATTCAGGGTCAAACACACACGACATTCATCACCGAAGCACAGGCTGAACTGAGCTGCAGCTAAACTCTGTGTACAATGAAATTACCTGAATGTCAGCCGGCCACAGGTGATTGAGAGAAACGCAGCGCAATAATGCTGCACGTCCACTCATCTGATTTACGGAGGAAGAAGGGGACGTTGGTTTCAGTTCTAGTCCACCGTTTTATTGTGAATTACATTCAAATTCAACAGTTTCTTTTCAGTGACTCATTCTTGTGTACGATGTGCAGGCTGTTACATTTTTAATATTCGACGCATTCGTGTTACTTGATATTAATTTTTTCCTCTTTAAGGGTTTTTTGGGAGGGTCTGAGGATAGAGGGTGTGCACAGACTCTGAAGCCACTTTAGGAAATGTTGTGATTTGCAACATTGGGCTGTAAAAAATAGACTCGTTCGTAATTTTAACCCCTTCTGGAGCACATATACTTGTGAGTTTTCTGCCCGTCCCAGTAACATTACAGCTACAGTTACCTCCAAACAAAATGATAAAATACATTAATTGTCATTATGGGACGAGTAGTCTGAGTGAGATGAGTGACCGTGAGGTTCAGGGAGTGAGGCGGAAATGGGGTCTTTTCTGGTGGCAGATGCACCTGGACCACCTGGACCACCTGGACCACCTGGGCCAGGAGAAAACTCCAGGAGCAGGATACAGCTTCACCGTTAGCAGAGAGCGAGTATCCTTGTTTGCAGCACCAGCTCCTGCAATTGGCCAATGGCTGTCCAGAGATTAATTTCAGAGTGACGGGGCAAAGGTTTCAGAATCCACCTCCACCTGTAATATTAATCATTAAACACGGTAAACCCTGTACGACCATATTTGACCATACTGAGCTTAATTACAGTCGTGCTATCAGAGACAGGATGACAGAGCGATGGAGACGAGGGTGATGAAGACAGAGCGTGAGAGAGTGATAGAAAGTGATTGAAACAGTGACGAGTGAGAGTCCAGTCATCAGCCTTTCAGATTCGCTCCTCCGTGAGAAATCCCACCATCCATAATGCATCACATGTCGCCTAGCAACAGCCGGGAACCTAGCAACAGGATCTTAGCAACAGCAACAAACTGCCGCCTCCTCGTTTGCCGGCCAATGGTGGAGCGGCGCGTCCCATGCACGGCGGCCAATCAGGAGGAGCAGGGAAGGTAAGAGAGTGAGGTGGGCGTGTCTCCTCGCACAGCTGATTGGACACACACACACACACACACACAGAACACATGCAAATACAAACAGGACACACACACTCACTGTCACACACACGCAGGACACACTTAACATCCTGGATCTTCTGCTGGTGTTTCTGCATGTTGGATCATCAGGACCACATCATTGAAGTGTCACTCAAACACAGCAGTGTAAAGAGTGTGTTCTCAAAAGATGAGTGTGTGTTATTAAAGGGCCAGTCCACCCACATGATCACAGACCTGCATACTCTAATAGTATCTTTTCACGCAGAGAGTGTGTCAGTTGAGGTTCACAGCGTTAAAACATTACGTTTAATACGTTCGACCATCTTCTATAAGGATATAAATAATCTGGGTGAACAAACACTTCAGCAGCTTAAAGTAGTACAAACTATATCAGCCTGTAAAGACCCAGCAAACGATTAAAATACAGTCATTCAGTTCTGTATTTTCATGATTCTAATAATAATTCAATGAGACTAATTTCTGTTTTACTACTATAAATTTTCATCATAGCTAACCATTTCACAGTTCACGCTGCTGTGTTCTTTGATGGCTTGGATGAGTTTAGAGACGGTCATTAGCCGCCTTTCCATCTGTTGTCAAGCACATTCTAAGTGAAGCTTTGAAATGTCGCAAAAAATGAAAACATGAAGAAAATGCGAATTTGGGCCATTTCCCTAAACTGGTTTGCAGTACAAAGCGTAGTTTCATCAGATGTTGGCTGTATAAGAAATGTCATGCTTGGCTATAAAAAACAGAGTAGAAGAAGAGGAATGCTGAAAAACAGAAACAACACAAGTCGCCAAACTGGAGAGAGGTCTGCAGGATGACTTCAGCTACTATTGGCCATGTTTCACATGTCCAGAGGACAAACAGCATCATGGGAATATCTGGGAAGACGCCGACAGCGGAAGCAGATTCTTCTTCTTTGGGTTTTGAAGCAGAAACAGCTGATCAGTCATGTGAGTTTTGTTCGCTACATCAGAACTTATTTGCCAAAGTGTTTCCATCTCCAGTTTTGTGTGTAGTATTTTACATCGTGTAGCCTCGTCTCAGTAAAGTTTCAGTTTTCAGCTTCATGTCTTCCAGCTGCCTTTTCTGCATCATCTTTCATGTTGTTTTGAGAGCTTCATCACAGTTTGACAAATGAAGCACTGAGTAACTTTTCCCGGCTGAAACTGTCTGTCTGCGCTGCACGGCTCTGAAAGGCTTCCCTGCTATCTGCTCTCCCGCTCTGTTGTTCTGGCGGCTGAAGCTAATATCAGCCCTTCACTCTGCCGAGGCTCTCTACACCCCAGGGCCAAAAAAGAGAAGCTCCATCTTTAACTTTAAATGAGCTGTAATGGCGTCTGGGGCCCTTTTCCCAGATCCAATATGGCCTCGCATCCTGCAGCCACACGGGGGCTTTTCAATTCCCGAGGCCAAAGGTATGAGTATTATCTGGAGATTCATTCCCTGGGCTTAAATGGAAGAATGAAAAGTGAGGCTTAACTCACCTGCCTTTTTGTGAGCTTGATGCAGCTCATTCTTCATTCAGCGCGAGGCAATCTTCAAACCGAGACAGGAGGAGGAGGAGGAAGAGGAGGAATGGTGCTTTTCAGTCAAGATGGCCTCCCCATTGTCGGGATAAGCAGAGGCTGTTTTTCAGAGAGGCTGCCTCTTCAGTTCATTTTAATTGTGTGTTTGCATGTAGTCATACTGTACACGCTCGCATCTGTGGGTGTGAGCAGACGCCATTAAAATGCATGATGAGGAAGAAAAAAGCACAGTGCTCATTTAGATCAAGATCAGAAAGCAGAGAGTCCCTCAACAGGTGATCTCCTGCAGCGCATGTGTGGAAAAGAAATGTGAGCGTGCATCAGCGCGGGGCAGCGTGAGGGCGAGTGACTCACCCACGACGCTTTAAATTAGTAATTAAAGCTTGAACTTGCTGTTGACATGACACGCATTCATCCAGGACCGCGTTTGGACTTTCGGATTGTTAATATTTAAACCCTCTCTCTCACTGAGGTGGTTTGAATCTGAATTGCAGATCTGAACGGCGGCTGTTCAAAGGGATTGTGTGCTGTCTGGATGTGGTTTTCATAAGAGAGAGGTGAAACAGATGACAGTGTAATGAAAGCCTGTCCGGGTCAGATGATGACCGGTGAAGGAAAACACATTCCTCTGAGGGAACGGGCGGCGACTCCTCTCCCTGTTTCACATACGGAACAGCTTCTATTTGTTTCTGTGTCAGCCAAATGTGAGTAAATCACAATGCAGACTGCCCGCAGAAATGTATCTGACAAGACGCAAGCTTGAAAAGTTTAAAACAAGAAAAAGCACATCAAAACCCAGACCGCCTCCAGATAAAAGAGTCACACGAGGATGGCAATATTAAAACGTTTTTCCTGTAATGGTTAAATCATTGAAAAAGTTGAATTGTTGAAAACACAGACATGTTTCAACCAGCAGGTCCTCACCTGTATAGCATCAACAGCTGATCGGAGGCGGTCCCATGACCCAGATACTAACAATAGAAACGGTGAAATAACAAGTTTACAAAACTAATTCACAGAAAACTTTAAGCTTTAAGTATCCGCGTCTCAGTGAGGACGTGGATGTTTTCTGTTCAGGCTGCCCTCTTCGGTGGTGTCGTGTTATATATATGGGTCTATTTTCTGCTGTGTGCATGTACATTTTTAAGTGTCATCTCATATTATGGAACTGTTTCATTATTTTGTATTTGTTTCACCTGTTACCATCATGTGATCGCCTCTGATTGGCTATATAGGTGAGGCCACACCTGTGCTGTTTGTTGTTTGGAGCCCCGATTAAAAAACCTACAGGTCGAAACTTGTTGCCATTTTCAGTGATCTGTCCTTTTTTTTTAACAATTGAACCACTATAAAAAAGGCCTTTTAATATTTCCTTCCTTGCGTGACACATGTTCTTATATTTGGGGTACCTGGGTAGGTTTTACATAGAAGTCATCTCTTTTCCAGAAAGTGCACAGTTTGTATTTTGTTTTGAAAATATCATCAGCTCGTCGGCACATCGTGGTTCCTCACACTGAGCTAAAGTACCGAACCCCCTGCGTCAATTCAAATAAAGTTTATTCAAACAAGATGGCTGCATCCTGAGCAAAGCTGACTGGAAAGAGAGGTAGCAATTTACAGCGTGAACGGAAAGCAGGAAGGAAAAAAGAATAACATCAAGCAGCAGATATCACAGCAGAGTGGAGAGTTTGAGCCACAACATGTTAAATAATCCTCCAATAATATTCAAATGTGCTCAGTGCAGATTGTGGAACTGTTCTGACCAGAAACCCATCTGATCATCTGAGAGCCTTGATGTTCAGGTTATTGATCAGGTGTCATGACCCCCGACAAACTGCACGTCAAGCCACAGCTGATCTGTGATCAGCCGACAGTGTCTTCACTGCACAAGCTCCACTCTCAAAAACCAGAAAATAAGTACTGAAATGGAGGAATATTACTTAAAATAAACAAATTATCTGCCAGCAGAACAAGAATATTTCTTTTCAGATCTCGTCTCAAAGAAGCGTCAGTTATCTTAAAGGACGAGCAGCCAAACTAAAAACAAGTCCGCTGGCCTGGATACAAAGAAATTCTGACTTCAGTTCAAAACTGTTTTGTACTTCTTCTGCAAATTATAGTTTCAAGCAATACTAATTATCTCAGTAAAAAGTTGTATCTTATTAAGATAATTAAGGACAAAAGAGCTTGAAACAAGTGAAATGCTCTGTCAAAACAGCCTGGTGAGAAGATAAAGTGCGTCAGACAAGAAGCACGCTTCGCCTCGACTTCAGATACTTCACCTGACTTAGATTTGAACTTTAATTCAGCTGTGGAGGAGGCCTTCAGGTGTACAGTCTGCAGAGGTGAGGTGAGGGCTCTGAACATCTGGAAGGAGCTGAAGTGTTTCATGGATCTGATCTGGATGCCCTTTGGAGGTCTCACTCAATGAGGAGGAGACACCACGGTGTTTACATGTGTCATGTGACCTGAGAAGGCGACACAATCGCCCTGATGGAGGGAAAGGACGTCTGGACTTCCTGACGCCGTGACCTGAATAATCAGGGGACATTGAATGGACGGATGATGGAAAAATGTCAGAATTGCTGCGTCTAAACAGCCAAACCGTCCACAGAATTTCAGCATCTGCAGCTCGTTTCCTGTCGCTCCTCCTGTTTTCCACCCAAATCCAGCGTGGGCGGCGGGGCGAGGAGTGCAAATCTCTTTTTTTTGTTGACGTGTTGTCAAAATAAGTGTTGCTTGGTGGCTGGATGTATGCCGAAACCTCCTGTCGGTCTCCCACTCGTCCTCGTGCACCTTTTTCCAGCACCTACCATCCACTTTTCCCCCTTTGCTCCAAATATTCTCCCCTTTGTGTCTCATGCCTCTGCGTCTCCTTATTGATGTCTTCCTTCTGTCCTTCTTTCCTTCTCTGTCTTTCTGCCCCATCTGCTCCGTCCTTAATTTCCTCTTTCGCTCCTGTTCTCCCTTTATTCAATTTGCTTTATTGGCTTGAATGTTGGATGAGCAGTGCGGCCAAATCAGCCGAACAAAAATAATACGAAATTTCTACAACATAACAAATGGCTCTTCCTTCTTTCTCCCTTTTGTCACACCTTGTCATAGTTTGCTGCCTTCCTCTCACTCTCTTTCTCACACACACACACACACACACACACACACACACACACACACACACACACACACACACACACACACACACACACACACACACACACTGCCTCCCAGCTCTCTCAGGATTTTTTTCTCCATCACTGCTCAGATTAATCAGCAGCTTCCTGCCAGCGTCTGACAGCTTTCCCCTAGTTGGCCGGCCGCCAAATCAGACAATGTTAGACACCAGCTCACTGTCTGTCTGTCTGTCTGTCTGTCTGTCTGTCTGTCTGTCTGTCTGTCTGTCTGTCTGTCTGTCTGTCTGTCTGTCTGACTCGCTCTGTGTCTGTGTGAACATCAGTCTGTCTGTCTCTCTGCTTTATCCCAACTGACCATAAGATGTCACTGCTATTCCTTTGGATTTATTTGTATTCTTAGTCCGAGTGCAGCTGGGTGGAGACAGGATGCTTGTCTCCTTTTCAGTTTGTGCACTGCAATATAGCCAATACTGTAAATCCTAATCTGCACGCTCACGACGGTGTTTAGTATTTGGTGCTGAGTTTAAACTGTTGTGGTAAAGTTGTTTTGAGGACGTATGCAGCTTTAAAGATCCGCTCCAGACGTATTTTAAGGTGTACATAAAACTGTGACTCAAACGTGTCATTTCAAAAGTTTAACTTCTTCACGTGAGACGCCTCCTTTAGTGAAAAGTCAGTTTTCAAACATTCACCTGTAGGAACGAGAAGACAAACACATTTTTAAGTGGAGGGGGGGTGTAAAGGATAAGGCTGGCAGTACTGTGTTCTATATTCATTTCAACAAATCTCATGGAAACCAACAATGCAGCAGTGCGCCTCGCAAGACTTTTCCCGAACTCCCTGCATGTCTGTGGGTCTCAGCTTCAAGCCCGTTGGCTCCACCTGAAGATTCAGTCTTTAAAGGTTGGTCAGAAATACAGAGTTTCATATTTTAAAAGGCTGATTCATTTTGTGAAACAGCTGCACAATCAGTTTAAAGCTCCTCAGATAGGAGTAAGATGTCTGTTTGTTGGGGACTATTTTCAGCGGTGGATTAATACACATCTGTTGCTCCAGTGAATATTTAGGGCAGCAGGATGGTGAATGTGGGACTGAGTCACAATAAACTACAGTATGTGTGTGTGTGAACATGTCATGAATGAATAGCTTCATTGCTGGTTTTGTTTTTCTTCAGGTTTGTACCATGGTACTGTACTTTTAACGATATGCCTTTTTGTCCATAAAGGCAAATTTCAGCTTCCTGTGGGTGTGTGGCAAACATGTCAGAGTGGGTTACATTTTCATTCAGAATACGTCATAAAAATCACCAACTTTTGCTCTTTTCAGGCTGATTTCCAGCCGTGACTCTCTGGATTCAAAATAAAAATCAGTGAGTTGGTGCGCAGACCTAAAACATTCAGCGTTCATAGCAGAGAGGTTTGTCCAGCTGCTAACTGCCATCGTGATAAAGGTTTCCACTGTGCACTTTGGTACGATCAAAAGCAAAGCATTTCAAGCTAAGTGGTTAGTTCGTGGCTGCACAGTGTGCCCTCCTCCTCCTCCTCATCTTCGACTCCATTTGTTCTGCTCAGGTCTGTTCTGTCTGTCTGCCTGTCGGTTCATAATGAGTCAGCATGTCGGAGGAGAGTCACCTTAATTTAGTCCGGAGGGAACTTGTGTCTCTCACATCCAGCCTTGTGTTTCATTTGGAGGTATTCCCAGCATGTTGACACACACACACACACACACACACACACACACACACACACACACACACACTTACATGCACAAACCTTTAGTGAGCACGTCCCCTTTTACTGGAGGCGTTCAGTGCTTGTGCGAACAAATCTTTGAACACTTATATGTATGAAGCTACCACCAGCAGCCAGTTAGCTTAGCTTAGCTTAGCATAAAGAATGGAAACAGGGTGAAACAGCCAGCCTGGCCCTGTCCACAGGTAACAAAATCCACCTACCAGCACCTCTGAAGCTCACTAAATGCCTTATAACTCACACGAATTGTAAAAATGACATTTTACAGTCACAAGAGCTCATGTGCCAGAATATTTCTTGGCCGAGAGCAGCTGCCAGACAACCAGTGGAGTTTCCAAGAAGTTACTGGTCCCAGCCAAGAAACAGTATGGCACAAACCAAAATGTGTTGTTTTTACACTGAAGTTTTTGCATGGATTAAAGATGTTACATGTTAATTACTGAGTTTAAAGGTGCTGGCAGGCATATTTTGTTGCAGATAGGTGGCTGCTGAGCTTTCAGCGCTACACGTCGTGCCTTTTTTTCTATGAAAGCAGCAAGTGAATGAAATGCTGAACTGAATCAGCTCAGAACATCAACTTAGTTCATTTGGACAGGAATGTCAGCGTCTACCAACCTTTGCACTGAAATCAACAAAATGACTCGAAGCAGCAAAGTTCAGCAAAGAGATGCATAATTTCCACCTGTTCACCTGGCTCAGTGTCCTTTAAATGAAGTGCCAGACAAATTATCTGCAGTGTAAAAAGAGAAAAGCTTGAGGAAAGATTTCCAGAGATACAATAAACAATATATAATTTAACTTCATTTCTTTTGTTTTGGCTTTGACTTTATCCTGTTAACTTCAAGTTAGAGTAACATTATTTCATATTTCACAACTTTTCACTTCTTTTTTAGTTTTTTTTTTTTTGTTTTTTTCTGTTAATCTACTCTGAGTTAAACTTACTCAAATCTACATGCTGTATCCACCAGAAGTCCATCCATCCATCCATTTTCTATACCGTAAAATTGCCCCTAGGTGTGAGTGTGTGTGTGAATGGTTTGTGCCCTGCGATCGGCTGGCGACCGGTCCAGGGTATACCCCGCCTCTCGCCTGTTGACAGCTGGGATAGGCTCCAGCCCCCCCCCCCCCCCCCGCAACCCTGAAAGGGATACGCGGTATAGAAACCAATTAACCTAATGAGCATGTTTTTGGTCTGTGGGAGGAAGCCGGAGTGCCCGGAGAGAACCCACGCATGCACGGGAAGAACATGCAAACTTCACACAGAAAGGCCTGATCCGGGAATCGAACTGGCAACCTTGTTGCTGTGAGGCACGGGCACTACCTGCTGCCCACTGTGCAGCCTCCACCAGAAGTCTTCAGTATATAAATGAGCATTGTTTCTTTTACATTATGTTTTGATCCTTCATGTGGAAAAGCTTCTAATTGGCACAGCTAGACTTCACGACCCTCACCGGTGAGGGGCTGAAGAGCACATGTATCTGACACTGAGCTCAAAAGAAGTGTTTATTTAATACAAGTGATATGAGATTTCACAGCTTCAAGGACTCAGGAGTGAACTCTGAAAACCACTTTTCTGACATTCCACAATTAAATTAAAAATCAAAACTTACTTTTGTTGAGTGTACTCACCTCTGAACCCCCTTCTCCAACATCTTACTAGTATGGAGGTGGGAAAGTCTCTCAGGCTCGATTTTCTCTCGTCCTTTTCCCCACTTGTACAGTCCATCGTGTCTCACCCTCCTCTGTGATGGCAGGTTTTCAGCCTCTGCCGAGTGTGGCCATTTGGAACAGGTACGAACACCCTTGCCTTTAGACATGGTTGGACACATTTCTTTCCGAGCCTTAAATGCTTTGTGACTTCCTGGAGGAGTCAACTACAACAAAATTAAAGCCATAACCTCACTTTGCCGCTCCTGCTCACACACAAGCTTACTCTCTCGTCCTCTAAATTGATATTTTTCCTGCTTCTCTCTCTCACTTATTTAATTTGGTATCACATTAAGGCTCCGGAGAAGAAAGTTAATTACGCAGGATTTTGAATTATGAATTGCGATACAGTTTAGTAACATATTGCCTCATTTCTCACCGCAGACTGAAGCTACGATGAGATTTTTCAGAGTTACTTTGCAGGTATCAAAGGTGCCATGTTCAGTAGGATCTTTTATATGAGTTGAATTTTATATTAACTTGATATCATCTTTTGTGAAAGCCCACATGACAGATGAAGGGCTTCATTCCAAAATGCAATATTATATGAATTAATTATGGGGAAAAAAATGCTATCTGAAATTCCTCAATATTTCTCACTTAGGAGTAAGCCATAATAAGGCTGTCTTTAATGGCAGTTAGAGTAAGAGTAAGAGTAAAGTTTTTTTTCATAATAATACAGTTCGCCGGGGATACAACATTAATTAAACAGTAAAAGTGTGAAATTTCACATGATAAAGGCCATTTTATAATCTTTTCTGCATTACAATCTAAAATTCAGCTGCTTCAAGTTTCAAAGTATCCGACACAAGAAGTCCTCAAAAGGTGCATAATCTAATCTAAAGCACAAAATGGAAGTGCATTCTCACCTCTGTACTTAGGGTTTAGTTCAGTCAAAGTTGGATTTATACTTGGGAGTTCAGAGGTCGCATTGTAGGTACAGAGCTGCTGCATGCTGCAGTGCAAGAACGTCAACACGACACCTTTTGTTCAGCTAAGAGAAAAACCTTCTCATTGTTGTCGATACCACGATGTCAATAAATAAATGTTAACGCAGTTTCTTCGGGGAACTCAAGAGGACTTCAAGCACAATACTGCACTATCACTTACAATATATCTGTGAAGTGCTGCGGTGCTGCTACCAACAGGTGGACTCTACATCTGAACCTCCACCAGAGGTGTCTTTGACAAGACTGTGTCAAGTATTCATTCAGCTTTAAGATACTAAAACTTTTTGATTAAGGCTGAAGAAAGGCATCATGGTCAGAGATGAAAGACACTACTGCTGACTGCTGATAGGTGACTGAGTGAAAACCCCGGCCTTACATGTTAAACTCAGACCAGGGACGTCTGCATGAGGTGGCACTAGCTACTTCTGAAATCTGCCACCATTACCCTGAAGCGTGATTGGCTATCTGCCCAGTGAGAGGCGGGACCTTAGTTCCTAGTTTGCTGAGTATTTTTGAATGTGTCTTGTTGTCTTTTGTAGGCTCTTTTTGATGACTTGAAGAATAAAGTATGGAAGGTTTGTGTGTGTGTGTGTGTGTGTGTGTGTGTGTGTGTGTGTGTGTGTGTCTGTACTTGTACATTGTGAGGACCAGGTTTTTAACCAACAGAATGAGGACATTTTAGCTGGTCCTCACAGGGGCTGTTAGGTTAGAATTCGATTTGGATTTGGGTTCAGGGAAGGGTTGGGCATTAAGTTGTGATGGTTGAGGTCAGGGTAAGGGACAGAGCTGCATTATTTCAGTGAGGCTCCTCACGACCTCCTTGGCCATTTTAAGCATTTGAACAAACAACTGATGCTGTCACTTTTTTTGTTATTGAATTTTTCAAATCTAATTAATTTTCACCTCCATTGTGTTCAGGTGGAGGCACAGAGGCAAATATCTCAAAACCTGAACAAATAAAACCAAAATCATCCGCACCGATAGAGTCCGTTAGAAGTACAAAAGAAAGCGGGGAAATTATTTTTTATTATTTAGGTGACTGAACCTGTTAAGGTTAGAGTTTTGTTTGAGAGTACAATCAAGTTTTGCCCATTATGATTACAAATGAATGTTTAATGCCTGGTTTAGACCAAACCAACAGTCTACAGTCCTCACAGTCCACATTCAATTTGTACATATTATTATAAAGACATACACGACTTCTAGTAAATATAAGTACGGATTTGTGTGAAGATCAGACTCCACATTTACTGTCCCTGACCTCCCCTCCCTCCTTCTCTCTCCCCCCCAGTCATTTACATTTATATTGAATTAGAAGCCGTGGTGGAGAGCGAGTGGAGGCAGCCGAGACTGATTATAATGGGAGATTACGGGCCGACTGCACCACCATTATGTCGTGTAATTACAAAGAGAGAGAGAGTGAGAGAGGAGGATGGGGCCCTTGGACGCCCAGATGTCAGGATCTATTTCATTTAGGGAAATAATGTCTCTCTGCTTTCCCCTCCATCTATTCTACCTGTAAATATTATAGAGGGCTGAGTTCTCCCCTCTTTTACACCCATTTTATAGGTCACAATTTATTGGAGACAAATATCAAACAAGGCATTAAGGAGGATGTGTGGGTCACCATCAGGCGATTTACCCCAGCGCCTCGATCCACTTCATGGCTTCATCTGACTGCATCGATCTGGTGTCGTAACGCATGCAGGAATATTGGCCATGCACCCAGGAAAAGGACTAATAGTGTTGTGTTTTTCCTCATCAAGTACTGCAGTTGATAGATTTTAGAGGAAGTCACCAGTAATTTCTGTATAAGAGGTAAAAAGCAATTAAATCAACCATTTTTACATAATTTTAATCAATTGTTCAAGACATGAAACGAGTCTGAATAAAACATGGAGTCTCCATGATGTCACTCACAGGTCTCTGAAGCGCTAAGACTCAGCGACCGTGGCCGACTCCACCAAACTCCAGGCTAATCAAAAAATGGACAATGGGCAATGACTGGCTGTCACTCAAAGCAGCCATGCCCATAATTAGGCAGAACTTTAAGCCTTAATATCATTTAAATGAGTCAGTTTTAGAAAAATTCACCCCTATATGTTGTCATGAATGGGGAAACCAGACTGTAAACATGTTTATTTCTGTTGTAAAGTTGAGCATTTTAATATGGGGGCCTATGGGGGTTGACTCGCTTTTGGAGCCAGCCTCAAGTGGCCACCTGAGGAACTGCAGCTTTTGACACCTAGCCTCATTATTCAGCTCTGGAGGTTAAAACATAAACCCAACCAATGGTATGAGGACAGAACTCTGTCCTCATATCAATGTGAACTAAACTCAACACTGTTGATCCAAAAAGCTTGACGACACAGAGGGAAAGGGAACATTTTAGAGGAACATTTAGCCTTTGATTGGTGGGAGGATTTCAGGTCTTGACGTGGTCTGAGGACAGGAACTCCAAAATGTTAGCAAGAGCAAAACATTAAGCGCTTTGACAAACAGCAGAGTTTTACAGCTAGTGGAGCTCGTGGAGGGAGTTGAGATGGGGAACAATGTGCTCCATCTTATTTGACCTTGTTAAAAGCCTTGCTTCAGCGTTTTGATCCAGCTGGAGACAGGATGAAGAAATCTGAGCGATGCTAAACTACAAAGAGGAGGAGAATATAAAGGCGTGGATGACTTTGTCCAGGTCAGCGATCCGGAGGATTGCTATGAAACTGCACACGATGCGGAGTTAAAAACTTGATTAACGCACTGATTTATTTGTCAGTTCAGTGCTGAATCAAATATAACTCAAAGGGTTTTTTACACGTGGAGTAAAACATCAAACTGCCCTAGCTCCCCGGCTGACATCTGATTGTTTTACAATTTTGAATGATCCCTCACGACCTGACCAAAGATCCTGTTTCAACAGGAAATACATTGAATTAAAGGTTCCAGCTGAGACGAATGTGTCTGAGCGCACCATTGATTTTTGTCTCGTTAATGACTATCCCTCATCATTCAAGTGAAGACCCTTGGTGCAGCAACTGTGACTGAGAGTTGTGTTTTAGCAGTGAAATAACTGCAATTCACACTCGCTTACCTCAAACACAAAACAAATCTCAGGTGTAATTGGTTTCTGTGGTGTGTTTTCCATCCCTTACAGGTTGCAACTTTGCCTGTCGTGCCACCCACATTTGCCTCCAACTTGTGATCCCGTCATGCTCCATGTTGGAGATTCAACGCTCATTATAGAAAACGAAGAGGAGGCTGCACCACGGCACCACGGATGGTCCGACTGTAACGTAAGTAAGGAAGTGAGAAGCTCTTGAAATGCTGTTTTAATTGTGTTTTGGTCTCAAACCAGTTTTTCAATATGAAAAGCAGAATTCTCATGAAAGCCCAACACTTCAGTGAGTATTCATTAAATGAGTACTCGCCGCTGTACCTCCTGTGCAGTGAGGAAAACTTTTCTTTACGTTCATGCTTTAACTCCTTGCCTCCTTCAGACACACATAGCCCACAGGATGGCAGCACTGACCATAGCTCACATTTCAGATATTTGACAAGAACAAGCAGAAAGTTTCCTGGACCGCTACCTTGATTGGTCTGTCCGTCAATCCGATAAGACCCTGGAATAGCTGATTAAATGAGGAGAAGGTACAAAACAGATGTTTTAAAGTCTTTTTTTTTTTTATATTTTTGCGTTGATGGGCACTGAGAGGGAATAGTAGCTGACTGATTCTGAGGGTCGAATCATACTGATCATTAAAAAATTGTCACCAGCAGAACTTCTTAAAGTTCTTCTTGGTCAGATTTAACAGAGTAAGACAGAGATCTGAGAGGAAACATCTTTGAGTGGAAGAAGATTAAAGTTTTTTTAGGAAAAGTTTGAAGACGTCAAAACTCCAGCAATTCTTGTAGTGCAACTTATTTGTGAGACCAGCACTTTTTCTGATTATCGTTCGTCAGACTCATCTGACTCTGTTTAAGAAAACACTTTGATGGTGATTGGGATCTCTTGTCACTGGTTGTAGACAGCAGGGTCCTTCACTTTGTTGAACTTAAATAAATGGCTGCACAGGTCTGCATGTGGTCGACATTAACTGATGAACATAACCTGCTACACAGTCAGATTGTCAGTTTTTCATCAGTTCATCAAACACTATAAAATGACCTGACAGAGAAATGAAGTAACACACCGATGAACCTCTCAGAGGAGCTAAGAGGCTCCTCATACGCTTGTACTGTCCAACAAACTAATTAATTGATTAATCTTAATTAAAGAAAACAGGAGGTTTTGTGATATTGTGATGGCGTTTTCATCAGGCCTGTAGTCAACCAGTTGTGCAAAGCACCCTTAAGATACACCTAAAACCTTCCTTAAATTAGTTCTAAAAATAATTACGTGATATTTCATTAACCTCCTTATGGAGAGCTCAGAGGTCACGATCAGATACAGAACAGCGGCCGTTCACTCGGTAGTTTTATGTGGTTAAACGGCTTTTAATGATTTTGATTTCCTCTGTTTGAGGTGTAATAAAAACACCCATTTAAACACTCGGGATTAATGAGGACAATAACAGCAGTCATTAAGCCAGATAGCTTTGATATTTGAGGTGAACTGTGAGGAGTTGGCAAGCGTCATAATCATTACCAAGTAATAAAACGCTCACTCTGTGAAATGCTGATAATCCAAGGCCTCTTCATGTTTTTAAAGGGCCTCGGTGTAGTTCATGAGGTGAGAGGTGACTCAATGGCCCCACCTAGTGTTCACGTTGTGCTACTGGCATTTTGTGAGGTCAGATGACATTTACTGTGACAGATACTCAGTAAATATCCGCTAATGGGCCTATTCAGTTGTTACCATGCTGTCTGGAGAAGCGTTTGCTTGTGTAGGAGCACTAACTCAATGCATTTATTCATTAAATTGTGAGAAAGCTTTTGTACAGGGAACTCATATGGCACTAATGTAAAAGTAATGTATTCATTTTACTTGAGTGAAACAGATGTGGGAGCAGAAGTTTACACAGTGAACCTCTACACAAATTAGGGTTGAAAACACTTGAATTGGAGAAAAATACAAACACAAAATCCACATAAAGACAAAGGGATATATTTATAAATTTATTACCATGGATGAGATGTCAGTAATCATGTGAAAAAGAAACAAAATGGAATATAAAGGACGGACAGATGGAAGGCAAAACATCATCAGTGGTTGAAGCAGTGAAAACAAGATAATTTAGCAGAGAAAACACAAAGAATTGAATATTAAGAAGCATCTGAAAAATAAGGACTCAAGAATTAAACAAGTGATATGAGAAGAATAAAGGAATTATATGTAAGAAATATAGAAGTCTGTATG
This sequence comes from Chaetodon trifascialis, assembly GCF_039877785.1. Taxonomy (NCBI): domain Eukaryota; kingdom Metazoa; phylum Chordata; class Actinopteri; order Chaetodontiformes; family Chaetodontidae; genus Chaetodon; species Chaetodon trifascialis. Next base: position 4,009,281 of record NC_092066.1, on the reverse strand, counting down.
TAGCATTAATGAGAGGCTCAACGATAAAAACACAATTAACTGAAATAAACAATAGCCACTGCTGCTAGTGACAGCGCGGTTGAAACGATGCTTTTATTTTGAAGGCTGAGTTGACATACAGGAAGTAAACAATGTTCACGTGCGGATACGATGTATGTCATGTCCGATGGTCTTTTCCTGGCCTTTTACCTCCGCATGACTTTCTCTTTGTAGCTTCCATCGGCTCCAGCTATGAGTGCAATCATTCCTCGGATTGAGCAGCTGTCTGCGAGAGTTGTTCGGGTTTTGGGCTGCAACCCGGGACCGATGACCCTGCAGGGAACCAACACTTACCTGGTCGGCACCGGCGACAGGTGACTGATACAGGTCGAGCTAACGTTAGCGGTTATTATGGTCACAAAATGACGCTTTTTGACGTCTTCTGTTCAGATTATCTGCAGCTGGAAACGACCATTTGGTCAGAAACGTTACAGTTTTACGTTCAGCTAACGTTAGCCGTCAGTTTGCCCCATGTTAGCTCGATGAAAAGGACGTCCCGCCAAACTCCATTCAGATTTTCTAAATTCGGTTTTCTTTCTTTGTGGGCTAAGAAAACTCGCTTATAGACTAATACTGATAATGGATCCAGAATTGGCAAGATCCACTTGTTATTTCGGCGTATAGTCAATATAAGAAATATTTAGATTTTTTTCATTTAGAGACCGTTTTAAAATTGTTATTAAGTTGGCAGTCTTTCTTGTAAAAATATACGTAGTACACAGTACAAAGACACTGAACCTATAACCTATAACAAAAAAAACCCCAATTCAGTACAGTGCACTGGGGTTATGTAAGATAATAAAAGAAAGTAAACACAGATCGCTGCATTTAAAGCTTTGAATATGTGTACTGTATAACATGTGTGATTGTATTGCAGGCGAGTGCTGATAGACACTGGAGAGCCTGCTGTGCCTGAATACATCAGCCATCTGAAACAGGCACTGAAGCAGTTCAACACCAGCATCCAGGAGATCATCATCACACACTGGCATCTTGACCACACGGGCGGCGTGGAAGACATCTGCAGGGACATCACAGGTGAGGACAGTATATGTGTGGATCCATAATCCATCCAAGTTTGAATCCCTCAGGATGTAGTAGCACAAACATATTTAATCGGCCAGTTTTCCCGTTTTCCCTCTTGCAGGTTCTGAAGTCCGAGTCAGCAAACTGCCACGCTCCAGCCCAGGCAGCGAGACAGCGGGAAACAAAAGCTATTCTTACCTAAAAGATGGAGATGTTGTCCAGACGGAGGGGGCCACGCTCAAGTCAGTTCAGTTTGTATTAAAGTTGTTTAACCTGGCTTTATGGGACATAAACACAACAATCAAAGACATACTACTGTAAATATTTGCAACTTAATTCACAGTATTCTGGTTAATATCTGAATCTTATCACACTCAGAGCCATGTTTGATATCTCTTTTTATATCAGAGTGCTGTTCACGCCGGGTCACACGGACGACCACATGGCCTTGCTGTTGGAGGAGGAGCGAGCGCTCTTCTCTGGAGACTGCATCCTGGGCGAAGGCACCGCCGTGTTCGAGGATCTCCACGACTACATGAAGTCTCTGAAGATCCTGCTGGACTCTCAGGCCGACCTCATCTATCCTGGTGAGTGAGCCTGTGCTGGTAAGGGTGGTACACAGCGTGATGAAATTATCAGATGAAATGTAAAATAAAGCTACAATAAACTTCTCTGATGTCAGGCACAGGTGTCCATCACGAAGACTGACGCCTGACGTTAAAGTCCCTCAGATGTTTGGACAAAACTCTGCTGCTGTTCTCTGTGCAGGTCACGGCCCTGTGGTTCAGGAAGCTGGCTCTAAGATCAGACACTACATCAGCCACCGGGACCAAAGAGAGCAGCAGATCCTGGCAGCCATTCAGGACGGAGCAGGAAAGCCTTTCACCTCAATGGAGCTCGTCAAGATCGTTTATCAGGTCAGAACGAAACCATCTGCTACTGTGATGAAGTGAAGCTCAGACCAGCGGTGGAGTACACCTTCACCAAAGCTGGACTGTTGTAAAGTAAAATCTCTGCAGCTCCAGATAAGCTGGTTTAGTGGTTTGTTTTGTCCAGCACTTAACTTTTTTTTGCCAGTCCAACATTTGTGTAACGACAAAACAAGAAGGTTTTAATTTGGTTTCTGTCCACTTTGAATGAAGTGTGTTTCTAAAATTACTGTTTCTGTAAATGGAGTCTGGTGGCTTTGGCGAGAGCGAGAGCGGCTGTTTCTGGTTAAACAAGACGGATTTTGCTCTTTAACAAAAAGGTTTATGCCTGTAGGGATCCCTTCCATAATGTTGTCAGACACATAATGTGAGTCTGTAAGTGGCCAAAAAAATCTCTTTTAGTGGACATATTTTGGGTTGAGTTTACATTGCAACCACAGTAAATTGAAGTTGCCAGCAGCAGCAGCAGCAGCACTCTTGCTCAATACTGGATAAATCTAGAAAATAATTGTGCGCATTAGCCAACATGTTGTAAAATATGGTCCAAAAACACAGATAATATTTGACTGTCTTTTCTCCCATTTGCTAGACCAGCACCTGTCTTGTCCAGTGGAAACCCTGGGCGCAGAAGCAATTAGCAAGTTCCTCAAAATACAGAGTGAATTTAAAAAAATTATGACACTTAAACTGTCATAAGTCTATGGACGTAGCCTGAGAATATGCAGCCTGTAAGCTATAGTTATAGCTAGCATAGTCAGGAGCTGTCTTTGTGTTTGTTCTGAGAAAAATGGCCGATGCCCCTCGTCGCTTCTCTTCCAGGACACTCCTGAATACCTGCACCAAGCAGCTAATGTGAACCTGGTCCATCACTTGAAGAAACTGGAGAAAGAAGGCAAGATCAGCCTGGGTAGGTCATCTCTTACTACCACTGCAAAAAATACAGCATCAGTAAGAATTTAAATTTGTCAAAGCGTCAGTTCATCTAAAACAGACGTACGTGTGTTTAAAGTTAAAGGTCCATGAATTAGAAACTGACTGAACAAACATCGACTTCTTTTCCCCTCAGTGAACGAGTCTTCACAGATCACCAAATGGAAGAGTAACCTGTGAAATCTGAGGAGAAACGCACCCTAATCGACCTTTTGGCCACGATGATGAATATCCACGCGGTCGACAGTTGATAATTTTTCTTTAACTATTTCCTTTTGGCGTAATGCTTATGATCGATGCCTTAAATATGCTGATTGAGGCGTATGCAAATGGGGAATCAGGGATGGTGGCGCTCACCAGAACTGAGCTGCAGCCTGTGTCAAAGTTTAACAAGATTTGTCTGAAGGTCAGCTGAGTTTTGCCCTTAGCAGAATGGACGATCCGCCCCGTCCTACGGTGTGATCATTGTGCCGCAGCGCCACCATCTGCCGGAATTAAACTTTCATTTAAAAGAGGTTTTCTTCCCCTTCAGTTTAGCCTCTTAGAGGGCACTTATGTTGACTTCTCGCTGCCTTCACTGAAATTTGGCCTTGAACCAAACCATCCAGAACAGAATCCTAAAAAGCTGTTTGGTTCATGAAATAACCATTTTATCAGTGGAGTTTGGTACACAGAATCCATTTGACAGGTGTTTCCTGGGTATAAAACAGATTTTAAGAAGTGGTAGCTGCTTACATGTAATCTGCTAAACTGCTAAACTTAATGCACCGACGAAGCGTTGAAGATTGATTGTGAAAATGGTAGATGATTTTACACAGTGAGTTATATATTTCTATCCAGACCACCATTCACAGTTTTTCATCAGCCTGGTAGATCTTTAAGGGGATCTCTTTGCCCTTTCAGGCCCTATAATGAAGCGTTTGTTCTTGAAATGCTGCGCAAACTTTCAAGCAGTCACTAGGTGGCAGTATCTGCTAACTTTAACGGGAGATAAACAGTAATTTATAATTTGCTTTTAGATTATTGCAACATGTCAAATATCTTCAGTTTGTTTAAAGCAATAAATGTCAAGAATGTGAATGTGTTGGAAGAGATTGAACCGTCCTGAATGGGGATAGTATTCTGTGGTGCTGAGTGCGGTTGTATTTTTCTGGCCATGAATGAGAATTATTGTGCTTTTGTGATAATTATTAGATCATACAGAGGGATAATTTATGGTCATGTGTATGTTTCAACTATAAACCACATGAATAATGAACTTTACCACTTGAAGCTGATTAAATATGGTACTCTCATCTAAATCATGTTGACTAATAATCAGATCTTTTTGCATGAACTTTTGATCTTCAGTGAGTCTCGTCTGTTTTCATGTTGACTAACAGCTCTGATGCGGTTTCACTGTTTGGGGACTTTTTTCACAAATCTGGGAAGAGCTTTTCCTGTCATCTGCGAGTTTTTCTACACAAACAACTCACTGTGGAGCTGAGAGGTGACTTCACCATTTTTAATAAACGAAATCATGCAGCGCTTTTGAAGGACAAGACAGACAAAAGCAAACGCGGCTGAACTTCATCTGAGATGCTGTAAGACCTCACCAAACCACACAGACATGTTCCTTTACAACTGTTGGTTTCTTTGTAGATAAAAGAGCTTGGTCTGTACCAGCTCTATATGGAAAGTGTCCTGAGACAACTTCTGTTGTGATTTGGCGCTATACAAATAAAATTGAATTGAATTGAATTGAACCACAGGCTACAGCCATGTGAGAATACACCAAACTGTGTACTAAGGTCATTTGCACAGATGCTGTGAAAACCATGGGTGCCTTTGACCAAAAACTACTGACTGTAAGCAAAATCTGTTATTTGCACAGTATTCATGTTGATTAATAGCAATAAATTACAATAATAAATTAACTGCTAGACTTTGAGGGGATACAGAGGCATATATTGAGAGAGAAATTGCATTAGAAACACAATTTCCTCTAGAAAAGGGTCGATATATAGACAGTGACAGCTGGATGCACGTGTGGAAACCTTACATTTAGGACATGAAAACATCAATAGCTTCCTTCAAATCCTCATTTAAACATTATGCAGAATATTAAGCGGACTAAAAGCACTAAAAATGTAGAATAAAGTCACTTTGCGTCAGTGAGAACAACATACATTTGAATATATGATCTGGAATATTGTGATTTTCCCGTAATACTGTAAGACTTTAAAGCTTAATTTAGTTGATCTTAGCTCGTTAAGGAGCCGTCAGTGTGCTGGTGGAGAGGCAGCCAGCTCTGCAGTGTGGTTGTGGTGGTGGTGGAGGTGGAGGAGGAGGAGGAGGAGGAGGGGGGGTCCGCTGGTAAAGATAAACAGCCGAGGAGCCTCTGAGCCAGAGGAACATGGCGGCCCCGGCCCCGGACGCCGCCGCCGCTCCGTCCCGCTGACCGGCAGCACCGACAGCCTCACCCCGCTCGGCTCGCACCGGTGGTTCCTCAACTCTCAGGTAAGTTTCCTGGAATTCTGTTGACCCCCCGCCCCCATTTACTCCTTCAATCCCACCCCCAACATGAAGCGCACAATATTACTGTGAGGGCTTGTGGAAAGTGTCCTCTTAAACCGAGATTATTCTACTTTTTGGCGCATTTGCTTGCTCTTACAGCGCCGTGACTTTACCGTTATGATACCTGTATGGAGTCGTGGACATGTATGACAGGGTTAACTAGTTAAATCCGGGAAATAACGTTAGAATCGACCTGTTTTATCACGCAGGTTAATTGAAAGTGTCCGCTGTTTTATCCATTTTGGTGAAATATTAACGGGCGCACGTTTATCGGCTGAAGTGACGGACTGACAGCTAGCGCTACCTCATCGTGTTTTTAGCCGAAATTCTCGCTAGCTAGACGGATAAAAACGCTACTTTCCGTCGGTTATCTGTCAAATCCGCCGTCAGGTCTCGAGTGTCGGGTGAAAAAGTAAACGCTGCTGCGCTGTTGTTTGATTAACGTGTTCAAACACTGTGTGATAACTGCACAAATACCCCCAAATAGGACTTTGCTGTTTAACTTTTACAGTTAGCTGTTAAAACCTCCTTCCTGATCAAGAGGCGACAACTGCGGGCTTGTGGGAACCGCGAACCCCGACGTTAGCTTACAGTCGCGTTCGTCCTCTGCTTTAGTCAAAGTAGAATTTAACGACCCTCAAGTTAAAGCCTTGGTTTATTTTCTAAGTGTTTGTGTGACTAAGTTACACATATTGTAGTACTTTCAACGTGAAAAATTTGACTTATTCGCGGTTGATATTACTCGGACTTCCTCAATCAATTCAAGCGTCAAGTGGAATAACTCTGGTCAGTATGGTTCCGGTTTTGTTTGTTTCAAAATAAAACACGAATTCAGTTTGAGCGTTAATTCCTTTTAAAATGTGCATTATAGTAAATCTTGAATTAAGGGGTTAGTAAAGATTGGGACGTCCCATCTTACTACCGTGTAGCTTGTCACCGTGTTGAAATTGTGAAAATACAATTATCAAATCAAATGTAGGCTCGTACAACAGCTATGTTTTTGAGGTAACCCGATTTACAGAGTTACAAACAAATGAGTCGCAGTTGTAAAGAAGCAACCGGTATGTGTAATGTCAGCATTCATTATGATGTCTGACTCGATTGTTTTAGCAGTTTGTTGCCTGTTTTTTTAATTGGTTTTATTTTAAAGAGAAGCGTCCGGTCCGGTTCCTGCTCATTTATCAGAACTTGGCATAGTTCATCGCTCATCCATGGGTGATGTGCAGAGACGCCTGGCTCCTAATTTTCAACAACAACAAACAATGATTAAATAGATCCTGGGAACAGTTTAATGTATTATTTGTAGTGCATACAATAAAAAGCAGTTTTGCTTTCTTAATAAAGGTTCCCAGGGGTCAGTCCATGATCTGCACAGAAAGCCTGCTGCTCCATGGGGGTCCATGCAGCCTGGGGTCTTTTTATTTTGGAAAAAGAGAATGTGCATCAAACATACAAGTCAGGTTATAATCCACTCAGTAGATCGTAGTATCCACGCACTGACAAAGTTCTCTTGTAACACATACATTTGCCTTTAAAGACGTATGCCTCCAGGAAACTGAAATAAGTGTATATATATCCCTCCTTCAGCGAGCAGGATTAGTGCTTTGCATTCTGTGTGGCAGCTGGTTAAAAGCTTAATGTGCATCTCTCTCTCACCAGCTTGTACCATTTGTACTGCTGAGTGTCCAGATGTCTTCCATATTCTCTGAAATGTCACGTTCTGATCTTTCACGTATCAAAGAAAATCCCACTTCTCGAGGTGTGCGCTTAAAATGTGCTTGCTTGATAATTCTGTTTGGACTTGAAAGCAGCGTGGCATGGGAGGAGCTGCGGCGCTGTTGCTTAATATGCTGCCCAAGTCTGAGATAATAGAATAGAAATACAGTGCATCTTAAACCTTATTGTCTGACAGTCAGGTCGGCCTTTGCCAGCGCAGGTTCAGGAATTTGTCCCTGTTTGCTGTTGTGCTGGTTTGTCTCTGTTTGCTGTTGCGCTGGTATGTTACTGCAGAGAACATGTAAGTTTGCCTACGTGACAGGTGCCATCTGACTCCTCTGTTGTGTTATCTTTAAGGGCTGGACTCATGATTTTTTGGCTCTTTAAAGCTTATTTGCTCTTTCAAAGTGAACTTTGAAAAGGATTGCAACATGTGCACCAGGTCGTCAGCTTTTTGTCTTTAGTCGCTGAGAGATTTCTGTCTGTTTTGTGCTTTTGTTTTCTCAGAGGGTTTCAGGGCGTTTTCTGTTAATGAATCTTACAGTTTAGCAACATGAAACGAACATTGTGCATGCTTGTTTCTATTGTTTCTCTTGTGGTTTTGCTTTATTATAATTTGGTCATCTTGTCCTAAATGTGTCAGGGTCGTGATTTGTGAAGTTAAATGTCAGATTCTTAAATACCGTTTCGACGCCAAAACCTTTTAGTGCTGCAGCAAGAGTGCAGGAATGTATTTAAGTCCCAGATCTTAACATGAGATTGGCAGCTTGCCCAGTGAGAGATTCTTAGTGGCTTGAATTCACTGAACCACGTGAGAGCTCAAATAATGCCCTGACCAATGACAACAGCAGCAGCAGCAGCAGCAGAAAGAGGAGGAGGAGGAGGAGGAGGAGGAAGGGCAGAGGCTTGACTGTGCAGTTCTCCACGGCAAGTTTTTTTTTTTTTTTTTTACCAGGTCTTATCCTCACCAATCAAATCCATGCTAAAGACACACATATGCTCAGTTTTAAACCGTCATCGTCGGACAAGCCAGCCAGCCTCCGACATGCTGTTTCCTGACTGAAAATAAGCGTAGTCTCAACACGACAGTGCTTCTCATGAGCGATTTGAGTCAGATTCCTGTTAATCATGTGAGTTAGATACACAGAATGTCCTTTACGCACCAAAGAAGGGGCAAAATAACGGAAAGTGCATGAAAACATTTCCGGAATGCTGCTCTATAATCTGTTTTCTTGTGTCTAACAATGTTTTACTCGGCACGCAGTGACAAAAGTGTGCACTGACCAGGTTATATGGATGCACACCTTTGCTGCAGTGATGAACTTTGACAGCCATTCAGGTGTCGTTTCATGGCAGCAGGAGTCAAAGAGGGACACGATTCACCTTGCTTACCAAGGCGTGCATGTGTGGCTGCGTGCTTCTGAACTGTGTTTGTTTGCGTCTGGCTCTTCTCACTGCCACCAACTTATCACTCACTCACTCACTCACTCACTCACTCACTCACTCACTCACTCACTCACTCACTCACTCACTCACTCACACACACACACACACACACACACACACACACACACTACCACCTGGCTTCCTGTCACGAAGCAGAGACAGTCGTCTTCCAAGTCTGATCCTCCTGAGACCAAGTGCTCTAATTAACTAGCGTTGCACGTGCACGCACACACAGACGCAGAGCCGTGTCATGACTCCTCTGAAAGCCTCCTGCAGCACCTCAACGCTATAATTACTGTAATATTTGCACAGCAAAATGTATCTAGAGGATGTACTTGCAATACGCTGTATATGACAGGAGCAGGTTTCCCCTCTAAACTGCAGTACATGTGTTCTATATGCAGCTTTTATTTTTATAGTCTGATAGCACATTATTCCAGTGGTCTATGAGGTTTGTGATGATTTGCTTGGAGGCTTCTGTGCTTTCAGACAAAGCTATTTGTTGATCTCCAGTCATGATTTAAAGTGCACAAGAGGCAGCGAACAAAGCGCAGAGGTGTTATTTCATCTTAGCAGAGTCTTTTGGTTCTTCAAAGCCAGTCAGAGGAGGAGAAGAGCTCTCGCACTTCAAAAGCAGCAGCACCATTGATACGGCTGCTCACATCGCAGACAAGGTGACGCAGCCGAGATGCAGCTACACCTTGAAAGGTGTATGCACTCACTCTAGATATATCAGAAAGACTTTGATCAAATGTGCAGGGAATTTCTCTCGGTTACACCTGACATGTTGACAGGTGAGAGCTTATATTACAGAAGATACGAGCACATGCCAAGATCCTTGAAATTAACTGCATAAGAAGTGACAAAAATAAAACGCCAAGAAGTGGAAGAACAAAAAAAAAGAGCAGGTCTGAAACAGCCCTAGCATTAAGGCCTTGGTTGTGCATTCATGTTCACTTGAGGATGCTTGAATTTTACACCAAATTTTGGGGATTTATGGGATTCCACATTTGGATGGTTTTATTTCTTAAGGTTTAATCTGAAACCTCGCTCTAAACTGTGTCCCAGCTGTCCATTTCATTTACGTGAATGAAACCGTGAAGGCTGTTTTTACTGGTCGATCATGTGAAGTTACAGGTCAAGGTTCAATAAAGGTGACCACGTCCTTCCAGGCGCTTCAGCTTCCTGCTTTGAGCTGTGACTCTCAGGGCTGGTGTGTCGCGGAAATGCTGTGACCTTGACAAAACCTCTGAAAGGCAGCATAATAATAAACTTGTGTTTCAGACTTTGATATTGAATTGATTTAATGAGGGAGAAACGTGTGCAGTCAGCTTTGCAGCAGTCCACGGGGCCTTCCTATGTACAAACTGTAATGAAAGCTATGCAGGGGTGAAGCAGCAGACCTAGGAGCCAAGTCTAGCAGGTTGCATAACAAGTGCTAATTTGGTTAGCTGGAGTTGACGGCGGCTGTAATTCTCCTGCACTGTGACGGCAGCGTTAGAGAGAGGGAGAGAGTCCATGGGCCTTTAGCCAGATAATGCAAGCTAATAGCATAACAAGCTTTTGCAGAACAAACGTAGGCTGTGGCCAGGGCTAATTGTGGAGTTCGTCACTGCTTTTTGGCCACAGGACGCTACGATGACACCGAGGAGACTGAGAAGTTTTGTCATGGTTATTGCAGCCAAAACTCATGATAACACTTATTCACCCTGTAGTCAGTCACCTGAAACTCTGTTGACAAAGTGTGGTCATTTCATAGTAAGTTATTAAATTTGATGCATCAGGAAATAGTCTGATGCTCGTAAACTACAGACAACTTCTCTTTTTTTCACAGGTGCAATCAGAGCAGAGTCAGGTCTAGGGACAAAGACATGTCACACGTCAAGTCTGAAGTACAGCTTTGAACTTGAGATGAGCAGAGCATCGTACTGCTGAAGGGTGTTATGGGTAACTCTAAGTCGGAGATGCTTGCAGAGAAGCCGATCTGGAGTGAACATTTCATCAGAGTACTGCAGTACAGTCCACAGTACACAGTGATGTTCCAGCAGAACTTGTCATTGTCCCATCGTTACATATGTTTCATGGGCGTAGTGATCACCAGAGTGAGCTAGATTTCCGTTTCCTGATTTCTTCTAAATCTTTAGTTTTCTAAACGTGACACTGCCTCCTAGTGGATGAGTACCTTGTACCTCCAACCCGTCCAACTACAATAGAAACACAAGCAAACGTGTCCGAACGACACTGTTTGTCCGCTGACGTGCAGCCTGAAGAAGCATAATTCCAGCTTGAGTTATCAGTTGTAACCAAAAAACATCAAGGCAGATAACGTTACTTAACGTAATGACAGCACAATATGGCCCAAGGAACCAACATTCATGTTCTTTAATCTGATGCACGCACAAATCCAGTAAGTCCACCGGGACTGACGGTGAAAAATGAGACAACTCCCCGTCACCACAGTCAAGAGTCGCTGGTGTGTCCTTTGCAGATGGAGCTTGTACGCTGATATACGTCTTGATTCTGGCTGGGATTATGAGGCTGTGGTCAGCGTCTGCTTTGTGGTCGTACAGTAAACCAGCTCCGAGCTCAGTGTCGCTGTGGATCTCTGTTACCACTGAGCTGCTTAGTAACATGACTTAATCACAGTCAGGAAGTAGGCTGTCTCTGTGTGCGTCTCATTGACGTTCTGAGGCTTTCTATCTTCTTCTCCCTTGGTGCGACAGCAGCTGTGTGTATGATTGTTTATCAAAGTCCGCCACGATCTCATATCCAAGTAATTCACAGTGAAAGTCTCCATCACTCACACCACAGTTAGCTTTGAAAGTCAACCTACCCTAAACCTTTATTTCTCAAAGTGATCTCCAGGAATTTATTTGCATATAATCTTATATTGAGAATTTATATTTTAGGTATTTTGACGTGCTGATGGCGCCATCATGGGAGCCAGTTGGAGAAGTTTACTTAGTTTATGTCTCAGTCAAACTGATTGAGCCACAACCCACATTAGCTTTTTAGCTAATGTCTCGTTTTCTACAAACGGTACCCAAAAAAACACTATTGTCCCACCCCTCAGGAGAGTACACTGCTAACGTAGCTAGCTAGCTTAAAAAGTTGTGTGTTGGTCAGTTTAGATGCTGGCGTGGTCAAGACAAGACAAGCTTATTTATTTTCCTCTGTGTTCGTTCTGTCAATCAAACGTGGACCCTGACATGAGTTCCTCTCATGTATCAGCCGAAGCTCAGTGGATGTAAAACCCTCCTTGTTTGTGACTGCAGGAGGGGGTGCCTAATTGTTTTCAGTCGGGCCTGATCACACAACAAGCTCCCCCGAGGTCCAGTAATCAAGTTATTTGCATTTCCCTCCCCCATTTGAAGCTTTTACTGTCTGTCTCCGAAAGCCTAGTCTGAACTGTCCTCATTCAAAGCGTCTTCAGTCATCTTCGCGCATCAGGAAACAACTTTTTTTTTGACAAAATAATCTTTACTGACGAAAAGGAAGAGCCTCTTTTCCTCTGATTGCTGCTGAAAAGCTTCAAGGCTCTGCCCGCGGAGTCGATCTGTCATTGTGTGTGCAGGAAATACATTTGTACTTCAATGCTTGCGTGCTTGTGCAATTCACAAAGCAGATGGGTAGAGATCAGCTGTCCATCCCTAATACACACACACACACACACACACACACTCGAACACTGACACATGTACACATATGCGGCCATCTCTCATTGGCGGCAGGTGCATGTTGAAGTGTTGTGCTGTTTGCGTCTGCTGCGTCTGACTGAGAGGGCGGCTGTTTCACCCCAACACACACACACACACACACACACAGACAACTTGCACACTCAGTAACAACGCGCACAGCTGGGGGGAAAAGCCAGCAGATGTTTTGGATTTGGCTGCTGACCAAAAAAAACTCACTTCTTCTTTTACTACTTTTCATTTAATGTTCTTGATTACAACAACCCGTCCCACTCCAACACACGCGCGCACACACAGTGCTAACTTACATTAAAAATGTCCACTTTTCACCTGCTATGTCTCGTCCGTCTCGTCCACTATAGTCACGCTAAGCGATTCCCCGCTTCATTGCACAGATGAATCAAACGTGCCGCCTTTTAAAGCCTCAGCGAATCTTTGTCTCACTGACTGTTCGGTTTCCATCCAACTATAGAGCGTATTTCAACTGAATTTTGAGAAAATCAGCAAAAGAAAATGTGAATTAACGTGTGCTCTGGTCCACAGCTGTGATGCGATCATTGGCAGTTGATTCGTTGAGATTTATTAGCAGCTGGAGTGAAACCCACCTTGTGATGACCTGCAGTGCAGCACACACAGTCGTACGCAGAGGATGTGCTGACCCAAGTGTGACCAAATTTCTCCTTTTAAAAGAGCTGACGTGCACTGATGTGGCAAAGTAGAGCAGTGGCGTATTGCACCGAGTGCCTCGTGTCAACGCGCCCCAGGTGTGCGTTACCTGTCAGACCCTGGCTTCAGGAGAAGAGAGTGGATCTTGGTGGATGACACTGAATCTGGTTATATGATTCATTTCAATGTTGTGACTCAACAAAAGCTTCACGTGAAGCACAGTACAAACCAGAAATAGCAATATGTGCGGTCAAAGTCAGAGTAACCTCTCTCACAAAGCATTTTGATCACGAGGGGAAGTAGAGGCGGCAGAGAGGGTGAGATTCAGGAAGATGACGTGTGAAATTTCCTGAAAAGATGAGTTTTCACCCGATTGCGTAAGATAATGTGGGACGACACAGATTGACTGACATCCAGTGAGCAGGTAGACTCTTTGTGTCTGTGCTTGAGCTCCTCAGCAACAGGACATGTGATCTGCTCTGACGTCTCAGCGGAGACCCAGTTTGTCTGTAACACGAGTAATAAAAGTTCAACATTGAGCAAAAGGCTCCTTTAAAGTGGGGTTCAAGCGCTCGTGGGAGAGATTCAAACGGGTTTCTTCATCACAAATTGTTTGGTGAAATAGGATGTTTGTGGAAGTGAACCCGAAGCCAGTGGGAACTTGATGAACCGGGACCAGCACCATACTGGCCCGGGTCGGCCTCACAGTGCGTAAAAGGCCTGAAAACCCTCTGAGTCGTCCTCCAGGCGGGGTCAGTGTCTGTGAAAAGCAGCAGGTTTTCTTGTTATTGTGGGCCAGAGTGAGACTTCCAGCGTTGGGCGGGTGATGTTTGAGGTGAAGCTCTGCTCAGTGATTTTACTGTGTAAAAACTCAACAGCATATTTATGAAACACACACTTCCATACACTTGATCCTGGGCGTGGTCCCGAGCTGTACTTGACGACTGATGGGCTCATGTGGCGTGCTGACATGTCTCACTCAGCAGCGCCTCAACACTGGGAACTGAACGTTATTCATCCGCGTTAGCGTTTCGTCATTGCCTGTAAATGCATGAAGCCGTTGAGCATTAAAGGGAAAGTACACCAGTTTTGATGCTAGTACTGCTCAGCCCTCGGAAACAGTTTGCATGAGTGTTTCTGAGAAACGACCCCAGTGATGTCACCAGGGTTAGAGAGTAAACAGGAGGCCTGTATTAAGTAACTGGCGAAGTAAAGTTATCTTTACATCTTCGGACAAAAACCCCCGTTTGAATTTGCATTATGTGTAAGATGCAGCATTTTAGCGCTCGACATATATTGGGGATTGAAGTCTTGCATCCTGTAACCTCTGCTCTTTTAACATATGAATCATTATTCTTGTTTTATGTGTCTTATAGAGAGAAATGAATGATGTCACAGGGTAACCGATGTTTACCCAGGATGCTTTGTTTATAAGGTGAATGAGCTCATTTGACATATTATTTAGCTTTTATGTATCATGACACGTCTAAACTGGGACGTCTCAAATACTCTGATCTCAGTACAGCGTTTCATTTCTGAGGCCTAAGATGTCGTAAATGGGTTAATGTTGGTGTTCGTGTCACAGCCGCGGAGCCGCAACCCCCCCCCCCCACGTGCGACCACTTAATTTGTGGAAAAGTCAAGTCATTTCTCAGTCAGCGATGAAAAATGTATTTATGATAAAAGCAATTCACTTTTAAATTATTCATTTTCTATTGAATCTGTTCAGAGAATATAGGATGAATAATGCAGCGCTGAGGTTCACGTGGTGAGTTGCATGATAGCGCATGCAGAATGTGATATTCCTCTGCATGGCAGCAGGCGGCTCATCAACCTCTGTACGCGAATGAGAGTTTTAGAGCCTAAAAGTCCAATAATCAGCAGACGAAGAGGTGCAGTTTTGAGCACTTCGGAGCTTGAATGAGGCCGCGGTCGGATTGAAGGTCGAGGGACCCTGATGGGTAACTCAGACCGGTTCTCTGTAACTGCAACAGGTTCAAAAAGCAAAGTGAAAGAAAAGAAAGGCATGTGTGTGGCGGTGATGTGTGTGTGTGTGTGTGTGTGACTCAGCTAGCCTGACAGATTTTGTGCTTGTGCTCTACTGAGAGCAGTTTGTGTGAATATATGTGCTAGCTGTGTGTGTGTGTGCGTGTGTGTGTGTGACCTGTGAAACACAGCTGCTTCCACCGGCGCTTCCAGCTTTTGTCATTTTGAAATGATCACTTTCACTTGTGTTTTCTGCCGTCGAGGCTTACGATGCGAGCTCTCTCTCACGGCCCCTCTCGGCCCCCCTCCGTCGCTCATTGGCTCTACTGTATCCGACGCACTTCTCAAGTCTGGTTTTGCCATGAATGTGCTTTGTAGATGACTTGTTTTCTTATTCTTTGAAATACAGCAAAGAGAAATGAAACCTTTGCTGCTGTTGATGTGGTAACATGCTGCTGCAGCCTGTGCAGACGAGGTGTTAGTGTATTACGTGACATGATCACCCCCTGTCTTTGGCCTGAGGCTGTTTTTAATCCAGTGAAGGGAAATCTCAATGCTACAAGCTTTACGACAATAGCGCGCTTCCAACTTTGTGCTAACATGACAATGCCCCTGCACACAAAACCATAAAGAAATGCTTTTCCCTCTCTGGTGTGGAGGAACTTGAGCCCTGACCTCAACCCTGTGCAGCACCTTTGGGATGAACTGGAACAGGAAATGGAGCAAATCCCTGCTGCCGGGATCCAAAATTTTGTGGAAAGCTGCCCAGAGGAGCGGAGGTTGTTATGTTAGCAAATAAATGCAGATGGTTTTGGATGAGATGTTCAACAGTGGTCCATTGTTTGGAGACATATTGTTTGCTAGTATATCCGAGAATCAGCCATGAATTCCCCCTCATAGCCCTAACAGCCCTCTGTCACCAGATAAAAAGTATTTCTTTACTTGTACTTTAAAGGATTCAGCTTATTTGTATACAAACTTGTGTGATCCTCAGTAAAAACGACAGGAAGTGACACTTCTGCCCTGTAATGCGAGTCCAAAATGTAAGAACAACAGGTCATGTAAATCATTCTGCATCTACACAGGCTGCGAGGAGGGAGGGAGGGTTTTTCTGCACATTGGCTAATAGGAGGGAGGAGTGTGCAGGCGTGTGTGTTGTGGGAGGAGATGGGGAGGAGTGTGTGTGTGTGTGTGTGTGTGTCTACGTAATGGGGGAGGGGACAGGGAGAGAGAGGATTTGTGGCATGTAGTTTGTCAGCTGTCATTAGGCGCAGATGACACACACAGACACACACCAAGGTAATCTCACAGGGAAAAGAAGGGAAATATAAAACCAGTGTGTGTGTGTGTGTTTGTGTGTGTGTTTGTGCGGTGTGGGCTGTGTGTATGGTGTGAAGCGCGTCTGCCCCGGCCGGCATGGGATGGTCGGCCGGCTCTGGACTGGTTATGGACTGGTTGAGCCAAAGCGGAGGTAAGTGACTGTCAGACTCTGCTCTGTATTAAAGGGACCGCCCGTCAGCTTTGAGCTTAACAAATATTTCTCAGCTGACACTATAAAATACAGCCCTGTTTACTACTTTACCTTTAACTGCATTACTAAATATTAAGGAACTGGATTAAGTTATTAGACGCTGTGTTGAAGTATCCGTCAGAGTTCAGCTGTGTGCTTTGACTGGAGCTACTGTTTTGTTTACTTTGAGACTAATTTTTGATTATAAACTGTATTAGAATATGTTATTTTATATATATAAAATATCATTAATACTAATCAGGATATCGCCATTTGGTAATAAATAGATGGACTGATAATGAGTTTGATGCTCACAGTGTGACTGACTGACTGAGTCAGACTTGGACTTTGAACTATCATGCATTATTGTGGTTTTGACTGTGTGTGTGTGTGTGTGTGTGTGTGTGTGTGTGTGTGTGTGTGTGTGTGTGTGTGTGTGTGTGTGTGTGTGTGTGTGTGTGTGTGTGTGTGTGTGTGTGTGTGTGTGTGTGTGTGTGTGTGTGTGTTGGGAGGAGTGCTTATGAATGACTGGTCTCACGCACACACAGAGTGCACAGTCAGCAGGCCTATAGCTGCTCTGTCACCTGAGGTGTAACCGGCCTCCTGTTTACCCAGTTTGCTTTGCTTCAATAACAACTGTTGTTAACATTCAGAAAGCAGCTGGTTTGCTACGTACACAGAGAATAAGTCGAGTCAATCAGCAGCAAAGCGCCATTTTCACAGCTTCACGCCGTGAGCTGCTGGCTGCAGAGTTTGGTGGTGACGCTTCATAGTTTAGAAGAAGTTTAGTCAGGTGTTAGGTCTGTGTTCATACCTGTCTGCTTACACACGTCCATAAATTAAGACTACTGTCAGTCCAACCTCTCAAAAACACCATTTCTGCTCTTACGAAGGTACCGTGCAGCATAAACCACTGTTTTGGTGCCTTTTAATGCTTATGCACCCCTGCAGTTGACCAAACGATAACTTATTCACAGACTAGATCCTCTCTGTTTTGGAGACACTGAGCGACATTGTTTCAGGTGTTTTTCCATAAACGTGAACTCGTATGAACTACGCACTGCACAAACAGCTTTATGAAACCGCTCAGCTGTGACTCTATGTTAATTTTCACACTGACGCTCGCTGCAGCAGCAGCAGCAGCAGCAGATAAGTCAATCAGTGAGTTCGGTGTGGAGTTTGACCTGCAGGCCAGTAGATCAGCGTGAAGCGGCAGCGAGCGCCTCAAAGTGTTTTTGCTTTCGTTTTGTGTTGCGCAATTTTTAAAGCTGTGTGACTCACCTTGTCAGTTCATTTATCTCCCATCAGCTGAGTCATCGTATCATGTATAAGCTGTATTAAATACAGTTTGTTACAGGATTCGATATCATTTATGATAAGAAGGGAAATTGAATTTGCAATACGGGCGTGTAAAATGCTGCAGTGTTTTCAGGTCTTCTGGTAAGATCTCAAATCTAAATGTTAACATTGTTTTCTGGATGCGCTTATGTGCCACAGCAGAGTCATCCTCCGTCCTCAGTCAACGCTGTCATGAGTGTATCAAACCACACTGTCTATTGATGTGATGGATAAGCTTCCTGTCTTGTTACAACCTCACGCGGTAGTTTGCGTCCACATTTGGCCGCTGATGGATGTCGTGTGTAGATTCAGCCGCCATGCACGATGTGACGAGGGAGCAGTAAACGAAACCTACCTCTCTGTCTCTGACAGCCTGACTGCCACATGCGCGCATGTTAGACGTTCAAAGGTCCAGAGTTTAACCACTGCACCAAATTTGGACACAGATGTTTCTCTCTCCTGTCTTTAGTTGTTTTATATCAGGATATACAGCACCTCTGTGTCAGCTCTCATCGTCTTTGGACTCTGACTGACATTGTTCTTGGTGTTTTAGACGTTTGTTGCCCTGCTGAGAACCAATTGGAGTTTTAGACCTTGGGATTGAGGACATTTTTGCGAAGTGAGGACGTTTTGGTTGGTTCTCACTTTCGCACAGACCCTCAGAGGGCTGTTTGAGGGTTGAGATTAATGGTTGGACTTAGGTTTAGGCTAGGGTTAGGGTCAGGGGCTAGTGCATGCAGTGTGTCAGTGAGTGTCCTCACAAGGATAGATAGATAAAGTGAGAGAGAGAGAGAGAGAGAGAGAGGGAGAGAGAGAGGGAGAGGGAGAGGGACTTGCATGTGCAAATTGGTGCACATGGGAAATTGCATTTGGTGTTTGTTTTTTTTAAACTTGAGTATTGGTGTGTGTGTGTGTGTGTGTGTGTGTGTGTGTGTGTGTGTGTGTGTGTGTGTGTGTGTGTGTGTGTGTGTGTGTGTGTGTGTGTGTGTGTGTGTGTGTGTGTGTGTGTGTGTGTGTGGGCAGGCATGTTCAATGTTATTGATTGCGGGCTATAATCGATCAGGCTCTCACATTACATGAAGCTGCACATGCAGAGTAACGAGCAGCTGCTGGCTGCAGGCACGCCATCCATACAGTTTATTTGAAGTCATAAAGTGTTTGTCTCTTTTGCTTTTGTCCCCGTCTTTAACGAACTTGCCTGAAATTAGAATTATCATCCACACGATATCATCATCCACCATTTCTGCTGGATTTAGTGGTGAAAACAGCTAATGCTAATAACGTTAATGGTGAGATTAAAAAGGGAAAAGCAGACATTTTCAAATTGAACGGCACTCAGGTGACACTTAATCATCATCACGCTTCACTTTAACTTGTCCTGTTATTCAAATGGCAATTAATCTGAATTAGTTGAGACAGGGGCAGCGGTGGGGGGAGTGGTTAGTCAGTATTAAGGGCACTGGTTGAAGTGGGTCAGTGTGTACAGCTTGAATTTTACGGCCGCTCACTTCACAACACACAAAAAGGCGTTTGCTTCCCTTTCCAGCACACCAGTGTCAGGAGTCTTTGGAAACTTTGACAACAATTCAACAAAAAGGACTCCGGGCTGCCAGCTGGAGAGACCGAATTTCACACTTAAGACGCACACTGGTCGACCACCTGACAAACTCCACGTTAAAAACTGGATACTTCAGGGAAAATTTCACAGACCGACAGCTGTTGAGTTGAGGAGATTTTAAACATATCGAGCACTTACATCACTGAGATTGAAGTATTTCACCGCAAGTTAATTTTAACAACAATTAACAGCATCAAAACCGCAGTGATGTGTCTGCTTTCCAACATATGGCAACAGCACAGCTGGGTTTTGGTGACGAGAACGATGCTGCTGGATAAAATAATTTGGTCTTCAGACTGGATGTTGGATGGTGTAACGACATCTGTAGGATGTTACCAGGGACCTAAATTCCAGCTCTTTCGCCGTATCCAGTGTATTAATGTGAGCCAGACTTCCAGTTAAGCTCCTAATAAGAGCTTCATATAGCAGCAGGCAACGAAACAGCTAATCTCAATCATCTATTTTTGGTTGTGACCACTTTTTTTTGGGCACGGCACAGTGTTTCAGTTTAGCCTTCATGTCAGATGAGTGAGCGCACACACACAAATCCAGCATCGAGGGCATCTCCTGAACTGGGACATCTAGGTCACAGCGTGGACGTTTTCTCACTGTCATTCACTGAGTTTGAGGCGGGTTGTCACAGGACAGTTATAGTGTTCATTTAGATTTAGAAAAGTTTGACAAAGGAGGCTTTAAATGTCTTCCTATCATTCCCAAACCCCCCAGTCTGTCTTTGTTGCATCACTTTACACAGAAATATAAGAGTTTCTGTATTATTTATTTATGAACAGAATTCCTCCGAGCAGTGTGTTCTCACCTGTTCGCTCTTGAAATTTGTTGGACAGATTACATTTGATTAGCTACTTAACAGTCCTGATTCAATATCAATCAGATGTTTTCAAGGAGTTGGAGAATCGCTGTCGGTTGGCGGACGTGTGTGGAGGAGTGCCTTCTGCTCATCAGCATAACTGCTAACTTGTATTTGTGCTCTTTTTTACTGCAGTAGTTTAGAAGTGAGACAGGAAGTCTAATATGGTTCGCGTACATTTGCTGAGTCAGCTCTAATGAGCCTCGGGGTGTCAACAGAAGCCGCAGTGCATCTTCCCTCTGCTGTTGTGCTGTTTAACATATTTGTTTTGTGACAGTACTCTTGTGAAATTAAAAGCTATGAAGTACTTTTTTTTGGTGAGGAATAGACGTCTGATGTGACCCACAGATATAAAGCTGGCTAGATCAACAAAATGCTTGTCCCCAGCAACAGGCAGTAAGCCACAGACCATAAAGCCGCCGGCTCAGAGCGGCATCACCGCGGCTCTGAACAGCAGAGATGGACATAAAGAGATTGGACGTATTGACGCGGACACGCCGACGCGCAGGGATGCGCTCGCACATAAACAAACGCGCCCGCCGAGCGCTTGCTGCCGGCCCTTCAGTGTGGGAGAAGCCACTGTTCTTAATCCAGCCTCTGCAGGGTATTAAATCTACTTTATGTGTGTGTGTGATGGGAGGGTCCGCTGGCTTAGACACGAGCTTAGACACCAACGCGGGGAGGGTCCCACCTCTCAGTCACCGCTGTCAAAGCCTTCATGTTTACAGCCTCCAAGTGGTGAACATAATCCTCCATCTACTGACTCGGTGGCTGTTTTCTGTCGAAGTAGTTAAACACTCGTCTGTATGAAAGCAGAGGCAGCTCTGGGTAGCACCACGGCTGTGTCGTGACTTTATGACCCCTTAAGACGAAGCTGTCTCTCTCAAA
Source organism: Chaetodon trifascialis (assembly GCF_039877785.1). NCBI lineage: Eukaryota > Metazoa > Chordata > Actinopteri > Chaetodontiformes > Chaetodontidae > Chaetodon > Chaetodon trifascialis. The sequence continues at coordinate 3,988,070 of NC_092066.1, read as the reverse complement.
GATGCACAGACCTGAACGGGTTAAGGACAAGCTTCCCTGTCCACAACATGGAGTGGAAACACTGAACGACGGCCTTTTGTCAGGGCGACAGCTCTGACGTTTAACATTTAACGTGTTGAAGTGAAGATGCAGCTGTTCTTACGTCCAGTGTGAAGACAGAAGTTTTCCACTATCCCTGCAAAAACACATTAGCTTTATGTGCTGTCATTACATAAGACTGCGTGGTCCGTTTTTTTATTACATGCTCAAAACCTCAATTATTCTCCAAGCTAATGCCTGAGGATGACTCATTACTTTAATAACCACCCATAGTGTGCTTTACTTCCATGACAACTATCATTTTGTCCGGCTGGGCCTCTCATGCAAATGGTGATTGTCACATCGCAGACATTTATTCAGCTTTCCAGCCAGTTCGCTGTGTGCAGTATGTCTTGTAATTATCTGGACCTCATGACAGCACCAACCTTATCTGCGCTTTGTTTACAGTTTCATTATTGTTACTGTTATTATTCTAACAGCCAATCATAACCACAGGTAAATATTTAGCACCATTGTATTTCCATCGCTTTCTCCCCACCTGACCTCCGTCTGGCTGTAACCTGACTCCTACCTGCTCCCTTTCACCTGTAACATACCAGGAAGTACCTTTCAAGGGATATTCCTTGAAAGCTGGACAGACCAGAAAGACAGATTGTAGTTACATAAATTCTAACGCGCCCTGTCCTGTTTTCTTATTGTAATCACTGTAAACATGAGTGGTGCCAAGAATTAGCCACAACCATCTTTAATAATTCTTCACTGTGTGAAAATAAAGCAGCTTTAACGTAAAAATGCTTCACCTCTAACAGACAAACATGCCCGCCTCACCCTGTCACTCGTTGGCCTTCAGGAACTCAAAACAAAGGAGCCATGGTTTCTGTTGGAGACAGAGTCCCCTTAAGCGGCGTGTGATCGATCCCCAGCTTTAATTCCTTAATGGCCGGTTTGACCCTCTGGCCTCGTCTCTTCTCTTCGGCTCAAATTGTTTTTAAATGGCTTCACTTTGCGAAGCTCTCGGCTCCTCTGATTGCATTAGTATTGGGCTGAACGGGGCAGAGGCTTTTGTCGCAGGCTACATTAGTGTTAATTCATGGTGTGTGTGCGTGTGGTTGTGTGCGCACGTGCGTGTGTGTGTATGAGCACGCAAAACCACATGTGTCTTTTTTTGTACGTGTGTGTTTGTGAAAGTGGGCGCACATCTATCGTCAGACATTGATTGAGATGTTTAAATGCTCGGTTGTGTTCAATGGCTGTGTGTGTGTGTGTGTGTGTGTGTGTGTGTGTGTGTGTGCGTGTGTGCGTGTGTGCGTGCGTGTGTGCGTGTGTGTGTGTGAGACATTCCATACGTTGTGGGGACACATGTCTGTTTGCACCTTCACATTGTTGGGACTGGCCTTCCTCGTGTGTGTGTTTCTGAGATTGATTTATACTTTAAGCCAGGCTTTCATCAACTTCTGAGGTCACCATTCAGGCTCATGATGATGATGATGATGATGATGATGATGACATTGTGCTCAGTGTTTCTGAACCCATCTTAATTCAGTTTTGGGAGATTTTCTTTCTTTGTCTACCTTGAAAATGCAGCTTGAATGCATATTGAAAGGTGAGATTAGCCTAGCCTAGTTTGCTTCTGACTACCTTTACTAGATGGAAACACAAGCATATAGAAGTATAGACCCTCCTTTAACTAGTCTGAGTGTTTTTTTTAAACATAATGTCCGTATAAGTTTGTAGTATCGCCCGTCATGATGAATACCTGCTGTGGTCAGCGTGGATTCTTGTTTGTTGCACCAGATTCCTGCTGTGACAAGTGTGTTTTGTTTTATTTATTTTGTTAATAACCTGATTGGCCATTTTCCCCCCACCGTCTCTCTTCTCCTGCTGTAATTAGGCCATATTCTCCTCCTCCTTCCTCAGGCCTGATTATTCAGAGCAGCAGATGCCCTTCTCCTCATTGTCTTCCTCCTGTCACCCCCCCCATCCGTACCCACTTTTTTACAACATTTGCACTTGTGGGTTTGATCCTTGATACTTTCCTCCTGTACTTCTTTCATATTTCTATCCTTTCTTTCTCACTTTCTCCCTCATCTCCTTTCTTTTCTCCCTCCCTCTCCCTCCCTTATCCCTCTTTCCTGCCTTCATCTGCTCAGTGTTAGCCCCACAGACTGGCTGTTATGTAACAGTCAGGTGATGAGTTGGCCCATTGAAGGGCCTTAAAGGCCTACTGTCCTGACAAACTGCCTCTCCCTGCTTGTAACTGCTGCCCTCGGCCTCATCAGCGCGTATGATTGTCATGTCAGAGGACGATTATGCCAAGAAAATAAATTTAAACTGTATATTTAAAAACTAACGTACTGCCACACAGATATTGATCTGACCGACATCAGCACAAGTGGCTTAATTAGAATGCAAATAACAGCTCGTGTTGGACTGCTGACATTGATTTACTGTTGTTTTTCCTTTCGAAGCGCTGAATCCAGTGCAGATCAAAGCTCTGCCACATAAATGTAACGTCACCAGGCAAAAAGCCACAAAAACCACTTTAAAGATGGACAAAGTTAAAACGCTGTCAGAAATAGAAAATCCCATTTTAATTCACAATTAGGAAAGTAGAAGACAGAGGAAAAATCCTGTGTGTGAGCACTTAAATGTTCACTACAGCGTGTCAGAACTTTTGCTTTGTTGTTCCCACAGTTCAGCTCCTCAGATCTTTTCTTTGTGTGACAGCAGCTGAGGGTGAGACGTGCTGAAGGTGGGCCGTTAAATCCCACAGAGACGAGCCGTGTTGGGCCAACAAGATGAGTTTTGTCGTCGGTGTCGTGATGAAAGGTCTCGCAGCATGAGCTGACCATATGGTGCAACTTTCCCTGCTAACGGGTGTTTCTGTTTCTGTCCACCTACCTATGCTTTTCTTCTTTTCACTCTTACACAATACTTTCAGGGTCAAGACAATTTTATCAAGACGCTTTGGCTCTGGACATTAAGACTTGTGTTAAAGGGCAGAAACGTTCATGTAAGAAGAGCATGAATGCCTACATGAATTAGCTATTTCTGACTGAAGTAATTATTGACACCTACTGTATTCCCACTGGGCCTCCCACATATCGCCTGCAGGCACACGACAATGATGCATTGTTTTTGTGAGTCACGTACACACTCCCTGTTTGATGCACCATTCAAACAGGTTGTGTACATCTTCAACACATTAACTCTTGTCTGTTAATAATACTGTGGTTAATAACGCTGTCAGGCTCAGCCAGTAGAGAGGAGGGCACTTTTCAGTGTCAGCGGCGAGGTTTTTAATTTCCACTGCTGCTGCGTGGAAGCGGTGCGTCGACATTAACAGCGTCCTCATAATGCCATGTTTGTTTTTTTTGTTCTCATCAGTAAAGAGGCAGATTCGGTGCATCATACAGCCCCCGTTCCACAAACACTGCTTGTGGGAGTTGTTCTCTGCATCCTCGCTTATGAACGACTGAGCCTCTCCAGGATGCCCCAATCATGATCCTCTCACCTGTTACCAATGAGCCTGTTTACCTGTGGAATGATCCAAACAGGTGTTTTTGGAGCGTTTCACATCTTTCCCAGTCTGTGAAACGTGTGGCTGCATCACATTCACAATAAGCAGATATTTAAAAATCAATGAAGCTGATGAGGAAACACATGAAATATGTTGTTTTTGTGCTGTTCAGTTGAGCAGATGATCACATTCTGTTTTATTTATGTTTTACACTGCGTCCCAACTTGTTTGTCGCTCCACAACACATTTTGAAATCATAAGCATAAAGTGTAAACTTCTCTGGAAGCTGAACTCCTGGCCTCCTGCTGTGACTAAATATGACGACAGGCGCCTCCTGTAACTGATCTTCATTTGCATTGTTCAAACACGTCTATAAACAGATATGACTGTTAGCTTATAATAGCTTTGCTGTTTCATCATGGCGGTGAACCTTATGTGTCAGAAGAATTGCTAACAGCATGAATCATAAACTGCTGTGAACACCTTTACATACAAGCAGGGCTGGGGAACCTTTTCTCTGTGAAGCCTCTTTGCGGGCCGTCGTCTCAGATGATGCATTGACGTGATATCAACTGCTACATGCGTGTTGCGTTCAGGCACCACTCGGAGGGATGGTTTAGTCTAACAGTGTAGTTGAACTTCCCTCGTCCAAAGTCCTGATTGATTTAAATTAGCTCTGACTAAAATGCTCTCTCCTTCATTCTCTCCTCTTTTCTCTCTCTAGGTGCTGATATTTGCTGAAGATGAGTAGTGGGGGGGGAAACACCCCGGAGCCCCCCAGAGGGGGAGAGTCTCTGAAGAGGAAGGACTGTCAGTCAGACCTCCTGGGCCCCAGGTGAAGACCTCCATCCTCAGTCCAGAGTCTCAGTACATGCTCAGTGTAACGCCACTGATTCCTCAGTGTGACATCAAAACATGGCTCCTTGCGCTGACCACATATACTTCAATACAGTATTAATACTGCAGTATTTTATGATAATAACTCAAAGACGCTTCAGAACCTCGCCAGGAACTCCAGCACAGTGTAGTATTGATCAGAGCTATATTGAGGGTGGTTGGGTGTCACTTATTGATTCTTTCCCAGAAACATAAACATGCTAAAAGTCAAATATGCTTTCAGTAATTTGTTCTTGATATTTTTTTAAACAGGTAAAATAAAAGATGTGCTTTTGTTCAGGGAGTGAGAGAAAAAGCTGGACGGGTTGGTGGGGAGGCGGGGGGGTTTTGGTGAAACGAGTTGAGACTCTTGCAGGTCAATGAAGAAAAATGCTGCTGCAGCATTTTTACAGACGACTGTTTATATAAAGGCTAACAAGTCATTGTGCTTCCAGTGTCGAGAGGATGTATGAAGGTTGTAGCGGCGCTGCGCTGAGGTTATAATGAGGACACATGGATGTTGTAGCCCAGGGTGTAGTGAGGTTATTAGGAAGTTGACTCGCTGTTACAGTGAGGATATAAATGTTTCACAAAAGACAAAGTCCCCCAAACATAATGACGCATGTTCACGATGTAAGAATACAGCTGATGTCCCCTGTGGTAGCTATAATGCAATACGATCAGCTAATGCTAATGTGTTAACTTCTTTGTTTCCCTCCCTGTCCTCCAGCCCTAAGAGGAGCACCGAGAGGAGGAACCGGGAGCAGGAGAACAAGTACATCGAGGAGCTGGCCGAGCTGATCTTCGCCAACATCAACGACATGGACGACCTCAACGTCAAGCCGGACAAATGCGCCATCCTCAAAGAGACGGTGAAGCAGATCAGGCAGATCAAGGAGCAAGGTGAGATCCAGTCTGGTTCGAGCTGCGTCCTCTTTCCTCCTGCTTCTCCTTCGTCTACTATAGTGCCAAATCCTGCACGTGTGAATGCATGGCACATCTTCTTCCACATGAAAGTGTGTGTGTGTGTATTTGTGAACACACGAACCAAAGCAAACCAAGTCCAGAAAAGTGCCCAAGCTTCAGATCCCCTCCAGTGATTGCTCTAAACTCCGGCTCTTTCCTGTTTATCAGTTCCAAAACTGGTAACTGAAGAGGACGCCACCAGTCTGAGCTGTAGAGAGGAAACGTGTGTGAGTGTTTACTCAGATATGTAATGATAATGTTTGTGATGGGGAGACAGACTGAGGCAGAGCTGTTACGTAACACTGACCAACATGATGTAAGTGTGGAGAGCAGAGCAGGCAGATCTGCCCTCAGCTCGCTCGCTCAACCTCCCTTCCTCCAACTATTCTCTCCTTTCCTTCATCTCCCTTTCTTTTTTTTACCTTCCCTCCTTCCTCCTCTCTGTCTTTCTCCGCTGTCCACTTCTCCCCTTTATTTCCTACCCCTCTCTCACCCTTCCACAGACACAGACATCTTTTTCATTTCATTTTTCTGGTTTCCTGTACTTTCTTTTTTCCTTTCATTTGTCCTCAACCAACTTCGTCCTTTCCTTTCCTTTCCTTTCCTTTCCTTTCCTTTCCTTTCCTTTCCTTTCCTTTCCTTTCCTTTCCTTTCCTTTTTTCTTCTCCTCTCTTTCTTCTTTCCTTCTTGCTCTCCATCTTTCATCCCTTGTCAACAATCTTGGTCCTTTCCTTTTTTCCTTTCCTCTTCCCCTACCTGCTCTCTCCTTCCACCCTCTGTTTCTCTTTCTCTCTTTTCCTCCCTCTCTCCATCGCTCATTTTCTCATCCCTCCTCTCCTTGTTTTGTTCCTGCGGTCAGCCAGTCGGCGTCCACGTGTTAAAGCGCTGTTTGTGGCTGAAAACAACAGCTGAATAAGCACATGCGCACACACACACACACACACACACACACACACACACACACACACACACACACACAGATGATACACAAGTCACACAGCTGTCTGGTTGACTTCAGAAACCCTCTGTTGTCCAGCAGCCTTCGTGTTAAACTGATGAGGAGGATCTGACACAAAACGAACTGTTTTACAGAAGTAACACAAGAATAGAAAAAAATCCATAAAATCAAACCAGCAGAAATGTAAAACACGACCACAGCAGATGAGAGGAACCGGCAGCTTCGTTTAGTGCAGCGAAAAGGTCACCTGGTGGAAAGAGGGAACACACACTTACATTGACCAAAGCAAACAGCATTGTGCCTCTGTGTGTGCGTGTGCGCGTGTGTTTATGTCTCAAACGACTTAACAGGGTGTGTTTGTCCCACAAGTCCCATTTAATTGCAGGGTCATATTATAGATAGAAGATGTGTGTGTGTGTGCGTGCGTGCGTGCGTGAGTGTGTTTGTGCTTCCATTTCTGTCAACTCAGCAGTTGTCTCCATGCTCAGACAGAAAAAACTGCAGTGTCTAATAATAAATGGCGTGTATGTAATGTATTGTATTGTATTGTATTGTGTGTGTGTGTGTGTGTGTGTGTGTGTGTGTGTGTGTGTGTGTGTGTGTGTGTGTGTGTGTGTGTGTGTGTGTGTGTGTGTGTGTGTGCATGCGTGCGTGCGTAGCAGAAAAACCTTGCAGCCAAATGTAAGAGGTGTGTGTATTATGTACTGCATTATATTATAGAGCGTTACACAGGAAAGCTGAATAAGAGGACGCCAAAATAAAGCACTAATCTCCTTTAGGTTACTTTTAACTTGACTATTAATTCAGTAAGTTTTCTGCCCGTGGATTAATTGAAACGATTACCATGAAAACGTGCGAAATAGCCGTCCTCTTTTCCTCGCTTTGCAGTTGTTGCAGCTGTGAGCAAACACAGGTTGGGTGCCACCACAATGTGGACGCTCTCGATGTAGTTATTGAGAGCTAATGAGCCGTGCGTCTGTCAATACTGCAGACGGGAGAGTAGGAGGTTAATAAGCCCTTCGAGTTAGAGTGCCAGCCTAGAGCAACCCCCAGAACTTGATTTCATTCAGAAGAGCAGCTCCGCTCGCAGCGTTTCTGGACATTAAATCCACTCCTCTACATTCCTTCTTGCTTCCCACGTTGTTGCTGTAACCGTCAGCTCTGCTCAGCTGCATAGATCACTGTGAACTCACGCTGCTGAGATGCATGAACAGAAAGCGTTTCACCCAGTCACTTCTGTGAAGGACATCATATTTACCATTGTATTTATCATATCATTAATCACATATATTGATTTTGAAAATGTGCACTGCGACTTTAAAGCCCTCCCACCTACGGGACGGCCACTCCGGGCTCTGCAGTGACAGGGTTTAAGGGCTGATGACTCTGTACAGCTCTGGTCCCACAACAGGAATGTCAGCTATGTGGCCTAATGGGGCCATGGCAGGCTTAACGGGCCAGTGGTACAGCCAGGGAGGAGAGTGGAGACTGGCCTCTAATATGACTAAATGTGTGTAATGTCCTGCACATTAGCGTGGTGATACCTGCTCTGCATGACACTCCAGGCTCGACCGCTTGTCACCACCTCGGTCAAGGACTTGGGTCATGGTGAACACTAGCAGAAGATGTAACTAGCCAGTGAATGTAGTGAATGAAAGGTCCCCTCGTACACACAAACACAAAGTGTGTGACTGGGTGTGCGCTGGCCCGAGGGCGACATCACAAAAACAACACTGTCAGTGTTTTCTTGGAAAGGAAAAGACCCGCAAAGAGGAAGAGCTAAAGAAGAAACTGCATTCTGATAAAATGTCTTTTTAGAAAACTAACACGCTGTGTGGTAAACGTCCAGTCAGTCACTTCATTCCAAACCAGCCTTCCTTTTGATGTCGGGCCTCCATTCCACCACATTACCAGTGACTCATGCTTTTCATCTGCTCTCAGCAGTGATAGATGCATTTTTTCACTTTCAGAATTGCCTCTTCTGCTAATTTAATTTATTTGCAATCTGCATTTAAAGTTTGCAAACTCTGAACCTGGAGACATCTCTAGTGTTTTAACCTCCTTTCTCGCTTGTCATTGTCTTTTACAGAAAAAGCTCCAGTGGCTGATGCTGAGGAGGTGCAGAAGGCCGACGTCTCCTCCACCGGACAGGGTGTCATTGATAAAGACACCCTTGGGCCCATGATGCTGGAGGTGTGTTCAGCCAAACCTCGGTCGGCCTCTCTTATTATTAGACGTAGTGACACGAAACAGAACATTAGCTGGAGGTGCAATGATAACACCAAGAACGATGATTCTAAGTATTTTTATTGATAGCAGTGGCCTTTAATTGACCTCCCTGGGAGTAGACTGTGACTGCGACTTTTAGACTTTAGACTGCTTTTTTTATTGATCCCAGTTTGGGAAATTATTTTGTTGCAGTAGCAATTAAACATACAAACACAGAATGTATACAAGATTTAAAAAAAAAAAAAAGTAACCAAAATGTAACAAAAAATAGAAACAGGAATAACACCAGTTTGTTAAAAATAAAAATGTAACTAAGTGTAACTAGATATATAGTTACATAATATTTGTTATAATGTATAACACATATTATATAATAATATAATAAAGATACAATATCACTAAGCATATAAACAAGTATTTACAGCAAAAAAAATGTGCAGTTTCAGATGATAAATAAATGTAAACAGTAGACAGTATGTTCTCACAGCTCGCACACCAAAGAGGAAGAATTTTCTGAACTGTGACACTTGTTGCGGGGGCTCTTGTTTCACTCCGAATGCCACCAAACACTGAAAAGGACAGATGTCAGCAGCCGGGCTGCAGGTCTGCAGGAGCGTCTTCCTGACTTTAAATGGCGTTGTACTCCACAGTTACGCAGACAGATAAGAGTTCCACTGGCTAGCGACAATGCCGTCATCAAGCCTACTCTAGTGTGTGTGTGTGTGTGTGTGCGCACGTGTGTGCGGTGACGTATATCATGGGACCCAATGAGGTATAAATACCTTTTCAGAAAAGCCAGATTAGAAACGGAGGGGAGGAGTTTGACCACACACACACACACACACACACACACACACACACACACACACACACACACACACACACACACACACACACACACACACACACACACACACGCTATATATAGCTTTCACCACCACCAACACTGACTGAGGTGTCATTCTAGCAAAGACCCTTTCTGTCCTGTTCTGTTCTGTTGCATTCTCTTCTTCAGCAGCATGAGGATGATGAGCAGGCAGACATGCAGTCGGAGGCTTGCGTAGTCGTGTGGCAGGCTGAAGGACAAATCACAGTCTGTGCATACAGTAAACTGTAGGTGGCAGATGCTGAGTTGACAGGAATCAACCAATGAAAACACACACAGTCAAACACACAGCATTGGAAAAGCCAATGTAGACGTGCTGTCATATCTGAAATGAAATAGCATGCTGCAGGTAACGCTTGGTGTTTTCTGAGGCGTAATTAAGGAGCATTTTCTAAATCTGCATCAGTTTTCATGAAAAAACACCCAGATTTATTTGAAAAGGAGGAGCCATGTTGAAACACTCTCCACAGGTTACAGTGAACACGGTCCTCAGTTGAGTGTCAGAATACATGTCTGCCAATAAAATGTAGACAAAAGACAAAATTGAATTGAAATGCTGATGAAATGAGAGTAAATGGTTAAACTTTGACTGAATGGTGTTCTATGATGCATTTTCAGCCGCCAGTCAAACCCAAACCGGAGGTGTAAAAGCTCAAGTTTCACACTCACATCTGTTAATTGAGTCTAATCAGCTTTGGGTGGAAAGTTCAGAAGAACTTTAATTAACATCTCTGCCCTTTATCCCTTTACCTTCTTCTGTCCTCATGCTTTTTCTCTCCCTTCTCTCCCTCCTGCTGGTCTTATACCTTTGCTTCCTCCTCTAATCTCCCTCTACTTTCTCTTCTTCCTCCTCCCTCTCTCCAAACATCCCCAATACCCGACACCGTTTCCATTTTCTCCTCTCTGCTCTTATCTCTGCTTTCCATCTCCTCACTCCGTTCAACCGTCTCGTCTTTCTCCTTTACCTTCCTGCTCTTGTCCTCATTCCTCCCCCGTCATCTCCTTCTCCCTGCCTCCTCTCCCTCACCCCTCAGGCCCTGGATGGCTTCTTTTTTGTGGTCAACATGGAGGGCAACATCGTGTTTGTCTCGGAGAACGTCAGCCAGTATTTGCGGTACCAGCAGGAGGAGCTGATGAATACGAGCGTCTACAGCGTGCTGCATGTTGGAGATCATGCCGAATTTGTGAAGAACCTCCTGCCCAAGAGCTTGGGTAATACCCCAGTATTTTTGACAGACAAGTTCAGATCGGAGCTTCATGTTGACAGCTTCTGAATCCTTCCTGGTTCTTCGTCTCTCTTTGTCCCCCAGTCAATCACCGCAGCAGCGATTCGTCCAGCAGGAACAGCCACACCTTCAACTGTCGCATGCTGATCAACCCTCACGCCGACGCCGAAGGCCGGCCGGCGTCTGACCAGCAGGACGCGTCGCAGCAGAAGTACGAGACCATGCAGTGTTTTTCTGTCTCCGAACCCAAGTCTATCAAGGAAGAAGGGGAAGGTATTGTCTCTGACTTCACTCCGTCTTTGTTATGTCTGTCTTTTTCTTTCTCACTGTCTTATTTTGTGTCTCTCTTGTGCTTTTATTTGGATTTAAGTTTAGCATTTTCCTCATTCAGTTTTTCCATTTTCCCTTCTTTATCTGTCCTCTTGCTCTGTCTCTCTCGATTTGGTCCCTCTTTTGCTGTTTCCATATCTCTCTTTTCATTTCTCCTTGTTAGGTTTGCCCTTCCTCTCCTCCATACTCTGCCTGGCTTTTATTTTCTTCACTCTCCATCTTTCCATCTTGACTTTCTGTCCTTCTCCCATCACTTTTTCCATCCCCACTTTCCCAGTCTCTTGTGTCCTGTCCTCCTTTCATCAACACTCCTCTCTCCTTGTCCTCCCATCCACCGGGAGAGACTAATTAGCGTGTGGCACTTTGTCATCTTCCCGTCTTATCTTACCACACACATACACACTAGGGAAAAGAATCTGTCTGGCACTCTAATTTTAGATGTCTGACAACCAGATATTGTGCCAATCTCTCCCCCGACAGGAGGAGGATGTCTGGTGGACAGATGGCGGGCTGCAGGTTGAGACTAAGGTTTAGGCTGAAGTTAAAGCTCAGGCTTAGTCGCAGATTGGGAGGCCGAGGCTGAGGTTGGTGTCCATGTAGAACTTGATATCAGTGCAACAGTAATGTCATGGGATAGCTGTAGTTGAAAATGAGGATGAGAATAAAAAGGAGGAGATAATGTTTCAACTTGATTAACGCGTCATCAGAAAACACAGGCAGCCCATGCCAGCCAATCACAGTTCTTGTACAGTTCCCGCATATTACCTCTGTAGCCGCCTTAGCCTCGACATGCAGGTACATTTGTGATTTACTCAAAAAACAAAATCTCTTTGGAGCAAACATTGTCTCTGTGAAGGCAGACAGACAGGGGGATTAATCAGGCAGATCTATTACCTTTTCTATTTCGTATGAGGGGAGCTGTGAGGCTATAACAGGTGGACAGCCAGAACAAGACCACCCAAGAGAGGGAGAGTGAGCCAGCTCTCACTTACCTACAGACAAACCCCCCACCATCAGAGGAGAAAGGCATCCACGGCTGAGCCACGCTCTCTGCTTTATTCTTCCACACATGCTGCATTAGTTCATGAAGGATGATTTTGACCCATACGTTTCCAAACACGCAGATTTCCAGTCATGCCTCATCTGTGTGGCAAGAAGAGTCCCCGTCAAAGAGAGACCCGTGATGCCCACGTACGAGAGCTTCACCACGCGACAGGACCTTCAAGGTAGGAGGAGGAGGAGGAGGAGGAGGAGGAGGTTCCGCTCTTAATACATCATGTGATCAGTGTGGATCAGTGTATGTTGAGCCAGTTCGCACAATTTGTCCCATGCGATAAGTATGTTGTTGGTTGTATGAAGCTGTGTGTGTGGAGGAGATAGACTGTTACAGTAATGACCCCACTGCTCCACATACTTCTTAAACAGGACAGTAATACGTTAACAGCAGGTGTTCTACCCGTCCAGGTAAGATCACATCCCTGGACACCAGTCTGCTCCGTGCGTCCGTGAAGCCGGGCTGGGAGGACCTGGTCCGGCGGTGCATTCAGAGGTTTCACCTGCAGAATGAGGGGGAGATGTCCTTCGCCAAGAAACACCAGCAAGATGGTGAGGAAGACGACTCCGAGCTCACACATGCAGCCTGTAACTAATTAACTAAACCTAATGGAGGCTTTGCAGCCAAAACATGCTCGTTGTAATACTAAAACCCTCTCTTGCTGAGTCCTACAATGCTTGACTCCTTTTTTGTCCTGTGCTTGAGGACTCGAGCGTACTCTGTCTCACTCAATGGCTGCCTGTCATGCTTTATGATGTCGATGGGTGTCGTTTTGTGTCTGTCTCCTTGCAGTGTTGAGGAACGGCCATGCGCTCAGCCCTCTGTACAGATTCTCCCTGGCAGACGGCACCATCGTCTCAGCTCACACCAAGAGCAAGCTGGTCAGGTCTCCAGCCACCAACGAACCACAGCTCTACATGTCCCTGCACATCCTGCAGAGGTAACGGACACTCTGCCTCTACCTCTCTCTGCGTCTACATGGCATTTAGCCTGGGCTGCTTCAGCTACTTAACAATCCTTCTTATGTTTATCAATGGAGATAAAAGGCTGTGTCAAAGTTTTCTACGCTTTGATTTTAATTTTTTTCTTTTGTCCTTATGAAGAAAAGCCTCCCTGGACAAGAGACTTGTTTGAACCGAGTCTCTTACTTCAGTTCAGTCATGATTTAGTGTTTATGGTCTGCCAATCCCAGTGAAAGAAGCAGGGTTGAAGGCCCATGAACGTTATTCTAATCCTATTAAATATGCTGTATGTAGGTATTAAATGAACTTAATGTGCAGTGAGTGTTCATTATTGAAAACAGTTAATGAATGTTTTTTCTACATGCAGCAGGATTTTTAAACAAAAATCCACTTTAGTCAATCTAAGAGTCTACAACAGAGATCAGAGAGCGAGACTCAGAGGTGATAAATCAACTGAAAAGCGACATTAAAGGACTCTATAATTTTAAGCAATAATTACTTTAATGACATATAAGTTATTGCAATAAAATATTATATGCATCAGATCTCCCTGCTCGTCTTTCCGCTTGTTGGCCTGTGTCTATCACATGCTCTCTCTCTCAGTGCTTGCGGTCTCCTCTCGATTTGGACAAAGGGGGTGGCAGCAATGTGGATTAAGAACAAAGAGGCTGTTATTCAGAACCGCCGCCACATGTACAGACCAAAACTGACACAAGCGCTACCAGTCAGTCCAGTCTACAGTATCTCCATCCCTCCCTCCCACCACGACTCACCCAGCATCCAGCCTTTGGCATGACCAATCAGAGTCAGCAATTGGACAGCGGTCAGAAAACAATGCCAGGACTGTTACCCAGAGCGTTCGGGGATCAATGGCGAGAACTTGGCCTTTTTACTTCCACAAGTTTCACATTCAAAATTATCGCTCCAGCGTTCAGCACAATCGGAGCTTTGTGTTTGGTGCGGGGCTGAAGCCGATCCGTGTTTAAAGCGCTCTCTCTGTTACAGCTCCAGGCCCCGTTACAACTGTGTTTTCTCAGTTGTGTACACTCTTTCAGAGCTGCTCTGTTCATCTGTGTGACACGTCTGACCGAAGCTGAAAGAGAAGTATTTAACCTCCCATGGTGCAAAGTTTACTCAATCCAAAACGCTCTTCACTACTTTTAATGGACTTTTACTGAAAATCACTAGTTAGAAAATTAACTGTTTGTTTAACTGCTTATTAGACTTAGTAAAGAATTGATCTGCAAAGTCCACTTCCTTGCTTTTTTTAGCTTCTCATAGTCTTTTGGGGATTCTCTCAAAAAGCCTGTTCTGAAAATGGGCAAAGCCTCCTGTAGCATGGCATTACAGTAACACATGGCTTCTGAGCTACGGTACGAACAGAAGGAGCTATACTCCAATCTGATAGGCCGACCGATGTCCATACATTTCTTAATGACACACAATAAATATACTGATATGCTTGTGAAACACTTTCCTGCTATTAGCTGTTTTGCTCTGTAGCCAAGCGGCAGTGATTCCAAGGTTCAGGAGCTATAGTTAGAGTTACGCAGGTTTTATTACTTTTATATTGTGTACTGCTTTGCCAAGCCTGATCTGCTCATTAAACATTAACTAAGTTAAGTAACATCATTCTCAAAAGTCGAACCTCTAAACATTCACTCATAGGATCTGTTTATGAACAGCCGGCGCTCCTTTGGACCAGGCCTGATTCTTGTGTCTGTTGTCTTTTTCCTCCAGGGAGAACATCAGTGGCATGGCCGCAGACCAAGGCATGACCAAGCCAATGACTCCAACCAGTGTGAGTGGTCCCTCCCCTTCCCCTGATGCCAGTGTCACAAGCAACACGCACCACTCCGCCACGGCCTCCGGTGCCCCTGGACGGGGGTTTGCCGCTGCGTCGGGTCGGGCGTCCACGCCTCAGGGGAACACTCATGCACACAAGCTGGGCAGCCCTTCAGCCCTTGGAAGCCCCAGCGTCAGCTCAGGGGCCCAAGGTGCCATGTTGTCTCCCCGCCATCGCCAGAGCCCCGGCATGGCTGCTAGTAGCAGCAGCTGTAGTAGCCCTCACCTCCCCCAGCATCCACCTGGTTCTTTCTCTCCTGCAGCCGGCCTCCACTCGCCAACATCTGTGTGCAGCAGCACGGGGAATGGCCAGGCGTTCAACTCCCTGATTGCGCTGCAGGCCCTCACGCAGGGCCACAGGATCTCCCAGGGACTCACTGAGGGGCAGCATCCCGAGTCGCCTGACAGAAAGCCAGCTGGCCTTCAGAGTCCTCTTCACAGCAGCAGCACGAGTGGCCACCTAGCCAAGAACAATCCCAGCTTAGAGGCTGACTTATTTGGAACTTTTGGGGAGCACCAGAACTTACTGTCATCACAAGACCAGGAGGGTGAGCAGGAGGAGGGCAGAGATGGCGACCCCGACAGCTTCGGGGGTGATGGAAGCTTAGGGGAGCTCGGCGACCCCTCAAACCGCCTTCTGAACACAAAAGGGCACACTAAGCTGCTCCAGCTCCTCACCACTAAATTAGAACCGTCTGATCCCTGCTCACCACCGCGGCCCCTGGGGGACGACCAGGACTGTAAGGACCAGCTGGGTGGGATTGGGGGTGCAGGTGGTACCGGGCATAACAACCACTCCACCTCATTAAAGGAGAAACACAAAATTCTCCACAGGTTGCTGCAGACCAGCACCTCCCCTGTGGAGTTGGCAAAGCTGACGGCTGAGGCTACAGGAAAAGACCCCATTGGTCCAGAGTCTGCCTCAGGTGACAGCATGGCCGCCTTAGGAGAGCTCTGCACAAAACAGGAGCCTGGGAGCCCCAAAAAGAAGGACAATGCTTTGCTTCGCTATCTGTTGGATCGGGATGACAACGGCATCCTGGATAAAGCCATCAAGATGGAATCTGCTGATGGCCCGAAGCTGTCCAACATCAAGACAGAGAAACAGGAAGCAGGTTTCAACATGGCGGACCAGGTCAGTGTCATTGACAGTTGATCATCAGTTAATGATTTAAGTAATGTATGATGCAAACCTGCCAATAGTTAGCATTTTAGCATGCTCTATTAGCATTTATCTCTGAGTGCAGTGTTGGCTGAAGTTTCGGAGCTTCTCACTGTTACACAGAGGTTGAAATTCTGACCTTCTCATGGTGCTACATGAAATTCATCTGGATTCATCCTCTGAGGAGTATTAATGCTTAAATAACATGCCTGAAACACTGCATCAGAAGGATGCTAGCATGCATCACTCAGGCTGAATACATTTGCTTTGGTAGTATCTTGTTTGAGAGGCACACGGACTCAACAACACATGATGGTGACGCCGCCTTCTGAGTAAAGGTTTATGGACTGTATTTGAAACATTGGATGGAGGAACAGCAGAGGAGTTTTTGTTTATGTTGCTCAGCATGTAAGACAGTCTGAATGTGATCTTTCCTTCAAAAGCAAGAACAACTTTTAGATACAAGCTGGTCCCAAAGACACAACTGGGGAAACTCTCTTACAGCAATGGCCGGTGATTAACTTGTGACATTGGTTACTCATGAGTGGGTCCAGTATGAGTTGAATGTGCATTTAATAGACCTGGGTCACACATGTGTCTCTGGATTTTGAGTGGTAAACTCAAATAAACTAATGGTCTCTTACAGGTAATGCTTACACTCAGCAACGTGCTGCCACTTCAGAGAGTTGTTGTGCTTATTTAAAGTGCAGGTGCATTCACACAGTTGGAGTTAGGTCCAGGAAGGGCCCGAAGGCGGTTGACTGAGCTTCTGAAGAGAGACAAAGACGACTCTCCTGCCAGCAGCTGTGCCTCCGGACGGCGGAGGCCGCTGCCGGGGGGGAGCAGCCGTTCAGAGGCTCCCATCCTGAGAGGGTTGCTTTGTAGTTTGTAGATTAAGACGACGTTCCGGTCTCGATGGTGCCAGGAACGTGCCTCAGGTCAAGGCTGTTGAGGTGATATTCAAGTTTATCAGAACAAGGAGCAGAACAGGAAACACAGAAAGCAGAGAAAAAAACAGCTGACCAACAGAAGGTTGCTAGTGTTTGTGTTCTCATGTGCATGCGCAAATCAAATGAAACTTTATGCAGCACATTTTCTGAACAGTTACGAGGGCTTTAAAGCAGGAATTAGACCGAGGTGTTGCTTTTTGTGCGAGTGGACAGAAGTTGCTCTGAGAAAATGTTTTAGAACGTGTGGCAGTGTGTGTTTGTGCAAGACTGTGTAATGCATTTTATGCTGGTGCGTATCACATGTGCGTGTGTGTATGAGAGAAACATAGTAAACAAGTGACAGTGTGTGTGTGTAATTTCTTAGTGAGTAATTGTGTGTTTATAATACGTCACGCTGCTCCTGAGTAACATACGCCTGTATGATATTTGTGTATTGTTAAGTCTCTATGACATTCAATTCAAACTCAGAATGTAAAATATGTGAAACAAAACAGACATTTTCTAACTTATTTCCATCCTCTCTGATTTTTTCTGCCATGCTTTACTGAGAGATGCACAAAGTTAACCTCTCTCGAACTAGTTGAGCTTTGGCCTCTAAACCCGGCAGATAATGAAGGCGTGCGTGTCTCTATGGCGGTTGCTTAGGAGAGGACAGCAGCAATCTCCAGCCAAAATAATGGCCTCTGTCTGCACAATAGAAAGGCTTCAAGGTACCACCAGTAAGGTTTGGCTTTTTACTATCGTCTATTAGCAACTGGGGGAAACGACAACAACCAAGCTAGAAAACTTTGGTTATCCACTACAATCACCAAACAAACTCAAAGCTCGCTGCCTTTTAGCTGCCCGAGACTGTATCAGACAAGATCCCAGAGTCTGCGTAATGATGTTTACTATGTGCCCACTGTTACTGCACAAAAGTGTACACTGACAGGTAGCTCGACTCAGCTGAGGTGGCGCCACACCGATTGTGCTAGCACTAAAAGCTAAAGTTAGTGAGCTGCTATTCAAGGTTTCATCTGTGTGTTTGATTTAATGGATAAGCTGACAGCAGTACTGTGGCCAGCTGATGGTGAACATGCTGCGTAAACAAAGGCATTAGCTCGACATGGCCAAGGTTAGCTCCATCACAGGTTCTTCACCTGTCCAACAAACAATAGATTCTGAGGATTTGAGGGGGACGTGTCCCTCTCATCCCCACTTGAATTATGCCCTTGTTGTGTGACCATGCTGTGTTCACTGTTTGTGCATGTGTGTGTGTATGTGTGTGTGCGTGCGTATGTGCGTGCGCATATACACCCCGGCTAAACAGAGCTGTGTCTGTGTCTTACTGTACATCACACATGACCTCATTAGTGCCGGCAGTTTATATTTAGCTCCTCCTCTATTCATCAGCCAAACAGCCAGAGGAAATCATTCCTCTGTGTGTGTGTGTGTGTGTGTGTGTGTGTGTGTGTGTGTGTGTGTGTGTGTGTGTGTGTGTGTGTGTGTGTGTGTACGTACTTGGGTTAAATTACTCTGTGATACTGAGGGGTTTTCAGTTTCTTTCAAAGTTGTTCTTCCAAAGTGAATATCAGATTTCATGTTTTACAGGGAAGTGTGTTTTCTTTTCGTTTTTGCTGCCTTGCTCCTGATCCACTGTACCTTTCAGTGTGGTGCTACATATTTTCCATGATATTGACAATAGGAGAAATCCAGATCTGTTTTTGTGGCTGAAACACTCAAAATGCACCTGAACTGCTTCTTTGTTGTCAGAAGCAGCTTCATCACCTGCATGTAAGGAAGCCTGAATGGAATTTGTCCTTCAGCATGTCTTCAAAAGCAAGAACGGGTTTCAAATGCAAGTCTCTAAACTATGAATGATGGACTACCTGTTCACTAATGCTGTTTTTCCCTTTGGCTGATCTCAGACCACTGAGTTGGAGGACCTGCTGGAGGACCTGCAGAGTGGCGGCCAGCAGCAGCTGTTCGCGGGGCAGCCACCGGTCAGAAGGCCGGCTTCCTCTTCGTCCTCCTCTTCCTCTGTGCCACCTGCTTCGTCTGTGGACAAACAGACCATCATCAGCAACATCCTGCAGATGACAGACAGCGGCGGCAGGGGCAGCAGCCCCACCAATCAGCAGAGAGCCTTCCCTCCTGTCGGCCCTGCGAGTACGTCAAGCCTTTATCATCTCTACCATCTTTTTACAGGCTTTTCAACGCTGGCTGTTTACTGATTTGTAAAGTACACACAGTCTCTCTGGGTGATGTGTGCTTTAACTGAGCTGCAGCTGAAGTTGAGCTTCTTCCTCCCAGCAGGCTTTGCTGGTGCCAGGCCGGTCCAGCCGGCTCGAGGAGCTCCTCCAGTCAGGAGCACGTCTCTGGACAGCAGTATGGGCCCCAACCCCAATGCTGTCAGGCCATTTCCTCCTCAGCACAGGAACAACGGCCCCTACTCCTTACTGCAGCAGCAGCAAGGCATGATGGGAACCCACGGACCCATGGCCAACCAGGCTGCGATGACCAATCCAGGTGAGGCAGGACAAGAAGTAGAATCCCGTCGGTTCTGCCTATAAATACTGTTGTAATCCTGCTGCAGCTTTTTGAACAAATACACACTCACACACACGAGCTCTGCGTCCTGATGTTAAGACTATTATGTGTAATTTAAAATAATCTTATTCCATTTTGAAAAATGCATGAAATTTTCCATCAGCACTGAGCTTTATTTAACACAGATGTGAGGTTGTCTGATTATTTCCATTCTCCCCAAACCAGGCATGATGAACAACGGGTCAATGCGGGGCTCCATGCAGCAGGGCTGGGGTCCCCAGGGGCCCATGGGGGGTACTGCGGGGCCGATGATGGGCCAGGGGGTTGGACCTGGTTGCATGGTCCCCAACATGAACACCGCGCTGCCCACAAGAGGCCCGCCTGGACCCAGAGCCATGGTCAACATGCAGATGATGAGCAATGGTGAGAAGAAGAGAAAGAAACTCAAACATCAGCGCTCATCAAAAGCAGAACTGGTTCTGACCTTTTCCGTTCCTTTTTGTTCCCTTCAGAGATGGAGATGGCAAACCCGGCCTACCCTCAGCAGCACGCTCCACCCAATCAGACTGCACCATGGCCAGACCGAATGATAACTATGGATCATTATGGAAACCAAAGCAGGTATGGCATCCATTTTATCCTAAAGCATGAAAGAAAAGTTATCCCAGGACAGTTAGACACGAGCAGCATTTCCGGGCTTTGTGTGGACCCTTGACTCCGCTGTGACAATAACATCAAGTTCCTTTCCAGGCCACCGTACGGCGTCCCCCAGGAGGACGGGATGGGGTGCTGCGACACTGGACCTGAGGGCCAGCCGGATGAAGGAGCCCTGCTGAGCCAGCTGTGCTCAGTGCTGAAGGACTATGAGGGTCTGGAGGAGATCGACAAGATGCTGGGAATCCCGACGCTGGCCGGACAGGTGGGCCCTTCAAACTGTTCTAGTTCATAGGCCAGTAAAATAAAGATAGATTTTCAGTGTTAGTGTTTTTGGTGTATCCACTGTGGCTCCATTTGACCTGAGAAGTTAATACGGAATATATACAATAATGTCCTCTCATCATGCAGGGTCCTCTGCAAGACCAGGACCAGTACCTCGGCACCTCGGACCCTGCAGCCAGCATGAAGCCTCTCCTGTACGGTCAACACTACGGTGGTCAGCAAGGCTACGGCGGCATGCCTCCTGATGGTGGGTTCCACGGCCCCTCTATGAGCGGCCACATGGGGCCACAGAGGATGCCGCCCGCCGGTTACCCCCCCATGATGAGGATGCCTGGGAGCGCGGGGCCCAGAGCGGTTGGGATGAGGCCGGGGGGGCCTAATCCAGGAGTGCCACCTCAGCCCAACAACCTGAGGCTCCAGCTGCAGCACCGACTCCAGGCCCAGCTGGTAGGCCGCGGCAGACATTCTGCATCACCATAGTGATACTGACTGACCACAAACCAGGAGTGTTGAGTTAAACAGATGGGCCAGACTGTCACATCCAGCTGGTGATTAGGCTTTGGGCCAAATCACATCAAAGAGTAGCAAAGCAAATTAATTTCTATGTCCTGGCATAATGCTGTAGGTGGTGCTGCATGCTGGAAGGTGCAACACCGCTAATGCGAACCTTCCTGCATTCCCTCATTTACCTCAGAGGTGAATCAGTTGGTTTTATAGAGTAAATCAGATATTTATGGTGTGGCTCTTCCCTTATTAATACCTGAGTACAACAACAAATACACCTCTTGCCTCTTGCTCCCTATAAATACAAACATTTAATAGATGGTGACACACCTTGAGTCCTTGCTTCATCGATTGCCAAACTTAGTTATGGTGGAAAAGACATGGCTGTCGCATTGAACGCAGCCTCTTTTTGCTCTTCTTCTGATTCCATGTGCTGCAGCTGAGCCGATCGTGATGCCGACAGGGTTCGCTGAGTTTAAACAGCAGCCAGAAAAGGAACAAATGTGTTTCAACTTTCTGCCTTCATCAGCAATTCCCCGCTGCTGAGACATTTAATGATGCACACACGACCTGCAAACTCATACACTCATGTACAGAGTTAACACTGTGTGACTGACTAGTTGTTAAAGGACCAGTGTGCAGGATTTGGAGGATCTATTAGCAGAAATTGAATATAATATTTCTGATTATGTTTTGTTTAGTTTGTACAATAGTTAAATGTGTGCATCTTCAGAGGGTTAATCCCCAACTGTTGAAATCTAATAATTCATCACAAGAGACTTCTTACTTACGTCCATATTTACAGATGTAGGTACAACAGATTTCAGTCTGCACTGCCACCTGGTGGAGAGTTGAGGGAAAACAGCTTGTGTAGATCAACTGAAATAGCACTGATGATTTAACAGAGTGTTCAGACGTGAGACACGACTTTTGCACTTCCATCTTCGCATTTCTTTTGGTGCCAGTGGGGAAACAGTGAAGTCAGAGTCTGGAAGAAAGCTCCAAATAAATCTGCCACCTGCAGACGCATAAATGAGTCATTCAGGTGAAGGTTTTAACACTGAAGTAAATATACAAGAGTTCAGCACGCAGGGATTCACGTGAAAAGTTAAGCATTTAAAAAAAAAAAAAAAAGGGTTGCTGCTGTCTTCTGTAACTTTCTGTCGAGATTAATGTTAATGTTAATGTTCCCCACGCAGAACCGTCAGCCAATGGCGAACCAGATGAGTGGAGTGCCCAATATGAATCTACCTCTAAGGTCTAACGTACCAAACCAGGTCAGTGCGTCCTAAAGCTTTTTGGACTGTTGTATTCCATTTGATCTAAGTTTCATTAAGTACTTAATATTAAGTTCCTCCCTGCAGGGAACCCTCAACGCCCAGATGCTGGCCCAGCGTCAGCGCGAGTACCTCAACAACCACCTACGCCAACGGCAGCAGCAGCAGCACCAGCAACAGCACATGCACCAGCAGCGTGCCATGATGATGCGCACTCCAGGCATCAACATGCCACCTAACATGCCCAGCGGGGGCGCCGCTCCCACGCCGATGCCCATCGGCGGCACCAACCCGCGGCTTCCACAGGGCAACCCGCAGCAGTTCCCCTACCCAGCCTCCAGCTACGGTACCGGCCTGCCCTCTCCTCCTCCACTTCCTCCCCCCCATCCCGGCTCCTCCAGCCCCTTCTCCTCCCCTCTCTCCCCGAGCCACCATCTGGCTAGCCAGGGCATGATGGGAAGTGTAGGCGGGCAGTACAGCGGGGTAATGAGTCCACCGTCACAGCACAGTGCCTTCCAGTTCGGCAGCTCAGGTATTCGATTGCAGCGACGGGCATATAGTCGCTTTCTGTTGTGGTGGCGGTAATCACGTGTATGTCTTCAGACTTTTTCAATCATTTCAAAACCTTTTTTAAGCTGATTGGGTGATGGTGATGGTTGCATGACTCAGTGTTTATGATTCTAACCCTGCTAGAAAACAATCAGGACACCACATGCAGTGATTTCGTAGGTAGACGACTCTGGTGGCGGCTCGGGTGAATCAAAAATCTTCTCTTTTCTTCTCTGTCCTTTTCTTTTATTGTCTTCTTGTGTCTTCTGTCAGTGTTTTAAATTTGTTCTGAAAACTCTCTTTATCTCTTTATCTTATCTCTCGTGTACATTGAACTTGTTATCTTCAGGTTTTACTTTGGTCTTTCAATTGTCAGTCACCTTTAATCAAAAACTGGGTGTTAAGCAAAGACTAACGTACCCATCCGTGCCCTTTAAAACCTTTAATCTGCTCCGATCTGCAGGAATGAGCCAGCAGCAGCAACACCAGGACCCAGTGTCAGGCTTTCCCTGTGGGGCCACGACCCCACAGAGCCCCCTGTTGTCCCCCAGGATGGGGCAGGGTCAAAGCCCCATGCTGCAGCAGAACCAGGGTCAAGCTCAGCCCCAGGGCCCGAACCAGGGAGGTGCACCGGGCTACCATGCGAGCACCGACCTTAACGGATGGCCCCAACCTGCCACCATCTCCACCAGCAACAGGTAACAACAGATCAACAAATCACCACAGCTGATGGGATGTTAGGTTGTGACTAAATGACTCTGTTGCCTCCTTCCAGCGTGTACCCACAACAGTCACAGTCACAGTACTCCACACAACCCAACGGAGGAATGTACGGCAGCAACAACAACATGAACCTGGGAGTCATGGCGAGCAACGGTGGCAACATGAACCAGATGTCAGGCCAGATGAGCTCCATGACCTCCATGAATGCTGAGCAGGTGAGAGATGAGCTGAGATACTGCCTGCTGTTTACTGTTTCAGCTAAGTGCATACACCTGTGATTAATCTTTATTTTCATCATTTGCGTTATATTTATTGTGCTGTCCTCATCATTACAGGTGAGTGACAGCAGCTTGATCCTGGGACAGCTGGCGGGAATTGACATGTTGACACAAGAGGGTGAAGCCAACTCTGTAAGTACAAGACTCGTTTTTGTACACATTACCTTATACAGTATATGAGAATGCTAAATTTGTCAAGTACTAATCCCACATAGTGTAGACAGTAGCTCAGGGCTATGGGACTCTGAGATGGTTCTCATCACATCTGTCAAACAGAGCACCTCATTTCACCTTGATGGCCTGTTCTGATTTTAATTTCGGCGTACCTCAGGGCTCAATTTTAGGCCCAAATTAGTTCTCAGTGCTGTCACAGATAAAAAGACTTAAAGAAGGCAAACTCTTCAGCGCAGTCATCTCTTCTTTTCTGTCTTCCTAGAACTTCTGCTGACCCCGGCTGTGGCTGCAACACTCATGCAAAACCACCGACGCCTACTCGGCTCAGCTGGCGGAGAAGCATCGAGGAGCTGAGGACACGTGACGGAAACACAGCAGCCAGCTCAGAGCCACTAAACAGAGAGGACATGTGAAGCGTTCACCTCAGTGCGGCTTTCTCACACTGATTTTAACATTTTATGCAAAAAATTGACAGGGAGACATCTGAACCATCCTGACAGCAAATGCACAATAGGAGGAAACCAGTAACACAAAAAGGATACTGGTTCAGGTCTGGGTTTGTGGGAAACACTGTATTTTAGTTAGTGCTTTGATACCCACTAACTCAACAGTACGCATTATATTTATCTGTATACTGTACTCTGCAAAGTCTCTCGAAAAACTGGTGTTCAAACAATCAGATGAGCTGGAGCTGCAGCAGCCATGTTACTCTGCAAGTGGAAATGCAAAGCTTTACATCTCTGTGAGCTGCATACATTCACATTAGCGGGAGCTCAGCTGGACTGAATGCACACTGGACTTCATCAAGGATGTCTTTGGCACTTATATTTCAAAATATATAATGATGGTAGAGGAAAAACATAGAAAACACCAGAATCAGGGGCAAGTAGTAGCATCATGTTTTAGAGAAGAGACACAAAATGCTCCCTGCAGCATCTTTTAGACAAAGTGTGAAGGAGAACATCTGTGCATTACAGCTTGCTGCAGTAAAACCTGCCGTCGTTTCTTAGCTCCCGGTTGCTGAAAATGGACCCACACACGCAGTGTTTGCTGATCTCCGGTCAGATGAATGTATTCCTGCTGTGATCCTCTGAAGCAGCGCATGCGTGACGTCGATGACGTCGCAGTTCGACACTGGAGAAGCGAACGGTGGCCGAGCGTAAGCGACGCCTCTGGATTTTATCTTTTGTGAATCTGTTTTAGACCCTGACTGAAAACGTCGAGTGAGGAAGTTTATGAAAAATATTTTACAGGTATTTATAGTTTTGAAGAAGTTTTAGAGATTCTTTGTATGGCGCAAAAAGTCAAGGATGTCTTTCTTTAAGGAAACCTCTCAAAATGGTACATTTTGATGTCGATTTTAAAATTAATATATTTCAACTGCTGTAGTTACAGGGGAGCTGTATCCCTATTTAATGACTTTTTGAATGAAGGTGAATGTGTATAGATAGTGTACATACAGATTTATAATACCCTTTTCCCCTAAATGATACTGCAAAACAGCGGTTTTAGGCCAACAAACATTTCTCAGAGAGCAGAAACAATTCATCGGTTAAATGAAAGGTCAGTGCGCGGAGCTGAACGTCCGCAGTACGACAAGAGCGCAGGTCAATTCACGAGCTCACTTCAGCGGCAAAGAATGTACTCAAAATAAAAGCATGAGCCGCTCAGAATGTGAGCTACCTGGTTTTTAAGCTAGAAATCAGCTGGCTGTTGCTATTTTTCTACAGCTGTATTGAGTTTGAATGTTCAGCTAAGCTAACTAGCTAACCTGCTACAAGTAGCCTAAAGTTCCCCAGTGAAGCAGAAAATGCTTCACGCTTCATAATTTTCTTCTCTTACCTCTAAATTTGGACCTGACATTCAGATTTCCCGTACGCCACCATCAGGGCAATGTTTGAATCTGTCCATCACTTTGGTTTATGACCAAATACCTGCAGAACTAATCCCCTTCCCATCAGCCTCTGCTGCTCTACAGTGCTCATTAGCAACTCTTAGCATGCTAAGACGCTAAACCAGACGGTGAGCGCGTTGTGACAGAAAGTCTGTAGTCAGAAACATTTGTTCTCTCCTCCCTCTGAGATTTGACCGATGAAATTATTTCTGCCTCCAAAGCAGCTTTGCCTTTTAAACAACTTGTGTGCGACTAATCAAACTCTGTGCTACTGCCATTCATTTTACGTTCACACGTTACCGGCCTGCAGGGGTCGCTCTCGCCTCACAGGCGTTCGGCTGAAGCTCTCCGTCACACTGAAGGACAAAAAAAAGTGTATTGTTTGTTGTGTTGGGTCTTTCTGGGAGAGCTTCTACAATCCAAATATTTTACGGACTTGATGGACTTTTACTGGACCTCTAGCATTTTGGGAATCGTTTCATGAAATCAATCTGAAAGGTGCTCAGTCTGTTCATTAGGTGCTGTCTTGTTTAAGCTTGTGATTGTGAACAAAGCTGACTGTAACTAACATCGTGGATTCCTCAAAGCCGTCTGAAATCTGTTAAGCGCGTTCTCTACCATGACTTCTGCCCAGAAGAAGAATGTGAAAATGCATCCTGACTGCAAAGCTTTCAGGACAGTCAGTGATACTCCAGCGTGGACACATGTTGTCAGACCTCTGCGAGAAAATGTAAGCCATGCAAACGTCCTGAATGTCAAACTGTCTGCAAACGTTTAAGGCAATCAAGAGCAGGCGGAAACACTTGTGTACAGTAACCCCTGATGTTTTAGATGAAGGTGAATTATTTTCTCTTGATTTTCACTCACAGTATACACATATAATGAAGAACTTTCTTAATTCGTAGTTGGATATTGTATCAGTTGCAGTACCTTAAGATGCTAAAGAGAAAGCATAATGCCTTAGATCTGTGATTCTGTCTGGTGTATAACTGTAAGGTTTACAGGTGTATTATATGTGTCACATACTGCTGAGTGAGTGTTTTACCACGTCATACTGTAGCTTATAATAATAATGATGATGATAATAATTATTAGATGACCAGGACTTATATTTTCTCCCAAGAAGTGACACTAAGCTGTGTTAACCTGTGTAGAAACTCATGGAAATTACAGTAATACTGTGTTCGCATCTCTAATCAAATGACTTTCTTTGTATTTACACTGTGTTGTTGTACCAGCTGATGCAGTGTTTTTTTTTTTAAGGGGCATTAAGTAACCTTTGACCTTTGCTGACCTCTGTTGGTGACCAGTAGGTACTGCAGCAACATCAGCACATCTCTAGATGACGTTTGAACACTTTGAGCTACAGTGGCCTGTAAATGACATCAATAACGTGATCTAACGCTGATGCAGGACTGCACTGCCACCGTTTCTGACTTTGAATGCTTACAGAGTTTAATTTTGGACAAACTTCTAGTCACAAAAACACCAAAAGCGCAGAAGTTCAGCTTCCCTCTGACAGCTGAGGAGATTTCACATCAGAAGCTGCACCAAAGGCTTTTTCCATTTCGCAGAAGAAACTCTCAAATGTTACGTTTTGTAGCCATAGAAAGACTCCAAACGTTACGCAGGTTACACTGATTTAATGTCAATTTAAAGAATATATGTACATTTAAATAGAGGGAACGTAAAGTGAAGGTGGCTCATGGTTTATTCTTTGTAGACCAACTGGAGCGGCATCACTGGAGCTGTTTACGTCAGATTTTCCTCTCATTTAGTTGTTTCCTCTTAAAGCCACTGCGTGTAGATACCTGTAGAAAGGTGCCGTCAAACCGCTGCTTTCAGTCCACACAGCGGCTTTAACATCGCGCTGGTGCTGCTGGTCTGCATAAAACATCAATGCAGGAAGAAAACTCACATTTTCTGCAGTGTTGTTGAAATACCAGCAGTCGTCAGGATGTTTAAAGCTGACAGAAACATCATTCATTCAGCTTCTTTTAACTTAACAGATTTTTATAGCCTTTTTTTTAGCTGAAATGTTTTATTCTACAACAGTGGGGAAGAAGTTGGTTAAAGCTACTAGTGCAGGTCAGAAGATTCAAATCTGGTAGACTTATTGCCCCTTTCGGAACAGTTTCAGAGCCTAAATACATCAATGTCTGAAGGTATTTCACAGTACAAACGTCAATCAGAGCTTTATGTCAAAGCAGAGGGGGTGTGTGGCTGTTCGAAGTGTTTGTGCTTCAGCAGATCTCTGTCTTCAATCCTCCTCTCGGCCCTGATGTTCAGATCAAGTATCTCAGAGGTGACGCAGTCTGGTACAAGCAGTTTATTCAGAGTGTGTTTTTATGCAAAAGTCCAGACGTTCACACCACTTTATGCAAGCTGTCGACTCTAATGTTGCTTTTGCCAATGCTGCTCGTTAATTTATGATTCATGCCACTGTAAATAAATTATTTTTATTGAGCTGGACTGTCTCTTTATTTCATCCGTGAGGAGCAACAGGAGCAGTAATGCGCTGCAGACCTGAGGCTGGCTGCCTTTCAGTGAATGAATGAAAAGACAATTATCCACTCACAAAGTACTGATTGATTTCTCATCTCTAATCCGCTAAAATGCAGTTTGCCTGTGTGTGTGTGTGTGTGTGTGTGTGTGTGTGTGTGTGTGTGTGTGTGTGTGTGTGTGCGTGTGCGTGTGCGAGTGTGCGTGTGCGTGTGTGTGTGAGTGTGTGCGTGCGTGCGTGCATGCAGTGCTCACTTTATAGCAGCAGGAGGCGACCTTTTCCAGGGATTTAAAAGAGCGGTGGTCATGCTTATTAAATATTCATGCGGCAGGGGATGATTTGGTTTGGATGCATTAGATCATTGATTAGCTGTTTGTTTATATCTGGTTTCTTGGCCTGCGTCACTATAATATGCTCAATATGAAAATCCCCAAAAATGTTGTTTTTTTTTTAATTTAAATGTTAATGAGCTGAAACCAAATGCTAATTAATTCTGATTATCAGGCTATGCAGCCTCACTGGAAGTCTGAATATATGCAGTTTACGTGTATTTGTACATAATTTGCAATGCTAGAAACTTGTCAGGAGCTCTTCCAGACCTCTTCGAATGACAAAGTCAGACTCCTGATCCTATAGCCTCGACCTGCAACCTGTATAATAAAAGATGTGACGTTGAGTTGCTTTGAGGAAAGTGTAGGATGCAGCAGTTTTGGAGCCTGTAGGGATATCTCTGCCTCTGCTGCTGCACTTTTACCAGAATCCTCTCACAATGGACAAAATAC
Organism: Chaetodon trifascialis; assembly: GCF_039877785.1. Classification (NCBI taxonomy): domain Eukaryota; kingdom Metazoa; phylum Chordata; class Actinopteri; order Chaetodontiformes; family Chaetodontidae; genus Chaetodon; species Chaetodon trifascialis. The sequence goes on along the minus strand of NC_092066.1, from coordinate 3,958,915 downwards.
TAACACACTGAATAGCTCCATGCAATTTTTTTTTTCATTTTATTATTCACCCACACATATTGATGTGAATCTTGAATGTAAAATAAGGAACACTGTTTGGTGACACACCCAGATTCATGACATGTTAAAGAAGTTCCTTTTTCCAAATGTTAAAGCTGCATTTAGAGAAGTGAGCCAAATGTCTTTGGTCAGGAGGACTTAATACTATTATTATACAAGTACACATTTGAGCTGGACACAGGTACACACTGTACTGCCTCCTCGTCTCCAGAGGAAAGAATTTAAAACTGGTCCAGGACCTGCTGCCCTCTGCATGGCCTTTCTAATCTAATCACACAGCTGCACCACCGTCTGCCAGCGGAGAACTGCTCAAACTTACTCTCAAATAAACCTTTTTATCATGATTACATTATTATGAAATATAATAACTATTCGCTGGCGACACACGCGCGATGCCATATTGTGCTCAGAAAAAGTCACTGAGATAAAGTTTGCAGCGACTCAAGGTCATGAACTTCATGAGAGGTCACAAACTCTGTCTAAAGTTAAAACAATCAGGTAAAAACTTTTTAGGATAGTCAGACACAAATATCAGAACTTTAGAATGTAATTTTAAGAAATACACATTAAAAAATTATGAAGGACCACAGAGAATAAATCAGATTTCAACACCTGCATTCAGTTCTTTGTTGCTGCCGTTACATAATTCATCTAATAATCTAATCTTGAGTTGCATTAAGTCAACTTTTCACGATCTTACAACACTCTCTTTTCTCTTTCAGTGTTTGTATTTCAAAGAAATTCATGAATTGTCACTGGCAGTGAATTATTTCCTGACTGGAAAATATAGTCTCAGCTGCAATTGGTTGGAATATAGTTCACGGTACATAATCTAGTCGCCTATTGGTCGATTTAGCTGTCAGTCAGAAAAACACCTCGTTCATTGGCTCTCTGGCTCTGGCTTTGGCTCAGAATTTTCACTCTGTCCAAAGAGGGCAGAAAGAGAAGACCTCTCACTCTGAATCTATTTCAAGAAATGGGAACTGGATCAAAAGTTGCTTAAAGATATTTTATATTTTTAACAGGCTGCAGATTAGCTTTAGCAGAATTAGTGGTAAAATGCTTCTAGCGGAACTAAAATTAAATATGTGTTCATATGTACTGTATTTATGTATATACAATTTACAGGACATAAGCGTCTCAGTCGATCATCTTCGTAAAAGTACGATCTTTGATCGGGGGGTGTGTACGTGCAGTTTGAGGGCGGCAACCACTGCAGTACTACTACAGTATCTCTCCTGACTCAGATACAGACAGTAGTACTTGGCGCTTCAGGCTAGTTGGACTGAACGTTTTATTTTTCTGGCAGGTGACAGGGACCCAGGACAGGCATGGCGAGCGCGGTTGTACCGAAGCGGCAGGACACCCGGAAATTTTTCGAGAATCTGTCCGGCGCGGGTAAATCCATCGCCGTGCTGACCAGCGGAGGGGATGCCCAAGGTAACATTGCTTAGTATGAGTTCCATTATCGGACGGGCTCGACCGAGCGTACCGAATTCATCACCGTGACCTCGAAGTAACGTTACAGAAAATAAACAACAGGAAAACACACTGAGCTTTTAAACACTGATGTCTGACGGTATTTTAGAAACCGTTACGCTCGTTATGTTTGTTTTCTCAAAGCGGCACGTCCGCAAAATCACGAGCGTTAAGCTAGGTTAGCTAGTTTCAGTAAAAGATACTCTGTCGCTGTTGGCACTTTGGTAAAATATAGTATGTCCCACTGTTAAAATTTCGGGGGGACGTTTTCTGAAAGTAATCGATAATATTTAATTTGGAAAAACGGCAGAAACGCGTCAGCGAGAGACCTGTCCGATAATGGATGCGTAGTCTGAAGCATGTCTTCTGTCGGACTCGTTACGTTACAGTTACATTCTCCTGTGGAGCCAATCAGGCAACGCGCACGTTAAAAAGGCTCCGTCTCGTGCTTAAAAGAGGAAAGGTTGGGTTTCTTTTAACAGTATATATATTTTCCTCTCTGGATGTCGCTTGATTACTTGTTGAGTGGTGAATGAATAAATGGCGGTTACGCAACACCTGACGCTCCCATTCACACTTCTGTCACACATTTTCACTGGATGCTGCTTTATTTATCACCGAGGTGCACAGATAGATTTACAAATCTATTATTATTATTGATAATCCAGGCCTGCTTGAAGTTGGAGCAGGTGCTTTTGATCACCTGGAAGCAGCACTAACATCAACAAGTGGTCATCATCAGTGAATATTTCAAAAGATTAAAACTCGCGTTTTATTCTGTGTTTGTGTCCCTCTCACACACCCTGCACCATCACACCTGTATGGGCTGTGTTTCCTGCACAGCATAGATGGCCCGTGTGTGTGTTTGTGCGTGCGTCCCTGTACCTTACTGAAGGTCTAAATAATGGGATTTCTGATGTAGGACTTACTGCGTTTGTCCCCATCACGTAGTGTTTAGGTCTCGTGCAGCATTAAAAACCCTTAAGAACTACATGAGGACTGCTGGATGTGTCAGCTCTGAAGTTTGCCTTCACAGAGTTCATGAGTACCATCTCATTCGTGTGGATACGTAATGGTGAAATATTCAAGAAGTCAAACTGACAGTGATCAAATTAACTTCCAGGAAAAACGGCGCCTGCATCACCGTGGACGCGTAGAAACACGTGTCTTGCGTCACTGACGAGGAGTCGTGAGAGGACCAGTGTCAAGTTAGTCAAATTAAGTCATAGCACTTCCGTATGACAGTTTCACGGTAGCTAAATATGTTGCAGTCTGCGGCGCGACGCTTTAATTTTGGAAGGCAGGCCCTCTCGTCTTCCAGTGTACTTTCGCTTAGCTTTGCTCATTCTGTCACGTAGGGATGAGCAGCCTACATGAGGAACAGCGAGTATGCAGGGATGTGCTGCTGAATAGAGAAAGGGAAATTAATTGAAATAAACAAGACACTCTGCCATTAAAAGTGATGTTTTAATGATAAAGAAGATCATAAATGTTAATAAGTAGAATTTATTCAATATCTCCAAAGAAGCGTGCTGCCTGTCAGTGACGCTCACATGCTGCTCGTCTCTCACTTTGTGGTGTTTTTGTGTGTTTGTAGTGCTCATCATCAGTACGTGTATATTTACTCGCACACATGCAGCAGTATATATCTGCCGCCTGGTCACAGTGCTGGATGTTAACCCAGGCTATTGTTGGCTGTTACATAACACGCAGTGCGCCTATAGGCTGCCAGTGAGATGCTGTGATGTGATGTTCTCTCAGTCTCACTGCAGCATTTCTCTGCACATCTGCCCTCACGCTGGATGTTAGAGCCAGCCTGCGCCGTAACAACGCGCAGCGGTGTGTTTTCATCAGGTTTGACTGAGGCTGTGTGAAAACGATGCACAGCGTCAAACATCCAGCATCTCGAGTCCCAGTCATTCATAAAAAGCGGCTGCTGGTTTGGAGTCAGGACTGCTCAGGAGCTGCTTCAGATGCCGACACGCGGCGCAGAGAGCTTCTTCTTCTTTGACGCTGATTCAAATGAAACAAGCTGAAAGGTGAAAACTCACCTGAGTTGGTTGTCTTTTAACAGCCATCTTCAATTTGAACAAACTTTCCATGAATTTCTGCATTTTCTGATTTTCTTCCCAAAATATCTGACCACACACACGCACGCACACACACACACACACACACACACACACACACACACACACACACACACACACACACACACACACGCACGCACGCGCACAGATCTGCAGATGTTTAGTCATTCCAGCAGGCTGGAGGGAAGTGCTCACAGCATTTCCTCAGTTGTATGTGTGTGTGTGTTTGTGTGTGTGTGTGTGTTATTCTGAGAGCACAGCCCGAACGCACTCACACGCACAGATGTGAGGCGCGTGTGTGCGGTTCGTTGCACGTCCTTCATTTCTCTGTTTTCCTTTTAGTTGAACTCATCAGACGTTTTGTCCAGTTCAAACCCCTTTCAGCCAATCAGCGCAGCCCCCGGTCTCTTAGCAACACTAGCTCGTCCCATCAGTCCTTGTTAGCATCCAGCGCTGCCTGAGAGCTGGCACACTGTGTCTCCCCCCTGGACAAACCCACCCTCCCTGCATGTAACCTGCATTTGAATGTTGTAACTGAGGAAAAGGAGCATTTATTTACTTATTGCTCAGCTTCTTTTTTGATATTTTTTCAAACGTTTAAGTTATTTTTTCAATCAGTCAATCCATATACCTTTATTTGTCCGGCAAGGGGAAATTCTTGCAAACGTGCCAAACACTGCTCACCACCAGCGTCTCATTTCTGAGGATCTGCTGCATGTTTTGTGTTGAATGCAGCAGCTACGTGTGTGTCTAAAAGCCTAAAACACAACACTGTCATCCAAGGAGTAGTCACGTCCCGTGCGCAGTCTGCAGATAAGGGCCAGTGAATGGGCCGGCTTGTTGAAAGCATGCGCCGTGGGAGGGTGTTTGGCTGAGAGGCCTGCTGGATACGAGGGACAGCTTGTGCCTGCTGAGCTCGGTGATCCGCCACGCCTCAGCCATCATTTCATATCAGACTGCCTCATATAGCAGAAATGTTTGGTAATAATCAGGCCGATTCCCGGTCAGCTGCTCTGGAGACAGAGACGGTCAGCACGGACGAAGTGAAGGTTTTTGACAAAACACATAATTTATCAGCTCCTGATGTGCGTGGACGCTGCGGCGCTGAAGCAAAATGTCAACAGGTGACACAGAGCGTCTGTCAGCTTGTTGTCCATCAGATATTGTTGATTAGATGATGATTGATTATGATGATCGTCCCCTCTCTCTCTTTTGACCTCCTTAACTCCTCCTGTCGTCTGCTGGCCTGTCTGGCTTCTGCTGTTAATTTATGCTGTTATGTCATCGGTTTTCTCCCTCTGTCTCTCTGCTTTCCCTGGAGGTGAGTGGAAGGAGGAAGCTTTGTAATCTCTCTTTGAAACCATAAACATTTTTTATGGCAAATTCAGGTACGGACCTGAGAGTCCAGCAGAAAAACTCGTTCCACAGGAGTTCGGCTGCAGATCTTGATGTGAAACGTTGCATTTAAAGTCTATTAAACGTGATTTTTTTTCTGCTGTTTTTCTGACGTTCTGTTCTTTTCTAATCTATAGAAAATACTCCTGAAGTTCATCTCTTTAGGAAGATGAGTTTTAAGTTCAGTGGATCGTTGGATTCACACAGATTTTAATCATTTGCGTCCTTGTGAGAACGTCTTTCTCAGGTAGTCTTGGCTGGGATGAAAACTGAGATGCGTCCGCAGAGTTTGAGGCAGGCTGTGAGATAACGTCACGGCTCATTTGTCAAACACGTCACTGACACCGACTCCTCTCTTTCCCAGGTATGAATGCGGCGGTCCGGGCCGTCGTCCGAATGGGCATCTACGTGGGAGCAAAGGTGTACTTCATCCACGAGGTGAGGCCAGACTGAGGCTCCAGACGGGGCCTCCGGGGAGACTCTGTGACTCAGTGACAGTGAGCTAAATTGGCGCTGACGACTGGGGCTGCGGTGGTCTCTGAGAGTCCCAGCAGGACCCAGAGAGCTGATATCGCCCTGCGTTTTCTGGACGCGACCTTGAAAAGTTGAATCCAGGCTGAAACATCTTTCTTAGCAGTTAGCACATTTTACAGCCGGTGTGAAAATGGAAAAGCAGTTATTGGATCACAAAAACCTTTCAGCCACCACAATGGGCGTTGCAGGTGATGGAATATGTACAGGTTTGCAGGGAGCAGCAGTCTGCAGTGCTTTTCATGCTGTACAGGGGGGCTTTGGTAATAAAACATCGTATTGGATGCGGATCATGTCGCTTTGTCTCTCACAGAAATGGCTCACGTTTGTTGATGTCACCTTTAAATTGAAGCAGAGCCCGAGCCCTTTTCTCTTTCCCTGCTTGCTCTCTTGGTCATACTCTGCTGGCTGGACGTCTTATTTATTCATCATCCTGCTTCCTCCCTCGAGGGTCCGTCTACGTATATGACCTTGTGGTAGTGAGGCAAATATTTGCACTCGTACGGGTGCTGAAGGTGTAACACAGACCCGGAAAATTGGCTTGTTTTAATGCATGATAAAACAATTCAAGTGACATTTTTAATACAGAGTAAAACTCTGCGGTGTACCACATGAGGATAATCTGCAACAGAATTAGAAATCACTGAATGAATATCAATAAATCTCTGTTTTCTGAACGTCTGAGAGTCGTTCCATATCAAATGTCTGAGGATATATTTGTGATTTGAATGAGCACGACGCCACCGACGGCGGTGGCAGTGGACGCTGGAGACGATCTGGTCTCAGTGTGGATATAATTGGATTACCGGGGGCAGGCCTCATCCTTCACTGTCTGCGCTGTCATCCCCATCAGCCTCGAATAAGCACCGAGCTGTGAGTAATGACAGCTGAGTGCCATGATGCCTTTATTTTGCTCTGGACTCTGGGCCGTGGTTTGCACAACGCTGCAACTAAAAAAGCACCTGAAGCATCACAAACCATCCAAAACATTTGTTCTCCAGCTCTAATCCTCTTTTGTTTTCACACATATGTCGTACTGAAGCGTCTGCTGGTGGTCACAGCGTCTCAGATGTGAGGATTCGCTGCTTTTCTCTGGGTTCTGTCATGTCGTGAAGGATCCGCTGAACATTCACGGTGCTCGTGTCTCTTCTCAGGGGTACCAGGGGATGGTGGACGGTGGAGACAACATCAAAGAGGCGACGTGGGAAAGTGTCTCCAGCATGTTGCAAGTGGTGAGTTTTCCTCAACTGATTCAGCTCACGCCGACACGTGGACAAGTAAACTGTCCTCGTCCTCCTCCAATCAGCTCTTAAACTGAGCTCTTCTGTTTCCCTCAGGGCGGCACGGTCATCGGCAGCGCCCGTTGTAAAGAGTTTCGAACCCACGAGGGCCGTCTGAAAGCCGCGCACAACCTGGTGCAGCGCAGCATCACCAACCTGTGTGTGATTGGTGGAGACGGCAGCCTGACCGGAGCCAACCTGTTCAGGGAGGAGTGGAGCGGCCTGTTGGACGAGCTGCTCCAGCAAGGTGACTGCTCGCCACCGGGCTCGACGTCACGCCCCGCCGCGCTCGAGCTTCCTAACGAGAGCTCGTCTCCCTCTGGTGTTTTTCAGGTCTGATCGACAAGGAGGCGGCCCACAGCAACTCAGAGCTCCACATCGTCGGCATGGTCGGCTCCATCGACAACGACTTCTGCGGCACGGACATGACCATCGGCACCGACTCGGCGCTACACAGGATCATCGAGGTGGTGGACGCCATCATGACCACTGCTCAGAGGTGAGCAAATCCTGAGCGGAGAGACAGATGCTGCGTCTTCTTCACACGCTGAGCTGTGTCATCATCAGCCCTGCTGGGTTTCGCTGATAAGTGCTTTTCCTTGTTTCTGACATTTCTTTTTTTTTTACAGCCACCAGAGGACGTTTGTGCTGGAGGTCATGGGCAGGCACTGCGGGTAGGCGGCTCCCCGTGTGTCGGAGCACACACATAAAACATGTATTTTATAACAAATGTAGGACTATTATTGAAATGTGTGTGTGTGTGTGTGTGTGTGTGTGTGTGTGTGTGTGTGTGTGTGTGTGTGTGTGTGTGTGCAGATACCTGGCCCTGGTCAGTGCTCTGGCATGTGGAGCAGACTGGGTTTTTATTCCAGAGATGCCTCCTGAAGACGGCTGGGAAGACAGCATGTGTCAGAAACTGTCTGAGGTAACACACACACACACACACACACACACACACACACACACACACACACACACACACACACACACACACACGTGGGTACTCGTACTCAGACGTACACAGAGTAATAATACATTTTATGTATCATAGCTGTCATTTTAGCTGTGTTTCAAAATGCTGAATAATTTTGTGTTTTCTGGTTTCAGTATCGTTCTGGAAACATGCAATTAATAAAAAGTATTTTTATGTTTTTTTAACAATAACATTATAACTCTTGAACAAGTGTAAGAGCAGCTAATACAGTTTGTTTGTAATGAAGAATTGTCTGTACGAGGATGAGGAGGAGTCACATACATTTCTCTCAACTCTGCAACCTGTAAAAATTTTAGGTTAAAATATTCAAAATTTATTTTAACTTTAAATTATCAGCAGAATGTGAAGTCCGGCCAGAGATGGCTAACAGGACCGCGAGCTGCACGGCTAACCGAGCTAACGGCAGCTGCAGTTGGTAACCTTTAGTGGTTACTCTGGTGCTATGCTGTTGGTTTGGAGTCAGGTTTTGGCAGGTGGCCATTTCTTAAATATCGCATCTTCATTAGAAGTTTCACTTCATTCTGCTCCAGCGGCTAAAGGAGCTTTTGTCTCAAAGTCTCTGTACAAAAGCGACTCTGGTGGGACTCGAACCCACAACCTTTGAATCACATCTCATGTTTGACTAGAAGTCCAATGCGCTATCCATTGCGCCACAGAGCCAGCTGACTCTCAGGAACCAAACTCACGATGTTGGCAGTTCTCATGCGTCTCACCTTTCACAGAGGCTAAAGGAGCTAGTTTGTCATGTTTTTGACATGTCTTACACTGTAAAGCAGCACAGAGCCAGCTGTGCTGTAAAAAGTGTCAGAAAACATCACAACGCAGCTTTACTTGTAAACACTGCGAACACAAACTCCTTAAAGGCACTTTTTAATCAAGCTAAGGGAGGTAAACTGTTTCACATCATCATCCAACAGCAACTACAACCACTGAAAAACCTTTTTTTTAGAAATACTGACTGTAGATTTATCGAGAGAGTTCTGTAATAGAGCGACTCTGGTGGGACTCGAACCCACAACCTTTGAATCACATCTCATGTTTGACTAGAAGTCCAATGCGCTATCCATTGCGCCACAGAGCCAGCTGCATGTGCCCATGGAAACACACGTGGGCATACACACTTAGTTATGATTTTCATCATCAGATGATTTGAGAAACTACATTTTAAAGAACTTTTTGCAGTGTAAAGTATTGTTATACTGTGACAGTACTCAGTAGTACAGTTAACAGGACACGCTCTGCATTACCAGATGCTGATACGTTTCCAGATGTGATGTTTCGAGTGTGTTTGTCGTCATTCAGAGCCGATCTCGAGGTTCCAGGTTGAACATTATCATAGTTGCTGAAGGAGCCATTGACAGACAAGGACAACCCATAACCTCTGGTTTTGTGAAGGATGTGAGTAGAGCTCAGTTTCAGACTGACGCAGAGGGGAAACCAGAAGCTGGACCGGCCGGTGGATATCAACATGTCTGAAAAACAGACGACGGCGTCTTCTAATGGTTTCTTTCTTCCTGTCCGGACACTCGCCACATTCTGAGAGAAGGCTTAGGTTTCTTCAGCTGCCACGAACTTCAGCTCATACGCTCAGCGTGTAAATCAAAGCTAACTTTTAAAGGACCTCTTACCTCAGCTGCTGCCCCCTCATTGACAGACTCAGTTTCATGCAGTTCCACTGGCTGACTGTCGGTGGCAGTAATGCGTTGAGTCATCTGTAAAGGTGCTGGAAAAAGGAAGAGAAGAAGAGTGCTAGCTAGCAAGCATGAATTGTTTGTTTGAAACAGTGGTTTGAAAACATGAAAGACATGCTTCAAACACTTCAAAATGAAAGCCCGCGTGTTTATCTTTAAGCTAATCCTGTTTAATACACCAGTAGTTCTGCTGTCAGTCGTTCTCACAGGAGGTTAGCATGCCTCATTGAAGACAGTGCACCAGTGTGTTAGCTCACCCAGCTAGCCGTCAATACGAAACTTCTCCACAATGTGGCGAGTTCCTGCTGAAGAAAGGCAACCAGCTGAATGTCAGAACGTCCCAGTGTCTTCACAGCTGATCTGTGATCGTCCTCCGTGATGGGATCCAGCTTTTGGCAGTGCAAAACGTTTTCTGTCATGTTCTCAAATGCTTTTGCTTCTATGTCCCTCCAGAACCGCGCCGATAAGAAAAGGCTGAACATTATAATTGTGGCTGAGGGCGCCATAGATAGCCACAACAAGGCAATAACTCCTGATTATATCAAGGATGTAAGTACGGTGGGGAGACCTGGTCCGGTCGTGGACGCTTCAGAAGCATGGATTCTTTGTCCCTTCATGGTTTTTCTTTCAAACTTTGTGTCCTCTGCGTCATCGTTGTGTTGACGTTTCACACCTTTTGTATGCTTTCCATGCACATTATTTGTTTTTCTGCTTCTGCACGTTCATGTCTGCACGCTCTGTAACATGACAGGAGATGTTTTGCATGATTTCACCCTCTGTGTTTCACTTCAGTGTTTGCACGGTCCCTTTGATTTCTGCATTTTCTTACTGTTGTTTGATGTCAAGAAGCTATGAAATCTCTCAAAGAATGACGAGTTATATTAATGATATATGAAGACAGCTGAACTGTGTAGCTCTTCTGTTTAATGGCACTGACATGTGAAAAGATGTAATCATGTAAAGCAGACCTTACAGGACGTTATTGTGCTACAGACTTCATCTTCACTATTGTCCCCCTTCACTCTTCCTCCACGTCCAGCTGGTGGTTCGCTGCCTGGGTTTTGACACCAGGGTCACCATCTTGGGCCACGTGCAGAGAGGCGGGACCCCCTCTGCCTTTGACAGGATCCTGGTAAATCACAACATCTTTCATGCTTCTCAGTGGAAACATTTGTCTGTGCAGACGTCCTGCTGCTCAGCGTGAAGCTTTAAATGACCTCTGACCTTTGCAGGCCAGTCGTATGGGCGTGGAGGCAGTGCTGGCGTTACTGGAGGCTTCTGCCAGCACCCCAGCCTGCGTGGTGTCTCTGGTTGGCAACCAGGCTGTTCGACTACCACTTATGGAGTGTGTTCAGATGGTAAGAGTGTGTGCGTGTGTGTGTGTGTGTGTGTGCGCTGGAGAGACAAAGGTCATGCGAGGACCAAGAGGACATTGTGGAGTACAGTTAGTCATTTGACACACGCTTTTATCCAAAGCGATGCACATCGGGGGCAGTTCTGGGGTTCAGTATCTTGCCCAAGGATATTTCGGCATGTGGACCGGCGAGGCCTGGGGTTCAAACCACCGACCCTCTGATAGGTGGACAACTGCTCCACCTCCTGAGCCACAGTCCCCCGTACAGAGTCTAACGGACAGATTTAGGGAATTAATCACTTCAGTTGGTTAAAATATGTGTTTTCAGATCAGGTGTGTGGTTTGTGCCCCCTCCCACAGTGCAGCAGTGGTGGAACCACTGGGCCCAGGCGCTCCCAGTTTCTCCACAGATTGGACACCGAGCATGTCGGGGACACCCTCGAACAGAACGAGGAGCCTGTCACCACAGAAGGATCTAACGCTCTTTTGTGTTTCGCCGTCAGACTCAAGAGGTGCAGAAAGCCATGGATGAGAAGAAGTTTGAAGAGGCAGTGAGACTGCGTGGCAGGTATTCTTCAACTTCAGCTACTCTGATGCTGAAATGTGCAGATTGAGCTGCCTGCAGACAAGTTTAGATCCGCATCACACCTGTTCTCTTGTCCGATCGGCAGACTGACCCGGTTTAGCTGTGACTGCATTGATCTGTGATGGACTCTAAGTGTTTCTCCACAGCAGCAGCAGTAGCATTGTGGCTAACTGTTTGAACATGTGTCCTGCAGGAGCTTTGAGAACAATCTGACCACCTACAGACTCCTCTCCTACCGGAAAGCAGATTCTGAACTTCCAAATGTAAGTACCCCCACCCCCAAAGAAACTCTGATTACATCAAACCAATCAGACGATCACAGTTTTAACTCCTCTCATGTGTCTCTCCACCAGCGGCTCTGACATTTGTTGGGTAGCATGAGGTACTTCCTGGTCAGGTGCCTTGTGGGTGCTGCAGTCTTTTTGTGACACTAACAGTCTGTTTTCCTGTGACTGTCTCTGTCCTGAGGGAGAGGAGGAGGCGGGTGATGAAGAGCAGAGTGATGTATGTGAAGAGTAACGAGGCTGCAGCTTGTGCAGGCGTAGCTCACAGAGCTTTCAGCAGCTAGTTGAGACTTCTAGTTCATCCTTCTTACTCACGTTGGCTTCTGACCTGCTCCACGCTGAGATAACAGTCAGTTACAAAGAGGAGTGGGTTCAGTTTTCTCCTGAGACGTTTATGTGGTGCCACAAAACGACAGCGTCAGCGCTCATCACCCGCCGCCCTGTCTGTCTTTGCTTATGTCTTCATGGCTCTGCTTAGAGGTAGACGTGCAGAGAGTCGCTTTGTTGCTGCAGTGACGGCGTCCCACCAGCTGCGCTGTCGGGGACAATCACAACGTGACGCTGTGATCCGCTTCACGTGCACCTGATGCAGCGCTCCTCTCCGCGGAGGCTGACGGTGCCTCTGCTTCCTCAGGAGTCAAAGTGGACAGGCTCCGTCCTCATGCTCTGAGAGTTGGACACCTGTCCATTTTGAGCTTCTCCACATCTGTTCTTTAATCCAACCGGTTAAAGAATCGCAGGAGGAGAAGCTTTCAAACCTTTGACCCGACCATGAAACCCCAAATCCCAGCGAGGCCTTTGTGGCCGAGCGTGTGAAACTCAAATTTGGAGCATGTGCACTCTGACGTTAGGGGTTGAAAATTGCTGTGCAACAGTTTTGGATTGTGCCTGAATATCTATGAGACACTCAGCAGCGAGCGGCACAGGTGAGCTCAGGTTTGAGATGAAGGAGACTCTGGATGGTCAGTTTGCTGCTTCACTGCGTCTCTTAGCAGCATGTGGCTTCTTGCATGCGAGGGAATCTTTGCCTGCTGCTCCTCTGCTCTGAGGCAAAGTCTCGCCTGCCTCCTCAGCAGTAATGAGACGTGATGGTATTATCAGGCTGTGGAGACGAACTGTGCTGTCAGGCGAATACACGTCGCTGCAGCGAGTTTTGTCCAGCTGGACTTCCTCACGCCTGCACAGAATCACTGCTCGTCTTCATCGCCTCTCAAACTCGCTGATATGCCATCTTCTTCAACGCGCTGTGATTGTACACTGAATGTCCGAGGTGTGGCGTGTTTTTCAATGTGCCAAAGCTCTTTCTTCACTCCCTCGCTGTGTGTTTGTGTGTGACCGCCGCTCTCTGTCCCCCGCAGAGCTCCTTTAACGTTGCAGTGCTGAATGTCGGCGCCCCGGCGGCAGGCATGAACGCCGCCGTGCGCTCTGCCGTCAGAGTGGGAATCACCGAAGGCCACAAAATGTTCGCCGTCAACGACGGCTTCGAGGGATTCTACAAGGGACAGGTAAGAGGCAAACTGACTCGTGATCTAGTTTTTCATTTCACCCCTTAAATGTGCCTGTCAAATATCATAAATGAGCGAAAACACTGATCACAGTTTCTGAGAGCCCAAAAACGACATCTTCAAATGCACCAAAACTCAAAGATATCCAACTCACAATGAAACGAAACAGTTTAAAAGCTTCAGCAAGAGAGAGTTTGGGCATTTTTTCAAGTCATAAATGGCTCAATTTTCTGTTCGTCCACTCAAATTAATGGTATTAAAAGGTTTTTTGGAACATTTTTACTCTTTTCTGGAGTAATCATCTAAAACAGTAGATTTTCTTATTTCCTGGCACAGCAGTCAGTAAAACTTTCCCTGCTGCAGTTTGGCAGAATAGAAGTTTATTGACCCTGAATAAATATTCCAGTTCTGCTGTCTAACGCTGGCTCTCACCTTTCTCAGGTATGTGCAGGGTCTTATTTGCCACCGACGTGTTCAGATAGCTGAAAACGTGACTGGTGGAACCGCCTGCACGCTGTGGCTGCAGCTGTAAACACACTGCTAGTACTCTTATTAAGAGTGCACAACAGGGGTGAGCTGCGTGCCTTGGAGGTCACAGTGACCAGCGGCAGGAAGCAGGAAGTGGCGTGGCGGTCCCGCTCTGCTGCGCCGGCTGCAGCGATAAGACTTAAGGGTGTCCAGATAAACAGTGCTGCTTACTGTAAGCCAATTACTCTGCTCCCACAGCGGCCATAGCACGTAAACACACATGCAGCCGTCTTCGCCTTGGTCTCTAACCCTGATCACGCACACTCTTTCCACAAACACTTTGCCCCCAGCAGCGACCTGTTAAAGGCGACGACGCTCTGAAGGCGGTCGTCCTGTAGAAGGATTAGACTTGACTGAACAGTGGAGCCGTGATCCCGGACTAAACCCGCGGATAAGTAGGACACTGATAGAGCGCAGAGCTGCTGGGTGGATGTACAGGAACGCACGGCACGGCAGATCTGAGATCTGTGCGCTGCGCTCGAGGCGTCATCCCTGTCAGACAGAACACACTGTCAGCAGTGTTCAGGGGACTGTCGTCTCCGGGGGGGGGGGCATCTGTGTATTATCAGCTAAACATCAACAGAGACCGAATGTTGACGTCCAGTGTTTGCAAAGTGAAAGTTTCAGCAAAAATGAATGAAAACATGAAGATCTTTCTGTTTCATTTCTTAAAATCAGATCAAGGAGATCAAATGGGGAGATGTCGGCGGTTGGACGGGCCAGGGGGGGTCGCTGCTGGGGACAAAGCGGTAGGTCGAAGCTGAAGAAAATGCCGTTTGTGATGATTGTACTGTAGATATCACGTTGATGTTTTTCCCGTTTCTTTCTCACTTTCTTTAAATTGTCTTTTTGTTTTAGACTGATTTTTGACGTTTAACAATCAGTCAAGTTGTGGATCCTCGGATTTTGTTTTCAGATAATCAATTACTCACCTTTTCCAGAGATATCAATCCTGCAAATTTACTGTATATCAACTGAACAATGCATGACTGAAACATCTTAGTGGGAGTTAAGATACTGAAATATTTCCTCCTCCACGCCAGCACTCTGCCAGGCAAACATCTGGAGAAAATAGCCGAGCAGATGAGGATCCACAACATCAACGCTCTGCTCGTCATCGGAGGATTCGAGGTCTGTAACTTCTCCTGATTTTTGAGCAGTTTTTAATCTTCATTTCACAATATTTGATCTTTCTGAACATCTCGCTCAACATGTTTTCTTTGTCAGTATTTCCTCGTACTTTTCAAATATTTTATTCTGTTTCAAAAAAGCTTCTAATAATTGCCTAAAAGTGGAATTCTTGAGTCGTCTGAAAGGACAAATGTGGATTATTTTCATGGATCAGCCTCGTTGCTCTTGTCTTTAAGTGCTGTCTCTTTCCAGATGCATTCACTGTTTTGTGTTAACATTCATTTCATTTTCACTGATTTACCCTTTGTGACATTTCAGTTTTAAAAAACAGACTTCTGAATTATCTAAATGTTGATTTAAGAGACATTTAAGACACATTGAAACGTTACTGGCTCTCTCCTTGTCCGTCCACATGTCTGCTTCATGGTCGAGCTGCAAAGCCAAAGCCTGAGATGATTTGAACAAAAAGGACTTTAACCAGTGACAGACGGGTTTATTATTCAGCAGAAGAGTCCAGTAGACGTCTTAGATGATGAAGTTTGAACCTTAATACTCAGTGAAGTCTCACTTCATGACTGCTGTCCGTCCCCCTGCCATCACTGCCACTGAGCTCCCTCAGATCCGTTCGGACCCCCTCCCCAAACACCCGCCCCCCAAGTTTATGTCTGCATGTTCCCAAATACCCACTGTTCAAGTCCACGCTGTGTCCTCTTGTCCACTGCCCGTAACGACCTGGACGTTAGGCCTCTTCTCTGTCCTCCCACACCTCATTCCCTTTGTCTGTGCGTCCTCACCAACAACCAATAAGACGCCGCCTCTCACTGCTGCAGGCCTACGTGGGATTACTGGAGCTCTCTGCTGCGCGGGACAAATATAACGAGTTCTGCGTGCCCATGGTTATGGTCCCCGCCACCGTCTCCAACAATATACCCGGTTCAGACCTGAGCATTGGCTCAGACACCGCTCTGAACGCCATTACTGATGTAAGTGCGGCTGCGTTACAGAGCGTATGTGTGTGTTTGTAGTCAGACCTAAGGCACACACACACACACACACACCGCCCGGCCTGTCAGAGTTTGGGGCTTCGCTGACCGACAGCTCGCATCCTGGCATCAGCAGTCAGAAGGTCGACGAAAGGTCACATGACATGTTTTGGTGATATTACACTAAATAGCGACATTTTAATATTAGCTTCCTGGTCGGCTGTCAGTGTTTGATGTCTAAAAGCTCTTTAGTTTGTGCAAATTTAACTCATGAGGATCACTTCACTTCAGCACATGAAGCTTCGTTTCACTCCTCGCCTCCCGGCTTTCTTTAATGGTCGCTGAAGTGAAGGCGCGCGCGGCAGGAAAAGCTTGTTTTTTTTTTGCCATGAAGCGTCAGACAGCTGAAATGTTTTGTGTGTAAACACACACACAGCCCTACACTCAACAGCCAAACCTGCGAGCATGATTTCAATAGACATCACCGGAAGGGACAGGCTGACACGTGAACATGAGAAGCGTGAAAACAGAGTCAAACTCAACAGTTCAGACAGGCGACAAATGTCTTGAATTACAGCACAGTGTAGTGTTTAAGCTCCGGCTAACGTCCACACACACGCAGCGTCAGGACACACAAAAGCCTTGTTGCTGGTTGCTGCCGGAGGCGAGCTGGTCAGCGGAGGTCCCAGGTAAGTGTTGGGCATGCAGTGACGTGTTGTGGCATGTTGTTGGCGCGTGGCCCTGGCGTGTTCTGTTTGTTTGGGAAACAGCAGGCAGCTCTGCTCGCTAACGGCAGCAAGTCGGTGCGGTCTGAGAGTGAGTCTGCACACTGACGACGAAGGCCAGCGTCGCTGAACGCGGCCGACGTTTTCGCCTTGTTTTGAACCAGGAAAGGTCTGACTTCAGCCTGAGGAGCAGAGTCGCTTCGCTTCCTGTACTTATAAGGAAACATCGCTCAGGCTCTGGAGTCCCACCGCAGCCTTTATCTCGTCACGTCAACACCGTTACATGTCAGCCAGGGTGAACCTCCCAACCCCCCCGTCCCCGTCCCGTCTCCTCTCAGCCAATGGGAAGCCAAAGCCCCTCGTCACCTGGAGAGAGCCAACCAGCAGCACACACTCTGTAGACCACACACACACACACACACACACACACACGTTACAGAGCTGCATCTTCATGGTCTCAGTTTGATTCCTTGACTCGTGTCCTTCATGAAGCGCTGACGGCGCTCAGGCTGATCTGAACCCACTGACGCCTCAGCAGCATTTCTTGCTTCATAACTGCAGAAATAGTTTATTAAATATGCAAATGAATACATTATTCATACTTTAAACAGTTTGTCATTTGAGAAGTTGACAAAGGATACAAGCCAAGGGAGCCTCTGGGCCCTGTGAGGCAGCCTGTAAACACACAAGGACACACTGACAGGTCTCAGTATGCAGGGTGCCCCCTGGTGGTCTAACCTCATATTACGCCCGCAATCATCAGGCCTTTGAGTCCCTGCTGCAGCTGTACGAGGCCCGGGCCGACTACGAGGAGTTTTGCATCCCGATGTGCATGCTGCCTGCCACCATTAGTAACAATGTGCCCGGCACTGACCTCAGCATCGGCGCCGACACGTCCCTCAACGCCATCGTGGAGGTAAGAGCCCAGACGGCGCGAAGAAGAGAGACACACGATCGAAGGGAGGGATTCTGCAGTGTTAAATGATGACTGTTAATGTGAAGAAGATCAGCTCAGCAGAGTCTGGAGTGATGAATGAAGTGAGTTCAAAGTCAGAAGGTCAACCCAGAATTTCTCAGCCGAGGTGTCGTGTTTTGGTTTGAAGCCTCAGTTAAAACAGCTAAATCAGACAAAAAGTGAAGGAAAAACATCAGTGAAAGGAAATCAGAAAGAAAGCAAACAGCAGATTATCCTGAAATATCTTTTGGGAACACCTGAAAGAAGAGCACGAGCGTCTCTTCTGTGAACCTGATGGAAGTTTACATAGCTTAAATCTTTTAACAAAACGTTTGGAGGCTTCAAACTCAGACCAGAGACGGCAGAGAAATCCTGGGTTCAGCTGCTCACAGTCATCCTCAAACGATCCGTTATGATCCCAGTTCACCTGCTGAACCCGTAGAGACGCGCGAGGCAAGCAGGTGAAGCCACAGCCGGTGTGTGAGTACGATTTCCTTTTCATCCAGAATACTGAACTCCAAAGACCACAATGCTTTGCATGTGAGTGGCTGCTGCTCTGTCGTGCTGGTGGTTCATCAGAAGCTGCCGATCGGCGCTTTGCTTCCAGATGAGTGAAACCGCCAACCAAACCAAAGATGAATGTTCTGCTGTCCTGAGCTGGCCGGCTTCACTCACCTGGCCCTGATGCACAGGTCAACCCCGATGTTCACATCTGCATGCAGTCACTCATCATCGCAGCTTTTCTTTTCCAGCTGCATCTGCAGGAAATCATCATTTTTGAAACCGGAGAGGCGATGATTAAAATTTCCAGACAGAAGATTAAACTTCGCTCACGTGTGCTCGCTGAGCTGTCGGTGTTGTATAATGAGGAGGGAGTTGACCCGTGCATCAGAGTGTCCGAGCTGAGCCGTGTGATCGACTTCATCATCTGAAGCAGAGCTGCAGCTGATCGTTATCATCACTTCTGTTTAGATCGACTGTTCAGTCTGCAGACAGACGTCTTCAGCAGATGTGCAGAACTTCTTTCTAAAACAGTCACTTTTCTGTTGATTGAGGAACAGACGCGTTGACTGATCATCGCAGCTCTGCTCTGATGTCTGTTGTTGTTGCATGTGCTGATGCAATCTGCCATTTGTCCTCACAGTAACAGAATAATCTGTGTGTGATTCAGACATGCGATCGCATCAAGCAGTCGGCCAGCGGCACCAAGCGCCGGGTCTTCATCATCGAGACCATGGGGGGCTACTGCGGCTACCTGGCCACCGTGGGCGGGCTGGCCGCGGGCGCCGACACCGTCTACATCTACGAGGAGCCGTTTGACATCCGAGACCTGCAGGTCAGAGCCACGCGGTGGAACTTTCCCACCTAAATGTTCAGTAGAGCTGAGATCAGCGGCTGCAGCAGCTTCCAGCTCGTCACTGCCGCTCTGCAGGGTTCAGGAGCGTGCAGGTGACCCAGATTATGGCAGTGCGCATGAAGCAACTTATTAATAACCTCTGAGCTGCGTCAGTCATCCTGACAGACAGATCCCATCAACGCAGGCATGGGTGGGCTACTGCTGCACCAAATTTCAACTCGATCCAGTTCAAAACAACTTTATTGATCCTGTTTAAGGGCGGTTAGAAACAGAAGCTACATCACAGCGCTTATAAAAAACATTCAAATATTTTATCAACATCCTGACTTTGTTTTAGCGTCTAATCACACTTTTTTTCTTTTGTTTTTGAATTCTTTCGTGAAGGTTTTCACGTGCTTTTATAGTAGCTGCTCTGTTGTTTTAATGCCTTGTGTGAGACACTTTGTTCTCACATGACACAAACAATACACCAGCATGTTCATGTACTACATGATAACATGAGTACACCTGGCAAAATACTCAAAAATGGCTTCTGTGGTAGTTCACTGTACAGTAGGTGTCATATTTTGCCATGATGACACACACACAAACACACACTCCCATGGTGCAAACACCACCCACACTGTTGCAGCTGGTAAATAAACCATAGAGCAGCAGCAGAGATTAAAACTGATGCTCTTATATTAGCAAAAATAGTTCAAATCTAAGCTCATACTGCAGATGGAAGCAGCCGTACAACACCCAAACCTTCCTCTTGCAGTGAACCCACACTTCCCTCCATCAGATGGTTAGAAACAGGAGATGTGGCGCCCCCTGGTGGTGCCTACGCCGCCCCGCACTCCTCAGCGTCTGGGGAGTGATGAGGCGGAGGCGTGTGATTCGCGGCTGATCGGCTGCTCGTGCAGGCTGCTCTTCACCGTCGCTGCGCTGTAACGCGAGGCTTCGCTCTGTGTTTTCAGGCCAACGTGGAGCATCTGACGCAGAAGATGAAGACGAGCATCCAGAGAGGCTTAGTGCTCAGGTGAGGCTCGACGCTCTAACGCCAGTCACTCTGCTCTTTGGGTTTGTGTGTGTGTGTGTGTGTGTGTGTGTGTGTGTGTGTGACATTTCCACCAGTGTCCATGGCATTAGCTTGCCCTGAGAGTGTGTGTGGGGCTGAGAGAGAGAACAGGAGTGTAAAAATATTTACTGATTTTACCGAGAACTCGTTTACATTTTGTGATTTTGGAAACAAGCTATTTGTTTTCAGGTAATTACACAAAACCAGCTGGACTTGAAATATGGCTGACAGCTGATCGACCTCGCAGAGTTTACTTTATGTCATCTGTTGTGGCTATTTTAGTCCACTGCACCATCGCACTGTTTAAATTGCTCCCAGCAGGATGGAGGTCTGTGGAAGTAGGACAGGTGTAGCGCTGTGGACAGTGTGTAGGTGACACTGCGTGCTGAGGTTTGCACCTGCATTAGTTCATTGTTACAAGACGTGCTCGGGCGCAGCGGTGCATCGGGACGGCAGGCCGGTGCCCTGGCTCAAGGGCACTTGAGCTCTGGGGGTGTAGAGAAACAAACATGAGGACACTTAATCTGCGACGTTTGTGTTTTAGAAATGAGAACTGCAACGAGAACTTCACCACCGACTTCATCTACCAGCTGTACACCGAGGAGGGACGAGGAGTGTTTGACTGCAGGAAGAACATCCTCGGTCACATGCAGCAGGTTGGAGAGACACACACACACGCGCACTTCACTGTATTTGTATAGTAAAGAAGAATATCTTCTTTAATAGAGGGACAGTGTATTTGTCAGCCTTGTTTTCTTCTCACAGGGAGGAGCTCCATCACCGTTTGACAGAAACTTCGGCACTAAAGTCGCTGCTAAAGCCATTCAGTGGATCACACGGACGCTCAAGGACTCTTACAAAGGAGGTAAATCCGCGTGTTTGATGAGGTCATAGTTGTTCTGAGTTTAATCAGTCTGTCAGTATCTGTGTGTGCAGTCCTGATGTTGTCCTGATGATGACCTGATGCTTGTCTTCGACGCAGGGCGAGTGTTTGCCAACTCGGACGACACCGCCTGCCTGCTGGGGATGCGTCGCAGAGCTCTGGTGTTTCAGCCTGTGTCGCAGCTCCGGGACGAGACCGACTTTGTGTAAGAAACATTTTCAGTTTCAACGTGTGGGGCAACGCAGCTCCTCGATTTATATCCATGAACAGGGCGAGACAAACTGAATGGACTGACTTCCTGCTTTATTCATCTGTTCAGCAGCATATGTGTGTGTGTGTGTATGTATGTATACACATTTTTATATATGTGTATACATGTATACACACGTCTCAAAGCTGTACACATACACATGTGTATATCTATTAGATATACACATACATACATATAGATATGTATACACGTGCCTATATGTGTGTGTATATAAAAATATATGTATATGTGAGACTAATTTCTAAAGGAAGCGTTTTGACAGTTTATGAAGTACTTGTACACAGTCAGACTGTTTCCTGCTTCTTCCAGTCTTTATGCTAAGCTAAGCTAAGCGTTTCGAAAAAACTTGAACTATTCCTTTAAAGTTTACAGTAAATGTAGGTTTTTTGTACCATTCAGCCAGCAGGTATGAGCCCAGACTCATATTTTAATGTTGCTTTAATGAAGTAAATGCTGTTAAATACAGATCTGCAACAAGAGTCTTCAAATTTTCATAGCAAAAACATGTAGTAGATGACTTCAAACGTTTGAACATCTAAATATTGCAGCGTCTTAGATTTTTCTGATGAATGTGTGGTGGGAGTTCAGATCGTCTCTTGTGAACGGGTGCAGCGTGACATGAAATCCTGCTGTTCTACCTCCTCAGCCACAGGATCCCAAAGGAGCAGTGGTGGCTGAAGCTGCGCCCGCTGATGAAGATCCTGGCCAAGTACAAGACGAGCTACGACGTGTCCGACTCGGGCCAGCTGGAGCACGTGACCCGGATCCGACCCAAAGAGAGCAACACCTCAGCCACCATCTGATCCGCGGGGGGGGGAGGAGGGGGCGCCGCTGCCGGAGGAGAGCTTCACTCCAACAGCTTCACCGAACAGTGACGGCTGCTCTCACAGCAGCTGATCGGCCGCTGACTGACTGCAAATACATTAAGATAGATTTCAACAGACAGGTCACCTCAAAAGGTTCTACTGATGGTTACATCCTGGCACTTTCCAGAAGAGATCTATGTTTTAGATGATGAAGCTGAGGGCGAGTCGCTGGGAATAGAGCTCTTTACGTTGTATTTATGGCACTCCTCATCACGTCCTGTTTAAGTATTCACGTTTGAGTCCTGAACATGTAGCTTATCGAGCTTTTTTAAGCCGCCTCGCTGAGCAAACGTCGTGTGAACACGGCGGGGACGAGCGCGGCGACGCTTTCAAAGCTTCTGTCATTTCTGTTATTTTCTACAGCACTTTGAGTCCCGTAAGTAATATATAATCCCCTAGAGCTGCTGTAAAGAGGTTTAACGCAGGAGGATCGCACACCTTGAAAAACCGTCTCCCATCTTGATTGTAAAATGCTTCGTGGTGAAAACTTGAAGGAAAATGTGACCTACAGGATGTGTGTGTGCGCGTCCTGTCGCCTGCCAGCTGTGTGTGTGTGCGTGTGTGTGTTGTGGTGTTGCCTTTGCCGTTCGTGTCCCGGGCTTTGGATGTCTCGTAGCGGTGTTTGTGAGTAGCGTCCTGCTGTTGCTGTAGTTTGGCGGTGGAGTGGAGGATGTGTGAAACTTGTACGCGACATTAACCTGACGTGACGGCGGCGTGATGTGTCCTGTCACAGAGTAATAAAGCTTTTATTGTGTGGAAAGTTCCTGAACTGTGTTTTGTCTTTTTTTTGCGATGTGTCAGTAACTTCTTTTAGAGTAAGAAACTGAAGCTCGTCCAGGTTTCAAACAGCCATTTTCTTATTTTGGTTTTACGTCCAGGTTTTACCTTTTAAAGACGAAACATGGACATTATGGGAAAGACAGTCTTGGAGGAGACGCTCTCATTGCTGTATGGTAAAGTGGCAGGAGGCTAACTTAGCTTAGCATAAAGAAAAAGGGGAACATGACATGTTTGCTGTTTCCTGTCTTTATGCCGACTCTACGATCACAAAGTAATCACTGAATAAAGATCCAACTCGGGTTTAGTCCTTCAACAGACTGGAGGCTACAGACCGGAGGCTCCTCTGGGGTGTTTGGGTTGACGTACCAACTGCTGGGATTATTTCACAATCCATGAGGGGTCTTTCTTAATCGTCTCGTTCTCTGGGCCCAGGACGGCAACGCCACACGTCCTCTGGCCGACACCCAGATAGCTGCAGGAAATCAAGAGCAGGAACGTTCGTTTTAGAATCAATGACCACAAACAGACGCAGAACTGTTGATTCTTCGTTTCCAGATTTCACCTTTCGGCCACTTGCACCAGGTTTCTGTGAGTGACGGCGAAGAGTCTCTCTCTGTGATTCTGCTTCATCTCGTCTGTGACGCCGCTGAGGAAACGGCTCATTCCTGCAGCGCAAACATGGCGGACAGACGAGAGTCAGAGCTCAGAGCTGTGATGGCTGTTTTCTCAACACACTTCAGACCAAACAAAGCCACATCTGTAGGTTTACAGTCTAAAAGCTCACCCGAGAGGATGAAAACATTAAACATTTCAGTAAATCTTGGAAAAATCAGTCCGTCTGACTGACAGGCGCAGTGCAGAAACATCTCAACCCACGATCTCACCTCACGATGTCCAGAGTTCAGAACAGTAATGAACTCAGATCTAAAAAGTCAGATGACCTGCGGTGAATTCGGCTCACTGGTCCGACCAGCTGCTGTCTTCATTCACTGGCTGAGCGCAGTGGGAGGGTCTCACCTTTGTCTGAGGGGGCCACAGGTGAGTCGACGGCTGAGAAGACGGACAGCTTGGCTTCGTCGATGTCCTGCTGGGTGAACTGTCCCGACTTGGCCCAGTCCACGCCTCTACGAAATGCTGACAGGGTCTGCACCGAGTTCGGGTCCCTGAGAGCCGATGAGAAACAAACAGGAAGTCAGCAAACGTTTGATTTTCTCCAATCAGTATTTTCTCTGTCGATCGAGTCGTTTGGTTAGAAAATTTCATTACAGAGTTCACGTCAGAGGTTTCTGTCGCCTTTATGAAAAACCTAAAGATACTCAGCTTAAACCAGAAACGTTCCCACCTGGGGAGCTGAAACCAAAGAATCTGGAACCTGAACTGCTGCTCACCTGTATGAGTAGAAGGAGAAAAGACCTCCTCCCATCCTGGCCCCGCCCCCGTAGGCCCCTCCCTTCTCTCGGATCTCTCCGTGAAGAAATTTCGCCGTCATCATCCTCGCCAAGATGCACAAGCTGTGAAAGAGGGAACACAAAGAGTTCAAATTAAATAAAAAGGATTTGAACGTTAGCGCAGACGCTCATCCTTCAGGGTGAACTTCCTGTCACTGGTCTTGAACTGGCGTGCTCACCTGGCGTGATCCTCGTGGCAGAACGGCACCGTACGAATGCTCTCGCTGACGAAGTTGACCGGGAAAGGCATCTGGAAGAAGGTTTTCATCTGACACGGGTGGAAGTTCAGCTCCTGGAAAGCAAAAGATGTTTCATCCCAATTCAGAGTTCAGGTGTTCATTGTTATCGCATGTTTCTCAGAAATCTCAGTCTCTTCACTTCAAAGTTTCTCTTTTGCTTTCATGAAACAGGTTTTTTTCCTTCATGTTTAATTCAGATTCAGCCTGCAAACACAGAACATTAAAGCAGCAGTCTGTGGGATTTAGTGGCACCTAGTGGTGAAACTGCAGACTGCAGCCACCTGAAAATGCCTCAGAGAACGTTAAGGTTTGTCCATCCTGAGCTACTGTAGAAAATCACTTTAATAATCTTCCAAACTGGTAAGTTATTGGTAATTTATCTATCTAATCTAATACAGGAGTAGATGTGACGTGTAACACCTCAAAGATGCTGATCAGCTGATCAGGAAATGAAAACGGCATCAAACAGTGAACTCACAGAGATGAGTTTCCTGCTCGGTCCGGACTCGTCCAGAGGGTCTAACGGCCTCTTTAAGGAAGGAAGGAAGACAAACATCAGAGAATATTTAAATCTGATCAACCAGCCTGTCATCCATTGGCCCAGGCTGCTTCTTCACATCTTACCTCAGCGATATTAGTTCTGACAGGTTTGCGTTCTTTTCTGTTTTCAGCGACGTCCTTCATGAAACTGTCCAGCTGAGCTGCTGTGTCCACCATCTTCTGTGGAGACGCGTTGACGGCACACCTACGAGGAGCGAACGTTCGAATCACAGTGTGTTCACGCTGAAACGTTTTATTAGAATAAGAAATTTAAGCAACATAAACGGCAGAAAACAGTAAAAAACAAGCGAGGGCTCCGACTGCAGTCTGCCTCAGAGGCCTTCAAAGCTCCAACACTGGACACGTGGACAGGTGGAGCATGGACACACCTCATGTTGTCAGGGTTGAGGAGGTGCTTCTTGATCCGGGGCAGCGTTCGGATGACTTGGCCGAGGTCTGACATCTCAGCTATCCTCTTCATGAACTTCACCTAAAGGTCAAAAAAGACAGCGTTTGTTCTCACAGACGAGCGCAGAGACACCACAGGAAAGAAAAAAAGACCAGCTGGACAACAAGGTTTAAACTAACATTAATGAGTCTGACAAAATATCTGTGTATCTATTCAAAATGACACATAAAATAACACAATCAATGATTAGTTAATGGAAAACCAACATTTTTTGTGTTACATCACATAAAACTCTTCATGTGTATCAAACTGAACCTTTAACAGCAAATTTAGTTACTTTTTAATTCCAATTTGTTTGAAAGTTTTAATTCTGAGCAGCAACACGACGCTGAAATCATCCCAGTGTGACACAATGGAACTAACACAGAGGACAGTGGATGTGAATGAAGCAATAACTAATCAATAATAACTCCGTCTCTCTGCTCCAGGTTTACACAACTAGTTTGAAGGAAAAAGAAAGTCTGCACATGGTGCCTTTCAGAATTTATGACAACTACTATTATTGCGTTATATTTTCTAATTTTATTTTTTAGATTTTCATTTTTGCTGCTTAAAAGTCTGCTCAAAGTCGACTTTATGTACGAGTAGTGATGTCCGTGCAGTACCTGTTCCATCCCAGCAAAGGTCTCCTGGAGGTCTCCTGCTGGAGTCAGGTGACGGCCTGCGCGGGTTATAGCGTACATGTGACCGGAGTAGGAGATCCCATTGGCCAACTCCTGCGCCGACATCATCACCAACACTCTGAGGCGCTCCTCGTCATCAAAGTGGGGGCTAGGAGAAAACATTTGCTCAAAACACAGTCTCCATGACCTTACCATCATTTTAATATGGGGGTCTATGGGCATTGACTGGCTTTTGGAGCCTCAAGTGGCCATTTGAGGAACTGCAGTTTTTCACACTGGCTTCATTTTTCAGCTCCAAAAGTTTCACTTGGACTGAGTGACGTTTATCAGCAGGCGTCTCAGACTGTTGGACGACGTACCTGTTGAATATGTTGCTCCACAGCTTGAACATGTGAGGGAGGTTCCTGTCCAAGCAGGAGGAGGACAGGAGGACCCCCTGAAACAGAGAGCGAAGAGCCAATGAGAGCCACTCGTCGCCACATGACGACTGAACGCTCAGTTTGTTGTTCAGGGAGGCTGAACTGTAACCTGGGCTGAAACCAGGAGCCACACTGGGCTGTTTTTACAGACATGGGCGTGATGTTTCAGACACTGATGCTTCGAGCTGCCACTCACCTGCTCGTACATGTCCAGCTGGGTGGAGTCAGGGATGACCTGGGTGGAGACAGACATGCCTCCTGTCCGCAGCTCCATCTGCTGGGACTGCTGCTTGTAGTCCAGAGCTCCGCAGCCCATCCTGATTGAGCAGAGACACATGCAGACTCTGAAACGTGCTTTGCAAGTTGTTCACTGGCAGACTGACGGGGGAACTCACTTGGTGATAACGCTGCAGAAGAGCGGGACATACAGCCTGAGGTCCTCTGGCAGCGTGTTGAGGCTGCACATGGCTCTGAAGTAGACCAGGCCGTTCGTGGGCTGCTCACAGTACTGAACAGGAACACCACCTGCAGTGAGACAGCAGAGACTCAACACTCAAAGACACAACGCTGGACATGTGACACACAGAGGACTGCAGGGGGCGCTCTACCTGCAGCGCTGATCTGAACAGGGGTGACGGGCATCGTGGGCTCGATGTCGGACACTTTGAGCGCAGGCAAGCAGGAGGCGTCCTGGGTTTTACTCTGAACGTCCAGCAGCTCCAGACCTTCCCAAGAGGAACACACAACACTGTAATATCAAGAATCTGAAGTGCGTCACATCCCGCTTCCGTCACACACTCGTCACAAATCTTACTGTTAGATCAGAGGTTGAAAACACAGACGATAACCACATTCAATCACACAGTTTGATCACATCAACAGGCAGAAAAACTGAAGAAACTCCTCGTCCGGGCTGACGGTTAATGACGCTCAGCAGGTTCAGACTCTTCTGTGCAGCGCTGGACACTCACATGGCAGCACTTGTTCCTGAACCTGTTAAGCTTTAATATTTGTACAAAGTGTCTGAACTTCATTCACTGGGAGGCTCTGCTGCAGAAAGCCGGTGAACTGAGGGCAGAAACTCAGAACACCTCAGTTTCTTTGAAGTCTTTGTGTGGATCGTCCTTCCAGGCAGCCAATAAAAGCCTGTTTGATACACAGTTTTCTGTAATTTCATGGGGTCAAGGTCAGATAGTGGTCAGCAGCAGCAAAGTCTGAGCTTATTCCTGACCTTGATTAGGACTTTGTGACCTGAGCTTCTGAAGGAAAAGTGCGATTCGGCACACTGAGCAGTGAAATTACCTTTCTCATAGATCTCTTCTCTGTCACGGTCAGACAGAGCCTGGATCTTCCTCTGCAGCTTCTCCTCCTCAGCCTTGGCCTGTTTCTCCATGTAGGCCTCATCCGGGCTCATGGACAGGGTCAGTCTGTGTGTGTTCTCCTGCATGGACGGGGGGGGGGGGGGGGGGGGGGGGGGGGGGGATTTGACGAGGGACAGAAAAGCAGAAAATTAGTATTAAATCCTAAAATGCGACTGGAGGACCTGAGGTGAAGTGTCTGTGCTGCTGCCATGAAATTGAGAAAAAGACTAAAAACCAAAGCAGCTCTAGAGCTGCTGAAGCTGACCTCTGACCTCCCTGAGAAGCAGGAGTCAACAGTGCAGCTACGAGGACTGAATCCTGCACTGGTTCAAAGACATGAACGGCAGCCGGCTGCATGTTTCCCTCTTTAACTCACCTTAAAGTAGTGCCGGACTTTGTCCTGCAGGAAGCGAGGGTTTTCCTTCAAGGCCTGTCTGAACTGAGCCACGCTTTCATTGATCTGCAGCAGCTCCACGGGGTCGCCGTCGTGGTTCCACGATGATGCTATGTACTACAACCACACACATGCATCAAGAGTGAGGACGAAGAGTTCACGCACAGAGAGCACAAACTAACATCCGAGTGCTGCTCACATACCTCCCACATGGAGGCTTAGCAGTGGACTCACCGAGGCCAGAGACAGGCCGAAGTTGGTGGACTGATGCTTCATCTGGATCTCAATCTTATGGAGGAGAGCCTCGATTCTTTCCTCCTCAAAGCCGTTCCTGCGAACAACGAGGAGTAATGACTTTATCTTACACACTGTGGACGTGTCTTCCGCTCTGAGCAAAGGGTGCAGAGTTTCAGGAAAAGACCACGTCTGCGACTGTTAAACAACCTTTGCTTCAAACCAGAACACCCAAACGAGACGGCAGACTTACTCTATGATGTCCTCGATGGTTTGGCTGATGATTTGTTTCACCCTCTCGGTGTCCTCCTCAGCCATCCCCTGCAGTCCGACGCTGAACGACGCCTCTTTGGTGCTGCCGTCATATCTGCACAGCAGGACATTTCAACACACTCTCAACACATACATGAACGTGCTGCATGTTTAAAGAGCTGTCAGTCAGTCAGTCAGCTTTCCAGCCACACTGGTAAAATTAACCTGATCTCAGCTTAGTGAAATGAAGGCGTGCTGTCAAACAGCCTTGTACAAACCCTACAACAGAGGAGAAGTCGGTTCCTATCTTGGGCTCAATGAGAGCTTTGTAGAAGGGAGAGTTCGGTCCAGAGATCATCAGAGAGGACAGCAGGCTGAGAGTGAACCCTTCAAACGTGTCGGTGATGCTGCACAGAGAAACCAGAGCGAGACATCAGATGTGTCTGAAGAACAGAGCTTCTCTTTACAAAGAGAACTGCTGTATCGAGGACGCCCCGTGGAAAACACGAGCACACGAGCCGCTGCAAATAAAAGGTCAAAGAAGAAGATCGGAGACACAGACGAGGAGTATAAATGTCTCTGAAGCCCAGCAGGAAGTCAGAGGTGGTGTGATCTTACTCTCCCAGCAGGTAGCTCACACACAGCGTGTTCTGCCTGGATGGATCTGGAGCCAGAGCGTCAGGGCTGCAGGTCACATGGTCCTCTCTCTGAGGACACAGAGATCAGACTTTGACTGCATGTTCAACAGCCTTTCATCGTCTGGGAAGTCACTGGTCTAAATTATGAGCTTACTGGGCTGCTCCAGTGAGGCTGGGGGGGGACCTCTGTGTTTGGATTGATGCATTCAAACTTGGAAAGAGCTTCCTCTTCGATCTGCTTCAGGTGCTGCTCCAAAGGCAGATCTCCATAAGTGAAGAACCTGAAGGACATACGGAGGAGGACATTATTCTTCACAGCAACATGTGGCTGAATGAGTGAACTGTGAGCGTTAACAGCTGCTCTGCCCTCATTTTAAAACCCTCTGCCGCTCTTTTCTGGCCCGTGTGCGCGTGTCTTCCTCTACCTGGCGTTGCTGGGGTGATAATGCGTGGCGTGGAACTGTCTGAGCTGCTCCCAGGTGAGGTCCGGGATGGCGAGAGGCTCTCCTCCTGACACCACGGAGTAGGTGTGGTCCGGATACAGCTTGTTCTGCAGGTGCTGGGCGTACACGCGCTCGTTGTCCGACTGTGCGAAAACACACGCGCAAACACACCAACACACTCATCAATCACGTCAAATCCGTCCACTGCTGCATGGGAAAAGCTTCAGATTGACAATATAGCATCAGAACATGTTTTCACTGCATGTACACAGAGAGCTTAGGAGATTCAAATGCAAAATATTTCCATGTCCAGAGCTGAAGATCACTTCTTAAGATCAGACCTTAATGGCAGCCAGTGGGCCAGTGCTGACTTACAAAAGCCCCCTTCATTTCATTGAACACCACTCCTTTAAACACCAGGGGGGTGCTGGGATCTGTGGGGTCTTCGTTCTCCAGCCTCCAGCCCTCCTGCCTGCAAAGTTAAGACACAAACAATCAAACTAGATGTTTCTGGTAAGACTTTCACAGACCTGCTCGGGGATATTTGCAAAGTTTGGCGTCTAAAATC
This sequence comes from Chaetodon trifascialis, assembly GCF_039877785.1. Taxonomy (NCBI): domain Eukaryota; kingdom Metazoa; phylum Chordata; class Actinopteri; order Chaetodontiformes; family Chaetodontidae; genus Chaetodon; species Chaetodon trifascialis. The sequence goes on along the minus strand of NC_092066.1, from coordinate 3,928,499 downwards.
AGTTAGTTACCTACAAGTTAACGTGTTTCCCTCTGGCATATTTAACCGTGCAGCAACAGTCAAACTCACTTGAAATCCTGCTCTCGTAAACAAGGGAAGAAAACTGCATCCAGGTAGACGGACAGAAGATTCTGGAAGTCCTTCCCATTTTGGGTTGAGAACGGATACATGGTGTAGTCGCTGGCTGTTCGACGGGAAGCGAACACAAAAACACGCCACGCAAACAGCTCATCAGCCATTTAAGGAATTACAAACTTTTGAAGACGATCAGTAAAATAAGACGTCGGTACAGGACGTCAAACAGTTGGAATATTCGGTACCTGTGAAAGCGTTCATGAAGGTGGACAGGGACCGGTTGAGCATCTTGAAGAAAGGGTCCCTGCAGGGATACTTCTCAGAGCCACACAGCACCGTGTGCTCCAGGATGTGGGGGACCCCTGTGCTGTCCATGGGGGTCGTTCTGAACTGGACGCTGAAAGACAGGAAGACAGGATCTGGTGTTCTGCTGTCATGGTGCTTCACGCTGCGGTAAAGTGTGACAGGCACAATCTGAGGTGGAACATGGCTGTAAAACCAACCTGAAGAGGTTGTTGGAGTCATCTCTGGCTGCGTGAAGGTACTGAGCTCCAGTCTTATCATGGCTCAACTTCACTGCCGTGAGAAACAAGTCGGGGACGGCCACAACCTGGAAAACAGGATGAGCTGTTGAAGTGACCTTCTGTTTGATAGCACTGAAAAACGGTTGCTCCACACGTGTATTTAGACCTCCGCGGGGTTCGTATGTTATCATATAAACCATAAAACCTGCTGCTTTGACAAAGACACAGCTTCTTCTCTGAAGCTGAGGTGACAGTGGACCAGTGCTCCCACCTCTCTGACTGTGAATCCGTGGATCTTCTGTCCTGGTTGGTACTGCGCCGCCCTCTCTCTTGCTGAAGTGCTCTTCAGCTTCCATGAATGCTGTCGTCCATTGAAACTGGGAGTACAAAGTAAATAGTAAGCAGACTAATCCACCCGTCTTTGCACAGACTAATGCAGATCTTACATCTCAACATTTACACTGAGGATTTTGTGAACTGGCTGGCTCCCACTATCCTCCACCAAAGTCTGCACACATTTTCATGAATATCATGAGTTAATAATGAAGCTGACTTTAATAAGAAGTTTTTAAGTTGTGCAAAACATGCTGCTGTTTTAACCACTGAGAGAGTAAAAAAGGAAATGAACAAATCATTGCAGATAATGACTTTCCAGAGCGTGCATGCAAAGACACTGAGCCGGTGGGTTTAAGTGTGAGTCCATCTGCATCTCCAGCTACATTATTTAGCTTTAGTAAGTGTTTGCAGGCCATAGGATGAAGGTCACATCACAGTGCAGGTTAGTATGAAACTGACACCCCGAACAGCAGTTACTGAGCAGCCTACAGGTGCCTGAAGCTGCTTTCCTATGAGAGGAACAGTTCATATATAACCATAAACAGTAGTTTAAGTCTAAAGGGATGTGCGCTCATGTTTGGTTGCATCAGATGTTTCTTCACTTTAGCCGCTAAGTCACATTTCGACAAAGTCAAAGCGCTTTTTCCATCTCTGATATCACAATATCTAACTTAAGGCACACTGTCATAAAGTCGCTGAATCCTGTCGCGACATTACAAAGTCAACAGCACACAAAACTAACATTTCATCGATTAGCTATACGCCAGGTGTTTCCACGCTAACTTGCTGTGCCGTTAGCTAACTTAATACCTTCGGTATCGAAGTTTCTGGAGCACCGCCGTCGTTTGCCGGAACATGGTTTTGTCAGGAGCTGAATTATCCAAGTATGTCGGCTTCCGGCACGGCTGTAAAATCACAGTTTTAATCAAACGCTGTCAGTAATTCCACATTATTTCGGGGGAGGGTGTCCTCTCATGCCGTGTGTAACACAGCTGAAACGTGAATTCAGTTGCGCACATAAAAACGTCCGTAACACCTGCGCAGATCGCGGATCTGACCGCCATTTTCTGCGCAGTTATACCTATCCCTCTACATTAGAGCTCTACAAGTACGCGCCGAGCGATTTTCAACACCCACAAGCGGAACTTCCACCTACAAACATGCCTGTTTTTGATTGGTCCGACTGGAATGAAGGAGAGATATGATTGGCTATATTTTCAAAACACTAAGGTTACCAAACCATGACTCGTATGGGGAGCTTTTGAAGGGCAGCACTATTATAATATAAGTCTAACACTAGCTAATATCAGACTTTAACTTTGTTAGCATTTCAAATATGGATTTCATTAATTTTAGCCTGCCGAAGGATTTCATCCATTATTTCCCCTTTAAGGTAATTCAACCTCTCTTCCGCCAGATGTCGCTGTAAGATCACGCTCGTGCAGTCACAGAGGTAACTCGGTTCGTAACTTCCTGTCTGTCTTTTTTCCAAATGTTCCACTCTGGCGTCCCAAAGTAGGAGAAAAGTGGGGAAACACGTATTATTAAAGTGCAACTGAACACCTTTATTATGAAAAAATGTGGCCAGTCCTCCACGTTTACTTCAAACTTACATTACATCACATTTACATAAATTACATCATATGCATTCACATAACATAGGCTACAAGTCCTAGTGTTTAGTGTTAAAGTCTGTTATTATTATTATTATTGGTGATTTTAATTTTGTTAATTTCATCACAATCTTCTTTTTCATGTTCCCTGAGACCATCAATCATTTGAGTGCCATCAAAGCCATAAAACCCATGTAAGACAATTTCACCAGGATACATAAAATCCATCCATTTTATATCTTCTTATTTAATACACACACTGTGTGGTCCTAGCTGGATTAATCTGCTGGTGGCCCCTGGGACACAAATGAACTGCGTGGCCCTTATTATCCTCTCAGTATCCCCACATTTTGTGCCAAGTGGACAGTATTCCACTGCCCTCGCTCCAGGCTTACTGTGCAGTAATGTGATTAAACACAAATTAATAAAAAAATATGCACCTTGTAAGGAAAATGTCATCTGAAATGATGTAGGTCTTAAAACCAGATCTTGACACAAGGGCCCCCTTCAAAACAGACTCCAAAGATTAGGTAATAAAGCAGGATCCACCTCTAGGTCTTCATCATCTCAGCTGATATTGAGCTCAATAGGTTACAGGTACTGACAAGCACCACAAACTGATTGCTACACAGTAAATGTAAGTTTTTTGGGGGACCCTGGAGATCTGGGACCCTGGGGCACTCGCCCACTCTTCCTAGTTGGTAACTCAGCCTTGTGCATTATAACCTTATTATATGGCTACGCCCTTAAATAAAATGGAGCATTTTCGATGTCTCTTGCATCATTTTACTCCTCATTTCAGCCTGATATTTTTGGTCCTGTGGGAAGCTTGAGCACATCAGCACGGATTTAACGTAGAGTTCACAGAGCCTGAATGAGGCGTCTTTGTGAGTTGTACGGTGGAGTGCGGCGGGGTGTAAAATTACCACTGAATCAATGCAATCACCTGAAATAAGGAGGTGCTTCTTATAGTTTATCCATCCAAGCTGTGTCCTTTCTCAGGGGCTGCCTCCTTTACGCTCTGCGCCTCAGAACCAGTTACGTCACTGGACGTCAACACCATCCCAAAATCAGTCACTGGTCTCTGTGGAGCAGAAGCAGGAATTAACTCAAGATGGAGCAGCTTTAACCTGCAAGCCGTCAGGAAGCACGTGAGAAACACTGTGTAAATAAAACAGTATGAAGAACATCATAGGTGCTGTAAGGATATAATATAGTCACTATAAACCTACAACTGAGAGCCACAGACTCCCGATGAGGTCTTACAGGATTAGAAAAGGAGCAGTGCTGTTAGTTCTCATTAGCGTGCAGACTCTCCAGCATCGTGCAAAACTTATTTCTTTCCAGCAGAAATTGCTCCGCCTGTATTGACAGCATCAGTATTCTGCCTTTACTTTTCCCTTTTTTTGAATATCTTTTGAGGCACCCACGGTCATCCCTTGTGTTTCCACTGACAGCATGTGGGAGATATTCCAGCAGCATGAATAGGAGGCCTTGGTGAGGAGGCAGGAGGGTTTTTGACAGAGCAGGAGCGTCCTCCAACGTGGTAGCTGGTTCCAAGATGCCAGTGCATGTTTATTATCAGCAAAAACCTTGATCACACAAAGCCGGGTGCAGCAGACATGCTGCAAAAATATTCATCTTTCAAAACTGATTGCATGAAAAGCAAAATGTGGCCGTGAGGTGACATAATTGCAGAGGAATTTAACTTGTTTCAAGTTTGAAACGCTGGGTTTCAGTGATTTCGTAACCCTGCTGCTTGCAGTAGTTATTCCCTCCATAATTTCGCATAATGCTGAGTGCAAACAACATATCTTCAATCCACAGGAGGTGAAAAAGCATTTTAGCAGCACGCATCTCGCCTCGTTAATTTGATGCGCTCCTGTTGAAGCAGGATGTTGAGGCAGGACACAGGACGATCAATCAAAAGTAAAACATTATGTGATTTGAAGGAAATAAAAAATGAGTTTTATTTCCACACGTTGGGTAAAAGCACGAGCTCGCTGCTGTTTTCCACAGGAGAGGACTGGTTTGTTTGCTGGATGTACACACACACATATTTCTGCACTTATTGGTACATAGGATTGTACTAGGCTGTGGAGACATTAGCAAAAAACAAGACATTTTTCATTTCATGGTGACTTTAAGGTCAAGCGAGGGATTACATACGCCTCTATAAAGGTTGGAAAGACTCTACCGCGCTCTGCTCTTAAAGCCCCTGTTTGAATAAAGTAGTAAATGCGTGGCGGTCAAGCTATAAACACGGCTGTTTTTTGTGTGTTCCTTATAAGCGGACAGTTTCACATGCACAAATATGGAACACAAACAACAAATCCCTAAGAGAAATGCAAATATAGCTTCCAAAACACAACGGAAAATCCACCGCTCTGCATGCAGTATACTGCGTGTTGTCAGGGCTGTGAGTGACTCGTGGCGTGTTGGTGTTGATGTGCTCCTTCCTCCAGGTAATCCACAGGATTTCATAAAGGTCTGGACTGTCCAGACGCTGGTTCATCCAGGCTTAAGCTATCCATCAGTGTCAGATGGAAAACAAAACCCCGGCTTCTCACGCTCTTCCTCGCGTCTGTCTTTTACAGCTCTGTCATCCGGCGGCAGTTTGCTGAGTGTGGATTGATTCTTCCTTCAGTAACACAGCGACATATTCTTACTGCTATTCAGCATACAGCCCGTCCACAGGGGTCTGCGGCTGTTTTTCAAGGCCTCATAGTTCCAAGAAGGAGAAGTCTCAATGATAAAGCACATAATGATATTTAAGAAAATATTGTGCTTCCAACTTTCCACCAGTTTGTGTTTGTCCCTTTCCTGTTTCAACATGACAGCTCTCCTGTGCCTCCGTCAGAGCCAGACCCATAAAGACACGCTTTTCCCAGTCTGGTGTGAAACTCCACTGGCCTGCACAGAACCCCGACCTCGACCCCATCCAACATTTCGGGATGGAAACATCGACCGCGAGTCCGTCCTTATCTGCCAGCGTCAGCGCTGGACCTCTCTGATGCAGCCAGATTCAAACATCTGCTGTGAATGTTGAAACCAGAGGAGCGGAGGCTGTTTCAGAATAAGATGTTCGACAGTCACATGTGGTTGTAACGCTTGGGTTTAGTTTCACCTGCAGCTGGGAAGGTTTGCACAAAAACAAATTACTACACTAATCTGCAACAACAATCCTCGTTACATCTTAAGCCCGACATGTATTTATATAGCAGCTTTTGTCCAAAGCAACATTGAGAAACCATCAAAAATAAGTGACCGTAGACTGTGAGCACATTTCAGAGGGATTCTGTTAACCTTATTTGTCACCCTTAAATCTAATGCCACTGACCCCTTAATCCATTTCCTTGTCCATAACTCATTTTACTTAAACCTTTTTTCAGGCGTTCTATTAACCTTCAAATATGCAGCACATCTGATTTAAAGATATTCAGCTTTTGCTCACTGAACCGATGAATCAATGAGAATGTGGCATCCTGAAATTCAGCAAGAACACAAGTCTACAGCTGTGTTAGCAAACGCTCTGTGAGGCTGCGCTTAGACAAGTGATGCGCTATGCTAGATGCTAACCTCATGCATGCAATGACCAATTACCACGAAGCACAATGTACAGCTGTGGCTGATGGGAAAGTCGTGCGTTTGCAGGTATTTGGTCATGAACAAAAGTTCTTCATCACTGAAATAATCCAGCAATCATTACATTTCTGCCATTGTTTGACATTACGGGTCCTGCAGTAACTGCTTTCAATGCACGTGTGCAACCACAATTGCACATAAGATAAGATAAGATAAGATAAGATAAGATAAGATAAGATAAGATAAGATAAGATAAGATATGACTTGATGCTGGGGAAATTAAGATGTTACAGACAGAAAACAAAAAGACGTAGAAAAAGAAGAAATAGACAATAAAAAGGATCCGTATGAACTACATATATGCACATTATATACAAAAAAGTATAAAATAACATTGCTAATGAAAAGTTCTGAATTGGTAAGAGAGGGACTGGTGGATCGTGGACAATGCATCGGCCAGTCACCTGCTCACTGCTCAGGTTTATCGCCTCCCTCACAAAGGGTGAATAAAGGTTGGGTATCTGATATAATAAATTATGATGGGGTGTTTGCACTTGAAGTTCGGTCCATCTCAGGGAGACAGAGCTTTCTCCCTCAGTTCAGCCATGTGACACAGGCCTTCCTTTGCGCCCGGTAATAGGAGCGAGCAGGGCGCAGATATTTGTGTATGAAATCATATTTTACTGAATGAAATGAGCTGTAATTTTGAGATATTGAACAATATCCTCCAACATTTCCGCATCCCTGAAATTGGATTGATTTGGGAAATGTGTTTTGGAATGAAGCTGCTTCAGACTGCACAGCAACACGTGTTGAAGTATGAAGCCATTTGATGTCAGCCATTACTGGATGTGCTGCTGAGGCAGGAAGCGGCAACAAGAGATTGAAATGTTCTCTGACGTCTGGTGTCCTCGCCACAGATGCAGCAGGTATTTAGACAGGATGAAAGTAATTTTGCAGACATTAGAGTTCTGTGTCTGGACACATTTTGTGATAAAAGGTAAAAATCTGTTATGCTGAGTCTAATTAATAGCTGTATGATATGAAATATTGAGTTGCTTTCACAGTGCAAGTCTCACAGGGCTCCTTGCTTGGCTACTAGCCGATCTGACACGGCGTTGCTCTTTTTGCTCCGAAATGTCAATCTCTCCCCAGACTGTTTCATTAGCGCACATTTTAGATGGATAGTTGGCCCTGGGTCTGCACTCCCATCCCATCCACTTTCCTCCTCACCTCTGGGGCCAATTAGGGCACTGGAGCTGAAAATAAATGAAACGCGGTGGCAAAACAGCGTTTACTTCAAACCCTCGCACTTAATTTGAAGATCTCTCTCTCTGATCTGAAGTTGAATTAGCAGGGTGATATTCCCTTTGATCTCGCAGGTTTTGCATTTGTTGCCAACAGTCAGCGCCGAGTGCGTGGATGCACGGGGCGAACACGCGCACGCACACGCAAAGAAAGTGCACGGACAGTGCAGACAACAACACAAACACACAGAGCGTGGCCGCTGACAAGGCATGAATTCTAATGGTGACCCAGAGTTACGAACAACAAGCACCGAAACTTCACTAACATCTCCTCCACAAAGCTAAAGACGTTCCTCCCGTGTCTCAGTACGTGAATTGAAGCATATAGAAGAGTGGAGAAGCTTCCTATGGACGCTGTAGTTGTTGTTTCCCGAGGCCGCGGTGAATCCATTGTAACTGCTGTGAATCGAGGTCAGCACTTAAGTTTGTTCACGGCCTTGGACGGCAGTTTGATAAACAGACTAGCTTATTCTGAGCTCTCACCGGTGTCACCCACTCTTCCTCAGTGGATGAGGAGCATTTGATAATTAAAAGACAGGTTTTTATAACTCTAACCTTAATGTTAAAACTTAACCCCAAAAGTGAAAACTGGCCAAAATTTCCAAAAATGTCCTCATTCCATTCGTCCAAAGCTCATATCGGTCTCTGCAAACATGGAAGAAAAACAGCACAGACGAGCAGCAATAAAAGCTTCATATGAGTTTATATAACATGTAGCTTGATGGAGCTAACACACACTCCCTTCACATGCACACAAACACACACACACCACAGACAGACAGTCACCTATGTCCTCCCGGTTAAATCCGGAGCGTCGATCGAGTGTTTGACACTAATCTGGACGGATGGTCTGGACAGACGCTCGCCCGCGTACCTCAGACTCAGATGGCTCTCCTGACACACAGCCTCAGGCTCTGCCGTTTCTGTTTGGACTGCGGTAAAATTTTTTTAAGCAAAACATCACACACACACACTCACACACACACACACACACACACACACACACACACACACACACACACACACACACACACACACACACACACACACCCATTGTAGCCATCCAAGCACCAGCGAAGCGCACCATTGTGTGTTCAAGGCACAGGAAATCAATAACACGTGAGGCCACTGGGTTTGAAACATTATTGGCTGTAAATTCTCTTGTTCAGGTGTTGTGGCTTCAGTATTGAGCCGTTTGCTGGCTGCTAACAGTCCTTCAGTGTGTGTGCATGTCGCCATCGTGCTGGTTTTGAATGGGATTGATTCTTGTGCCCATGCCAGGATACTTCAACACAGAATACAGACAGCTGAATTTGACTTATAATTAAAATGAACACCCAGCAGATGTCTAAACTCTGCATGCAAATTTAATGAAATTTGTTCAGTATGGGGTTATAGAGTATGTCATGTGTACTGTAATGTGTGTGCTGTGAGTGCAGAGCCAAATACAACCCAAAGGAGACTCGAAGGTAAACACACACTCTTCATTTCACCTCGGGCAGAGTGGAAGGACTTTTGTTGTGACTGTAAGTGCAGTGATTGTGAAGTGAAGTCCAGCTGAGGAGAATTACTGCACACTGCGCTTCTTCACAACACTGTTTAACAGTCAGCACGCTTTGTATGCAGGTTTTCAAAGCTGGAATCATTTCATATATTTGTTAAATGCCACTATGTGTAGGACTTGTCTCATTTCAGTGGTTTAACCAAGAACAGCTGCGATTACTTCTGCAAACAAAAGCTAAAAGCACAGACTGTGTAAAGCATGGGCGTAGTCTCCGTCATGTTTCTAAAGAGACGTTGCCGTTGCCATCTTTGTGCCTGACTCCAGCTAAGAGGTGGAGCGCAGGTGGAACTGGGACGGGCCGAATGAATCCTCGTTGCTTAAATTTAGGGGCTACCTGTCACTCAATGCAGCTATGTGCATAATTATGCATAACTTGAAGCCTTAATATAATTTATAATCGTGGCAGGTTGTTTATTTCTGCTGTGAAGTTTAATATGAAGGCCTATGGGGACCGACTTGCTTTTGGAGCCTCAAGTGGCCATTTGAGGAACTGCAGTTTTCATCAAACTAGCTTAAAAGGTGCTACAAATAATAAATTAATTTTAAAAATTACACATGAACTACACTGATCTGCATTGTGTTACAGTCGCTGCAGGAGGTTTTGAGATCACACAAAATACTGATTGAAAGAGATTTAACCTGCATATCAATAAAGCAGAATTTGCTTAAAATTGGGGAAAAGATTCTAAAAATGTTGTAATAAAACATTCAGGTTAAAACTGGGGGCTTAATTTTCAAATCTATCTATCTATAGGACATTTTCTCCGAGGTCTGGGGAATAAGTGAAGGCTCATATCGCGCTCTCTGAGTTCAGTATGTGGGAGTTTTTCTCCTGTTTGAGGAGCCTTCCCAGCAGCCTTGGCTGTGACCTCCAGAGAGGACGGATAATAACTTCACTGCAATGAATGTTCAAAGTTAGTTTGCCCTCCACCCACAGCAATATCTCCAATTTCTGCATTTGCTTTCAAGCTTGCACTCTCATAGTCCCTTAGACTTTCTCTTGCACACACACACACGCACGCACGCACACACACACACACACACACACACACACACACACACACACACACACACACACACACACACACACACACACACACACCACGTCTATCGCTGCATCTTTGTGTGTGCGCATCCAGCCGGTCTCATTCTCCATATCTGTGCATATGAGATTCAGTCTAATCCTACACGGAGTATGTGTATATTTACCTTCTGCCTCTGCCCTCCAAGCAAAAGAATATATAATATATATAGAAAGTCATTTATTTAATAGATTTCACCTTCATATTTTCTTGCTAGTTCAGCTAAATTTCACCAAATGTCCAATATCATATCTGGGATTTTTAGAAGAATTAAAGGACATGTATGAGTCTTTGAAGCTGCGCTGATGAACATTCTTATAGTAACAGTTAATTAAACACTATTCAAGCCAAAATCAGCAGAATGAACACCCGACTCTGCAGCTACTCCCTCAAACTCCCTGTATGTTACCCGCTCAGCACCAAGCAGCAGACAGACAAAGTTAGCAAGCAGCTACTGAAGAGAGTGGAACATGCAAGGCAATTCATGACTGCAAAAAATTTAATTCAGTGGTTTTTCAGTGATAAAGAAAATGACAAAGCTGTGAGCTTATTTCCAAGAGAAATGGATCAATTCTGGATAAATTATCAGTGTGGATTCGCTCACGGTGATGAAAAAGGTAAAAAAAAACATGCTGAAGCTGATGAGTTGCGAGGACAAATGTGCTCTTCGGTGGAGTTCAGATGCCCAACAACTACTACTCCACTCTGCAAGAACAAAAGCAGAAGAAGAAGAACAGACGCAGTGTGAAACTACAACTACTGCGACTCCTTTGCAGAGCGTGTGGGCGGCGCTGAGTGAGGCCCTGGAAGGATGTAAAAAGTGAAATGGCCCTTGATGGGAAAAAGGCTCCCCATCCTGACCGTAAAAAGAAGCAGAATCCATCCAGCAATTATGTTTCCTCCTAAACGCATCATGAGAAAACATTTAGGTAAGAAGCAACACATTTATTAAAGTCAGCAACATTAACAAACGACTGTGGCAATAGATCCTTTATGATTTGACATTTCTGTGTCCTCCAATGTTGCTTTCATTCAGCCTCAGTGTGCGCTGCATTCTTTATTGCTTTACATGTATCCTCGTCTCTTTTATCTTTTTCTCTTTGTTTGGTGGAGTTTCTCGACAGGGCAAATGCTGAGGATGCTTTCAATTTCATGTCTGATGCGGAGCAACATTATTTCATCCCAGGCTCATCTGCCGTCGCTGTCAGCCTCCACGCGTGAACGTCACTGAGCGTGAATGTTCGGTTTGAACCCGTGAATTGTTTTTCTGTTTGTTAAAGTGTAGCCTGCATTCTGCACACAGCAGAATTGTTTCTGAACAACTGTCACGCCGATAAAGTCGTCGACTCAAATTGAACTGTATGAAACGACCACAGATTGACGGGTGTTTGCCAACACAGCGGCGTGCTTCCACCTGCTGCAGCCTTGCTGTAACCTTGTTAAATATTTCATATCTGCCAATATGTTTCTGTGTCACACTTTTGAAGTTGTGTCATCGAGTTTCACAGGGGTGAAATTTTCAGCGGATTGTTTTTTCTTTTATTGTTTTGCTTCGCCTTTTTTCCGCCACAACAATGTCAATTTAGCATGCATCGCTCATCAAAAGCAACCTTGTCTGCCAGCTGCTGAGCAGAAAGCTCCTCTTTCAGAGCCTGACTGTTGTCATACATTTAAATTATTCATCCGAATTTTAATAGACAGGAATATGATTATATAGTTTGACAATGAAGAGGAGGGGGCAGAAGAGGGGGGAAAAATCCTCCAAAATTCATTTCAAACATTCATGCATATTTAATAGGGTGGGTGCCAAGACTTCACACAGCAGTATAATCCCAATATGTGGCAAGTCGTTATCGCCATCATAGGCAATATGCAATAATTCTGCTGCTGTGCACCTCTTTGGAGGACCAAACAGGCTGGTGCTGGTGTTCAGCAACCGAAAAAAAACAACTTCCAAAGTCAAAACCACAACCTCAACACACACACACACACACACACACACACACACACACACACACACACACACACACACACACACACACACACACACACACACACACACACACACACACACACACACACACACACACACCTTCCTCTCAGATTTCTGATCCCTTCACTGCCTCACTTTGTACTTGACAGCACTCCAGTCCTCACTGTTGCATCTCCGCTTTCTGATGGGTGTGAATGGGTGATGGGTGGGTGAGGCGTCCCATCCGGTAGCATCTCTAAATGCACTGCAGTGTGTGTGTGTGTGCGTGCGTGCGTGCGTGCGTGCGTGTGTGTTCGCCCCTCCCTGCAACCTCTCGACAACCCCGGCGCCTCGGAGAGAGGTGGCAAAGTACAAATGAGGTTTTATCCGCAACTTTTTCCAAACTCTTGAGACGCTCGATGTCAGAAGAGAAATATTCATCAAATGGCACAATGGTAAATGCAGAAGTTTTTTTCTGCCTCTCACATGTGGAAATTCTTAATTGTGGCTCTCCCAGCGTGTAGAAGTGATCAGAAAATATGTCAGAGGAAGCGTTCAATAATGAAGTAGAGCCGGGAGAGCTGTTAAAATACAAACACACGGAGGAGACGGGCTGCGTGGAGGTGCTGAGGAGGGCTAGGCGGGATGATGTAAACCCTCATGGGCTTTCCCCAACGGGGCCATGAAAAAGACATAAAGAAAGAGCGGTGATAGGGGAAGAGCCAGACTCACAGCTGCTTTATTTGCATTTGCACCTTAAAGAGGATCATCTCCTCTTCTTCTTCTTGTGTGTGTTGTGATATAAGCTCATTGCGCTGGTGGTCTCATTGCCGCTGAGCTCATAGATCATTCATTAGCCTGGTTCAGTCAACAGGTAAGACACAGGTTACTGAGAGCTCGTGTGTAGATATTTATGCCTCGCGCTGTGTCGCGCTTGCATTAATCATATAAAGTTAGAATAAACAACACAGCTGACAAAAGGTCAGTTTTTCCTGCTGACAGTGGAAAACTGCAGACGCAGAGCAGCATTCATCTGGAGTTGTGTTTCTGGCCACAAAGCAGATCTAAAACGACAAACACTCTCCTAATTGCTCTGTTTTTGGTCTCCACCACCTACTGAGGGACATGTCTGGCTCTTCAGCTGCTAAATACTGCACTCCACCAGCGGAGAGACAGAGTTAGCCTTTGTCTGCGCACAGACAGATCAGAGCTGGTTTGCTGTAAACAATGTCGGTGAAACCACTGAAACAGGTATGAGGATGTGATGGAGCCAGAATAATAAGCTGCAGGCATTAAACCAAAACAATGAGCTAAAACATGCACGTGGTCCAGTTCTCTGGGGGTTTCTAATTATGAGTGAGCCCTTTCACACTCATGTAGAGCAGCTTTAAGACCAGCTGACCTGCTGACTGTTGACGTGTATGCATGCTCTGTGTCAGCATTACAGGAACTAATTAGTAGGTAATCTGGACCTGTTCTCACGGAAAGACGAGCAAAACAAATAGTTGTTATGCAGCCATGAATCCGACTGAGCGACCTTGTCCTTGTAATAAAAAAATGAACATTGGCCGACCGGGGCCGACTTCGCAGGAAGAGGCGCAAAACAGGCACCGACAGAGCTGTTGGTCACCCTTTCATAAAACCATGGGCTGTTTTTGATGGTTGAATGCTTTGATTTTTGGGTTGAGGCGCATTTTTAGCTCAAATTTCTACACATATAACTCCAGACTGATTCTTAATCCACAAAGTGACGTGCATACTAACTAACACATTACCATCAGCAACGCTGCTAAAGAATATATTTCAAACTCGGGCTGCGAGGTGCAGCATGGACTTCCCATCTGGTGCAATAAAAACTGTGTTGCAGCTTTTACAGTTTGACTCCAATTTACGTTCACATTTACAGCTGTGACATATCCGACTTTCCTTCCCTGTATAGATTCTGTTGGTCAGGGTAAGATAGGAGCGGATCACACGCAGCGCTTTTTAAATAACAAGGCAGAAAATGACCCTTTTCATACTCTACTGAGCAAAGTAATGGTGAAATGACAAGTGGTTACCAGCCAGAGTGGTTCACTCAGAGAAGACCCTGTACCAGCTGTGGTTTAATGTGATTCATCTCTTACAAAGACAGAAAATACAGATGATTTGAAACTCTGGAACGCTTCAACGTTTATTTTTTACCCCAAAAAAGAGTTCAGGTGAGCTGTTTGGAGATGCTTGTAGTGCCTGACCATTTCGAAATGCTGCTGAGTCTGAACAAGCCCCCTGTCACCCGTTGGAGAGCCAGCGTCCAGCAGCCACCTGCTTCCCATGAGCCTCTGGTGGGCTGTTGGCCCCCATTCATGAACGTGGGGAAATTACACATGTAGGCTCTGACCTGGACAGCCAGATAATGGGCAGCACGCATAATTAACCCGGAGAAGGTTTATTAGCCCCGATGGCACCCTGCGCATGGTGTGGAGGTGTGTGTGTGTGGGGGGGATGTGTGTGTGCGTCATGTATGTGTGTGGGAAGGGAGACATTTGAGGTGTGCATGAGAATAGAAAAGAAAGGAGGAGGCACGTGTGCGCGCTCACACTGCTTTTTTAGCGAGGCGCTGTTTGAGCGTTAGACCTGGAAAATGAGGATATTCTTTAAAAATGGGGATGTTTCTGAAACAGTGAGGACATTTGGAAACTGAGGACAGAGGACTGTTTGAGATTAAAGGCGAAGAACAGGATTAGGTTTGAGGTTAAGGTCCAGGTTAGGCTCCCACACTTGTTTGTAAGTTATATTTAATAATTAGACCTTACAAACCCATTTTCATCCATAAGCAGGTGGAATGAAACCGCGCTTACCAACACAAACTGTACAGTATCTCAAATGTAGACGCTATCTGTCAGTTTGTCAGCAAAACTCTGAATTAAAATATGCAATATATACAATTATTATATTTATTCTGAGTCAAACTGTCAGTGCAATAAAGAATAAGGACGTTTCTGGATAATGGATAAAACAACTGTGTCTGTCTTTTTGTATGTAATAGTCAGAAGCCAGTGTGTGCCTGGTGATGAGATACAGGACGTGTTCAGTGTGTGTGTGTGTGTGTGTGTGTGTGTGTATGCACTGATGTGTGCCACCTCATAGTGTTTGCTCAACAAGCCCTTACACAGTAAGCAGAAATGCTGTTAATATGAAATTCAACCTCCCGTCTGTGATGAAACCTCTCATTCAAATTCATCATCACTCACTGCTTTAGTTCCATCAATCATCTGTTTTTTTCTCTGCACTGACAACAAAGTGAATCTCGTTTGGAAGCAAAACAATTACCCGGGCTCTGTCACAGATAGGTCTGCCGAGTGCCTCAGCTCCTGTGAAAGTATGCCAGGTTTTTGATGCGTCTCTCCCCGCTTCCCTCCGCCTCCCCCGCCTCCCCCGTCTCATGGAGATGTTGGCCGGCTATCGCTGTTGGCCAGTCGTCCCGCTGTTTGAGATGTGCTCCCTGTGCTTCAGTCTGGAGGGAAACGGTGACAGGCTTATCTCCCCTGACGCTCACTCACCTGGAAAAAAGGCAAAAAAAAAAAGAAGAGGCTGAAGGGGTTCTCAGCCTCACTGAGCACCTTCCTCCAGAGCTGAAACCCACACTGGAAAGAAAGTCAAGAATATGCTTCATCGGGAATTAAGTGTGTACACTAAGAGAGAAGGCTGACGTTTTAATAAACATTAAAATATTATTCTCTCTTGTGCGTTCAGGGAAGGATGCAGGAGGACGTTCTGGCAGCTGGGACGTAACGTTCAAGTTCCTCATTTCAGAACACACCAGTTGACTTTCTCATCTTCCCAACCGCGCAGGAAGTGGTGGCCAGAGCAGAGAACCACAGGACGCAGGGCTCAAGTTCAAGGACACAGTTTCACACAAAGGCTGTTTGATGTGCCGTAGATGTGATAATTAAACACTGATATAGAATTAAGACAGATTTCTTTGAACCGCATTGCCCTTACAACCTCGGCACACCTGCAACAGCACAGCATGCAGACTATACACGCCAACAGCATTAAAACCAGGATGTAAAAAAGCTGAATTTGAATTTGAATCAGCCAATAGAACTTCTTCTCTTTATCTCCATCCATTCATCATCATCATCATCATCATCATCACCGGTGTCTTACTTCAATTACTGAGACACTACTGTGGTCACATCCAGCAAAAGTCACATAGACTTCAAATCAGCAGCTGGTCTGAACAGGATTTGTTCCCCGTTACTGATTTTCACAGAGGTGGTGCGTGAAGCCCTCCTCACTGTTTGTCTACAGGACATGTAAATATGGATTCAGCTGCTTGTTTGTGAGGAACAGCTGATGCACTTAAAAAGAAACTATGTTTATTCACGTCCATGGCGCTGCTGGGGCTGCAGGTACAGGTGAACGCTTCGTGATGCTTTCACGATCACCGAGACTTTCATTAACACCTTGGCCCTCAGGTTTCCATGGAAACAAGCTTGGCAAGCGCACACGCGTGAACGTCTTGGAGAGAGGATGGCCCGTCTTCTCACTCTGTGACAGTGTGTGTGTGCGTGAGAGAGATAGCATATGGCAGCGGCAGCATGCGCACGAGTGTGTCACTGAGTCAATATATCTGTGTGTGAGAGACCACATTCTCAATGTGGCTGCACGTGCGTTTTCATGATGCTCATACACGCCGTTATGCTGCATATTTGAGCATGTGTTCGCCTCATATTTGTGTGTGTGTGTGTGTGTGTGTGTGTGTGTGTGTGTGTGTGTGACAGTGTTTGGGTGACTGCTTAGGCATTTGCATGCGTGCATGCATTAGCATACATTAAATTATGTTTATGCAAGTAAGCAAATGTACAAACTGCAAGAGTGTGTTTGTGTTTATCATCGTGTGTCCACAGTTGTTTACATGCATACATGCGGCTCTTTGCTGACGTGTGTGCGCGCGCATGTGCGTGCGTGTGTGGTTAAAAAAGAGAAAGGTTGCAACTGTGAACGTGAATTTTCATATTTTTGAACGTTTGGGTGCGTGACATCAGTGTGTGTCTGTTCATATCAGAGTGACTTGAGTGTATACAGACATTCTCACACTGTTGAGTATTCATGTGCAAAAGTGTGTGTGTGTGTGTGTGTGTGTGTGTGTGTGTGTGTGTGTGTGTGTGTGTGTGTGATCATGTATGACAGAGAAAGAGCTAAGTAAGTAAGTGTGCATCTTTGCAAACACGTCTTTATTCTCTTATCTGTGTGTCTGGCGCGTCTGCACGGGTTGATGGACATACAAATGTGTGTATGCATGTGCGTGTGTGTGTAAGTGTGTGTGGCGGCAGTGTGATGGGTAAGCATGCCAAGGAGAAAAGTAAACAACCAGTTTGAAGATGTGCAAAGATATCCACTTAATCTTCTTCCTTTTTTGCTGATCACTTTCCTTCTCTTTCTCATGCAGACACACACACGCGCGCGCGCGCACACACACACATCTGTCGCTCTCGTTGCATTGAGCGCTCGTGTGTTCGTCACCAGTCGGCAGCTGGCGGCGGCATCCTTCACTATCTCACCCAGCAGACGATAATTACTCTCCTGTGACATTTCAGCGCTCAAAAAGAGAAATTTCATTTGACCAGTTTGACCAGTTTGGACGGCCATCGAACACTCCACACACACGCGCGCGCGCGCGCGCGCACACACGCAAATGCAAAAACACACTAACACCATTAACTCCAGTCGAGCGCTGCCTTGAGGGAAAGGAAAAAACAAAAACCAAAGGCTAATGCAGACCTGAGGCGAGTCGGAGGACTTTCACATACATGTCCATTTGCGCCAGCTTTGATCTCGTTGGCGTTATTAATTAAAGTCCGCTCTACCTGCACGCATGCGCGCGCGCGCGCGCGCACACACACACCTCTCGCTGTCTATTTTTCTGGCTCAACTTCTGTCACTTTGGATTTCTCACCCTCACTGCCTTTCAGTCCTCCATTGTCACCTCCTCTTCCTCTCCCCCTCTCTCTCCTCGCCCTCCTCCTCCTCCTCATATGAGGCTCATTCTCATTTTGATCATGTGATCATGTGATCATCTGGTCCTTCACCTCTGCAGCCCTGTCTTTGCTCCTCCACATGGACCAAATCTGACATATTTGTACCAACTTGTCAGCAGCTGAGAATGAATCCACTTTGGTTTCTGGCTGCATGAACTTTGCTTTGTGTGCCAGATCACCTGCCAGATGTAGCTTCTCCATCTGATTACCAGTAAACGGATGCCTGGTGTTCGTCATTACTGCTGGACACAAACGTACCTGCACACATGGTGGACAGTGATCAGAAACCTGAATAAGAGGACGCAGTTTCAACACCAGATTAGAGCTTAAGCAGGCGTCTGAAACCAGGATAGGAGGCTCATAACTGATGGAAACACAGTCCCTCATCCTTCCTTGGTGTCTCTCTGATCGCCTGTCTATCCCTCACTTCAGTTCTTTTTGCTTTCATTTCACTCTCTCTCCCTTATTATCATCTTCTTCATCGCGCTGTCTCTCTTCTTCTGCTGTTGTCTTCCCCTTTGACCCTCTTACGTTTTGTCCCCATTCTCGGCGCGTCTGTGTTCTCCTGTTCTCTGTTTTTCCGTCTCACAGTCCTTCTTTCACATCGTACTCTGGGTTTCTGTCTCTCACTTCCATTCAGTTCAGGTCTCTCTCTTCACCTCTATTATTCAGTTTCTTTCATTTTCACTCTGTCTCTGGATTTAAAGCTCCATTCATTTTCCGCATAGGCAATGTGGGGTTCGTGACAGTTGGAGCACTTAAGATGCTCCGAAGGATGTGTTAACTTTTCTGGTTAAATCATGAGTACAAAATACAAAATAAAAGCATCTTGTCTCCACACATATAAAGAGAGAAGTGGTCTATGAGTCCCAAGGTGAATCTCAGTGAAGAACATCCAATCACTGTGCTTAAACGTCTGTTACATGCACCACTAACTCTGAGCTAATGTGAAATTACGTCCATCAGTGTAAATTCAGGGTCAGTTTTGGAAGAATTCAGCAACTGTGGGGATATTTTTTGCTCCCAGATGCAAAAATAATGCAATTTGAATTTGCTGCAGCTCTGATTTATGCAAAGGATCTGACTTTCCTCGATCAAAACCCCAGTCGAGTCTCATGATGTAGTTTTTGGAGCTATCTGCCATAACAAACTGTCAGGGGAAAAATATTTTTTAGAAATGGAGCTGAAATAAGTGAAACTGATGGCCGTAAGATCAGCTGATGTTAGACTGAACAGATAGGATTCAAGTACCTCGTGTGGAGCCTGTATGAGGGCTGAACGCTGCCCCTCGGCCACACAATTTGTTGCTTGATGTCTCTTATCATGATACGCTGATGACACACTGTTGTATCTCTCTGAAGGTAGCCCAATCCAGAGCTCCAATTAAAGAACGCATTAAAATGTCCTCCAACTTAACTATGACAAAAATGACAGAAATCCTTTTTATTAGTCCAGATAGTCTCATGCAGTTACTCAGATTTTACCTTGCCATTCCTGTAATATTAGCTGAAAAAATGCCCATCCAAGGCACACTCAAGGCGAACTGAAAGCAGTGCGTTTGGAGTAAATGCATGATTTTGGTCTCTTTTGAAATATAACACTCTGAGGTTTCATCCCCAGCTGTCAGAATTACTGTAAGTGCTACTGCTATTGAGTAAAAGAAGGTTGAAGTAGACAGATTTTATATATATATTTTTTTGCAAATAGATGCCTGCAGATGACGATATCTGGGCCAGCTTAGCTTGAAAGCACAGTGCGACCACAGCTTGAAGCCTTAACCTGGTCCAAGTTCAATAAAAACTGATCACAATGTCACAAAAAAAAAAGAATATCTTACACATGTTTTGCTCATGGTATGTCTTATTTATTTCTCTAGGTAAATGTATTTAGTATATTTATTGTATTAAATTCTGTGTAATATCACTAATTGTCAGAGTGCAATGGCCATCTTAAGACCAACATGTCGCTTATACACGCACGCTTACTGAAGCTATAACAGAGAAAACATGGAAGGTTAGCATGTCGCCAGCTAACTTGGAACGATAGAACAAGTTTTTCCTGGATTATTACAGTGTTTTGTACTAAATATTTCACTGAATTGGATTGTTTACCGACGTAATGGGACTATTTTTGTCAGAATGAACTGCTGGTTTACGAAGAGACTTTTCTAATCACTTGTTTGTTGTTGGTGTTTTTTGTACCCATTTGTTTGCTCCTTTGCTCGATTCTACACAGTTTACCGTGAGCTGTAACATTTAACAGCGTCTTTGTGCGTTTTTGCTGTGTTTAGGTTTCATGTTTGTTTGTGTTTTTATGCTGATTTTGCTCTTTTGGGACAATAAAGATCTGAACTGAACTGTTCTTTCTTACTATTTATACAGTCATTTCCATCTCTCTCCACCAGCCCTCCCTCCCCTCTTGCTCTTCATCCTTATCCTCTAACTATTACTTCCTCTCTCACTCTTACTTTGTCTCTATGTCTCTTTTCGTCCGTCTCTATCCTCTGACTGGCCTTGCGTCTCTTTCTCTTTCTCTGTGTTTGACTCTTTCTCCCTCTCTTTATCTCTGTGACTCAGTCCTTCCTTGGGTCTGTCTTTCCATGTCTGACTCACTCACTCTCTATTTTAATCTCTCTCTCCGTCGACTCTCCCACTCTTTCTTTTTCTGTCTCAGTGTACAAATCTTTCTGTCTGTGTCCTTCATTTCCTGTTTTACCTCTCTGTCTCGCTCTCTCCTCCTATCTGTCTGACTCTACCAGCCCTTTTTTGTTGCGCTGCCTCTGTGTCTCTCTTTCCTCGTCTCTTTCATGCTGTACATCTCTTTCTGTTGCCCCGTTCCCTCTCCAAACATCTCTCCTTTCAATAGGCGTCTCACTCTGTCTGCACTCAGTAGTCACACCGAATATGGGCACAAATCCTCCTCAGCCTTTTCTGTCTATCATCCTTCTCCCTCTGTGTACAACCTGATTGACTTAGAGCCCACCCCCCGCCTCCACACACGCACACACACACACAGACACACACACACACACGCACACGCACACGCACACGCACGCACACACACACACACACACACACACACACACACACACACACGCACACACGCACGCGCACGCGCACGCACGCACACACACACACACACACACACGCACACAAGCACACGCTCCTCCACAAGCACTCACTCCACGCATATGTAGCCGAATTAGCCTCGGATGCCCGCGGCGACTTCCATCTTAATAAGTGCGTTGTTTATGGGCCTATAAGCAAAATGTTGCCTGCACAGCTCATTACTGCTGAGTGGGGAGGGAAACTCCCAGGGGGCAGTGCATGCACACACACACAGCACTGACTGGTTTCACTCCTGTATCCTATGTACAGTCCTGACAATAGAATAGTCGTTTCACAGTCGAGGCAGTCTGATGTTTTGATGCTGCTTGACGCAACTAACGGGGACGACTTTTGGCTTCTTCATCGGAGGAAAACTCCTTCATTGGACTGTTAGAGCACCATCTGGAAAAATGCTGCAGAGCATCTGGATAAAGCTGCATTTATTACTTCACAGCTGATAACTTATGTACATTTCCAACTTATTAGCATTTGTAACTGCTAACGACATGCTCATTTCGCTGATGGCTTTTTAGAAAGTGATAAAACCCATGGGCATTTATTAATGACCAACATTTAACTTAATGGATTGTTAGGTTAAGTGAAACTTACATATATTAAAACCTTTATTTATTGTTGTATTAAACTGTAAGTTTCAGCTAGGTGTACCTACGTGAAATAAACTGGTAACTGAATGTACAAATGTCTTCTTAAAGTGATATCAGTATCTTTAAAGGGGAAACTGTCAGCTCATCCATCCATTCAGTTCTGTTTTTGTAACCCGCTTGGCTAAAAAGCTTTTTTTCTGACTCAATCTGTTCCTCTTGGCAGCACAGAGAAAGTGAAGCAGTCAGCGTGAATCAAGTCTGACTTCCATAAAAGCAACATGCATGCGTCTAGGATTACACCTGTTAACTCAACATTTCAGCACGTCCGAGATGAAGGTTGTTGCATCATTTAAGCACTAACATGCACTCAGAAAAGGTCTCAAAGGTGCCACGCGCAGTAATTCAGCTATTGATCATCCTTCTGAAGCCCAAGCTGGACCACCTTCACATCATCTTAAGCACTTTTCTCTTACCTTTACTTTCACTGTAACATTAAGCTGCATGTAGAAACATAGAAAAACACCCAGTATTTTGTGAGTACCTGAAAATTGCCCTTTTAAAGATCACGCCGGTGTCAGTGCTTGTAAGCAGTGCTGTTTTTGGGCCTGTTTTTTCCAAATCTCCAGATGCCCTTTGGTTTCAGCTAATTTCAGATGTGAAACTTGGTTGTCTAATAAATCCTCCCGGTGGTGTGGGATGATAGAGGCTGGACATTCAGCAACCAAATGCAACGCAAAGTTATACTACTCACAAACTAAACTCGAAAGACAATCAATTAAGTGGTGATGTAGAAGGAAGTTGATAGTTATTTGCATTTAAAGAGACAGTTACAAAGATTTTTGCTATTACAATTAGTCATTGGGCAGACGCTTTTATCCAAAGTGACGTACATGTGTATTCACACACCGCTGGCAGTTTTGGGGTTCAGTATCTTGCCCAAGGAAGCTTCAGCATGTGGACTGCTGAGGCCAGGTATCGAACCACTGACCTTCTGATCGGTGGGTGACTGCTCTACCTCCTGAGCCACAGCCGCCCCGGCTTTGGCTTGGTTGACTTTGGACAAAGAAGAAAGTTCAAACTAGCTAAACACACCGAACTTGCTATCACAGCATGACCACGGCTGCAGACCCGCATGCTAACAAGTAAAGAAAAAGCAGTCAGCAAATAATCTTTGCAAAGTGGCCACGTTATGGTTTCACTATAAAATATCCCAAAGTGGAGGAGATCTGGAGTGAAGATGATTACACTCTCTACTGAGGATGGTTCTTTGAATATCATGATGAATAATTGCTGCAGGTATTTTGAGGTACCAGACCGAATACCATAAACAGACAAGTCCGTCAGAACTGAGGAGATAATTTATGAGTCTCCACGTTGCCTTTGGCGGAAAACAGGCAGAGGGAGTTGCTCTTCCATTACAAACAGAGATCAGAGTTTCTAATGATGGAAAAAAGGTGAAAAGGGTTAAATGGTTGATAGAAAATTACTTCCAACATGTTTATCCCTTTGAGAGAGGGGGAGGGAGACAGCAGAGGGAAATGTAGTCAAACAACAGCACCAGTGGTGTGAAACGGAAAAGATGGGTTGCCTCTAAGATGTCACCATTGATTTATGGCAACAATACCACAATTTCACAGTTAATCTCTTGTTAAAAACGATGTTTTAAAAAGGGAAATTGTGTTTACGTGGTCACCAGGATGCCTCATTACAACAAGTGATTGTGATGTATCGTTTAAGGCTCCTAAGTGATTAACAGTGAACTTAAACAGTTGTACCAGCAATCATTTGAGCAGTTGTCACATTTTCCAGATATCTCAGAGCAGCTCGAGCAGTTCGCATCCAGAGCTCATTGTCATATCTTCCACACTGCTTCCTGCACAGACGGGGGAGTTGGGAGACATTGTGACTGCAGGAGCGACAGTATGTGACACTTGAACACATGTCGGCACTGGGAGCGCGTTGGGAAACAGATGGCGGTGCAGTGCAGCAGGAAAGACTTAATGCCTGAACTGTGTGTGACAGAAGCGTTTTGTCCGTGTCGCCCAAGTGTGATATCAGGCGTGCAGAGACAAACATACAAATTAATACATACAGAAAACACACAAACAAGCAAGTGTGCGTTTATGCAGAGACGCAGATACAGCGCAACAGCTGCGACATCACATGGTTATTACTGCCTTTAGTCCCTCTGGAGCTGCACTGATGGAGCTGTGCTGTCGAGAGACGGAGGTCCAATGAGTCAAGAGCCAACGTACAGCAAACGCACCACAAGACTAATCCAGCCCCAGTTTGCACCTTTTACATTGAGGCCTCTCTGAAGTGATGATTACATTCAAGTCACGGCTACAAGTCAAAACTGAACTGAAGTCAGACTTTAAGAACCCCAGCAGGCTGTTTGACGACACTTCACATCGATTTGAAGCAATTCTTAAAATCTTAAAGATGCCTCCTTCCTGCAGTGACACACAATATTGGACATATTGTGTGCAGTAACATCGTTTTTGTAACCTCGTGTTGAAACTCTGCTCCATCAGCCTGAAACATCTTCACGCTCGACATGTTTAGTTTTCTAACCAGGTTCATCTGCTGCATTTCTGCTGAACCATATTTCATACTTCTAATACATAATGACATTTACATTTAAGAAGCAGGTGTGAAATTATTGTGAAATTATCAAAACGTACTGACCAAATAAAGGATTCTTTGGCAAAAAACAGTTTTCATGTTTCTTAATTTTGCCCTGCAGAGGGAACATCATTCAAACTGGTTTTAAGTGATGGCTTTTGTCTGTTTTTGATCATCTGCAGATGTTTAGCAGGGTTTTTTTTTGGCCAGTTGGGGGCAAATGAACTTTACAACAACCTGAAGAACAAACGACTCACATGTTGTTACCTTTGTTACCTAATAGCTTCAATGCACAGCGCATTAGCAAAGAATAGTACATCTTTGTTGCGGATGCTGTGTATAATGTAAAATAAATCAGAAATGTGATCATTTGCTAATCCTTTTTGACATTTACTCAGCTGAAAACAATACAAAAACAATAATGTTTAATGTTTGAGCTCATCAGCTTCATTGATTTTTGTAAATATTTGCTTATTCTGAGATGTGGAACGCTCCAAAAACACCTGTTTGGATCATTCCACAGGTAAACAGGCTCATTGGTAACAGGTGAGAGGATCATGATGGGTATGAAAGCGGCGTCCTGGAAAGGCTCAGTTATTCAGAGAGGTTAACACATGAGCTCAGGGACAGTCAGCGTCTGCTGTCCTGATGTCAACAGGGAGCTTGATCCACCATTGTGGAGCCGGGACAGCAAAGAGTCGTGATGTTGTCTCTCTGCTCGGCACCGATTAGCTGAAAGAGGCTACAACTGTCCGTCAAGCTGGGCGGGACTTGGACTTTGTCATTAGGAACAACATCTTTTCACATTACATGTATTCATTTGATCCTTGAAAAATGATAATTAGAGCTCAAAAGGCTTAAAACTGCCTTCAGTATCTGTTGTTACTATTGTCACAAAACACTGATTACATGACAGGCACAAACTGGGGCTCAGGTAATCCACCGTCAACAGCATTTTCAACCCATTTCCTGCATCTCCTTCCAATCTCTGCAAACACACACACACACAAACACACACACAGACGCGCACGCACAGCAGCAGTAACAGTGTTAGAGCGACGCCGAGGAATCTGTTATTTGTCTAAACTCTCAAGAGACAAAAATAATTACTTTTCCATGAAATTCACACATTGTGAATTTTGTTTTCCTCTATAATTATGTAGATAATTGAATTCAATACCCCAGAGGTGCTGTAAAAAAAAAAAACCTGAGCGAACACACACACACACACACACACACACACACACACACACACACACACACACACACACACACAGAGGGAGAAATCTAAAAATTTGTCTCAGTGTTGACTTATTATATCTGTGCCATTAGACGACTTATCTGAATGCGCTCAGTGTCAGTCTGGATAATGCCGGATTGACTGACGTGGACAAAAACCAAAATAATTGCCTTAAAAATAACACAAGCAATCACGGCGGATACATGCAGATACACACACACACACTCAGATACAAACATGTGGACAAACGCAGGCCTGCATTCAGACTACACTCCAGCAGGCGCAGAGACTACAAAGCGCTTGGCAGCTCTGTATTTGCTCGTTGAGCTTTCATTAAGTGTGATGGAGGTGTGAGGCTTTTCGTTTGATCACTGTCTCATCCACGTCCCAATTACTCCAGCCTGTTAGCTGCCAACGGGAGTGAATGGGGAAGCTAAGACGGCCTTGAAGTCCGACATCCCTCCCCCATTTTTTTTTCGCTTCAAATTAGAGTTTCTTTACACTTTCTTTAATGGATTTTTAAGCCCAACATATATTTGACTTTGGGCTGGCGAAAGCAGGAGGGAATCGGCTCTTTACTGAGATTTTAGATGAAAGGGACGTGATACAGCCAGTAATCTGATCTGGTGTCAGACTTAAACTCACTTCAGTCAGCAGCAACTACAAATGTAAACCAACGAACCACGCTGTGTTTTGGTGTTGGTGTTTCCACTGATCGCTGCATGAATTTTAAGTAAAAATTTTGAATGTCACAACAAAGAAAAATCAAGAAAACACAAATTATGTGCATTTCTGTAAACTGGTTTGTAGCAAATGAACCTGGTTACGCAACGTGTGGTTTTGTCAGAAGTTGACTGTGCGGAGGAATTAATTTAACTGAAAAATAACGTCATTAAAGAGCAATCATTGCATTTCTTAGCTGTAAGTCGACAGTCAGAGACGACAAAGCTTCACACTGAACACAATGATTCAAATCAAGTGACGCACAATTTCTGCCTCTTCCCATGAAGTAAAGTTTGTCTGTCAAATGAATTTAAGTTGCCAACAACACACAGTGAGAGGTCCCATCACCAGAAAGTAACAGAAGAGGTGGAACACTGATTAGTTTCCTCGCTGAAGGTAATTCATAACACAGCATGAACAGCTGATTTAGACCAGCGTTGGTGATCCTGGTTCATCATAACCCGAGGGTCTGACTTCCAGGATGCGCCCACCGTTCCCATCAGTGATAACACTCAAACTGCTGTAAGCATCCATCGCAGTACACACACTCACTTCCTGCTTCAACTTCCTGCTTCGACTGTACTTACTGTAGCTGCGCTCACAGTGTTTCTGTGCGATGAAGGTGTGTTACCCACCTGTCAGGCGCTTATCTCAAAATCAAAGCGAGTCACATCATCTGAATTAAGTGTCATCTGAGAGTCTGACTGCTTCAGGTCTCATCAGACTCTTTTCAGTCACATCATGTTTACAGAGCTCAGCGACGACCTTGGCGAGTGTGTTGAAAAAAAGATGAAATAAAATGTTTCATTCTCCTTTCAATGATTAAGCAGAACTATATATGTTACAGCTGTAGATGAATACTTCTCCAAGGCCATCGGTGACTCGTTCTGTTGATGCAGCTACACCTCTTTCGGCATGTATTCCATGCATATGTTTTATTTTTATGCACTCCTATATTGTGCTGTACATAAGATTACCTTTCATTTCGCTTCTGACGGCTACCTGGTCACACAGCCTGCAGCACAAACATACATCAAGGAGAAATATAAGCATGTCAGTCCGATATGTCCCCGGTGGACTGGGGCAATAGCTGCAGTCAGTCGTTTGCATTATATAACGTCACGGGTGCCATGATACCGTACGCGGCTCAGCTGTAGGGAGGTCAGGTGTGCACTGCTCTCGACCTCATTCAGTATTCTAATCACAGACTCACGGCTGTGTCTGCTCGGTCTGAAGCCTCCAGCCCGAGGCTACGACAGTGTGAAGAGGCAAGTGTTAGGATGTGAAGTGACTCGAGGTCGCACATGGGGAGGAACAGGCCTCTGTCTGTCTCTAACACTGCAATTACAAGTTCATAATACTTGAGCTGTGCACATATCCCATCATGCACCGCTGCAATGCACGGCTGGACCCTCACCGGGCCCCTCTCCTCTTAGATATCCGCCTCCACGTTGTGCACCAGGCTGCCTGAACGCACACTGCAATAAAAGACACAGTGTAACTGAAAAATCGCTTTCGTCTTTTGGGCTATAAAGTAATTCATTGAATAATGATGTGACACAAGGATGAGAAAATCTTTTCTACTGCTGGAAACTGGCAGCTTCTTGCACATTTGGCTGTTTTTAAAAACTGTATTCATGTCTTTCTGTATAGTCCGGCTCTTCTTCATACCTTTTAAGTGAGGCCCTAAAGCTGCTATACAAATAAACCTGCCTCGCCTTGCCTGTCTGTCTTCTTCTTTGGGCTCAAAATTTGCATTTTCTGAAACATTTTTCTCACGTAGAAGCCCAGTGCAAGAAACTAAAGAATCAGAGATACCGTCAAGACGTCAATGACAAAAAGCCAACAAGTTGAAATATTTAATCTTCAGTTTTGCCGCTGACTTTTCTTATGGGCCGTCAGATACTTGAAATCAGTTCTGATCCTGACGTGCAGCATGCATGGTCTGTTTCTTCATATGTTTGGCACTGGACACATTGCATAAGGTTCTGTTTCTCTTTCATAGTGGTTTCAAGAAAAGTGAGAAATTCATTTCTTCTGTAAGAGAATTATCAAACTCAACTTTTATTGTTGAAAAAACAGTTTTCCTCAATTGTTTTTACACAGTTTCCTAAAATCTATGTGTGCATGTAAGCCAGTTAGGGATGGGAATTGAGCTCCCAGTAGCTCCGTTCCTTAGAAACGTTTGCCTGCCTGGTTAATGATTCTACTCATCGATCCCGCCCGTCTTGCACATGCGTGATATGCACGCATGCTGCATTGTTTTGGTTTAGAACGTAGCTGAAACGCTCCAAAGTATGGCTAGATTTCACGCGAAAAGATGACACCAGGGCCACTTGCAACACGTGCAAAGTTTCCATTTCTTCAAAGGGGGGAAATACCTCCAACATGCTAAAACATTTGTCCACACAGCATGCAGTTCATTTGCAGGAATGTCACGTGTTTGATACGCTACTTAGCGACGCTGGTGGTGAATCTAGCGGCAGAGCAAACACCAGGGCGCCATCTGTTATTAGTGCCGAAGGTAATGTTGAACTGTTAAGGTTAGCGCCCTTTCACTGTGTAAACTGCTTTCGCCATATGA
Source organism: Chaetodon trifascialis (assembly GCF_039877785.1). Lineage (NCBI taxonomy): Eukaryota > Metazoa > Chordata > Actinopteri > Chaetodontiformes > Chaetodontidae > Chaetodon > Chaetodon trifascialis. The sequence continues at coordinate 3,899,531 of NC_092066.1, read as the reverse complement.
ATCAATCAGAAATTTGAGTTCTGTCTGAATTTACTCAATTTACTCACTCAGTGCGAAACCTGGGCCTGTTTTGTTGAACATAAAGCTGATATTCTTGCAGGAATTGAAGAAAGGAAGATTTCACCTGATTGGTGCTCTGAGCCGGAGGTCAGCAAACTTTTTTTACGACACGGACCGGTTTCACGTAAAGCAATCATTTGCCGGACCGCCATAGAAACAAAAAAAACAAACTATTTTCTCGGCAGTTGTATGTCTTCTTCTGTGTCATCAGTTGGCTTTTTCCCCTTCCAAAGAAGCTCTCCAAAGACGTTTGTTTTTTACTAATTTCTGCTAGTTTGTGTGCTTACTTTTTTAGTACTGTATCATGTGACCGAGGCACAGGCGGATGCACCTGGTTTTCAAAATAAAACTTCTTTCAGACTCTGATGATCAATTAAATATTTTTTGTTCAGTCTCTCTGTGTGGGCCAGCAGCAAATGGCCCAGGGACTGGTACCAGTCCATGGCCCAGTGGTTGGGGACCACTGCTCTAAGCCTTCGAGCACCAATCAGGTGAAATTGGATAATCCTCCATGGCACACCTGACGATCTCTCACAGCACATTTATGTGCTGTGGCACAGCGGTTGGGAAACTGAGCTACAAGCAGACAAACGTCTTGTGTTCCTGCAGGATTTGGGAGGGTCGTCTTGTGCCGGGCTGCTTTTCGCAGTCTACCTGTCCTTCTGTGTCTTGTACTTATGGTTCAGTCTCTTTCTGAAGACGGTAAAATCTTTGCAGGTTTGAGGTCCGTCATTATGCTCCATGTTTTGTCTTTCTAGATTCCAACAATCCTCATGTCTGCTCCCATTTTAACTCTATAGATCAGTTGCAAAATCTGGGAAAAGCTAAATACTTTGGTCCTCTACAAATGACAAGCACACTTTAATCACGTCTATTGATCACCTTCCCACATGCACCTGAGTACGTCTAAGTCCAGGGTGATGAAAGGCTGGTGCTGCACCTCATTTTCTCCTCCAGGAGTGAAACTCTGAGGAGTCTCATCTTTCTGTGTTGATGCGTGTCGGCTTCAACTGTTCACACAAGCGACAGAAGAAGGGTTTTGAGAATCGTCCTTGCTTTTTCTGCCTGCACCATCCCGCACTGATGCACGGAAAAAGAAGAAAATCTCTCTTGTCATGACGGAGCGAGCTCGTAAACAAAGGCTGCTGTTCAGCCGCCTAAAGGCCGCAGCTCCAAACAGAAAAGAGACTGTTTGTGTGGTTCTGGGCTTTGCTGCCGTCACAAGAGCGACTGTGTGAAGATCCTCAGTCTCATTACGTCTTGTAAAAGCAATAAAATCATAATTGTTCTGCGGCCTGAAGCAGCTTAGCGCTCTCTGTGAAGCCGGCTTTCTCGGCCACGGTGTGTACAGAAATATCAAGGTGTTAAGTTTTAGCTTCATCATCGCTCATTATGCTGCCAAGATTCAATAAAATCATGCAGTTATGGGTTTTGTGCCTTGAAACAGCTCTTTTGTTTGCGTGTGCCCTCCTCCTCCTCAGCGTCGGCAGCACCAGAACACACACCTTTCCCTCTGATGCTGTTTATTTCCGTCATTAAATTGTAGGAGGATAATAAAACGATCTTAAACCGCATTTACTGTTTCTCCGATTCCTCCTCTGTATGTTTCATCACTGCACGGCGAAGCAGCAATGAAACCAGCAACCTGTTTGCCACAGTGACACTGAGAGCATGCACTCATTGCAGGGAAGGAAGAGCTAGAGGGTGGACAAAATATAAGGAACACCCTCAGAGTTTTTCTCTCGGGCCTCCTGCAGCGCCAGCGTCAGTCAGCAGCGACCCTTCAGCTTCAGCAACAAGCCAAACATGATCTATGGAAACATCTCTAGAAATTTAAACAAGCATGCTTTTCATCTGCTTGCACAAATATCACATTTTTAATTCGCGCACACACACACACACGCGTACACACCTTTCCCGCTGTGAGTGCTCATGCTACTGTATAACACACACACTTTTCCTTTGGCTGCACGCCGCATTGCTGCCAGTGACAGAGGACTTTTTGATGTTGGCAACAGCGCCGGATCAAAGTCAAACACAAAAGCTCAGTGTGAGTGTGTGTGTTTGTGTGTGTGTGTGTGTGTGTGTGTGTGTGTGTGGTGGAGGTGGGGGGAGGCTGCAGAGGGAACGACAAGAGAGAAGGCAACCCCCCACTCCTTCAACTCCACCCCTCCTCCAGCTCCCCCCTAGGAGTCACCCAGTCAGCCACACACACACACACACACACACACACACACACACACACACACACACACACACACACACACACACACACACACACACACACACACACACACACACACACACACACACACACACACACAGAGTCTCCACAGATATACAGCGATGAGATCATTCCTGATGAGATCATCACGTCTCATCTCATCATTGCGTCTTTCTCTCTTTCTCTCTCTCCGTCTGTCTCCACACATTTGTCTCACATGCAGGATTTTAAGAGCAAATGTTCTAAAATTTAGACGTCACATTAAAAATAAACACATGCATTTGATAAACACAAATTAAAAAAAAAATCAAATGACAGAATTATTTTATTTTCTCAGTTTTTCTGTCTTTCTTCGGCACAACAGACAGAAACAAACAGTTAAGACAGTGCATTAACCATTCATGACCGAATCGCTGAATAAAACACAGGTAAAGATAATAAAACGCCAAATCCTGCTTCGTATTTCCTTTTTTGTTCGTCTCTCTGTCACTTCACTTCAGGTCTGTTGATGTTTAAAGATTTCTTTCATGCTCTTCATTCTGCTGTGCATCGATGTCAGATACAGCAAACAAACGAGCAGCACACCGTCAGTGATGAAAGCTGCGCTCGTGAGTTTCTGCTGTGCGCTTATTTATTCATTACATTTCTGCAGTTTGGACAGAATGAGTTTCCGGTCGTGCATTTCTGAGGTCGGAGGAACAAATAAATGATGTTTTTTCCTTTCTGAAGCTACACTAATCAATATCTTTTTAAATCAATACTTAGATGTCAAATGACTTTTTGAAGCATGTCCTTGTGACAGCCTGTGTGGAGCTTTGAAGCCTCTTTCAGCTCAAGACCCTACAATAGGCGTACCTGCTCAACACCTGGACACCTGGAGTTAGCAACAAGCTAATGAAGAAATGGACCACCTAGCAGCTCAAAGAGTCAGACAGGCAAAGAGAAGACAGAACGTTAGCGTTTCATTCGTCAGGTTCAGCTCCACATGGATGCTAAATGCTAACGTCGCTCCTTGCAGGATGTGCAAACAGGCAGCTCGTTGCTAACACGTTAGCCATGAACCTGTTGAGATGTCACAGGGGCTGTTCTGCTCTGAAGTGGCCAAAAATAACATACAATAAAATCTGAAGCGTGATCGATTTTATTTTTACACAGAGAAGAAGAACATAAATAGAAAAGTTCATTACTTCGTTATATTGAGCAAATACTTTAACGTGTCAATAACCTGTAAATTATGACTTTAATTTCAGTCATTCATTTTCCTGTAAGTATTGCAGCCGTCTGTCTTTAATCTGCCCTCTGTTTCTCTCTCCTCATCCTCGTCTTTCTGTCTCTGCCTTTCTTTCTTTCAGCTCACTCTTTCTTCCCAGTGTCTTTCTCCGTCTGCTGCTCTTGCTATCACCGTGTTTTGCTGCCTCGGCATCCCGAGAAACAACACTTCCAGGGCAGTTTACAACACTTTCCCTCCTCTATCTGCCGTTCCTTCTCCCTGAAAAAATGCCCAAGACCACAATGAATACACTCGCACAACTTGCTAGCTCCCGGGGTGACTCGAATGGAGCAACATCTCTCCGAGGCCACGCAACTTTCTTAATTAAAGGCATAAATTTCCTCTCCCGCTTTTTTTTTTTTTAATTCCACGACAGAACTACAGGGCGTTCGCTCCGTTCGCCTCAGCCGAGCCTCCGTGAAGACAACAGTGATGAAAAAAAAAGAAATAAATAAACGGCAAACCCTCAGCGACTCAGATGTGCTACTGTAGCAAGTCCTCAAGGAACCCTATCCTGAGAGTGCCGTCATTTACATATTGCTTTGATGAAAGAATACATTTATTTGGTTTTTATTTGCATCGGTGGAACAAGAGAATCTGTATTCCTTCTCATTCTTCTACTCCCAGCTCAAAAATGGAAAACAGAGGGAGAATTGGAAAAGAAAAGGAAGTGTATTTAACTGTCAGGTCACACTGAAATGCTGGGGTTCATTTAAAAGGTGTGTTTGAAGCTTTGTTTTCTGTTGGTGAGCTCAGCGGCAGTTTCAGGACAAACTCAGTTGATTTTGTCACTTTGCTGTTTTGTGCTAAAAAAGGTATTTTTCTGTCAGACTCGCAATGAGATGACGCTGAGGCCTGCCGGGTTTAAGTTAAGGGATCAGGGTTAGATTACATAAAATATTATTAAGATTAAGGTTAACTTTATTGATCACTGCACACACATGCTACAGGGAGGAGACTGCACACACGCCATGCTTCATGCAATTATTTTCTCCGCCTTTAACCCATCCTGGTCGTCCTTCCTCTGCGGCAGACCAGGAGCGGTGGGCTGCCCGCTGACGGCGGCGCCCGGGGACCAGTTCCTTTGTCACCATTGGTCAGGTGGTGATCTTCTTGCATGTTTTTAGTGGGGGTATATTTTATGGAGGATACCCCAGGTGAGCACGGGGAGAACATACAAACTCCACACAGAAAGGCCTGTTTTTCCTCGAGCAGCAGGCACTGAAGGCATGGTGGAGGACACGCCCCCGATGTCCACAGCGGGAATTGAACCAGGACCTTCTAGCTCTAACAGTGTTGCCACCTTCCCACCGTGCCTCCAAATTATGAATGTCCCCTTGATGAGAGTCAACAAGGTGTGGCTAATCTGATTTTGGCAACTTTCTAAAGCTGTAGACGAAGGGAACAAAGAATAGACCCTTTTCATCAGCATAGTGCAGTGTTTCTCAGTACTTTTAAAAATATGATAATCATGAAGAAAACCTATTTTTTCTGCATGTGTCTGCAAAGGTTAAAGGAGGTAGTGATAATGGTTTAGCCTCAAATTTGCAACAATATGACTTTTGAGTTTTGCTAATCCAAACCAAGTCTGCACAGCTAACAGCTCGCAAACTCTGGGTCAGCCACGGTCCAGTTCTGCCCAACATTTCCGGGTTCCCCTGATAAAATGGCTGTTTGTCATTCAGATGCAGGTAACTTCTACGATCGCATGTTTCTGGAAAAAGCAGTAAGCTTACAGAGAGGGTGAACAGAGGGGATGTAACGTTACAGCAGCGAGGTAGAAAACTGATGATTTCTCAGCTTATTTTGCCACTGAAGCGACATCGTTTATAATGACAGGACATTAAGTTGGGATTTCTGTTTGCTCATATGCTGTCTGTAAAGTGCTCTGCTGGATATTTATGCATTCATTGACGCAGTCGCCTTGAATAAACACTGAGAACATAAAGAAGAACGCTCTTCTGATTATAGCTGCCCGGTCGCTCCTCAAGAGGAGAAATTATTTCTATAGACTGATCTGTTATGCACAGCTGGATCTCCTCAACAGTGAAACGCTGGCTCTCTCACGGCATTTCTTAATTTGTTATACTGATACTGTGCATAAGAGATGGCGACTGAGACACTAAATTACAGTGAGGACGTTTCTGTCTCTGCATGTTTAACCTTGTGCCGCCGCCTTCACGTTAATCTGATGGCGTTCACTTCAGACTCGCGTTGAAGGCGATTCGGAGAAGTTACTCAGCTCGACTTTGTGAGATTGTTGCCGTGACTTTCGTGTAAAAGCGACCAGGTGCTTATTGAAATGTGAGACCAGCGTGTTAAATCAGATGAGCAGAAAGGGGAGCACTTCGCTGTCATCAGTTAGTCTCTACCTGTCAGGTCTGCTGCAGCGCTGACATCCAGCCGCAGAATAAACCGGAATCACACGAGTCTTTTATCTGTTTCTGCAAATGACAGGTCGCATACTGAACCACTCGTCACCGATTCTAATCAGCTGCACAGCTTCAGCAATAAAGTCCAGACTTGGATTGCTCTCAATAAACCAGGTTCCCCATTTTATGTTCTCAGCATCATTATTTGGTATCAAATCTGTTAAAACCAGGATTTTCTTTGTCATTTTCCAGCCCAGCCTGGATGCTGCCATGACTTAAATGAATTATACTCACGGTTAAATGAAAGAATCTGTCTCCACCACCTCTCCTCCTCAGCGCCCCCACCCCCCCACCCCACACGGCCTTCTTTAGACAAGTGTCATTGTCCTTTTGCCTTTCAACTGTGTAAACGTGAATTGCAGTCGTAAAACTGTGTCTGTGAGAGGAGCTTCGCCTTGAGAGCAAAACTTTCACTGTCATTTATTTTACACACCATTTCACTGACCTTCGCTCGGAGACAAACTTTGTTATTGCTCGGCTCGAACTAAAGTCGGCTCGATAAACATCGAATCACCTTACAGGCTGCGCGCTGCAGCCCGCTCTTTGAAAGTTAATGAAATGAGCCCAGAATTAGTTTAAAAATGCACAAGAGAGATCAATTTCCAGCCATTGAACGGTTTGGTTTTGGTTAAGTTTCTTGTGATTGGGATGAGTTTAAACATTTGCATCTTTTCTTCACAACTCAATTCAGGTTCCTAATAATCATGCTGCATTGCTTGGTTAAAGCTAACCGTTAGCTCACCTTTCAGCTGGAAAAATGGGGAGAGCTGCTCACGATGGCGCAGATATCCAACCTGCAGGCAGGATGTTGATCCGGTGGATGAAGCCAGAAGCTCTGGGAGGTTTGGAGCTTCAAAACAGCACAAACAGCAAAAGAAACTTGGTTCAGGGACACAAAGGCACATTTACACACAAAAAAGCATCATAAAAAGGGGGTTCTCACCGCCCCCTGACAAAACTCCAGCAAAGGAAACAGCAGCTTTAAATACTTCCTGGTTAAAGCCACCTCGATAGAGAGGGAGACACAACACAAGCTGTCTGGTCAGTTAGTGACGAGATGTTTTTCTTTCAGGTGTTCACACAGAATAACTTCACAACATTTCATTCATGCTACAGTTCATCTTACTAGCGTTGGACGGAAACTAAAAAACTAAATTACAATGATAAGAACACATTGCTTCCCCCCTCCCTCAAATCCCACTTGGCGCAGTCCAGATTTCCCACACCTGGTGCAGCACAGGTGTTCACAACAAGCCGGAGCTGCTTGGTTTGTGTTTGTTTGCACTGTGCCAGAAAGGTGTTCAGTACCTCCAAACAAACATGGAATTAGCTGCTCTTTGTGTTTTTAAAGGAGGATAAACTCACTGTACCTGCTCACACTCTTCTTCTCTGGTATTTGATGTACTGTTGAAGAGTTTATCGCCACCTACTGGCCTGGCATGCGTATGGCGAAGGTCTCAGTCTGTTGTTTAGACACTTTACCTGATATTTTATTTATCTTTTTTAAACAAATTCTACTGATGGGTGATTTTGTCGTCCAATATTTACACTCATTCACTTCCTGTTCTTCTGTAGCTCATAACTGTGTGTGTTTTCATTAATTCTTTGCAAGCAGCAGCGTGGCACACATTATATCTGCAGCTGCAGAGCCTAAAATTGTATGGAAGTAGTTCACTGAAACAAAAACTTCTCACTCTGTCGCCTCCTTGTCGCATTTTCACTGAACCGAGGTCTGCTTTTACTTCCTCACTGCGTCTTCTGTCTCTCCTCCGGCAGCCAGCGCTCAGTAGTATTTTTGTCTCGGTCTGAGCTGAATAGAGGAGTTGTTCCTATTCAGGTTTTGTTAAATGTTCAGTGTCGCATTAAGCAGCAACCCACCGCAGCGCTGCCTGCGATATCCAGCGCTGGAGCGAAATAAGACAACACAAAAGCACCGCGATGGATTTTAAGCTGATTACTGCGAGTCAGGGGTCAAGCTGCAGGCAGACCGAGTAGGATTCTCCTAAAAACGACTAATACAAACACAATCCCTCTCAATCATCACCTATGACTCAGTGAAAGCGTGCAGTGGCGTCTGTATCTGCAGACCCTGCCCTGTGCCTGCGTTTTATTATTTTCTGAGCAATTAGCAGCACTAACAGATAAATTCAGCAAGCAAATATCTCCAAACTGGACAGTTTTGTTTTCGCTCAATGGCAGTAAAATCTTTTATTCGCCCTGCCAAGTTGGACAAAAACTCCCAACACAACCCCATAATTTTCCTTGGATAGATTTCCCCCTAACGAGTAAACATTTATTTGCATACTTGACACTAACGACCGATCGGTTATTCCTTAATGGCCTCATATTTCCCTAATTGGATGAGTGTGCAGTGCTAATTAATTAGCAATTACCTGCTAATGGGTGCATAGTCATAAGCCCACAGCCTATTAGCTTCCAATAAATACTTATTAAGAGGCCCTGATTGCTAAGTAGCTTATCATCAACATGTTCATCTTCTGATAATTGCAGTGTGTTCACTTTCTTTTGTGCTGATAAAAAAACAGTGACTCTGACGGGACCGAGGGATGAGGACTTTCATCAACTCCAGGAACAAAAGCCGCCTTTACGCTGGATTGCATTGACTCCAACTGATGCTGTGATAGTGGTTAATGAAAAAAGTGCAAGCTAGAGGCAACAAACTACTATCCTGCTGTACATTTGAATTATTATTGAGATCAAGAGATTTAGTGGCTGCTTCTTCTCAGATCAGCTCACTTTATAACCAGAATAAAACCATAATGAGTTGTTGAGTTACAGGACATCACAGTCAAGTCACTGTCAGTGACGTCTGGATGAGACCTGAGACGTCATTGATTAAATCAATGAGAAAGGTCACTGACTGAATTTACATGAAACACACAGTCCAGAGAAACATACTTACAAATCGGAATTAAAACGACATTGAAACTTCTCAGAATTTAGGTCTAATCCAGTTAAGATAACATTATAATCACCAAGCAAACTCCAGAAATCTGCTCATCACTGAAACTTTGCTAAAAAGGAGAGCGAGGGTATGAATTTTTAAACTTTCCGTGCAGGTGGAATTTCTTACATAATTTAGACTTTTGGTTCAAAGACATTCAAAGAAAGGTCATTTAAAGTGACGATGCATGTATTTATGCGTTTCGCAGGGCCAGGGACATCAAATGAAGCTGCAGAATCGCACCTTTAAGTGAAGAAAGCTCTGCTGTGACACATGAGCTCCTCTCGTCTGGCTCGAGGCCGCTTTGACAGCCTGAGAGGACAATGTTTGTCTCTCGCTTGTGCTGATTTGTAATTGAACCAGCAAACATCCAGCAAAACGTGTAAAACATCTGACTGACATTTAACGATTAAAGGAACAGAAGTAAAACTCGTTCAAAGCGGCTTCTGACCCAGACGGCTTTACACTTTTACAAGCCAGATTCTCCGTGTTTTAGAAATCCTGAATGATAACTTTCATGCGTGCATCCCCAGAGCAAATTTAAAGCATTAACAGAACTCTTCAAATACAGCATCCCGTGAAGTAAAGCGCTGCAAGGACGCAGCAGCACCTGTGAGCAACCTGACACCGTGTTGATCAAAAGAGCCGACTTTTGAAAGTGCATAATCAAATAAAAGGAATTATTCATACAAAATGACACCCGGGCTCCGGCGTCTCCCTGCTCTGAACGCAGCCTTTGAATTTCCAAATGAAGCGTTGTCATTTTCTGTGCTGTCTGTCCGTGTGCATACGTGTGTGTGTGTGTGTGTGTTCCTTCCTTTTTAATCACCACATTGCTCTTTCTCTGTGTAAACACAACATATATCCTCATGCTTGGCGCCCAGAGACGCCTGTGGCTTATGAGGTTGCGATGGCAACTGCGAGATGCACTCAGGCTTGCTTCCATGCAGCTGGGACCCATGCTGCACTGCAACCTCAGGGGGAATGCTGGGAAAGTGGAGTGGAGGGTCAGGGGGTGGGGGGCACACAAACTGGGGATTAATTGCGTTGAATTAACTGTCATGACTCAGTGAGAGGATGCCTCTTTGGTGCTCCTTTGTTTTGGAGTTCAGGTCTTAGCTCAGTTTATCTCGGTGATGGAAAATCACAGATGTGACGGATGAAAACTGAATTTTAAAAGCGTAGAAAGGAAAATGAGAAGCGTGTCGTCAAAGCGAAGAAATAAAAACAAAATGAAGCGATGAGTCTGGAAATAAAGTAAATTCAAGTGTGAAAATTAAGTCAGGAAAGTGTGTGGTAGTGAGAGGGAGGTGTGTGTGTGTGTGTGTGTGTGTGTGTGTGTGTGTGTGTGTGTGTGTGTGTGTGTGTGTGCGTGCGTGTGTGTGTGTGTGTGTTCAAAGACAGAAACATATGACGATGGAAGGAGAGAGAATTTATGCGTCAAGGTACTGAGGAAAGAGCTTCTAATACCTGTCAAGAAAACAGTGAATCAAAAGCACTTTACTGCGACGCTCAGGGAACCGTTTGCATTCCTTCCCCAGAAGTTTTATCACCAAACACAGCAAACTACCATTTCCACGTCAGTGACAGAAATATTCCCCAATATGAAGAGGCTCATATTGGAGGTAATATCTCTGCTCCTAAAATCAGTTTTATGGGGATTTTCAAATTGTTTGTATGAAGCTCACGTCTTAATATGAAGGGTGTTAAACTTGCAGCAGTTTGCATATCCGACGCATCCTCACACCTAAAGGACGACTCTAAAAATGACCTGAAACGACAAACGCGATCGTTGGAGAGCACCTGCGACAGGTGCACCTGGCCGTCGGCGTCGTGTGGTTGACGTAGTTGGGTGAAAATAAAGTATTTTAATGTTACAAAAGTTATGTAAGTTAAAATAAGTCAATGTTGACTTTTGGTTTCTCATGGGGTGAAAGTCCTGCGTTTGTTTGACTCATCCATCCACCCCCACCTTCCTCCATACGCAAACTTCCTGCTCTTTATGCTACATCACCTGACTTCCTGCTTAGCTCCCGTCATAACTACTACAGCCACTAGAGGTCGCCGCTGAACAAAAGAGGTGAATATGGTTGCTTTTCTGGTGGAGGGGGGCTGGTATATTGCGATTTAACTGTTTATAACTATGACGAATATAAACATTTCCAACATTTAAACACATCAAAGGGTTTAATTTACTCGCAGCTGCTAAGTAGGTACTTAGCTAAAGCTAACGCAGTCTAATTAACCAGCCCTGGCATGAACGCTGTCTTTATGAGGCTATTATCAGATTTTTTTGGGTGATTCGGTTGAATTTCGCTGTAATACACTGTGAGTGAGGAACACCTCTCATCCCTAAAAATACTCGCTGTGTATTGTTGTCCGACTCCACACATTCCTATCGTAATATGTCTGATCTGTTTTCCTGTTTAGTACAAACAGGAAATGATGCATTATGCCTGTTTTTTTACAGTGCATACCCACGTTTACTTATTTTTGTCTGTCCTCCAGTACGAACATGTTATAAAACCCTCTTAGCGTTATTGTATGGTATGGAAATAGGACGCAACTATAGCATCTAGAAGCCATTCATGCATGAAAAACACGGTGGAAATGATGTGTTTTACATCTTATGAAGCTAAATAAAAGAGTGCCATCAATAGAAACCTCCTGCAGAAAGCCTGTCCACAGGATAACAACTCCACACACAATAATATAAATATTCATTCTGCAGCAAAACAACATCAACAACATGGTCGGCTGGTTTCTGTTTGACCATAACAACAGTTTTTCCTGAGCCTTAACCATAGTTCTTCTTCCCTCACTAAATTGGGTGCACAGCTATGCCGCGAGCTAAACACGCTTCCAAAAATGGTTGAAGACAGCGGTTGGTCTTTGAGGTTTTGACTGGGAGCAAATGTGAAACTGTGGACGAGACTGAGATCAAAGGGACTGTGGAAACGCAACAGTACAGTAACAAGGACGAGACAAGATGAGACGAGACGAGTCGGTTACATTGTCCCAAACCCGAGAACTAAGTCAGTCTGCACAGGAAGAAACACGGTGATAAAACACAAAACACGTGGTTCGTTCAGTTTGGAGGACTTTCAGTAAAAAACAACAAACGCCCTCAGTCTCAGCTGACATTGATGCTAATCGTGCTGCATCTCATCTGACTGAGCGTACAGATGTCACAGCACCGCCCACACTGCTTGATTGACAGGTGATGTCTGAAGAATGAAGCGCAGGAGCATCACGAGCAGATCGCAGATCGTGTCTGTGGCTTGTTTTCCGAGGAGAGGCTGAAAATATGTTTTTAAAACGATAAGCGGGGTGGCGACATTTTCCATCGATGGAAACAAAGCCTTGAAGACCAATCAATCAATCAATCAATCAATCAATCAATCAATCAATCAATCAATCAATCAATCAATCAATCAATCAATCAAAAAAAAGCTATTTAAGACGTCCAGATTTGACTGTAACCAGAGGAGATGGTGAATAATTTCCACAGCAATGAAGTCACAGAAACAGAGCAGTTTTATTGCCGTGGGTACGATGTGGAGTCATATGACATTAGCTGTTTTTAGGTTGAGCATCACTGACAAAGTCCCTCCCGTCACTTTGTTTTCTGTAATTTTTTAAGCCTCCCTCAATCGAACCGTCCTCTGAAGCCTGAGCTGCAGCTTCAGTTTCGCTCTTCTTGAACAACAAAGCAATAAAGGACATTTTTAAACGAGGAAACAAATGAATATTTGCTTACAGACGCCTACTTCTCATGGGCGCGGAGGGCTGAGCGCGGCTCTACACAATATGAGATGCTTTTAATTAAGACAAAAATAACAAAAGCAGCAGAGTCACTCCTCCACAGCAGCACGAAGTGTCTCTCCCTCTCAAAACTGCAATATTCAACTTTCCAGCTTCAGACAAGGAGTGTATCGTTAGTCGCACACTTCCACACACTTGTCAGTCATTTTGACGAGCTGTCACGCAGCCTGAGGCTGAGGTAACCGGCATCCACAGAGCCTCCACAGGCGTCAAGGAAGCAGACGCCGAACCCAGTCGATCTGCCATAACAAAAGGCGACGCTGATGTTTACTCTTTCTGAACGTTTGGCGTTGCTGGCCTTTCATCTCCTGCTTCCTCGGTGCACAACCAGCTCACTGCAGGTCACAGGAAGTGGTTCACACAAAACAAAACATCTATGATATCACTGAAGCAGCGGCGAAAAGGAAAAGACAGGATTTAGGCATCAAGAGAAAGGGTGACAGATAGACAGAGAGCGATGATTTATGGGATTTTCCATTCATTTTATAGCCTTTTATTATGAAAAAACTTTCAGAATGGAGCTTGAGCCCCACAAAATCTATAATGTCATTTTGGAAAATGTCACCAGCACATATGAAGCACTGCATCTGTTAACCGGTACAGGAGCGTGTATCGATCCTAACAGGTAACTAAATCTACCTGTCAGAATAACGCCTTGAGCTCAGAGCTAATATATCTTAGCGAGCAGATATATAGCAACCGCTATGAGCTAGTGAGGCGGGTGTGTTGGGGATAACAAGCCCGTTGTTTGGCCGACATGTCACATGAATCAGGCCAATTGTATGATGGCCTTTTCTGCTGCGGCGGCCTCGTAAACACCAAGGTCAGCCACAGCAGTGGATGGAGACATAAATGGGTCATATATATTGTAACAAGGCCGCGGGGGTCAGCACAGACATGACCTTGAGCGCAGCCTAGCTTGCACCCCCCCCCAGAGGACTCATCCTTCCAGACTCCTTTATTGCTCACTTCTATGGCAACGGTCTTCTCAGCGGATTGGCCTCTTAATAGTTAATAGCCAGCTTGCTCTTATGGAAATAGAAAAAAAGAGGAGCCAGGGCCTCGCTTCATGATGTTTTTATGGTGACTGGAGCGCCGGGCGGCTGATTTTTTCCCAGGGGCGTTCGATTCTCTGCTCTGTGCGCTCCCAACACCCCCTCCTTCGCAAACACACACACATCACCATATACCCGCATCCACCCCTCGCCCATCTCAGCTCCCAGGTTGGACAGGCCCGCTGGGGCCCCTGAGGCGGAGAAACAAAGATAATAATTGGCCCTAGTTTGTCGTTGACTGCATTGTGTGCATCCCACATTTGATCTTTGCGTTGGAGGCAGGCAGAAACAGCCCAAAGAGGCTCCTTCTCAACCAAGAGCCATCCAGTAAACATCCTCTAAAGGCTCGGGGGCCATTAAGACGAGCTGCAACGGCTTCATCAGGTGTGAGAGGGCGAGTGATATCGATCGATCAGTGATTGTCTATTGCACATTATTGTATTCTCAACATATTCTGAACAATATTTCAAGTGGCACAGCAGAGACATAAGATCACTTTGTTGTGGTGTGCCTTCATTTAATTTGCAAATGTCTGAGCCAACAGTCTGCAGGTTTTATCTGCAGAATCTGCTCAACCTTGCCGTCGTTGCATATTTACAAATCACCCCAGTTTTCTGCCAGTTTTTTTTATTTAGATTTTTTGGATTACCTGGATGAGGACTTTCTTTTCCTCGTCTTTTCCAGGCACTGCTAACACACAGACAGAGCAGATCCATCCTCGGATTTGCAGAAAACACACAATTGAATTTATGCAACATCTGATGCAAACAACACAGCCTACAATATTTAAACGTGTGCGGCTTTCACACGTAAATTGTGCTAAAAAAAAGAGATTTTTTGGCAGCGCATGTGACAGCTGAAGCTATTCTATTCAAGCCTGTTTGTGATGTTTGTAAGAAATAACTGATTACATATTTAAAATAATTTTCTGAATGGTGTTGCTTGTGTTTTTTTTTTTTATCAAAGTGGTTTGACGGTTTAACAGTCATGTCAACAAAGTAATGGAAAAGTGGAAATGAGGAGGGAGTCGGCAGCAGGCGGTGCAGCTTAAAATACACTGGAGGTGAAGAACACAAGCAGAAAATATGATAGGTGATTACCTCTTGCTCATTGTGAAAATGAAAGTCTTATAATAGAAACAGAAATTTCACAGAGGAAGGCATGCGGGAGGGTGTGAGGGTGTGAGGGAGGAGTGAGGGGTGAGGAGTTAGTGGATTTTTAATGCTTTCTTTCACAGATAAAAGCTGATATTATCTGGAGAGGCAGCGTGATACCAGTTGTTTTCATGCTGTCTTGATTTTTTTATTTTATTTGTTGTCGTCCCTCTGCGCCGCACTTAGGCAGCGATTCAGGATGAATGGACACCAGCTGTGAGGATGAGATAAATAGAAAGGAGTGGGCTGAAAGAGAAGAGGAAGACAAATATGGAGGGTGACAGTGGGCATGCACAGAGAATGTGAAAGGGAGGCGATAGAGGGATGTGGACAGTGACAGAGTGGACGGAGGTGAGGACGATGAGGATGGACAGACTCAGGGACGGAGTCCAGTAGAGGGAGGAAGGTAGCGGCGAAGTGGGAGCTCTTGACTGCTGCTTGATTTATCTTATCCAGGCAGTCATGTGTCCACTTTTCAGGATATTTAGGCACCTGCAGGTTGAGCCAGTGTTAAATCAGGAGCACCCGGAGGCATCTGGGTACCGGACAGAGGGGTCAGGCTGACGCTGCAGGACTGACCTTTGATTAAAAATGGCACTGGGGTCAGTTTTGTTGTCCTGCCTGATGTGACGGATATGAAGCAGTTTGACTGAAGACATATTAACAGTACAATTGATGTAAGCTTTGCATTAGAAACTGCAGCTATGCATGAAAATATTATTATTTCTACAGTTATTGTTGCTTGGATGATCGCACAGGTTGTATGTGCTTTGACACAGTTTTAGACTTTCCTTCTATTCTCATGCAATTTATTTGCCTGACTTACTGAATTTCTGCGTGTGCACAATGGAGGGAGCTGTGCAGTCCAGTCCTGCATAAAGACAACAAAGCTGAACCTGGTCAAAACCAGTCATTTGGAGGTGAAACCCAAAGTGAACTCTAATTGCACAGGAAAACTGCGGTCTGCAAAACCGAGCAGAGGATTCCAGTGGACTGGACCGTCTGTTTGCCAACGCGTTTCTCCTCCAAAGACTGTGAATTTAAGCTTAGAATATGACATCAAACTGCTCGGATGTCTCAACAATGAACTGTAACGCTCTATATTATAATTAAAAACAAACATGCCCAGTTCTTTTTACCCAGCACGTCTAAAGTGAATCATCCCACATGTGTTCAGGCTTCATCTCAGTATATTTAATGAGTATAATGTCAAGATTTCATGACTCAGCACTGGCCAGGCTAAGCAGAACTTCTGATACTAATATCAGTATTTAAGCTCTTTGTGTGTCCTATAACAAAGACATGTAGTTTCAAATTTCACATTAACATAAACTTGTCAGTTATTCGTGGATAAATGCTGTCACATCAAGCTGCTCCAAGGTACCACCTTTAAGTCAGTTGTTGGCATTTCTACATTATTGCACAAAATAATGAGTTGGGATTTAATGCTAAGACATTTTCTGCACTGTAAATATGGTCATAATGAAAAGGAGACCGCTGGTGATTTCAGGCTGGTCCAGACCCTGAAGCGTCCCTGCAGAGTGCGTCAGCGACTGTGGGAGGAAACTGTGTTTAGCTCAGGTCAGCCTGCGGTTCCATTAGAGATGTCAATATTGACTGTGGACGATGTAAAGCCCAGAGGTTTTTGACTGGAACACTGTGTGGTAGTGGAACAAAGCCAGCGGACCCGGTCTGCTGAAGCCAGGTCAAATACACACACACGCGCACACACACGCACACATGCATGTATGTATGTATAAGCACAGCCATCCTCTCTTTCACTGCTGTTTCTCTCTCTCTCTGTCTCATGTGTACACATGCAAACACGCTCTGACACATGTATGAAGTAACGACATGCACACACGGGCTCCTACTGTTTCTGTTGGTCAGACCGCAAATACCACATCGTCTTTTACCATTTCCCAAACATATGCTGATGTGCACACATTTGTGTTGTGAAGTTGTGGCTATAAAATGGCAGATAATAGCAAAACATACCCATCATGAATCCCCATTTGCTTGTTTTGTGCAAACAACGGTCCAACAACTACAAATACATCAGTGATGGAAATCAGAAAATCCTCATGTCTGGCATTTTAACTAATTATCACAATTGTTGATTAATTATCTGTAGATCAACTCGTTGGTTCATTGACTGATCTTTAAACACTAATATGCACATATCTGGTATATTGCAAAAATCTGATTCACACCACACACCTCAGCGTTATCAATAACAATAAACAGATGCAGGCTAATGGTGTACGTATACTGTACATACTATGTACACATAAGTAGTGTCAAGCTGTCTCCATTTCTGTAATAAGAATCCATTATTTGACCTCTTGCATGAACACACAGGAAAACACATGGTCTATTTCCACTTTCATGCCTTCATTTATTCAGAAGGACGCACACACACACGCAAACAGAAAACCATTCCTCACACTTAGCTGCTTCCAGTCTGTTTACAGCCAAAATCTTTTGTTTTGGCCGGTTCCACTGAGTGCATGAAGGGAGGGGGCGCCCCCTCAACCTTGACTGGGCGCCTCAGTGTTGCTTTTCACTTATGAATAGATAAGAATAGATAACATTCTTCGCGGGTATTGAACGGTGGTGAGCGCAGCGCCAGGCGATCGTGTGTGGTCTTGTCACAGACGTGATTTCGGAATTAGCTGCAAAGCGAAGCATGTTTGGAAATCAGATAACGGAAGATCTTTGCAACATCAAACAAATCTGGAACGATATGCTTTCCAGGTAGAGCTGTTTGAAAATCAAACTAACATAAACGCTTCAGCCCTGCAGTGGATTCTCTGATACTGTCCTGCTTTGGTTCAACGCCCTCTCCAAAGCTTCATCTATCATCATCCGTCATTATCCTTCATCGTCATCTGTGCTACATTCATCACACTCATGTCATCAAGCATTAAAGGAAAAACCCACACAAAAACACTTAATCATTGTTTAAACAACAGGTATGATCGTTGCAGCTCATGGCTTTTCCAGCCTGAAAGTGCACAAAGGATGTTTTGAATATTTTATCGATAAGTTTGAGGCAAATAAACTTCAAGTGAGATTTAATGGGATTATCGCGTTTCAAAAGATTAAACCGGCATTAATCAAGCCATACTTTTCTGAGATTAAAAGAGTACTGCTCTGATTTAGCATTGCACTTTGCTAACGCTGTCAGCCTCGAGAAGAAATCTAACAAACTTGTTGCAGCAGAACCAGAATTACTGTCTTTCCTCTTCCTTGTCAAAACCTGCTGCCGACATTACCCACAATAAAACTTCGCTGCCAGCAGTCTGCTTGGAGATGCAGGTGTGTTATGCTAGAAGTGGATAATGTAGCCTCAAGCCGTTAGCTTCAAGCAGTTCTAACTTCTCTTTAACTCGACCATTTTCAAACTTGAAGTCTTCAGCTGCAACTGGCCTTAACCAGACCTCCAGCAGCTCCGCCTGGAGCCACGAAAGGCTTTACATAACTTGCAGCAGTACTACTCAAGATTTTAAACAGACTTTAATGTGCCTTTAATATTGAATTAAATAACCCCTCTACTGTGGAACCACCAGTTTCAGCCTTCTACAGCTTCTTTTAGCTCATTGTTTTGGTCACCTGCTCCACACAGGCAGCTCGCTCGAGTAGCCCTCACACCGTCTATCCCTGCACCGAACAGCAGAGAGCTAACCTTTAGCTGCTGAAGAGCTAGACGTCAGACCCCTGATAATTCATACCAGTGCTGATCATGTGATGAAGAATATATGTTGTGTGGCTCTGTTATAAATAATGTTGAGCAGCTGGTTGTGGGGAAATAAGAAAAACATCTGCAGTGTGAAGTGTATTTCCCTCAATATTCATTCACACACACACACTGACTGATCCCCACAGAGCTGATATGAACTACTGCTTCAATTTTGCTTCAATTTTGAATCCATTTGTCCTTGTAGCTCCGCTGTGTGAAAGCAAGAAGGATGTGGGGTGGGGGCGCTCAGCAAACACTCCAAAATCCTTGAGCTCGGTCCCACAAGTAACAACAGAGTACACACAGGAAGGACAGAGGACACTCCTCGTCAGGAGGCTCCACAATCTCTTTCCATTGTCTCTGCCAATAACCTGGCATCGGCCCAAAATAAATATTTGATTAATAAAAGAGAAACAATAACAACACCTTGCAAGGGTCCAGAGTCAAATCCCAGTGGGGCTTCTGGGAATTTGTGGTCCAAATCCTCTGTTCGAGCATGCGTGTGTGTGTGTGTGTGTGTGTCACCACTTCCAGCAGTGGCTCGTGTTGCAGATAAATGTCAGGTTTTAGCAGTCAGAGCGGGATAAGCATGATTTGAATAATGTTTTCTGTCAGCTGCTGCCTTGCTTGTTAGCTGCACATGCTCACACACACACATGCACATGCACACATGCACGCACTGACGCTCACACATGCACATACACTACCACATTCTATGCGGTGCACACATGTATATAGCTGTATGTAGCACTCAAATGCATACTGACAAGCATGAACACAAATGCAAATATACTCTGGCAGGCACACACATTCAGAGCTATAGAAATATATATCTGCACAAATATGCTCAAACAGTATTTATATTAATGATAATCTTTTTTATATAGCGCTTTCCTTAAAAAGGTAACATAAGTCTCAGCGAGGGTTAAAGCAGAAAGCAAGAATCGCAAATGAAGATTTGATTATAGCAGCAGTGCAAGAAAGAAACATTAAATAAAGCTTTTTTATGAAGAGGAATTTCAGAAGGGAGTTATATGAAGATGGCTCCATGTGTCTGAGCTCAGCAGGCAAAGTCTTTTAATGTGGGGGGTCCCGACCACAAAACTGGATCACCATTAGTCATGAACCAAGACAGAGAATCAACCGGCTGGCCTCTGCATTCTGGAGTGAGACGTTTCATTCCCAAAAGTCAGGACAGAAACAGTATAGAAGTATGAAGTATGGTTGTGCTACGAAACAATCATACAAAAGATGATAAATGACAGGAAATGTGTGCATATTGAGAACCTGAGAGGACCTTGATTAGAGCCTTGAGGAACTCCGCAACATATTAGGCTACAGAGGATGAGGGCTTGAGCTGACTGGGTTCTGTCAGAGCTAAGGATAGAACAAATTAAAAATGCAGTCCCTGAGGTACAGAGAAATCTTATGATCCATGGAGTCAGAAGCACCACTCAGATTTAACAAAACTGAAATTAGTCACCTTTGGCAAAAACTGCGATTTGGAGATTGTTTGGCAACACTAAAGAGACGGTTGATGGTTTGTATAATAATGGTTGAACAACATGCTTTTAGGAAAGAACCAGTGGTCAATGAACTGTCATTGATCAAATGAATAGTGCTTTCCATGTCTGATTTCACTCGGGGGACGAGTCTGTGTGATTAGAAGTGGGTAGATTTTTATTATTTATTATTATACAACATTCAGAAACTGTAATAATTACAGAGTTATGGTAATTCTGGCCATAACAGAAGCTGAACCACTTTAAAAACCTTTGAGGTATGCTTGGTTGTATTGGTAATTCTGACAAAATAGGCCAATCATTCACCATTAACTAATGGACACACTCTCTCTCACATGCACGCAAATAAATGCACCTGCTGCATGTAAAGCTGTGACACACACACACGCACACACACACACACACACACACACACACACACACACACACACACACACACAAGCCTATAGAAATATCCTGCTGTACACGACATACACATTCATGAACTCTACACACATTTACCTCCGCTCAAAAAGGTGCAATTTTCTTCCAAATCTCACATCATTTTCTAACAGTAAAAAGGCCCAATTTTCTACTTCTACACTGCAGGGCTGTTTCCAAAACTATCCACAGCCCCTTGGCATTACTATACATCAATTCATGCCTTTATCTGGGAAATGTACAAAGGTATTGCTGCATGCATATTTCTCCAGATACAACATGATAATGGCTGATTTGTATATATATTGGGTCGCTGAGCTGTAGGCTTTGTGTGTCTCTTCAATGCATTTTTTACGTGTTTGGAAGTATGGAAGTATGTTTCTCTGTGTGAAACGATGCAGACAGCACACCTCTACACCCAGCATGCTACAGACAGTGTGGGTAAATCTGTACATCTCCACGGGGAGCAGAAGTCCACACGGGGATCTGCAGGGTTGTGTGCTGACGAAGAAAGAGCAAGTGTAACACTAAACTATGGCACAGAAAAGAAATGGAGCAGCAAAAAGTGAGCTTGCATCGCTGTTATATAATTAGTATGTCAAGCATTGGGCCCAGAGGCCGAAAATAGTGCCACTGCCTCGCCTGGGGAGCGGTGGAGCGGGAGGGAGGGTGGTGTCAGATGAGATGGGGGGAAGGGTTCAAGGCCCAATATAACGGCGGTCTAATAGTGCCGGTCAAGAATTTGTGGCACTGGGCAGCGACACGCAGTGTGTAATCCCTGACACAGTTGGCGGTGCTTTGCTGACACGACATCCAGTAAAGTCAGGACCGGGGAGGAAAGTGCTGATCTGTTCAATTCAGGACGAGGCATTCAGTGTCCGCTTGATAGATTAACTTTAAAGGCATTGTGATGAGACTTTCATGTGTCACTTGCCGTATATGTTGTTTTCTAAAATGATTTGGGCCTCTGGGATAAAAGAAAAGGTGTTGGGTACAAATTAAGGCTGAGGAAAATCACTGGATCATCATCAAAAGCAGAAAACTGCACTGAGATGTGATGTTAATTGTAAACACAGTGCTTCCCAACAAGACGCTGGGTGACTGGGACTCCCAGCAGGTCACAAGGTGATGGTAACTGGTTAATGTGAAAACTTTGGAACCACTGCGGCACGCTTGACTTCATAGATGTGTGTGATCTCACAATAAATGTCAAATTCTTTGAATTATTACACTGTACATGGCTAAAAATCAAGAATATTAGCATGTGCTAAACCATATAGCTGCTATCATGCATTATGGAAAATTAATATTGCTAGTTCAAATTCTGCGTCTTCCTGTGGAAAACAGGAACAGGAAAAGCACTAAATGTTCGGATTTGTTATCAGTCTGTCAAAATAAAACAACCATGGCTTCCCTGTGTATCACAACTCTGCTTCATTGTTGGATAATCGTACAGGAATCAAGCTAAAATCCATTTGTGATCTAACAGAAAGATGATTTTTTTACCCAAGCAGCAGCAGAAAATAAACCGGGGAATGAAGCAACCACAGACGCAGGTTGCATTTCAAGTAAGGGGCACAACTTTATTTTGTGTCTGCAACCGCATCCTGTATGTAAAACTCATATCTGAAATGAAAACCTAATAAAACTGGAATAGAAGAACATTAAATCACTGCACATTGTAAGCTGATCACACATAACAGTGAGAGTAGATGTGAGATTTGATTTCTTCCTCGTCATCCCCTCTGCTCTCTGCTCTGCCATCTCCCTCAGCTCGCAGCTAATTTTGCTCCTGCCGTGTTAAAAACATTTTCTTTCTGGCTCTCATTTCTTTATCCGGCGCCCCGCTATCCCACCTGATTACTCTCTAATAATCTGTTACCTCTATTACCCGTGTGCCGTGGATCTGACCCTTTCACCTGACCATTTGCTCCTTTACATTTACATCAATTTACGCTTATTCCTACAGAGCGCTCAGTCGCTGGCAGCTGATGAAGAGCATCGGCTAAATCCCTGAAATGCAAATGTGAAATGCCTTCAGCTGGGTTTACAGAGCACGTGGGATCTTCACCCCGGAGGAAACTTTGTAAAATCAACCCAATCTCCTGTGTGATGTATCTGCACTTCAGTCAGTGAGCAAACAGCATTACGAATGAATGAGAAGACGTGAAGCGAGGTCATTGTTTAGGTTATCATCTGTCTAGAGAAGACATTGATAGAGATGTCTTCCCCTTTATTAGGCATGACCTATTTCTACCCCCAACCCCCCTCCCAACACACATACATATACAGTACACACATATACGCAGTAATCGGGGCATTCACACAGGCATATCTGTCCTAACTTACACATGAACAAACATAAACATGCACATAAGCGACCCACACACACACACACGCACGTGCACACACACACACACACACACACACACACGCACGTGCACACACTGCCAAACATTTCAGCCGTGGGGATGTGCACTCGTACACCCACCCACACAAAAGACGACACACTGAAGGCACAGATAAGACACCAGTCGTCACGGTGGCTCAATTTGCTCACTTTGTGATGCAATTTCTTGGTCCTCACAGAGTTGAAAAATGCCATCAATCAAACTGCGACACCCAAAGCACCCGAGAGGAAATTCACTGGAACTGAGCTCGACCTCTCCTTCGGCAGCCTTCGAACTCAGCGCCATCACGCTACGTTTGGACAATGGCTGCCAGTTTATGGGCGACGGGTGGGAAGAAGTCGAGTCCAGCTCCTCGACGTTGACGCACATGAGGAGATGTCGCAGATTCATTTTACAGTCACCTGAATACGCCTCCTTCATCTTTTCAGAAATGCATTCAGAAGCATGTGGAAGTGACAGATGTGTGTGAAGGCTGCTCGTAGGGCTGTGATGCAGGGTGGAACAGCTTCTCAGACCCCCTTTGTGCGACTGTGAGGCCGGGGTTGGAGGTGGAGTGGAGGCCTCTTCCATCACTCTCACTGAGCGCATGTTCATCCCGTGCTGAACTGGTTCAGATCAACTGGTGAACCACAGACGTACACACTGCACATACAACATCTGTGCACTGAAAAAAGACAAGCTAAGATTCAATATCAGCTGTGCATTTCTCTCTATTTTCAGTCTTTGTTTCTCTTACTTGAGTTTGAGCATCAACAAATTAATTTTGAATTTAAATCTGACTGATGTTGAGCCATCAGACAGCAGTGAATGATGCAGACGATGTTTTGTAATTTGTGGTGTTTTAAAATGTTTTCTTTGGAGTAGGAGGCAGAATCACTCCATTTACCTGCTTTTAACTCTATGAACTACTAACTAAATCAGCTGGGAGCAGAGTGACTGTACTCTCAAAGTGGTCGCAGAGCATCTTTTCAAGCTTTAAAGCGAGTTTCGCTTGATGTGTCATCATGTAAGTAACTGTCACAAAATGAAGTCTGAGATTATTTTTCACTCTCTTCAGTCATTTTGTCAATATCAAATTGATAAATTACATTTTCTTGTGTTTTTATTAGCAGCAGTGATTTTCCTGCTTTGCTCCAGCAAAAAAATAAAGCAGTTAATTAAAAGTGGGAGTCAGTTACTTTTAGGGGAGTTAATTAAAAAATGAATTCAACAGTTTTGGAGCTAATGAGCTCGAACTGCTCGTTTCCACATGGAAGCAGAAAAAAGGAGGTTTTCCTGTGGAGTGGGAAAGGAGGAAAGGAGATTTCAGAATAAAATGGAAGGAGGCGCTTCAGTTCGGTTTCCTTGCTTTATATTTCCAGAGATAAACAAACCCCACAGAGGACTCCTGAGCCTGACTTGCTTTCCACATGTCTATGACACACGTGCGTTAACCAAATGTCACGATGAGCCTCCACATGTGTTGCCATTGGTGTGGAAATATTCCTCATCTGCTGTTTTTGATGTTTTTCTCTCCTTTGTAACACTGCGTTAACGCCTCGGGGAGAAATTTGGACAGAGGTCACCTTTGCAGTCGGTGGAGATTCAGCGTGTTGCCCAAGGACACTTGAGCACGACAGATGCTCTCTGTTATCGAGGTTTGAATGGAGCGTGTGTGTTAAATGAAAGGGTATGTGGTGGTTAATGTGCTGAGTGAGTTTCATGACCCTTGAGTTCCTGAAAGAGGCTTAAAACCCTCCTCTATCGCAGAGATACACGAGTGCCGGTGAAAAGATAAGTAGGCCTGTGACTGAATCATTTTCAAAAAGAGATTTTTTCTTCAGATGCTGACTCTTTCTAAGAATGAGTGATACACCTGAGAGCCACATCTCTCTCGCCCTTGCTCTCTTCATGCATTGAACGCTACAGATGCTTGTATTAAATTTAGGAAGCCGCATTCAATTTCTGGCTGGTTGTGATATGATCGGACTTTTAATCTGCAGTGAAATAAAGGCCAGTCTCTCTCTGTCTTTCTCTCAAGGCCGGCTATATGAGCGTAGCTTCTGGAAGCATTAACAGGCCAGTAAAAGGTTTGGCACTGGGACCAGCAATGCATCATCTTTGACTGACGATGACAAACTTTCTTTTTAAAGCACTTGTTTGTTTTGCAGGAGAAATTTGCAGAGCAGGCAGCTTTTGACTGAAAGATATTAGAAGCTCAAACAACTACAGGCCATCAGGGATTTTACTAAAAAGAGATAAAGCAATGGGCTGAAAACACACACATGAGCCAGCAGGACAGATTCTGAGGAGCTCTGCTGCAGGGATGAACACTATTCTTACAAAATGTGCTCCCTCAATTGGTGTTTTCCATAATCTGCAACCAGTTCGCTTTGTTTATTGTGGTCTGGAAACAGCATGGATGCCATTTCAAGCAGGTTTGTACAATATCTAATTCTAAAGAAAAAGAAGGCTCTGCTACACATTTGCATAGATTTTGTTTGCACTTGCTTTTTTTGGTACTTGAACTGCATCCTTTGGCCATCAAACAGTTTAAAGTTCAAATTCACAAGACAAAACTGGTAAAATCAGAGCTGAACACACGCAGCTGAAGTCTGAGCAGTACTGCTTGCATTTCGTCGTGGGTGCTGCAGGATTTTGCTGGCACTGTCGTGTTCTGCTCCAGCTTTCATTTGCGTGATGCATTGGAAGCAGCCGCTGGGACTGTCAATCTAAGAGCGTCTGAGTCGTTGATTGTTATTACATCTCATCACTCATGCGGCTCTTAAAGGGGACAAGCCAGCGCCTGCTAAGAGCCGACTCTAAACCTGCCTCCAGCGATCTTAGATGAAGACTTTTAAACTCTTTAGATCTGGAGGAGCTGCTGAACTAATATTCTTATGTCATGGAAAATATTTATGGACGCCGCTTTTTCTTTCCAGGTTGTTTTGGGTATCGCTTATTTAAATGAACTTTCATTGATCTAAGGAGGCGTGCCATATTTTTCAAATCACCATGCTTGCCCATTAAAACCCGTTTCACTCGCTGTCTCGCTCCGAGGAGCCGCCGCAGTGTTCGCTGAGGACGCCTGACGTTTCATTTGAGAGCTGTTGTCTAAATAGTGTTATTTTATCAGCCGAGAGTTTCTGAAAGTGCTCTGCGGCGTAATGGCCCCTTCCTCTGACTCCCGTCTGCAGTGCTCCTGTATGATCAAGTGTTGAAAGATTCCCGTAAATGATGAATGATAGTTGTGAGCAAACTGCATGTGAGAAAAACAGGTGTGTTCCTCAAATCTTTACTCTCGCTGAGTAATGCTGGCCGACCGCCAACACACACACATTTGGCCTGTCAGTGTGGAACAAAGGGAATCCGTCTAATAGGCCCACTGGCTCTGCCAAAGAGCTGCAACAGTAATGGATAGTGTGTGAAAGTGACACAAGTCAGATTGCTGCTGGCAGACGTGCAATACAAAGAAATAAGCCGGAGTGATGGTTGTATTTGAGGCCATCAGAGACTGCGAGGCTGCAGGTTTTCAATCGAACGCTTCAGCGGCTGATTTGGCTGAAAGTGTGCAGATCAGAGACATCAGCTTCAGTAACATCGCCATTGTTACACCTTGATGATGCTCTTATCAGTTTTTTGCAGAGGGAAGAAGAATTTTTGTGTCACTTGTGCAGAAAACAGGATTCAGTTTCTGACTGGCCAACAGCCTTTTTAGAGACGGTCATTATGACACAACAACAGGAAGTTCGCAGTGTTGTTCCTTTTAGATTTTGGACTTCCATGATTATAAATAGATTTTTAGAGACTCTGAAACGGTGATCTGACGGAACAAGAACCAGCTGACTGAGAGGATTTAAAGGGCTCGTAAAGCAGTAGCTGTTGATCAGGACTGCTTTGTCCTGCATGTTTTTAAACCTCTCAGACCAACTGGATTGGTCACTGCAAACTCAAACCATGCAGCCAAATGTTGTTTGAACTTTACTGTAAGATCCAGTGGAGATCACAACATTGTCAACGACATCAGTTGTTACAAGAACAAGTTCATGACATATTAAAAATTAGGTTAAAACTACAGCTGAAAGAAGCTTTTAGCATCATTGCATGATGATGGTTGACAGTCAACTGTACATTCAGACAGTGACTGCAGTCTTTACCTTATTACCTTCAAATACTTCCCTTTTATGTAAGTCATGCAGCTTTCTTTAACCTTTATTTACTCAGTGTCTTTTCATTTAAAGAGCAATGTTCACTCTTTCAGGAACGCCCTGTTTGCAATCACACATTTTCACACCTTCTCACCTGGAAGCTGCCCAGTACGACCACAGTCTGCTCTCTGGCCTCTGAGCAGAGCAGCGAGGGATTAAGCGCCTCGTGTAGAGTGCAGCGCTTTTGCTTTCCCCACCCAGATTTACCCTGCGGGTCTGGGCATCGAACCAACAACCACTGCTCCCTAAGTTCTATTTATAAAGCACGTTTCATACTGAAAATGACATAATGTGCTTTGGAAAGCAGCGTAAGCCACACAAACAAATAGAGTAAAAACTCGACTGAAGATGAGGCAGCGTTTGAACTGAAACTGTTTCAGATGAGGCTTCACTTTGATGTGAGTGTTTTAACCTATGGGAAACTTAATGATGCACTCAGTAACACTCAGCTTGTACAATCATACGCCCCCCGGCCACACATCACATTTTGTGCACTCACTCGGTGTTATTGTGTGTATCGTAGTGCATTTTTCCACAGGTCAACACGCGGGTTGATGCAGCAGAATAAAGTGTTTCAGAGTGTTGCCATTTTTTGATCTGCTCCCTCCTAATCCCCCCGAGCGCAGACTAGCTATAACATGGACCATTAGCTAAAGAATGTTGAACATAACCGTACCGGTTGTGCCTAGCCAGCCAAATCAAATAACTCTTTTTACAAGCGCCGCTTCACAACACGGTTCTGCTTTCAGGCTCACCGCCAGGCTCATGTTGATTCTGCCGGAGCCTTGAGAACAGGGGCGCGTTAGCCTTGATTTACGCCGTCTTATTGGAATTCCTTCACGAGCGAGTGGCACGTATGAAAAAGGGATGGATTTCTCAAAGGGGGGGGGGGTTCTTGACTGATAAGGGCCTATTTGCGATAGGGATCAAGGAGGGCCCGGCGATGAATCAGTGAGTGAGGGAGTGCAGCTGGAAGGGAACCAAAGCAGAGCGTTATGCAAGAGTCGAGAGGTGATATCTGCCAGAAAGCCAGTTTACTCAGGGAGGTGTGGAGCTGCAGACAGCGAGGCCGAGACAAAGCAAGAGGAATGTACAAAGCTGACATGAGTTGCATTGAATTTGATATATGGTTGTCACCGCATTAAGGCTATTACACGTTTAATTAAGGACTACTATAACTGTGCTGTTATGACTAGCAGCGGCGGAAGTAGAAGGTTTTTTTCTTTTATTTTTCCAAAGAATGTTTCCATTCTTCCCTCATTACATTTTATTTAGAAGTAACTGTGAGACGGCTCCGATCTGTGCCAAGCTGCTGTCTGGAGATGTGATTCATTTCTTTCATTGACAGAGTTAATAAGGAACTTTTCCCACACTCTTTGCTTCTTGTGTGGGCGTGATTTACTCAGCAGTTAGTGTAACTTCAGCAGAAGCACAAGGTGATGGTCATTTCATTCAATAAGTTAAATTACCAGATGTAATGTGGTGGAGGTCTCTCGTGTCTTTCAGCAAACTTGGTTTTCGGCCCCACATCAACCATATTTCAGTGAAAAAAAGGCTGCCCAGCATCAGACGACACATTAAAGTCAGCAGTTACTGGTGAATGATAGTGGGACCTCTTCAGTAGATGCTGCAGGGCTTTCATTCCCCTCAGGAGGTGGTGGAGACCAAACCAGTGCTAAAAGGAACATGAGTTTTGGACATAATGTTCGCCAGAAGGACACAAACAAACTCAAACTGAATGTGAATAATGCTCTTTATCTGCTCGATGTGTAAATATGCAACTATTTGTCAGCAAGTTCACCACAAAATATGTGTTTACAGCTTGCTGCGATGCCCCAAAATGCTAAGATATTTAAACCGTTGTAACGTGTATTAACATATGGGGAAATTTTAATTGGTGGGAGTCCATCTAGGGTTTCTTTTGATGTTGAATATTCATGATAATATCTAGAAACTGTCATGCTATGGTGCACAAGTGTAAACAGGTTTTCAGATAAAAGTCGTGTTAGTTTGTGATAGTGAAGAAAACTTCAAATGTGAAGTATTACTTCTGCGCATTAACTCTCTGTTTGATGTGAGTGGTCACTGTGCCTTTGCTGAGAAAAACTCCTCGAAATGAATTTAAGAAAAACTCTGCGCCACTGAAGCTCTGCCAATCCAATTAATTCCACAAATCTTTTATTTTGTCATTTTAACTGCTGTCCAGTTTTCTATAAAAGCCTTCTATTTACTGGCGTCTGGCCAGAAATAATCATTGCTTAGACAGAACAGCTCCTTTCCATCATTCATGGACGTCATATTCTGAAGTGCTTCTGGCTCATCTTAAAGCCACTGTGCATTCACAACCTCTTTTCTTTTTCTTATCACAAAAAGTGTAGTAAGCGCTTCGCTGTCTTTAATGTGCGAATCCCTGGGAGGCTGCAAACCTGTTAAATCTCATGTAAAATTTTGAAGATTCATAAGCAAAGAACACACAGTTCCTCTTCCTATTGGAAAAGCTTTTTTAAAGACATACAATTTTCAGGTGTTTTCATCTTCTGGCAATAAATCAAATGTGTCACAAGACTCAAATAACCTGCAGATGTTCCTCTGTAGATTTACTCTGCTGTCATGTCAAAACACATATCTCAGTGAAACTCACCTGTTGCCACAAGGTGTTTGTTCAGCAGCGAGTCTGTCTGTGGGAACGGCGACATAACAGTGTCAAAACGTTCTCATGACTGTCACAAGATGAGTTTCTCCTCCGCATAATTCATCATCCACTGTTTACCATCAGATAAAGAGAAAACCACTGCAGAATAAAAGAGACAGGGCTGGTGTGAAGGTCGATAAATAGAATCAGTTTTCAGTTAGTTTTCTTCGTATTAATGCAAAATTCTGTGGA
This sequence comes from Chaetodon trifascialis, assembly GCF_039877785.1. Taxonomy (NCBI): domain Eukaryota; kingdom Metazoa; phylum Chordata; class Actinopteri; order Chaetodontiformes; family Chaetodontidae; genus Chaetodon; species Chaetodon trifascialis. Next base: position 3,869,379 of record NC_092066.1, on the reverse strand, counting down.
AATATCAGGCTCATATTTTTAAAACCTCGTGTTCACAGTGCCAAGTGAAAATACATCAATGCTAATCCGTTTTAGGTGAGTCCAAACTATATGCTGTCTATGACAGGGCCCCTGAGCAGCTCACCAGAGCCCTATCTTATCCTCCTCCCGTGGTTATCTCCTCAAAGCACAGCTGAGCCTCACCAGGAGCCTGCTGGTGAGTTCACCGCAGGAGGGGTCACCCCTCTAATCCAGACCAAGTTCTGTCATGCTAGAGGAGTTTTTGAAAAGAGCCAGTTCAGGTGTTGGATCAGAATGTCTCGTGGACGCCAACCTCTGGAGATTTCCCTGGGACGTCCGTCTGAGTGTAGAGCCCAGAGCAGACCTATAAGTTCCTGGAGGGATTATATATTTATCATATACTGGCATGAGACACCCATGGAGGAGCTGGAGGATGTGGCAGGGTGGAGGATGTTTGGGCTACCTTGCTTATCGCTGCCACCAAGCCCTTAAGCGTCAGGAAAATGGATGGATGGACGACCATCTGGGTAGTTAGCTCGTTTCCCAGATGCACAGCTCTTTGTGACGGGCTACGTTTATATGACGCTTTACAAGTTCTTTGCTATTCATTCACCCATCTGTGCACATACACACACGCCTCACCATCGGAAGCAATTTGGAGTTCAGCGGGCCCAAATTAGCGGCCCCCTGAGCCACGGCCGCACCATTTCGATTCATGATTTGACCATTCACGTTTGCCAGAAGGTTCCACCCACTCAGGTTTAACTCAGCCGGCGAGATCATTTCTGCCTCCAAAGCAGCGCTGCCCCATGGGAGAGCCGTGTCCTCACAGGCGCTGCAGTGTGTCCAATGTAGCCTGACGAGCTTGCCTCAGTCCTCGCGCTGCTGCTCCTAATATAATATCAGTGTTATTTTTGCCGTGTTGTCCAGCTTGGAGACTTTGGGCCTGCACGCACAGCACACACTCATACACACATCCTCAAGTAAACCCCTCTGTGATATTGCTGACACGAGCACACACACGCACTCCCTACGAGGCTTTTTACCTCAAGCTCCGTCTTATTTTAAAAGGAAGAACCTTTTGTCAACAGCGCGTATTTGCACAGTCGGTGCGGCCTCTGTGAATTTCAAAGCGGCTGCGTGCATTTCTGCAAACTCAATAGCAGGGATGGAGCCGGGGGATCACGTCTCAGGCCTCAAAGCACTTTACCACTCGGAAATAATTCAAACAAGCCTGAGCTCAGATGATGTTTTCTATATTTGTTGTGGAGGGTAATGATGTCGTTATTGTCTCCCTCACACTGTGTAACAGTGTATTTCCATTTACTCTTTGCTCGGCAGTTGCTACCCGGGATTGCTTTCTACCAGGAAAACGCTTAAAAAGCATTTATGATCATCGAGATCATCAAATCATGATTTGCACTTGAATGACCACATGACCGCAAATTTTTGGAGGAGTAACTTATTTTACAAGACATGACGTCAGATGCTCTAAGTAAACGACTGTCCCTTTAAACATCTTTACTCACATTTTTGACTTGAGACATGCTTATTATCCATCATAGAGAGTCAAAAGCAGAGCGTTTAGTATCACCTGCTGCACTATGAGCGACATCATTCACAATGTGACATAAGAAATATGAAGCCAAGAGGACAGGATTATTTTCCGTCCATCAGAGGAAAACCTGCACGGACAGGTTCAGGATTTGCTCAGTTAGCTTGATCCCATACTTTTAGAATATCAATTGCAGCAATAAATGCTTGCCGGGCCAGAACAACAACAGCAGAAGCAAGCTGCTACCTCAAGTGCAAAATTATTCAATTCAGTTCAACTACAGGCAGCGTGTGACCACAGGAGAAGATTTATTGACATGCAGGAGGGCAGGCCTGGGTCAGCCAGTGATGTATGACCGCTTAAAAATATCACTTTTCTTTGAATGTGCGTACTCCTCTGAAGGATCTGTCATTCTTGGAGATGATGGCCGTTTACCCCTGAAGACAGTTCGGCTCACTGATACAACGCTGTGGCCTTCGAGCTGAAGCCAAAAATAACATAGAGAGCAATTGTTTTAAAAGGCAGTTAGACATGAGAAGTGTACGTTCAGGGATGAGTGCACATTTTTCAGGCAGCGAGGACACAAATCATACAAGCATACAGCAAAGTTTGAGGTGCAGACGGCTATTCACAGGCCTTAGCAGACCACGGCTAATCTGGATACCTCAACACAATGACTCAGTTCAAGCAAATGATCTTGCTCGGCGGCCTTTTGACAGCCGCACCGCTTGCAAGTGTTGGTAATTAAAAAAAAAGAAAGAGTCCATTCAAAAGAAATGTGATAAGCTCGTTCATTAATTAATCTTCAGAGGACCATGAAAATAAATTCATAAATTAATTACAAATGCAAACAAGTCTGAAGAAGATGTACCCACTGTGGAACCATGTGAAAACACACAGTCAGAAAAGCCCCCAAGTGTTTTTTTTTTTTTTTTTTACTGAAAGTTTCTCAGAGATCATCAGCAGTTTTCACCGGCAGCGCTCCCTGAAAGAGCTGCATCATCAGACGTCCTGCGTCTCGTTGGCTCTGCCTCCGTGTCCTCTTGGCTGACTCTGGCTGCGTCTCCAATGCTGCCTCATTGCTCCTCCTTTACTGGCCCACGGGCTGCGTCTCATGTCTGTGAGGAGGCAGCTCGTGCCAATGTCTTTTATCTCTCTGTTCACAACAGCAAGTCTGTTTCTCTAATCAGGTCCTCAGGTGCCTGTTTGCCGGACAGTGAGAGAAAGCTAGATTCATTTAAAGCGTAGTCTGTGCTTTTCAGCATTTTCTGCACCCAGTGTTGGCTTTGTGAGGGTGTTTAATTCATTACTGTTGGCACTGTATGCAGTGAAACATCATCGACTTGCCGGGCAACACAACTGCACTTGTGAATGATTCATGCCCGGTGCCAGCGAATAATACTAATGCAGAAAATAAAGTGCGGCCAAAAGCAGAGGTCAGGAGGCTGATGGCGGCACGCGTGGACGACTGACGTTCGTGTCCTGTCACAGACAGATAGCAGCTTGATCGAGACTGAAGTTCGGCGCAGGCGTTCGCTGTATCCCTCTGACTTTAATGATAATCTGACTTTTCCTCTATGAGGTCTGAATGTGCTGAAAGTACTTCCTGCATTACTGCAAAACAAATGGAATTCCCATCACCCTCAGCTCAGCAAATGTTAGCTCACTAACATGCTAAGCTAACATTGTGGACATGATAAACATTAAGCTAAAGCTCAGCATCAGCATGTAAACACTGTTATTGTGAGCACGTTAGCATGGCGGGATTTTTCTCATAAACAAACACTGGAATATTTTGACACCTGCATTGTTTACACCCACGTTTCCAGCAGCTAGCAGATTTCTTATTTCCTCCCTTGTCCTTCTTTTCATTGTCAGGGATGCGCATTAAGTCGCCCGCATGCTTCCACATGTACACGAGCATCTTTGGCATTTATCAGTGGAGCGTGACATATGAACAGGATGCTGACCCGTTCTTCAAACCGTTGCTCAAATGTGCCTTTCACGGTCAGGAACTCTATTGCTAACCAAACAATTCCAGTTGCTTCACCTCGATCATGTCAAGTACTGTACATGAGATATTGTCGAAATACGCACCTAAAAGATGGCAAACTCGCAGAAAAACAGCTATTATCACAAGCTAGCACATGCTAGCTTCCTTTACGTGTCTCTGATCACCAGTTCAAGACTTTTGACATTTGATGTATTGAAGCAAAATAAACCTCTTTTTCGATGTTGACTTTTATTGAAATCGACCTTGTAGCCTAAAGATGTTCTTTAATTTAACAGTTACCTCATTTTAAGCACATTTTAACTGCTCAGTACATGTTTACACATCTGAGTAAAATTTCTTTCCAGTAACTCGAGTCTTTCCATCCCTGCATGCTACCATCCAGCAATGGAGTCTAACATCACAGATTAGACTGAAGGGATGTAACCGTTAGTAGTAAAACCACAGCATGGACAGGACTCAACACATGCAGCCAGTGATATGTAGAAACTCACACATGCTTCTGCTGCTGGCTTTTGTGCATTATCTGTGAGCTTTTCTGGACTTTGCCATGAAACAGCACACACACGCTTTCTTTTGACTGGAATTCATATCCATCTGTGTTTTACCTTGATACATAATGGAATGACACTGACATTTCCCCTCAGCTATTTCATGCACACGCATCAACAAAACAATGCAAACAAAAGCAGCGCGTCCTTGAGGCTGAGCCGACATTACGCTCTCTCTAAAAACACTGTTTGAATGTTGATTCTGGACCTCTCTGAGTCCCACAATTCCTTGCTTTGGCCCGGTCTGTTTACTGAGTGTCCTCAAGATAAATGCAGAGAGGCCGGCTTTGTTGCCTGGTGTTTTATCTTTTTAGGCAAATTCTTCAAAATGTTGAGAGCTGTTTATTAAAGTGACAATGATCAATAATGACTGATGTTGTAATTACAGGCCAATAGCGGCGCCGTTTGACGTTGAATGTTAAGTAGGCTGAGGCAAAAAACGCCAAAAGCTTCTCCATCCACAGCATGTTCGTCTTCAGCTGCATTTCATTGTCTAATTAATCTTCATTTTGAGGACAGATCCGTCTCACTAATGCACTTTTATCATTGCTCACTGCTCTACAGTACGCTACTATAACAAACACTCAATCAGACGCTCAACGCTGCACCTGAAGCCAGTGCTGCATGTTTGCTCTGTGCAGGCTTGTGGAAAAGTGAATAATGTATGTTGTTCTGTTCTAATTTCTCACCCGTCGCTCCTTTTTCTCTCCTCCGGCTCTGTTACTTTAATTGTCTTTCCTCATTATGAAATGTATCGACAGTTCTTGTTTCTGTCGGCGCATCTGCTGCCGTTTTCAAGGACAGGCCTCACAAGCCTGATCTCAGAGGGACTGATCCTGTTAGATACTGTAAATGTTCGATGTAGAAGAATCAAGTCTCTAGTAAACAGATCCAGAAGAACATGCGAGGAGCCCAGACTTCACATACCGTCTGCCAAGGCTGTGCAGCCATCTATATTTCATCATTTTAATAAAATAAAATGTTTAGAATTTTTTCATCTGCATCTGGATCCAGATCTGTGCCAAAGCAGACACAGCAAAAGACATGAATCAGATAAGAGTGACAGAAGTCTTTAAGAAATAGGAAATTAAAAATGCATTCATCTGTATCTACATGCAGATACACACCACAGACTTTGCCTGGTTCATGGAACAATTTCCTATCGATGTAATTTGGGTGAATTTTCATGTGTTTGAGTTATACTTGGTATATCTCAAAGATGACTTTGAATAGACGTCATCGGTCTGAAACAATGTTAGATGGATTTTATGGCCGCTGGAGGGCAACAAAACAAGCTGTGAACACAACACTGACACACCAGCACCTTACCTTGATGTGGCAACATGTCAGCAAACAGTGGCTTATTTACACTCTGATCATCAGCATCCATTTGGCCCCATTACATCTGTATCTGGACACATTATCCAGATTAAGAAAAATGCATGTTAATGGAACATGTAAATGCATTGTGACTGGAAAGAGATTGGATCTTCTTGACCAAATGTAGTCTGGCTCGCATAGAGCTCAGATCTTACAACATGATGCCATCCGAACACAACATACATGCTTTGCCACCACTTTACTCCCTTCTTCACATGCAGGTTTTGCTTTGAAGGACAGCACAATGAGGATAACGAGTATGTCTTAAAAATATCAGGTGTGAACACAAAGCCAAGATATCCAGGTAACGTATCCAGATACAGGTCCTTTTAAATACCAGGCGTAAATGAGGGTCAGTGCAGGAATAGCAATCCTTTTCACAGTATCCATTTGATCCACTGTTAATGTACAATTATTGATTAGAGCAGCTTTAAAGCTGCTTTGTGCTGCCATCAGGCAAGCATGCCTTTTCTGTTTGAATACACTGGAATGCCTTGCTGAAGGACGCTGCGGCAGTCTCTCGAAGGAGAAGACAGTGTGTTTCCTCTTGACTTTCCACACCCAGCTGCTGATAAAAGCTGCCTGGTGTGGCTGAAAACTGCACTGATGGGGGGGGGGGGGGGGGGGGGGGGGGAGAGCTGTAGAGCTGAAGGGAAGAAACCTCTTTAACAATACACGAGTCTAAATATATGATCAGCATGAATTTTAAGATGCCTTGAGTTGCTACCTACAGTACAGTCATCTGCATCTTTGCCAGGAGTGTCTGATTTCCTCTGTGTCTTACCATTTGAGTTACCTAAGCTCGTGCTTTATGACATTGCTGTGCTTGTTTGGCTTGGCACAGGACTCAACTGTCCTGAAAACGTATGCAGCGAACAGCCAAACTGCCCTCAGCTGAGTCCTGCTGGCACAGAGGCGCTCCAGCGAGGAAATCAGAGGATTAAATTCTTGTTCGAGGTCTACTACAGACGCTGATTTCAGTGATTTGTTCCCTGTTTCGCTATTTGTCCTCCATGAAACAGCGGAGGTAATATGTCACGCTCCTGAAGGTTAAGCGAAGCCGCAGAGGGAAACCCCATTATTCACTGCATGAAACGTTCCATCATGTCCCAACAGCACAACAGTGCTCTGCACAGCGTCAGCTGAGACAGATGGGAGATGAACAAATCTGAATTGACTGCACATCATCAGACTTACAGCACATGTCAAACTGTTTAAAATAATCACCGTCCTCTCTTTGTCTTCCTGCAACAAGAGACGACCACAGACGCAAGAGCCAACTTGGCTTTGTTGAATCTGATAATCACCTTCGGTTCAGCGTGAGTGTTGTTCCCATTTCTCGTCACCTTAAACTGCTGACATCTGTTTGTTGTCTTGTTTGCCATCTGTGTTGCCACAATTTGTGACTCAGAGAAGAAGACACTGAAGCCTGCAAAACAAATTTCATATATCCTGCTTATGAATACCAGAAGGCTGATGTGACAGTATATCTCCCAAAAGAGTGGTTCATATTTACAGTAAATAGCAAAGAAGTCTCTGAATGACGTTTTCGTTGCAAATAAACACTACACCAGTAATTAGTTCCTTCTCTTTGGCTGAAGGTATGATAATTACTGACATCGGGTGAATGGTTTTCAGTGGCACACAGTTGAAAACAGCATATGGTGATAAGGAAAATGTCAGGTAATATTCTTCACATGCCATTAGATAACAAGACTACAGCACTGAGACACATTGTGCTGATGTCTTAGTTTAGAGTGTTAGCATGCTAGCATTTGCTAATTAGCACGAAGAAGTACAGTGAAAGGAAATATTAGTTTTGCGGATATTTTGTCAGAATCCGAAGTGCTGGACAACTGAATTTTTTGACCTGATGATGGCACTAGAGGAAAGTAAGAGATGGCCACAGTTCCTGCAATCCATCCTGAGGGGAACAAAACATCTAATAGTGACATTTCGCTAGAAACCACAATTGCGCATCGTCCGCCAAAGTCAGTGGGGTTCATCCTCTGGGGTTCTTGTCAATGCGGATTTCACAACTGTCCATCCAATAGCTATTGAGGTCTGCGTTAAAGTGCTGCACCAACTGACTCTCAGCCATGCTGCTAACGTAGCTAAAAAATGGCCTCTCTGGAAATTTCACTCGGGTAACGTTCAATGTCATCGATGAAGTTAGAAACTGAGTTGTGCAGTTAAGGCTGAAATTTATTTAGACTCAAATTACAGCAGACCATTGACTCGGGGAGTCAAGGTCCATCGATAGCTGTGTTCCCATTAAAGTGTTTCACAAGTTTGAAGCTAATTTGTGAAATGTCAGCAAAGTAAAATGTCAATCAGAGCCAATAATTCAACCCGCAACATTAAGGGAAATATTTTTGAGACCAGGTAACATAATCGAACAAGCAAAAGTAAACCCAAAAACTATATATAATATAACTGCAGCTTCACATCTAAGTGTTATCAACCCAGGATGCCTCAACTCTTAGTCTGTTAAAGTCACTTCATGAAAACAACTTTTTTAGTGCTTTTTATGTGCAAATTGGTGGTGGGTGGAGCTGTACCCATTTTCTGCTCCCACCACACCGTCATGTTGCTGTAGGTGGGAGGTATCTCTGCGAAGAGAAATGTCCTCTATAAATCATTTTTCTTGAAAACGTATCATTGATCCAGCAGGACAGGCTCTCTGATGATCTTCAGCTGTTAGTGATCAATGCCAGCAGTGACCTTTGACCTCTGGTGCTTCATCAAAACTCCTCCGAGCCGCCCTCTGCGGATCGAAGCGAGTGTCAGCGTATCGACCTCCCGCGATGCTCGCCCTGCAGCCTTGTTCCTGCCATATTGCTCTTATGTGTTTACAAGTTTTCATCTGTAAGAGAACTTCCACATTAGCGCCCCCGATCTCCGGCTGTCAGGGCTGTCACAGTCGCTCCTCGTCCGCAGCAACAGATGAACTCCATGTTGTCACATTATAATGAAGCCACAGATTCTTTATAGGGCACCTTTGGTTTGTCTGCTGTTGTTTGGCAGCTACGAAAATGTTCTCTCCCTAATTAGGCTCAGCAGCAAAAGACATTTTCCCCCATATCTTGCCAATTATCTCACATTCATTGCAAAAAGTGTGTGCGTGTATTTGCATGTGTGTTTGCTTAAGAGAGTATTTGTAAAGTTCCATCTGTCCTCTGCTTTGCGGCTCAGCTCCATATCGCTCATTAGAAATAAAATCATTGATTGAATGGAAATTGCATTTCAGTCATTACTTGACTGTATTAAGACCTTTTGGCTCCGTTAACTAATCAGTGAAATGCTCATTTGAATTGTAGATGGAGGCGTCTCTGTGTGCTTTTACAGCGAGCGAGCAGACCTAAGGCTGAGTGAGGTCTCATTATGTTTGACTTTATGCACACACACAAACAAACCCAGGTCCTTACATGCATACATATACACTCACAGTAAAGCTAAGCTAACGTGTTGTTTGGCGCTCTGTGTCAATGCCACCGCTTCCTTTTTGTTTACTTGAAAAGAAATGAAAAGCATCCCTCATTCGAGGTCTTGTCCTCATTTAAGCCTTTTTCATAATTAAGACAGAAAAGGTTTCAGCATGTTAAAGGACACTGATGAAGCACGGCTGACAGTTTTGACTGCTCTTATATGACAGGCTGCAGGTGCTGCACAGCTGAGGCTGGGCGCAGCGTTACGTCCGTCTGAAACATGTTGGGTCTGAGTGACGGATAAACTTTACGGACAACGGCACTGGACCTCCTCCTCCTGCTCCTCATGCAAAATATCCAGCGTTACATCATGACTGAACTCTGAACCCCAAACCCCCTTACAGCTGTCACCTTAGCATGAATTAGTATAAATTAAACAGACTCCTGAGGAGCATTTACTTACTGTAATGCACTGGATCACCAAGTCATGCAGAACAGAAATGTTAGGAACTGTAAAATACTGTAATGTTAGGTATTAAAGTCGGTCACAGAAATGCTAAATTCATGCTATTCTGGCATGCATGCGTCTGCGTTCATGTACTTTATGCCACTCCTGCATAAATCAGTGTCCTACATGGGCCACCCCAGTCAAAAAAGCCTGAACATGCCAAGTTACGTATGATATTAAAATGAAAAATGCTGTATCCCCAGCTGGGCTATGGAGCTGATTTGAGGGCAAAAACTTGTGCATGTAGTCGAGTAATTCATGCTTTCAAATGCATGAACCCACGTGCACAAACTGGTCACCTGCACCCTTCAATAAATAATTTGTGCACACAAACAAAAACAATATTAAACAATATTGTGCAGCAAAATTATCCTAGCTATCATCCAAGCTTTGATGACGCTTCTAAAAATGCACTCATCTTCCTGGTCAAGCTTTACTGAAGTACATGGTGACGGACAGAAACACACGCCACGCCTCCGCCCCGACACACACACACACACACACACACACACACACACACACACACACACACACACACACACACACAGTCAACATGAGAGGATTGCTGGTGTTTGTCTTGTTAGGGAGGAGAAATGAGTAGAGATAAGGAGCTGTGATCCTCCTGTTTGTTTACGTCTCTATCACAGCAACCTGACAGCAGTCATACTCTTCAAACAAAGACAGATGGCTTCCGGGAAAGTCAGGAAAAGTCCGTCTCCCTCTCTTTCCCTCATCCCTCTATCTATTTACTATATCAATACCTCGGCCTCTCTCTGTCTTTCACTGCTTTCTCTGCAGATTCAATACTTTTGGGGAATAAAGTTTAGAAGCTTTTCACTATTCCACATCACAAAATGGAAAAATTCAGCATGTTTATGTGCTTCAGAAACGAGAATGAGGAGGAAACATCACTTAACAAGTAAAAAAGGTAACATATCTAAATGAAAAACATGTTGGCTGTCACGTAATCCTGTGAGTGTTATCTGTCACTGACACTCGCAGGAAGCTGCAACGACTTAAAACACCTTCATGGTTAAAAGAAGCGACAGTGACGGGTGGGAGACGGGATGTGAACCATGCGGTGTCAAACTCAAACCCTTCATACACTAAACCAACCAAACCGATCTCCTTCGCGAAGGCCTTTTCAAAACCAGGAAGTGGCACAAAACCTGTATCTGATGTGCTAACTGCTAACACACTAGCCAGCCAGGAACATGGCAGCCATAATAGCTTTTTAGAACACAGCTAAGCTACGATAGCTTCCTTTATCAGGATTCTGCATCCTCTTAAAGGTCAAGACAACACCTCCTCATATGCTTGGATTTTTTTTGTTTGTGCTCCCAGTGGTTCATGCATTCAATCTAGAGACAGAGGGGGGTTTGAAAAAAGGTGGTTTTGGAGTGGAGGGATGTGAAAATAAAGGCAGAGAAAGAGGGAGTGGATCAGGTGAGCTTAGATACCTGTGTGTGGAAAGGTGTGGTCTTTGTTCTCAAAATAGGCATAAAAACTTAATTTGTTGTTGGCTGATGGAGCAAATTCATCTGTCAAAGGACACTGAAATTAAACATGACCTAACAAATTAAAGCAGATTTACAGCAAACGGCTAAATTTCGCCATTTTTCATCCGAGCGTGTGGCTGCTTTCAGGAAGCTTTGCAGCAGGCTTCGTCTGCTGTTGCTGTGCAGAGGACAGTTATTATTGGCGTAACTGCAAGAGGAAAATCTAAATATCAGCTAAAGCTTTCATTTTTCTGGTGAGGACATTCTTCCTGTTGGAAATTCGGCGCTGATTGCAAAGTGTTGCTGTTCAGCCTCACTTTACCAACCGCCTTCTCCTCGCTGTTGAGAGCAAATGGAAACTTCTAACTTGTTATTGTTTCAACACAACCTGCGTTTTATGTTTGACGTGTCTATAGTCGTGCTTAATGTTGCAGATATTGTTAAATATTCTGTTCACCAGCGTGGCCTCTTTTTTCACACATTGGAAAGTTTCTCTCCGCTGCTGTAAAAAAACCTTTCTAGGACATTTTCTGGGGTTTGAGGGAGCGTCTGCCTTTGTGCATCTCAGTTTGTTCTTTAGATTAGAGAAAAACTTTGCAGTGAATTAATTTTTACATCCGCAGCCAAACAGTGAGTCTCCACAACTTGTTGAACATTCTGCTGAAACATCCACTATTCTTTTTCAGGGTTTGCAGATTGAAAAGTTGCTGTGTCTTTTCTCTCGTCTGTGAAAGTCTGCATGTTCCTGTGAGTCGATATCCTCGGTGGAAAAATGCTTCCCTTTCCTTAATAATTGGTGCATTTCTTCTCTTGTCTCGGCGCTCCTCAGTTTTCACAAGCCATTCAGCCTTCTATCAGACGGCACAGAGAAGCAGTCTCTTCCTCCACACTGTGAACGATCACAGTCTGAAAACCTGTCACCGGCGTAGCTGCTAGCCGGAGGTTCACTCACACACTTTTCTGTTTGGAGTCAACAGGGGACAGTGAATTCCGGAGAGGCCGGGAAGCGCTGTTTGGGTGAATACAGACGAGACGCCGGCTCCCTTGTCTCTCCGCGAGGCAGTGGAGCGTCCACTTCTATCTCACACACTGGCAAGCTTCCACCCAGCTATCTCATACCTTTCATTTTAGGGTTTATGAACTCGCATGCATGCAAGAGCGAGCACACGCACGCGGGGAACAGGAAAGTGAAGGCACACAAAGCTGTCGGTGTGGCAACCACTTTCAATTTCAATGATTTCATGCATTCACTCAAGTGCTGTACTCAAATACAGTTTGTTTGTCCAAATGTTGTTACTTCATGTAAATGGATTTCAAATTTTAGACGATTTTTCTTTGATGTGAAAGCAGGGAAACCCCAGATTGGGTGTTTTCACCTCACCCTAACCCTAACCCTAACCCTAACCCTATTTCATACTGAAGTTTCATAATGGATGTATTATCTTGGAGCACAACAAGAATATTTGATATTTGAGCACATTTTTGTTTACCATAACTCAAAGGATGCTTCTGGTTTAGTAAGACTTAGATCTCAGTTTTTGGAGTTTTGACCTTCATTTGAAGCAAACTGCTAAAATCAGTTGTTAACACAGCAACATCACAACATCAGTGTCTGACAGGGTAGAAAACAAAGACGAACCAGATTATCTGAACCAGTTTATTTAGAGCTAAAGGTTACAGCGTGTTAGGAGAACTCTGCATGGTGAGATAAGCCAGCCGGCTGCCAGTTTGTATCAGTGGCCAGATGTGGTATAACAGCAAAAATACTGCTTTAAAATAAACTTACAGGACCTTGAACTGCAAACAAATTGATTTGTAACTACTTTCTCAGAGCCTTAAAAAGTCTGTGTGTGTCATCCCAATATGCAGCCTGTATAAATGAGACTTTTTTTTGGCAGGACGCACTTTAATTTGGAATCAATGGCCACCACCGCACAGTCAGTTCTCATAATGCAACCATGATAAACTGTGATGGGTGTTTAATGACAGTTTTGGTGATAATTCCACTGTTTGCTTTCCTTTTGTACTTTAAAGACGTTTGGATAATCTGGAGGTTCGTTCAAGACCTTTCAGAATGTCTGCTCGTGTTTCAGGCCCCATCACATCTCAGTGGTGCTACATTATCGGCCCTGATAGGAAGGATATTGTGAAAGCAATTTTTTTTTCTCCCATTACTGCTTCTTTTACTAAAGTGGGATTTAGTGCTTCCTCCACCAGTCTAGGAAACAAAAATTTCACAAGGTCTGAGCTGATGAAACCTTTTCGAAATCAATTAGATCAACTCAAAACACAAGCAGTTAAAGATCAAGGCTGTTTTCCTCCGCTCCTGAAAAGATGTGATTCATGAAGTTTTCACTTGACAGCGATGTTTCATGCGCTCACATATGAGAACAATTAGATAGGCTGAACTACCCATGCATGTGTGCATGCACCCACAGATCAGCGAACGAACACGCACGCACACACACACAAACACACACGTGCATGCACCACAATTCAAAATCCAATTAAGCTGGGGCTGTGGGATCTCAGCCCTACATGCCAAATGGCTTTGAGTGTCTGCGCGTCATCCACAGTGTGCGACAGCTGACAACAAGATTATGACCATGAGCGGTGCATTTGTGGTTTCGGCCCGATGATAGCATATTATTAGCACGGCGGAAGAGAGCAAACGTGTCCTTCACCATGTGACGGCTTGTGTCATTTGATCCAAGACAGGAACAACGTTGAAACGCTTGTTTTTTATGCGCCGTTGATGTGTGAGTGATTTGTGTGTTTGTGCATTTGCGTGTGTGTCGTGGTTTTCTGTGTGTGCGCGCCTCCAAATATGTGACTGTAGGTGTGATAAGCAGAAAAGAACAGAAACTGGCACTTTTTTGACGCTGCAGAAAATTAGATTAGAAAAATAATAATTTGAAAAGTCTTAAAAATGACCACGAGTCGTCAGTGCGTGGACAGACTAACTAAAGTTTTCAGCGTCAAACTGAGGCTTGTGAGCAGCCTTGGTTTTCTGCTTTGCTCTTCTCAAAAGACATCTGCAAAATGTTGAATTGTATTGGAACAACTAAAACGCGCTCAGCGGAGTGCCAGCCTCCAATGACAGTGAACAACTGTCAGATTTGCAAACCCGCAGCCTGCCTGCTTATTGTTGTCTTGGCTTCACTAAACATTACATGAATGCCAGCTTTGACATCCCGGATGCTCGGTTTCCCCACAAGCACAGAAACGCAGCATAAACAGTTAGAGTGAGTTAGAGTGTCCTGGATGATTTGAGGACACTGTAGTTTCATGCTATGACCACCAGTTTCATTTAATTCAACTTTGTTTTGAAAAAACAAACTTCTCATCAATTTGTTGCGGCAGTTGGCTGTTAATGTTTTCATACCCATGAGCCTCAGCTGCCACTGCTGTGGAAAAGCAGCCAGTCAGATGTGCATGCAAATCCAAGCGGGAGCAAATCAGGACTGTGTTGTCCCAGTGAAGAAGTGTCTAATCAGTGCACAGAGAAAGCTGGACACTGCGCTTGTCAGTTTGCTGTTGATATCCCCAGTGGCCAAGTTTGGTACTGCAACAGCAGCAACAACAAAAAGCTGCAGCAAAAAATAAAAAACATTTCAGTCACACGCCTCGATCTGCAAAAGAGATCAATTATTGCTCTCTGAGTGACACTGATAGTTCAGAATCGTGCTCTCAAAGCTTAGGAAAGGGATTTTCATGTGTGATGTAATCCTGATGTAAAGTCTCAACCCATCCTCATTCTCAGTGTCAAATGCCGACGCTTTGTCACGCCCGCCGCATCTCACACAGAACTAACATTTCGACTAACTCCGCTGTAAACCCTCAGATCAGCTGCTCCAGCTGTCTGACGCGCTCTCATCCCGGCGACATGAGGCCGTCCGGCCAGGAAGCCTTTCAGCACGTGGGTCATGTTGTGAAACGGTTGCAGTTTGTTAGTTTCAGGCACCAGAACTACTTGGTTAGTTTTAGGAAAAGATTCACTTTTGGTTTCAGTGTTTGTTTATCACCGGACATGAGCTCCAGTCGCATGGGTAAAGGTTATGTGTATGAGCACCTCTCCGCCCTGACCTCCACCCCTCTAAGGACTTTTTCACCCTTCATATTGCATCTGAGCGTCTGATATAGCCACAGATGGGTTTACAGCAGAGCTGGCTGAAAGCTTCATGCGGACGCTGAAGGGAAACTTGTGTGTCTGCGTGAGGGGCGTGACAAAGTGTCGGTATGTGATGCTGTGGGAATGAGACCGGGCTCAATGTCTCCGTGCCAAACGGGACTGAGCCAAAGGACGGGGGAAAGATTAGCACACATATGCAATGGACTGCTCATGTGGGCTGCACATATGCAGCTGGTGCGGCCCTTAAAATGCGAATATCCTAAATTAGAAATTACACTGAAACTAGGCTGCATTTGGTGCAGCAACGCAGTGCACTTCTTAAAATACATCTATGGCTTCACGTGGACCATTTCGAACCTTTGATTTTAGAAGAGATAAAGATATCTTCTGACATGTTATACTGATGATTCAAAGAGCAGAGTTCAGTGATAAGATGGCATCCACTGGTTTTTCTCATGTATGAGGCATCGAGTGAGTACTGGTCTTTGGGTGGTCCCATGAACAAACTGCTCTGCTTAGAGGGTTTCTGTAAGACCCTCATTCAAAGTGACTGAAGCAGGAAGTGATGAGTCTGTTTTTGGGACCTTCTTGTTTGTTTTTGTTGACTTTTTGGTGTCATGGTGCCGTTGGTTTTTCTTCCCACTGCTGGTTGCTCACTTGTTTTCTGGTCTTTGTTCTCAGCTTGTACTGTGCTTTCCTGTTGGCGCTGTGTGATTTCGATCGCTGTCTTTTTAAACTTTCATGCCCTGGATGCTTTCAGTCGCCACTTTCAAACCTCAGACTCCACTGAACTGCTTAATGGGGTTGAATTCACATTTCAGAGTTGTTTACATTGCCATGAACGCTGCAATAAACACTGACAGGATGATGCAACCACGCAGACGTGTGAAGTGCTGAACGCTGGTATCGCTGCAGAACCTGCATATTAGCTTTAATTGAAAACGTGCTCATTTCTCTTGACTGGGAGATTTTCCCATTATGACGGATCAACAGCATCCAACGCTGACGCACCTTCATCAGCCACATTTGTTTGGATGTTTAAAACGTAGATACAGCCCGACTGCACTTTCAAACATACTGTATGTAATAAGAACAGCACATCTCAGCGTTGCTTGACATTTTCTGTGACCTGAATGTATCTGAACCACCTGTGCGCTGCTCCAAACGCCACCTCTCATCCCATAAACATTACTTGACGCTGTCAGATACGGACCGCCGTCGCTCCAAGTTAACTTCTTCAGACGGAGACTTACTGGAGTATTAGGGCGCGCAGTATCTTTCTGTGTCGCGCAGGAAAAGATAAATGAAAAATTGAACAATGAAAGCATAAAAGCAGTCGACGAGGGATTGTTCTGCAACAGGAGGATGCCCTTAAAACCCTACTGTACGTGCATGTGTGTGCGTGCTTACAGTGTAGCTTTCTACATTTCCCTCGTGGAGTCGCTTTGTAGTTTTTTTTTTCATTCCTCCATAGTGCACTCCTATTGCCAATTAGCTGACAGTTGTTTTATTATTCTTTTTCAAAACCTCAACCCTAAAAAGTGAAAGAGAGAAAGGAGGTGAAAAAAAAAAAAACTCAGCTTATTATAACAGCAGAGCATCGCCTCTGCACCTCGCACCCCGCGTCGTAAAACCTCGGGAGGTTCACTCAGAATAGCTCAATGATCAAAAGGCATGAAAATGACATGTTATTTACACTGCTTTGGTATGGAGTTTTGGAGGGGGGGTGGCCAAATACTTGGAGCGTTAGGGGTGGAAAACATGTCAAAATGTGGCAGGGCTTCATGAACAATTAATTTTTCCTCTATACATGTTTGTCAGTCAAGCATATGTGTTGTGTTCAGAGCAAGTGAGTGTTAACGATTTGCTGGGGAAAACAATGGCGTCACAGCCTTTGACCCCCGGAAGAATCCAAAGTCCTCCCCGTGTCACATCGCTGCTCTTACAAAGCCATCAGTGCTGTAAAATGAAATGAACTCAGGGGTTATATTAGAAAACAAATGAAGGCATAATGTTTGGCTCCTGCTGCTCATTAAAGGAGACTCAGCCAAATCGTGTTAGACTCTCAACAAACAAACGAATGAAACTGAAGCAGCATGGTGAGAGTTTGAAGGCATAAACATTTTATTTTGGGGGTGTCATACAAGTCAAAAGCAGGTCTGCTCTTCCTGTTTGCTCTGGTGGTCTCCTCTAAAGTTCAGGTCATAAAATTTTAAATTGCTCTCTTTGATTTAGACTCTAGACACACCATTACAGAAAATACTAGATTTGGGGCAACACTGCCACGTAGGTGTGAGTTGATAATACAGTACACTGTCTTCATTCACATCTTTCCTATACTATAAAATAAACTCAAGCTTCTACTTACCAAATATCCATCCATCCATCCATTATCTATACCGCCTATCCCTTTCGGGGTTGCGGGGGGCTGGAGCCTATCCCAGCTACAATGGGCGAGAGGCGGGGTACACCCTGAACCGGTCGCCAGCCGATTGCAGGGCCACATGCAATGACAAACAAACATTCACACTCACATTCACACCTACGGACAATTTAGAGTCATCAATTAACCTAATGAGCATGTTTTTGGTCTGTGGGAGGAAGCCGGAGTACCCGGAGAGAACCCACGCATGCACGGGAAGAACATGCAAACTTCACACAGAAAGGCCCCGCCTGACCCGGGGATCGAACCGGCAACCTTCTTGCTGTGAGGCACGCACACTACCTGCTGCGCCACCGTGCAGCCCACTTACCAAATATCAAATATTAGAAACCAAAACAGCTGTCAAAACCCAAACTTTTCAAACTGTTTCTGTCTGAGCTCCTGCCTCTAATGTCACTTCATATATCAGTATGTGCACCGTCCCTCTCTACTGCTGAGCTACATTCAAGAAACACAAACCTCCTTAATTTCTTCCATAAATGACACATAAACGCCACTCTTACTGTGTACAATACTGCCCAAAAACCTAAACATCACATTTGGAGTCAGTAAACATTGAACGATGTCATAAATTACACCAGTGGCACCACAAACCTCAGCGCTAGTTTAAGCCTTAAGTTGCTTTATTTCTAAGGAAAAATGCTATTGCTAAAAGCCTAAATTTACAACTGGTAAATGATGTAAAAACACTGAAAATCACTGTGCCCTGTGTACTATATACGACGTAGCAGCCGACATCATTTTCGTATCATCACCTTTTAAGTTAATACGGCAGAGTTGTTAGCAAACAGTTGCTTATTTCCAGCAGTTAGAGCAACATCAGCCTCCATTCGGATCTTTCATTTGTAGCTCTGTTCTTGTGTTTCTGCCAACTCCTGAGGGAAATATGTGCTTCCTTAGCTGCTAACTGCTCCACTGTGTTGACCAGCTCCAGTAATTGATAACTGTGTGTTTGTGGTTTGGTGCTGAGCAGGTAGTGTACATGGGGGTTTCAGAGCCAAAAACAGCAATATGCTGCAGGTGATTTTCCACACCAGCCTGGTTTATGACCAGCGTGTTCCGCTTTAACCACAGAAACGACCTCACTGAATCTCCCTCCGTCTTGGCTGTCCTGCCGTCATCCAGCGTGCCCTCGGTGTTGATATCTGCCATAAGCGGCCGATGTGGGGGACGCAGCAATGACCTAAAAGAGTTGTGGGGTAAACACGAGTTAAGCCGGGCCAGTGTTTACACGCAGCGCAGCGGTTTGTTGCAACACGAGTCCCCTGGGAGTCCTGAGAACAGCCGGGCCGAGCAGTAAACAAGAAGCGAGGGGATCTTGGGAAAATAAGCTGATAAACTGAGGTCACATCCGTCCACCTTTTGTGATTCAGAATTAGGAAGATGCATCGGTTATCAGCACTTGGTGTGGGTGCTCCACTTAAAACGAACAGCGTCTGGGTTAGATGGAATGAAGAGCAGATGGTGCTCACCGCCACACACAGCACCCTACACATACAGAGAGAGTAAAATGTAGAAATACTATCAAGGAATATCATTGACGAGAACAGGGATTCAAGCCTGCAGGACCCACTGACGGAAAATAATGACATTGCAATGTTCTGATCCCATCATAACTCAAAATAGAGGTCTCATGTGCTGCAGTGTTAGCAAACGATGCAAACATGAACTTTAAATTAGATTTCAGAAACTTTTCTCATTATCTTCTTTTCATGTGCAAAGTTTTTGTGGACCTTTCAGGAACCCCATTTAACTGTGCTGTAATGTCTTAAATGTAAATTACCACCACTGTGTTGAGGCTATCTGGTTTTACACAATGAATGTTTTAATACTGCTTCAGTATTTTAGAGGCTTTTTGCTCTGGCGTGGCTTTGGATATATCGATGCACATTACAGCAGTGCATTCTAGGTAATATTTCAAGTTTCTGAGTTTGATAATTGGTGATTTTTGAAGCACTGAAGTAACTTCTTTTACTGCAATGATTTTAAGCCAAGTGTAAGCGTTTCATTCATGTGTTTATTATTATTTACAGCTTTATTTTGAAAGCTGCTAACCAGATGTAGTGTATGTATTATTGCTAAAGGTGCCTGAAAAAGTCACCTGCAGGGGTCCTGATCGAATGTCCGTATGCGATGAGTTGTGAGTGAGAATGTGTTGTGCATGCATGCATTTTGCTGTTTATAAATAGTCCAACACAAGTGATTGACAGGAAGACACATATGAGACATGACAAGAAACAACAAGACGGAAATACAGATACGATTCAGTCATTAACCTGAGTAAAACTGAGCAGATGCTTTCAGATTTAGATGCTCCGCTCACTGAAAACCTCAACACGCCTGCAGAAACCCTTCTGTGGTTCTGAGCCTCAGGTAGCTGTTAATTAACTCAACCCCTGAGGTCAAGATCTAAGTGCAGAGCACGCCGGGCTGCAGAGCGTCACGACATTTGACTCACGCTATCCGACGTCACCGCACCCGTCACGCGGGCAGAGGAAGCAGTCAGTACACTAGAGGAGATACGCCAAACCTGGGGTGCCAATGCGATAAAGCTGTGTTGACAGGAGGAAGAGGACGGTGGAGCATCCTGACAGGGTGATGGGCGTCAGCTCGTCAGAACACAACACTGTCAAGCCACCGCTGGTGCGTGGGCTTACATAACGATTGGTGCAGGTATTTTGACATGCATCATATGCCCCTAAGGAGTGAATGAATGGGACTTCTGGATGCCTGACATAACTCCTCGCACTCAGCAGCTCAAAAGTGGATGCTTCTGATTGGTTAGTGCAACGTCAGGTGTGTCACAAATTTAAAAAGTTTACTGCCAACTAATCGTTATTTCAGTAAATCTGCATCAGACACTTCGTTTGCATCCTCACTGATGCTCATCTCTACCTTCTATATCTGCTCCTACAGGTTATCGGTCGTTGCCTGTTTGCGAGACAAATCATATTGATTTGCAGTCGGCATTATTTTGCAATTATTAACTTTTCAACAATGAGCCCAACTTTACAGGCTGCAGGTTGTAATTGGATTTCGAGAGCGATGTGCTTGTGTGTGATTGTGCGCGTTGGTGAATTGGGAGTCGTGACAGTTCACATCTGTCTGTCTGCCTCTATCTCTGCCTCACACACAAAACCCTCTGTTTCTGTATCTGTCAGAGAATGCAGGGGGTCTGTACCAGTGTGTGTGCTCGTGCAAGGTGAGCGTGTGTGTGTGTGTGTGTGTGTGTGCGGAGGCAAGAGATATTTTTTTTGTGTATATCCAGGGCACATTGTCTGGACAGGGAAAATGAGAATGGATGGGATTGTAATTACTGAATGGAGATATCCACACAGTGTGAAATTAGAAAAGGCTCGGCGAAAACCTCCCACGGGCACAGCCGGTAAAGAGAGAGCAGTTGTCATGGTGATAGGTGAATTCAAACAGGGAAAGAGGTGTGAGGGAGTTTTTCCTTTGTGTGTGTGTGCGGGGTGGTTTGGGGTGTGTTTATGGATTTTTTTGTGAAAGAGGAGAGAAAAGTTGCTGTGACCTTGATGAAGACTCACAGGGTGTTGTGTTTTTCAGTTTTTCTGCACTCGAACGTGCAGCGAGTCTCACCTGAGCTGAGAGCGGAGGAGTTAGTCCCAAGGCCACCGTTTCGACGGGGGACGGGTCGTTCATGTGCCACCTCCGTCAAAAGCTCAGTTTTGTCTCCCAGCTTTTACAGATGCTTGAAAATGCGCCGATGTTGGTGAGCGCTCTCAGCAACATTTGCAGTATTCAGAAAGGCAGCTTTGCCCCCTCGGCTTCGCCTTTCAGGCTGCGCACAGGCTGCCCTGAGCTTCTGATTGGTGGAGCTGTTTGCTGCCACACGCAGCCTGGAAAACTTAAAAAACTAAACTTCATATTATCCCAAATATTTGAACTCAACACATCAAGCAAAGCTAAGTCAGCAAAGGGCAGCGCTCTCAACGCATGAACTGAACTTGACTAAAACCGCTGGTTTGGTCACCTCTTAAGGCACTTTCTGGAGCCAGCCTCAAGCGGAAGTTAGAGTCTAAAGTCTACCTGGATGTTGCACATGTATTATTGCTAAAGTGGCTGTGGAGCAGATGTAAAGCTGACTCTGGAGGGGCGGTCAGAGCGTTCGAAGCGACGGTCCACTGACTGAGCGTCTGTGTGGGATGAACTGAGAGAGAGAAGAACTTGTTTTGCTTTTGCCTTTCGCATTTTTGTCTTTGCTCCTGACTTCATTGTGTCACCCCAGTTTTGAGAAAAACACTTCAAGCTGTATCCTTGGTAACTTAAAGTGCTGAAAAAACAGTGCTAGTGACTGTTATGTTGAATAAACACATACTTAGCAAATGAATTCATTGTCTTGTCAAAGATACTCAGGGTTAATTTAAGGACAGCACAGCATCCTGCTTCCAAATAAGACCAAGGAACCGCTCTGGCTTCAGGGACACACTCTGTTGCCAAAATACTACTGTATGTGCACTGTTTGAAATAAAAACGCTAGCCACTCTTAAAACATTACATGCTTGTATCCTCCGGGGTGTTCATACACTGTTGAAGTTGTTAAAGAAAAGCTCCCAGTCTTTTTTTTTCTTAACAAATTAATTTCCTCGCAAAAGTATTTTGGCAGTGTTACATTTTTCATGAAGTGAATGTTTTATTTTGGAGAAAAGCTAATCATTTACACCCATTTTTACTTTGAAAGCCAGGGTACAGTGCCAAATTGAAAGCTGAAGGAACATTTGCATGACTGTATCTAAAATTCTTAGTTGAAAACATTTTCCTCTCAGGCTGTTTAATCTGATTTCTTACTGCGCCATAATATCACATTGTGAAAAGTTTGGGCTTGTTTGCTCTCATGAGCTTTGCAACCTACTGCAGTCAGAAACCCACTGGGTGGTTTCTAGCATAAAGTGAAAAATCTGCTATTTCAATATTATTTCTGCATGTTGTTGTTTTAATGGATTTCTTTTCTGTGACTCATTTCGTTTGCAGTCAGATGTGTTGTCCCGTGTTGTTGGTTGGCGTTCAACGTGATGAATACTGTTGGTGTTTGGACAAAATGACTGTCAACAAGGTCACTTTGTCGCTGAGGAATATTCTTCACTGCAGCATCTCATCTTGTGAAAAATGGTCTTTGGACAGACACCTGCATCAGAAAGCAGCTTGTTTCAGGACTGTATCTGTATCAGTGTGTAAACCTGTAAACCCTCTATGAACCTTTGGAGTATCATTTAGACACACTGTGGCTCATTTGTCAAGGAAACCTAAATGTCCAGTTCCCAAAACTGGTTTATTAACCAGATTTTAGACTAACTTGAAATATCAAGATTTAGTACTGGTGAGCTCTACGTTTTGCAGTTGTTAGCATTAAAAATCTGTTGCAGTATATTTCCAGTACTATTGTACTGTGATTAATACTTTGCTGGCAAATAGGTTACTGTGGCAAATACAGGTTTATTATGCAACTTACAAAATATATAAGTTACTGTAACAAATAAAACTACACTTTATGCAGTTGTTAGCAAGCAAACTTTTTTTTAGCTCGTACTAGCCAGCTAATTTAGCAAAGCAGCCAAACTTAAGATGGTCAGATGAGTCAAATTAGATGATTCAATTATGAAAATTACTTTCTTTAAAATAGAAATTTAAGCATCAAGACAAATATTAACTGCTCATCTTAATTCTCAATTCATAAATATTTTCAAATTAAAGGCAACACCCAGAAAATGGCAGGTTCTCAAATAAAAGCGGGAGCTTTGGTACATTTGCATAAATTAATGCAATGAAGTAAAAAAGTTAAAGAAGGGAAATTTAATTTAGCGTGCTGGTATACTTTTATTTATCTATTTGTTTATTTACTCTTTATTTAACCAGAAAGGTCCCACTGAGACACAGTAGAAGGTGTTACTGTGTGTCCCCATGATATTTATTCATAGGTAGAAACAGAAATAAAGGCCTGTCTCAAAATAAATTCATGGCTCTGCTCACAGTTGCTGCTCGTCTTTCTTGATGCCAACAATGACAGACTTCCAATCTGTTGACAGACGCATCATGGCGGGATAGAAATAGAGATAGACCTGGTTCACTGACAAGCCAGAATTCTGTGTATGTGTCCACGACGGTATCTTGGAGAAGATTCCAGTGTGGGGTGCACTGAAAACACTGGCAGCGAGCCACCTATGACTGCATTACATAACCAGAAGCTGGAGACAGGGAGGAGTAGATTCCTTTGTGAGAGTTCAAAGTGCGCTGTGAAAAGATAATGGCCTCCTTTTATCAGTACGCCATAGTAATGAGCTTGTTCATCACCTAGGGGAGGAGAGAGTCTGGGAAGGAGAGAATGAGCGGGGGTTCAGACGGGGAGGAAGGCTGAGGAATGCCCATCCATCAGGCACCAAACCCAGAGTCTGGCCAGAGCCCCAGCCCCCTCAAACCTCCAGACCTCTTCATCACTGTCTGTGTACATACAGTTGCAAAACCTATTCAGTCCTCAGTGTAGCATATGTAGGGTGAATGAACCCCCCAGTGTAGAAGGATTTAACTCCACAATTCAACTAAAATACATTATCTTTCTCTACTCAACTGATTTCAAAAAGAGGAATTAGTCCTTACCCATTGACAGGCACCAAAGAAGTGACCTAGCAGACAGTTTGACGGTAAATGTCCCACAGGCTGCTGAACATATAAACCGTCTCACTTTGACACCAGACACTGGTTTGTTTGCCGTATCCTACCAACAGTGAATGACTGTTTCTTGTGACTTCAACTTCAAATGCAAACTCATTTTCCTCAAAGAGAATTTCATCTAGTTGTGAAATACAAAATGAGAAAACCAGAATGCAGAGCACACATTCAAAAAAGCTTACACAGGGTCAAAAAGTACACCTTTGTCTGTTCCTACCTGCAGAAACATAAAACTCATGATAAAACATACAATGCAATAAAACACAGGATGTGAATATAGAAAATATGGTGAAACTGATCATGAAAATTCACAAAATGCACATAAAATTGAAAACATAACATAAAACCACATCCAGACATCACCATCCAATAAAAATGACTTTTCTAACCTTCAGCGAGTAGTTTTAGGGTGGTGGGCAGAATACACTTACCAGAGTCATAAAATATAAAGCACTAAAAAGCCACTTTGGAGGACCAGTTTTAATATAATTACCTGCGCAAAGGTTTCAACAGCAGATGATTAGTGAAAATGTTGAATGTAACATTGTGTAAAACTGGAAATGATGAATTATTAGCACTTTTTTAATATAATCAGATCAGTCAATTGTTTGGACTGGATCCCCTTCCTCTCCAGCTAGCATGTTTGCTAGCAGAGCTGCTAACGTACACTTACGCAGAGTGGATGTTTGCTCCTGATGAGGCTCTGTTCAATAGAAAGGCCACAAGAATCACAAATGTTGGATCTTTTTTCTTAAAAAAACCTTGATATAAATACATCTCTTTCATAAATAACCATTAATATTTCTTATATCTGCTGTACTACCTGCTAATCATGGATCTAAAAACTGGGCTCTCTATCAGTGTTTGCTTGCAGTGTTGGCTATCTTGAAATTTAAACCAATAACCAATCAATCAAAAATAAACACAGAGTTGTCTATTGATTATTTGAACAACACATCATTGCTCCTGGAAGGAGATGTTCAGTTGTTCACTACTGTGAATCTCTGTATTTGGGTGGCAGGAGAAATCCCGGAGATGGATATCTGAGGAAAATGAAATCAAAAGTAGATATTTAAAGGTATACTTCTGCTTGTTATAATTCATTGAAAGTCACTGGACAGACCATAACTGCCTAAATGTAAATTGGGCATTATAAACCACTGGAGACCAACAAAATATCCATTATGTCTTATTGGTGAATCTGTGGAATTTGCAGGACTGTTTGTAGTGTGTGAATGAAAACCAGCCAGAAGGTTCCCAGGTGACAAGTGCTTGACGGACTGCCATCGCCGTGTGGGGTCGCTGACCTCCACTTTCCTTCCAGTTTAACAAGCAACACAACCCCCAGCCCACCCCCCAGGGTCACAGGACATGTGAGCTCTGGGGATGGGGTGGAGCGTGTCACAACATACAGAATGTGCATGTGGTGAAACCTGGCTTTAGGGTCGATCTCGTTCTCCTGGTCGACCTTGAATGTCCTCATTCATTTTGCTGATTGCTCTGCATCCGAACACAGACTGTGAATACTCTTCAACCAGGTCAGAGATTCAAATGAGAAGATCAAAGCGTTAAGCTTGCCGAGGTTCACGGTTTGAGTCCCACTGGAGCTGCCCCATGATAACTGTACCACAAGGTTTAAACTGAAAGAGATGAATGGAAGCATTTTCACCATTTGCTTGTTAGATGTGTACAAAGCCCAGCAGGCATCAAGCGCACAAGTGCGCAAAACTGATAATTCCTACCTTGATTTAAATAAATTTACACCCTCAAATAAATGTGGCCTTGAGTTACCAATGCCTACTTCTCAAATCACTCCCTCAGTTTAGACTAATAGAGGCCGGGATGAAGTCACTCAAGCAGTAGAAACTGGAGTAACAGGTCGATGTGGCTGCTCTGGTCAGTCAGCGACGTGGGACACCGAGATCATGTTCTCTGTATTGTGTTCTGGAGTTTAAGCGTTAAAATGACCTGGTGACGAGATTCAAATCACTACGATCTTTCTCCATTGATCTCAATATATATTGTTACTCACTTCCAAATGACCTCTCTTTGTTGAATAAATTTGGTGGTTCAGATAACTTAAAATGTCAAAATCGTAGCTCTGACACCTGCCAGGGTTTGCAGATTTGTGCAATGTGTGCGCTTTGAAGCAGCATGTCCTCACCAGAAAAATGACCATAAAGCAGGTAATTACGACTAATTTTTCCGTTTATTATTAGACGGCGACCTCTAGTGGATGTATTAATTATGATGGGAGCGAAGCCATAAACAGCAAGAAAGTGTGCATGTGGATGAATTTTGGAGATGCACTTATTTTAACCCATGACCTTTTACTAAACCTAAGCAAGTGCCTAAATTTGCCTAAATCCAACCAAGTGGTATTTAGGCAAGTAGTTTTGGTGCCTAAACCTAAAAAACTGTGAGCGGTTCATAATGTTAATGACGTGAGGACGAAGGTCCAGCACCAGTATCATTTTGGGAGTCATTGGTAATCGGCTTGTTCAGTTGTTTAGGTATGAGGACGTGGTGGTTTAAAGGTAGATCTAAAAGGTATATCTTGACAGAGCTACTCACTACAATGGCTCTGGTGTAATCCCTCCCTAAACTTCAACAAATGTCTTTAAGTGGCACGCGGTGCACTTCTTCACTTACACTAAAAAGCTTCTATATTCAAGTTCTCTGAAGGGAAATGGATCCACTTTTACCACTAAATTGTCCCAACCAGAGAATCACGCTTGTCTCCAATTGTGCACACAGTGGGAAGCCAAACAGCTCCGGAGGACAGAATAAGTTTCAGTGCGTCACGGTCATGTGTACTTAATTGATATAAATGTTATTGTGCCTGCAAAATAATTGACAGCGCGGAAATGCAAATTGAGATTGTGCCAAATTCTGCAATACTTGGAAACACCAGCTCCAACAAATTATTGGAAAGCGTATGAGATCCTTCGAAAATAAAAAGTTTTGCCTTTCAGAACAACTGCAGTCATTGCTGGAGGTTTTATTATTACCAGGAAGTTCACTCCGGAAATGAGAGGGTTTCTGTCCACGAGCATCAGACTGAGCAAGTATGACTGTTCTGTATTTCATCTCTTTTTTCCTTATTTATTTTATTATATTGCAGTTTTTAGTTCTGGCAATGTGAATTAAAATACCAATAAACATATCTTTGAAATAAAAAAAAACTCTTGAGAGTACTTCAATTATTTAGGGGCTTTGGGGCACGGAGCGTGGCAGGCTTGGTGGAGCAGTGTTAAAGCTGAAGCACTTTGTGCTTGCAATCGGAGATGAAGAGGCTATTTGTCTGTGTAGTGTGCAGAGCTCTTATCGGGGATTTGTTTGCGGCACAACTTAATTTGCATAAATTTCTTGGAGAGTAAGATGAAAACTCAGCGCTCTTGGCTGGAGCAGGAGGAACAGATTGTCCTCACAAAGTACATTCCACCAAGCAGCTCACATCTTGCTCTTATGTCAGTGAGCTTTCCATCTCAACGCCCATGAATATAAGAATGAACCAGAACGAATCATTTTTACCAGTTTTAGAAATGTTAATTGTTTCTATAGGGAGATCTTGAGATGACTCGATCACTTCTGTTTATCACAGCTTGGGTCTTGTTTTCTCAGCTGTGGCCGTCATCATGGTAACGCCACGGTCATGTAGTCAGTCTTTCAAATAATTTTGGTTAACGTGGGATTTGTTTGAAACCTCTATGATCTGACTGCTTGTGTTTGTGGCCCCGCTGGATTTCTCTTTAGAGACTTGCGGTGTTCCCATCAGAGCAATTAAAGGATAAGTCTGGCGATATTCTGTATTTTTCTTGTTGTAAACAAATCGCATGAAAAGACCAAAACCAACAGTGAATTGTTCCTACTTATGAGTCTGTGTATGCAGGCTTGTTCTTATTATCTTATTCCTTCATTACCATGAACACACAGTTTATTTTGGCTCAGTCCTACACACACCGTCCTGCTGCTCCAAATACTCACAAAGGCACCAAGTGTGGATTAATCCGCCGCTGAAAATAGTCCCCAACAAAACGCTATTTTTCTCCTGCTTGCTTGGTTGTAATAACAGCTGTTTTGGGAACTTACTGAGCCTTTTCCAAGAATGAAAGTACATTTGTGTGAGAGAAGGGTTAACACAACGCTATGTTGTTATTACGGGTAGCAATGGTGACCAAAACTAGGAAAGTAAGACCCATTACGGATGACTGCCCTCCGACTATGTGGGTCTGCTCACTGAACCGCTGCCAGTGTGGTACAGTTCTGCATTGACCCCGACTCCTCTGTGGGGAAAGGGGGTAACAGAGATAATTTCCCCTTTGGGAATAATCTGAATATCCCATAAACAGAGACTTCCTGGTTGACTGTGTCCTGGGAGGGCTGCCGGAGAAAGAAAACAAAACCCACATGTAGATCCAATAAAGTCTTTTTATCGATTTTCCAATAAAAAATACATTCATACAGAAACTATTTTACAAAACAATTTCAAATGAAAAAATCTTGTTATGCCATAAAACAAACAAAAATAGAGCCTCATATTTCATCTCCACGTTTATCCAATAAAGATTCTCTAGCTAAAGATAGGGTGTCTTCGCAGGTCTTTGAAAAGTTGAGAGAAAGAAATCACATGGCAAATAAAAAAACATAATACTTAACGGGCACCAGAATGCCGAATTATGACAATTCAAGTGTCCAGAACAATTCACGTCTGAAAAGAATTTTTTTTTAGTCGTTTTTTTTCTTGAAAGATGATAGGCCACAGGTGTATACGCAGCTGATGCCTTTCTAAACGTACATTTGCTCTTCCTTTCTCCAGTCAAATCAAAAACCAAGGTGTCACAGAAGCAAATGAAGGAGGATGGCGCGTGTCTATTTTACAATAACTCTTGAGCCTCTCGTCTTTATTGGTTCATCTTTAGAAACAACACACTGCACTTGTTTTTGGTCCCATACCCTTTCAAAATAGAAGCTTCCTTTACAAAATTCTCTTACTTTACAATGTACATATCTTTGCATTTTTGACATTTCTCAGTGTATGGACTTTCTTTAATGTTGACCAGGTTCATCTGTACAGTTGCTGAGTTACAACAAGGCTGCCTACAGGGGGTCGACTACTGAGCGGCACATCAGCAAGGTTTACGACCACTTAAACCAGCCATACCCAAAAAACAGACAAGTTCTTCTTCTGACACGTCCATATGTCTGACTCTTCAACACAACGTATTATCCAGTAAAAACGCTGCGGCTCCAAAACGTTTTCTAGAAGGGAAAGTAGTGCAGGACTTCATCCAATTGTGAAACTGAAGAGAGTTCAATAAACTCGAAAGATTAGAGAATTTTACCAACCCACAGAGGAGTGCGTTGGAGTCATGTACAGAAACTGAAGTTAAAACATGCATATAGTGAAGCTGGAACAGACATACATCTGGTCCTGGTCTCATCTCAGTTCACCTGCAGACGCAGACAGAAACCTCTAGACCTGCAGCGCAGCTCAGCTGAACTGGTTAGACCGGTTTAGGTACCGTTTAGTCAGATCACGGGTTGTGTAAACCAGGACTAAAGATACTGACTCACCCTGCGGGCGAGACTTAGCCAAACAAACAACATCAAAACAGACTCATGATTGAGAGTGTCGTCATTCTTCCGGAGGACGCGTCCTTTTCTTCAAAGACTGTAAGCTTCTGACATGTCGACATATAGACATATATATTCGCCCGTACAGCGAACTGTTCATGTTTTCTTTGCGCTAAATTTGACAAACTCTGGTGGCTGAGCTTGCCACATTTCATGAGAACATATTTCCAAGACTCTGTACCTCTGACAACAAGTTACAGTCCATCTGAAGTGCATTCACACCGCCTCGCACTACATAGTAGTAAACCTTTACAAAACCGAATTGCTTTTCCAAGAGCTCCACAATTCTGTCTCAGACCGGGGTCATTTTGGAGAATATGATTTAGTTTTGATATAGTTTTAATATATTCCAACAAATAACGCACAGAGATGTAAAAATGGCAGTCATTATGAAGCTGATATATAGTTTTGTTTTTTTTATTATTCAGGAGTTTAGAGGAGTCTGTCGCGAGACATAAGAGCAAAGGTGCGACTGTATGGATCAGAGCCTTTATAAAGCAATTCAATAACGCGCTAGTGCATTCGCAACCCCCGTGTGGTGTGTGTGTGTGTGAGAGAGAGATCTATTTAACAGGACAAGGCCACTTACATAAGGCATCAGTAAGGTCAACAGTGCATTTACAGATAGAATAAAAGAGAAGAGCAAAAGTGAAGAAAAAGGAACAAAAATCCCATGAAAGACAGTTGCCAAGCAATAGTGGTATCCCCAAAACATCAAAAAACAAAACAAAATGACTGCCTTATGTGTTTTGTACAATACTATGATATTGAGTAATATGAAGGTAGCTGCTCTCGAATGGAATTTTGTTGTCCTATAAGCAAACAGGTGAGCAACACATCCCCAGATCCCATGCAACTTCTGTTATAATGGCAATAACTGTTTGTGTACAACCGTTGTTTTTTTTCTTTTTCTTTTTAGACACAGAGCTTACACAATGGACAACAAAATGAGCTTCCTAGCGTTTATGTTTTGAGACAGGCTACATAATACATTGCACATTTAATAGCTGCACTAAACAAAACGACCTCCCGTGTTTGAATAGGGAGCTGTAGTTCCACATCCGGGCCGAAAGGGGGCGCTCTCTAGCGAATTAGCTCCACCGTACGGCCCCTTACTTCCCTCCACAGCCAACAGACTCAGACAGCACAGACAGAACCCTTGCATTCATTCTCAGTGAGACCACAAACACCCCCCCAAAAACCTCCCTCGCCTAACGCCACCCCCTCCGTGTCATTCACTCTCGCAGTTCCACAATGCAAGCTCCATCCGCTCCATAAAGCCAGCACAGGCATCCAGTCGCAGGCACTCACAGTCCCCATGCGCACAGGCAAACACACTGTCATTGGAGGAACGGCACCCCGGCAGGAGTCCCATAATCCTCCAGGAAAAAAGCGTCAAACACCATACAGAAGAGTCTCTCCTCGTCTTCTCCGGCCCAGATTTTTCCCGTTCTCTAAAACTTCCTCAAGTCTCTCCCCGCCCTCCCGCTCCTCCGTCAAAGCCTTTCAAGAGCAATCACCACAGCGAGGTGTTGGAGGCACTAAGTATGGTGCAAATAATAGCCTGCGTTGCTTCATCTTTTTCCGCTGACTGGAACACGGCGGTGCCCCTGTTAACGCTCCCAGGACACACCGGCCTCGCTGATCCCCCACAGGTCAGGACAATCAACTAGAATCATCCCACAGAGCTCTCAACGCAGAGGCCATCTTAGATGTGCCTCTTCATGTGTAGCGCCAGGTGGTCAGAACGGGAGAAACACCTGAGAGGGGAAAATGGAGAGAAGATTGAGCTGATGGGTGTCAGAGCTGAATTCATAAAATAAACCTGCATCTGCTTTTGCCTCGCTGTCTGATTTCTCTTTGTACGCTGAATAAAGTTATTATAATTCAAACTGTGTGACAAAAATGGAAAAAGCTCTGCTTTTTGCTGCATTCATGCATTATTTCCAGGATGCTCAGCCCTGCTGCAACAGGCAGATAAATGGAATCTAGCCGAAAAGAGCTGCTTCTAATACATCACAGAGCAGAAGCAGCTTCTTCGTGAGGGAAACAACCTTTTTTTCCTTCTCATTAGCCCAATCAGCCGGACTACTGGTCAAATTGGATTTCATTTAGATGAAAGTGCTGGTGATGGTAGCTTTGCAGGCACCTGTGAGCACTTCTGGAGTCCTTTTCATCCAATTAGAAGACTGACTTGAGCCGTTTGCTCGCTTTCCTGCTTGGCTGTACGATATGGCATGAATGTGATCCGTTCAGGGCAACAGCCCACGCATCACGCTCGTCCAGCTTCCTGTCACAGCCTATATGGCTTTGTCTAATGCCATTGTCTCCCATTACCACATGGGGACGATAAAAATAGCTCACTAAGATGTTGGCCCGTCTCACTCCCTGCTCAGAAAGAAAAAAAAACTCTCGACTTCCTTGGCTGCTTTTAACGTTGACAATCTGACTTTTTGCATTTTTGCACTTGCTGAAGGTCGCCCAGGTCACGCGTCAGCTCTCATGAGCGTGTCCTGGCTTCGCGGCGTTCTCACCTGTCGCAGTGACTGCATTTGAATGGCTTTGCTCCAGTGTGCTTCCTGAAGTGTCTGGTGAGCTCATCGCTTCGTGCAAAGCGCCACTCGCAGCCCTCCCATGAACACCTGTAGGGCTTCTCACCTGCAAACATCCCCAACGGAAGCAAGAAATTAACATTCATCAGGAAATGCAAAGCGTTTAAAGACTTCAAAGCCTCAGAAATACGCCACCATTGAAAGCCTTGTGCACATGCTCGGCCACTTTTTGTCCTTAACAAACAGGTTTCTGCAGGTTTCGTGCTGAGTTAAGTCTTAACTTATCTCTCAATGCAATTATTTATCCTCCCACAAGCTCCATAATTGCAGTTATTTTCAGCTATCAATCAAAAAAGTCAGAATATTTGACATTCAACTCCTCAAATATGCAGCCAGTCTTCACAGTTCTTACTTATCTGAGGGCTTTTACAATGCTGGCTTCAGAGAAAATGTGATCCTGTACAAGTAGCCGCTAATCAGATTGGGCTGACGGCTGCGAGTTGAAGAGAAAAACAACCTCGTGCCGTGTGGTCTTGAGAGCTGTGGTATGCAGCTTTAAGGAGCTGCTCGAGTAGACGGCTTATATAATTGGGGGAGAGCTGCAGGAGAAAATAGAGACTGTTCGTAACGGTCCTAAAGGCCGTTAACCATGTGGCTAACATGGTTGGCAAAGGATGCTAGGAATGTGACTTCCTCTGCTAATGGGCGGCACAGCTTGGCAGAGGTCAAAGGTGACGAGGGAAAGTGCTCACATTTGAACTCGGGACCAAACACTGCAAATGTCAGATTCCCATAATTTCTCTTTTTTTTTTCCTGTGGATGCAAACGGGCGACTCTCTTTTCCCATGGTGAAATCTGAGAACTGTTGATTTGTTTTCAGGATCCACATCCTCTGGGTGCTGCTCGGCCACAAAAGAGCGTCCCTCCCCCTCCCGTCTCCCCGTCCCCCTCCCTCCCTCCCTCCCGTCTCTCCCTCCCCCCTGCGTGAAGTCACGTTCCTCTGTGTGAATTAGGTCACAGTTGAGGGCATTCCTCCTGACGAACTATTCAAAGTATGTGGGAGTGTTTTCAGCACTTTGAGCGAGAAATCGACACCAAAGTTCACTTTGCTGGCACTTTCGAGAGGCTTCCTGTGCTTTAAAGCCGTGATGTCATAACCTGTCAGGGCAGCATCACCCCCCCCACACACTCATGACATTTACATGACAGCGTTTAAAGCGTCTGAGTGTCAAGCATGTTTACCTGTGTGTGTGCGCTGGTGTGCTTTCAGGTGTGAGCTCTTGGTGTACACCTTCCTGCATCCGTTGAAGTGACACCTGTGCACCCGCCTCCTGCCGTCAGGCGACGCCTCCCCGCTGGTCAGCCCTGACCTCTCCAGGGTCCTCTCCATGCCCCCAGTCCTTATTTTCCCAGGTGAGTGCAGCACAGTCTGTATCCCACTCCACACCTGGGTGACAGAGCCCTCCTTTCCCAGCTCGGGTGAGGACGGCGGCGTGCTGATGATGGCGGAGCCCAGGTCTTCGCCACCATCTCCCAGAATGTCAGTCAAAGAGCCGGAGGAGAAGTCGAGGGTGGGGGAGAGCTCCTCGGAGCTGTCTGAGGCCTCGCTGCTGGCGTCGGAGTTGAAGCCGCCGGCGTCGAGGTGCTGGCTGTCCTGATTGTCTTCCTCCTCCTTGATGTGGGGAATCTTTGGGTCCGGCTCGTTTGACTTGTCCCCGCAGGCGAGCATCAGCTTGCTCCACAGGTCCTCCTGGCTCTCGAATTTGAGGTCGGTGGCTGAGACGTAGGGCTCGCTCTGGAGGTACCGCTCCAGCTCGAGGCACGTCTGTATGGAGGGAAGATAGCAGTGAGTTCAGGGGTGCACAGAGCCTGAGGCTTGTAACACGACTGGAAAGTCCCGAAAACACCAAAAAAGTGATTTCTGTTCACTGGAAACACAAACTCTGGTGTTCTTCTACACACTGTGTTTATTCTTAGCAGCAGCAGGAGGAGGAGGAGGAGGAGGAGGAGGAGGAGGAGGAGGAGGAGGAGGAGGAGTAGCAGGGGGAAATGCTGTGACACTGTAATGCCACTGGCCCTGCTTCCTTCCTGCCTGCAGGAACAAGGCAAACACAATGTCCTATGCAGAGGATAGTCAAGTACGTTCTAAGGGTGCCCTCTGAGGCCATATCAGGGAAGATTACAAGCAGCACATTTCCTTCTGAGAGCATGCAAGAACAAGGTGCTCTTACCGGCGAACACTCGCACTGTGTGTGTGTGTGTGTGTGTGTGTGTGTGTGTGTGTGTGTGTGTGTGCGAGTAAGTGCGTGGAGGTGCGTGTCGAGGTTGGTCATGAAATTTACATATGCTACAGAGCCCCCCATTGGGTTAGGGAAGTGCTTGTAGATCTTTTAAATCTATCAATTATTCAACATAATGTGGATTTAATAATGCATTTGGAGGCATCGCTAGAAATAACATAGCACACCAGGGACCGAGAGGAGGGAGGTCTGGTTCACGGGGGTCCATAAAAAGCCTGGCATGAATACTGCAAGAGCCGCTGTGGATTGTGGGCTTATTTTCTTTGAAAAGGAAGTGAGAGAGCACTTCCTCAACCCACTGCAGTCAGCGAGCGCAGGCCAGATACGAGGGCCGCCAGCAGGCCTGTGCAATCTGCTAATGAGGCAGATTATAATTTACAGACAAATTTTATTTTAAGAGGCCCGAGCAGACCGGTCGTATCCACCAGCCTGGGGTCACATGATAAATCTGAGGGGGTGTGAGATAGTTAACAAGTGAGGTAAGAAGACAGAAAATTCTCTGGTTTCTTTTTAAGAGTTTCTGTGCGCAGGGCTCCATCTGTGGATTATTTCATTATTCAGCAAACAGCAGCACGCTGGATTACATGTCCATACAGCACGGAGAGGTGTCAATCAAGCATGTATATGCTTTAACTCAGGGACAGACAGGTGGGACATGTCGCTCTGACTTATCACAAGCACGCTTTATGTCTAAAATAGTGATATTGTGGGAACATTGTGGTCATTTGGTAATGAGAGAGGATGCGTTCAAGACAAATGTTTCTCGTCAGCAGTGCTGCATAAATCCCAGGCGAGCTTTAAATGCCTGAGAGGGCGACTTGGCCCGAAGCCCGAGGAGATCTGATGGAGGGAGAGATAGAAGAGGACCGAAGCGTGCTGCCAATTCAATTCATTTCATATCCGAACCAGAACAAGAAGCGACGTGGGCCCTCCCCTGGTTTCCAGTCTAAAACTCCGCCGCGCTGTCATCCAGGGGCCGCTTTGTCGAGCCAAACTGGAACAGAAATCAGTCTCTCTCTGTCAGCCTGTCACTCTCTCATCTGTGTGTGTGTGACAGAGCA
Source organism: Chaetodon trifascialis (assembly GCF_039877785.1). Lineage (NCBI taxonomy): Eukaryota > Metazoa > Chordata > Actinopteri > Chaetodontiformes > Chaetodontidae > Chaetodon > Chaetodon trifascialis. The sequence continues at coordinate 3,833,638 of NC_092066.1, read as the reverse complement.
AGAGCGAGCGAGAGACATAGAGGAAGAGAGAGAGAGAGAGAGAGAGAGAGAGAGAGAGAGAGAGAGAGAGTGGAAGGAGAGGAGGAGGAGGAGGAGGAGATACGCGCAAAGACGCACGGCTCGCCATTCAGTCGCTAAATCTGCACCACGGCGTGTTTTCATTTAATCACAAGCCGACAACATGCAAGCATGAGCCGAAAATATCTGTAACAATATATCCAGCAGCAAACCTCGCCACAGAACAACTCCACGCACGCTAGAAGGTACGAAACAGCAAAACTACGAGTCACCGAAGAATTAGTATTGTCGGAATATTGTCAAGATAATCCCATAAAGTGTCAGCCCTTGGCTACAAAGTGTCTGCGTTGTGATAGACACACGATCGGAACATGTGGAAACGCCACAGGGATGTTAAAGAGAGCTGTCATTAAGGGAACTTGCATCACTTCCCCTACAAACGCACGCAAGTCGACTTTTAACGGGGAAACTGATCTTAACGAACCTGGAGTTACATAAATAACTTTGACATTTGCAGCTGTCAGCGTAAAGCAAGTTTGGAGAAATCACACAGCGCACGCACATGAGCACGGGGCGATGTGTCAAACTGCGCGTTCAGATGGAGGGAATGACTCGTTACCTGCTGCCAGTACTCTTCCAGAGACGGTAACGCTGAAAAGTATCCGGTGTCGTGCACAATTTGGAGCTCCTGAAAGATGCTACACATAGGGATGACATCCATTTCACTCCTAAGATGCAGCCACGAGTCGAAGCGAATTCAAGCTTGAGGAGAAAGCGAAGCCTGCTGTGCTCGGAGAGAAGCTGGAGCCTTGGCTGTATTTGCATGTATGATGGTCTGGAGTCGTGCGCTTCCAGCGGAGGTTTTGAGCGTGTGACGCACCGAGAGCGCACAACACCGAACTCTCCAAAAGTCCGTCAGCGCACTGTAAACTTCCCCCCCGATTCAAAATTACAGACAAACCCACCCCCATGTGATTACATTACGTTTCGGCACGTCTACCAATGGGCTCTCAGGAGCGTACCACCCGCCTACCAGACCACCCCTGGCCAATGCCGAGCCAGAGCCGACTCATCCTGTCTGTTGTGGTTGGCGCACGGTCCGAAGCTTCTCTGGCTCCCATTGGGCCAAACCAGAGCTATTTTTAGAGCACTATATAACCCGGACTTCTCGCTCACCGATACGAGGAAGTCGAGTTTTGTACAGAGTCAAAGCAGAGCTGCTTCTTCTCCGGAGAAGCGGCCGCTGCTGGAGTCAGGAGACGCGCCGGCTGCTGGCGGCGGCTGCGGAGCTTCAGTCTCTAAACAGACACTGTTGTCAGTTCACCAGACACCACGGCCGTGTCTTCTCTTGAATGCTGAAGGGGAAATCTGCAGAGAAAGACCCACATTGGTTCAGTATTTCTGCTGTGCGTAAAGCGCAAAGCGGGGCAATAAAATATCGGAGGTGGCTGCAAACTCCGGGGGATCGTCAAAGATCTGATCAATCTGCGATCTATGAAACAAATCAGCTAGACTGCTTCTCTTCATGGCCGTCCAGAGATCCATGAGGATTCTTATGAGTCTCCCTGTGACAGTGGAGACAGTTTAATAAGCTATTAAGTTATAATAGAGTTGCCATAAAGATGATTATTCACAAAATACTGTGCAGGTTATTGTAGTGGCGGCAGCTTGAGGCAGATCATGAGGAACAGGTTTGCTTCTGATGGAGATAATGTTCATTTGCTTTGTGTGTGTGTTGGTCTCAATCACCTGTGGCTCTCTCCTTCTATGAAAGACAGCATGGCGTGTTTACCTCAATTATGAACATGAAACCACATCGCTGGTTTACTTGTTTCCTCTAGAGGCAGGAAAAGAAAGCGCGGGCCACCTATGGTGCACGGTGAGAGTTTCTTATACAAGATCCCAATATATCTCTCACAGCTCTAGAATGGCATGTCATAAATACACACTGGCACTCCTCCAGAAACGCCTTTGCCTTTTCCCTCCTCTTTAACGTAGACGATCATTGCTCTCAGTGATCAGTCACTTCCCACCAAGATCAAAGATGCATGAATATTAATCGGAGGTAAAAGGCCTACAGTGCATGTTGATATATGCGGAGATTTATGTCCCCTATATGTGCTTTGCTTCAGGCTTTATTATGTTGTTAGCATAAAAACTTCATTTATAAAATGTCATGTTGGCTTGGGAAGAAGATCTCAATAGTTCATAATTCAGTGGCTTTGAAATACAGATTATCCAGCCTGTAAAACAACCAGGCTTTTATTTTGTTAAGTGAGGAGTTACACTGGCGACTTCCCTTCAGCAGATATGATGAACAAGACTTTAATTAATCTGGATGTGCCCTCTCTATCAGTTGTCAGTCTTTTCAGTGGAGGAATGTTAATCCCGCTCCGTCAGTCAAAACACCTTGACTAAGCTCACTAACGCCCAACATACGGTACACATGAGTAAAACTACATATCCAGTTGCATAAGATGTGGGATAAAGTTGAATTCCAGCGAAACAACGGCGGCATTGACAAGTTAACGCAGGCGATGTGACAAACAACATATTTGGAACAGAGCACCATTGTTTGACCCATCGGCCCGGTCGAGCGCCTCCACAACGGAGTCTCTTTTGTTGAGATCTCAGCTGTGGGCACATTTGCAGCACTCAGCAGCATCACATTTTGTCATGAGTCTATGGGGTCCGGGGACAGAGGGCACATGGACAGGTCTCTGTTGTAACACAGATGATAAGTAATGGAGGGGAAGAGTCATGCTTCCCTAAAGCATTGATGAGTCATTGTTGACCTTAAAAGCAGGACAGAGGAACAGTAGAGTATTTCTGTCAATGCATGTGCTGCATGTACTTTCAGTAATTCTGCATTTTCTATGCAACATGCAGTTAGAGAAAAGGAACAGGTTTTTGAGGATTAACGTTAGTTCAACCGTTAAAGAATTGAAAAACTAGATCCAAATCATCGCTCTTGCCCTGGAAGGCTCAACAACTTAACATAGTAAGGCTAACACTTTAGCATGTGCGATGCAGGCTAGTGGGCATTATGCTAACACTTCAGCACATATTGATCGATGGAGGTATAACGCTCGAATCATGAAGATGTAGGAGGAGTTCGTCCAGTTTGTTCGTGCATTGCAATGCAGGACAGTTGTGCTCACTAACAGCATGTGAAATTGTAAGAAATTCGTTATACACACACACACACACACACACACACACACACACACACACACACACACACTCACTTTATATGATGCCTGAAACGACAGCACATCCGGGCTGCTAACATCTACACCCGGCCTCCGTTTATTATTGCTACGGTGGCTTTTCTGTGCGAGCCTCTGATTTGAAACTCATGTCCGTATGTTTGTGAACCACTTTCACCTCAAGAATGCAGCACATTCACCAGCTAATATTTCTAAAGAGACATTGTTGTTCCGTCATCACGAAAAACCCCCTCTGCTCCACTGTGAAACTCTGCATATAGCATCATCAAATCAAATTCTTGCACATTTCTCATTCGCAGAAGCAGAAGTCATAAAGACTCTGATGCAAAGATAGCATGAGTCATACGACTGTATGGAATCAGCGCAGTTGCCACGAAGCGGTGACTGATGTTGGTGGCAATGCACGTGGGATGCTGGTCTGTGACAGGATGAATCCATAGCAACAAAATAATGAGCATAAACAGCATGCTGAACAGCAGCGCTGCTCTGTGCTGGTCAGGCTTTTGTTTATGTGCGTATTTGTACATTGTATGTCTCATGCACTGCTCTCTGCACAGCGATGGCTTTGTTTTGCTTGAGAATGTCTTCATTTGATTAATTGCGTTAGTTGAAGCAGACAGGTAGCAAACAATACTGGCGCAGAAGCAATAATATAAGAGCAACACAACATACAGAACAGAGCAAGATGTCTATATGTTATCGTATTAGATTAGATTCTGTGTGCATTGAAGTAATCTTTGAACAGCATCCCAAAACCACAACTTCGATATTTTTACCACAGCTGAAAGCCACATAATCAGCCAGAACTGGACATATATATATATATATATATATATATATATAGGCCAAAGTCAGAGTCCTCCTGTAAAGGTGTAACAGCAGAAAATGTCAAGGATCAGGCAGAGAAAACAAACCGTTGTTGTTTTTCATCCAACTCACAGTTTAGAATCCTGCATTTGGAAACCATGCCAAAAAATGGTCACTCACTTTTAATTAGCTGTCCTAAAATTCGTTGCAGCAGATAATGGCCAGTTCTTAATTTGTAAACAGTGTCTGGTGCCTGATTAGAAATCCGCAGCTGCAATTAGGCTAAAAAAGTTCTGTTGTCGCCATTTGGAAAGAATAGTCAGATAGCATAATAACAAATGACAAATGATTTCGAAGCTGTCCGTGTTGTTGTGCCTACGTTTTTGATTGATCGCCTCGCAAATGTATGCCATTTGGTGGGATTACCATTTGGATGCATGAGAGAGTTGATTTTGCTAACATATTCAGTGTGTGGCACCCCAACTGCCTGTCACTTGAATCTAATCGAAATGCAAAGATATTCAGAGTGGAGAAAAGTACAGTATGTAAAAGTGTAGAGCAGGCACAATGAGCAACAGTCTGTGGAGCGACTGCAGCAAAAACAAGCAGAGTTAATGTAATTGGTTCATTACATCACATGTCTCGGCGATCTTGGGCTTTGATGCGCCGTAGATGAATCAGAATCATAAGACCTCGGTCGTTAAAGGGAATGGATTCCTTTCTAATAGCTGCAGTGTTCAGAGGAGCAAACAGATGATGTGTGCTGCTTCGTATCCTGAGGAAACATGTTCTTCCTCCCTCCGACACCTGCCCTCAAAGTGCCTTTGAACATGGTTTTCATTGCCAGCAGATCACAAACGAGATAGTTATATTGGATGACCCGAGTGAATGTGAACTCAGCTGAACAGGAGGAAGCAGACTCAGTCCGCTTTCCCTGGATGAGTAATAACTGCGAGGGGAATCGGCAAAGATCCTAAGTGATGTTTACATGGCTGCTTGAAAATCAAAGCCTTGGTGCCTGTGATTACAGCAATATTCAAAACATAACCAAATAAAGACAGAGCGGAGTGTTCCTAAGGTAGCGCATTCAATTTTAAGGGGTTTGATTCAATTAGGTAGCAGCTCTGCTTGTGTGGAAAGGTTTTATGGCACATAGCAGTGGAGCTTACAGATGTAGCTGCGCTGTAGGCTGCACCATAGCTGATGTTCACCTCCTCAAATATGCGACCGCATGTGGAGGCCGTCCGCAGTGATACCACATGGACAGTGTTGCCAGATTTGACTGACACCAAGAAGCCACAAACCTTCCCAACTGTAATAAAAGTAGCCCAGTTTTCTGTGGCTGTTGTCTTGTTTTTCGTCCATTCAACAACTGCGGCGGTAATCATATGAGTCACTGTGTGTCCACGCTGTTGAACTCAGTGCTCTGTCAATCCCAATAATAGGTTTCTACTAGTTTTATAGGGGGGTGGGGGTGGGGGTGGGGGGTGGATGCTTCTTCTACTTGGGGAAAACTGGCCAAACAAAAATGATCACAAGCCACCCAAAACCGCTTTTACTGTCCACATCATATAATCACCTCGCAACAAAACACGTGAAGCCCACGAGAGCAGTGATTGGTCAGTTGGACTGCTTGTGCTTTCTCCTACAAGTTTCCAAAGTGATGGTTAACAGCGAAGACAGCGTAAAGAAAGCTTCAGTAACACTGTCGCACAAATACAAAAGATATCAAGACATAATGACCAGTTCTCTGCATATTAGCGACGGCACGAGTTTCCCATTTTTGCACGAACACAAAGTAACTGGGAGAAAATAAACATATTTTGAGACATATAAAAACCTTGATAATGAACGGCACATCTTTCTTGTGTTGTGCTATAAATCAATTTTGTCCTCGCCTACTGTGCACTGACGCACAGCGATAAATCTGGCGACAGAAAGGGAAGAATGAGAAAGAGGCGCGTTTCCAAGGTTTCCAAGGTTTCCAAGGTTTCCAAGGTGAAAGACAATTTAAATTTCGAATGTTTCTACAGTACAAATCACCGAAGAGTTAATTACACTCAATAAAACAGATAATGAATGTAATGCAGATAATAATAATAAGGTAGATAATGGAGCACGATGGAAGGGATTTCCATTTGGCAACATGTAGAAAGTACTTAGGAATTGAAGGTTGCTTGCTAAATATTTTCTAGGAAACAAATCATCTCTTTTATATTTGAGACTGAGGTGATGGAGCTCATATGACACACAGCATGTTAAGCAGTTTACCCAGAATTCCACTTGAGAGACATGTACACAAAGAGAGGTCAGTTCTGCCGTGTTCCCACATCTATCAACTGTACATTAGATGAGTCATGACTTCGGTTCATCCCATCTGAGGAACACGTCATCCGTTCATCTCGGAGGTGAGGGCCAGGTTCAGATGACCTGACTGCAGCGTGTTAACCGTTTGCTGGAACGTTGCATTCTGGGTTTGAGTGTCCCAGGGGAGCACTAAAGCGGCGATCCACCAGAGCAAGAGAGGAAATGAGAGCTGTAGAGAGACAGATAGAGTAAATGGATGGGGATGGGGATGGGGATGGGGGGTGGGGGGTATGCAACATGTATGGCTTGGCAAGTATGGGAAGCTTTTAAGTGACGTAACAAGCAGCGTGTTTGAATTTGTTGCTGGTGACATCATTTCTTGAAAGCGACAAGTGAGAGCCTGAAACGCTCTCTCCGCTGTCAGGAAGAGGCTGAGAAAATGTGCGGAGCGCCGCAGCATTTGAAGACGCGCCGGCGCAGTCGATGCTGATCTGAATGACTTTTTTGTCTGATGCTGTGCTTTACACCCCGTCTGCCACAAGCTTGGGAAAAACAGAAGTGGTGTAGCAAATGCATTGATGTGCTAATCACTGTGTGATGTCATCTGGCAACCTCTTACGACTTTTTTGAGCAGCCAATAGTTACTTTTAACAAAGGAGCGAGCCACATGTGCCCTCTGGCAGCCACAGTGTACCGGTGGCCAGCAGCAGAACTGAGTGCTGCAGTCCTAAACATGGCCACCTCAGCGGCACAGGGACATGGCCGAGTTTGCACTTTCTTTGACTTTGTGGTGATGTTAGACATTTATGAGTATCAAACAGCATAATAATTGAAGACAGAAGGTAACATCAGCTCAACCAGGAGGACTAGACAATGTAGGTTCATTATATCTTACTTACATGCATGATGCAGAATAATTTACTATAAACACCGTACACTTAATGGTGTGGTTAATGTAATGGACTGGCCTTGAACTTTAATCCAGTTAAGGCCCTGTTTCTGGCAATCAGCCAGGCTAAAAGCAAGGCTTTCCCAAATTGTTGCAGGCTACATTTTAGCCTTTGTTGTGGCTCAAAAGCTGACATACATAGACAAGAATCTGCAGGTTAATTCCATACCACATATGTTAAGATCCCATAAAATTAGACACAACATCATGAATAAATCCCCGTGTTTGTTATCTTTGGCACCATCTTCACCACCTGCAATCCTGGCAGAGACCTGAACTCTACTGAGTGCACTCTTCTAGTGTCAGGCTGTGCCAAGATTGGCTAATCATATTTCTGCAACACAACAGGGCAAAAACATAGTTCTGCTTTATTGATGTGAGCCGCAGAATAAGTCAGTACAGGTCAGCTAAGCTGTGTGCCAAGCATGTTTTCTTCATATCAGTTGGGAGCTGATGATGATTGACACTTAGGGTCTGCAGTGTTGTTCACCTGCAAACGTGGAACCAGAAGCATGACTCAAAGCCAGGAGCAGAGAAGGCTTCCTGAAGCCAAAGACAGGCAAGGGTTAAAACCAGGCAAGGAGATTAAACAGGAAAACTTAATCGAAAGGGGTCAGGCAGGTGGCCAAGCAAGCAGAACAAAGGCTGGAAAGCTGGGATGTAAGCAAACTAGACAATCTGGAAGAAAATGAGTGGAAATGGGCTGGTATATATACTGCAAGGCTGATGAGGGAGATGGGAAACAGGTGAGCAGGTGGGCGGGGAAGGTCATGTGATGGGAGTGGCAGGAAAGGTGTTACTGTGGGGCAAGAGGGAGGGGCTGGATCTGAAAAGACATGATTTTACCAGCATGAGTAGGATTTTTAATTATTTTTAAGATGTAGCTCTTTTATTTGGGCTTTTTTCCATGTGCAAACTGAGTTCTAGGTCAGTGAAAATGGAGATTTAAGTGTGAAGATATTCAGAAACTCTGCGTTGCAGTGTTGGTGTGTAGACATCAGAGCGTGTGCTGTTGCCTCCTTTGTTAACATGTGGTGATTTTGAGCAATGGCGGACGCAGCCTAAATAGTGCACTATTTACTTCCACTCCACATAGAGAAATGGAGGCATCATAATATGCTATGGAGATAATTTGATTTTTAAGTGCTGCCCATTTATGTGTGGACTAGCTCTTAGTATGTGGCAGGGAAAAACAGAGCAGACAACGGAAAGAATACTACTACTTCAGACATAAAATACTCTTGTTTTGCTCCCATGTTGCCATATGGAAGCACTGAGATGCAGCATGCTAAAGCTGCAGTGCAGGAGCACATGCAATCATACATTCATTTACTGTAAAACGATATGTTGACCTTTGCAAAAACTTTTCACCGACACATGGATGCACTTCCTCAGCTCTGTGTGTGGATACCTGTAATCAAAGAGCCATTCACTGAAATAATCAACGGTGGCTGCAGTGAATCATGCTTTGGAGGGTCTAGTCACAGCTGACTGTGAGTCATCTTCATCTCATGACCGGCTGCACCAGTGGAAACACAAGCCTCCACTTTGCCTTGACCAATAAACCGTGAAGTGTGTCGATCTGCTGAATTTCCCTGCTTTGGTCCAGGGGGAAAACATCCACACACTGAATACTGCTGTCCTGTTGAAGATATGACAGAACGGCAGGGTGACCAAAGGGTTAGAGAGGATAGGCGAGATCCAGAGGATCACAAGTCTGATCTGTGTGCAGAGCCAATGTGAGCTTTTAAGTGTTTGGTTGTGTTTGACTGGACATAACCTTCCTATTTTAATTAATAGCTTTTAGCTCATATGTTTTAAATTGTTTTATTGTTTGCATGCGCTTGAGTTTGTTTGCTCTGTAGCTAGAAGATGCAGGCTACCCACGGTGACTGAATGGATTTTCCTGCTGAAATAAAGTGAAATTGAAGAATTCGGCCGTCTTCGACAAAGACAGCGAACCACCCATTCCTCACAATCGCATCAGCCAAATGTGCGAGATGTAAGAAATGTAAAAGATAAAGTATTGATTTCAGTTTAGGGGAGCACGGCTGTTATCAGCGAGCGCTGAGGTCAGTTGTTTTAGCTTTGCTTTAGCTCTGGAGATTTATCACCTCTGTTGAATCGTAGTGAGAGAGAGAGATAAATTGAATGCTGATCCTCGGTGGAATAAGAAAGCAGCTTCGCTCCAAAGTGAGATATATGTGAGATATCAGTCGATGCATTTACGCCTTACAGCGTGATTGATGGCGCAAAATGAAAACACCAACTTATCAACTATTATTATCGAGCGGTAACTTGAGTTCTTGGTTGAGAAAGTGAACGCTTATATTTTTTTTCCTCATATTGACGTTTAAAACAAACTCTTCAAAAATTTCATCTCGTGCATGCTGGTGGACTGTTTCATTAAAACTCCATGTTTGCAATCTTTTGCACATATAAGACCTTTCTCTGCAATGCCACATTTCAAAAAACCCTCTAATTTCATTTTTCTTGGTCTCTGTCATGAAATTAGACCGCAGACTGTCATAATAATACCAGTTAAGTGCATGTCGTGCCGTAATGAAGCCGAGCGGCCATCATTTCCACAGCGGGGCCAGTTTTCAAAGACAGGCTCAATTTGGTTCCTCATCTCCATTATTGGCCTTGCACTTATGGAGCGCCTTGAATTAATGGGTCGAATCATCAGAATCTCAACCTAACAAAGCAGAAAAAAAGATGAGAGCAGGTTTGAAATGACTAAACTGCACCTCAGGAGTTTATGACTGAATGATATGAATGAGATATGCTCACGGTCTGTTAATCCTGGTAATGTACAAAAAAACCATTTGTCCATAATGGTTTGTGTGATACTGCTTCATCGCTTACAGGAATTAGGCTGTAAATGTTTCTAAAATGTAGGCATACTTAAGTACTTACCTTATTCATAAAATGTACAATTACAGCACATAAATCTGACCGTCAAAGGCACAGTAAGGCTGCAAATACCAGATTTGCATTTTTGCTAATCAGCCTTTCCTCCAAAATCTGTTTAACAGCAGCTGGGTGAAGGAGAATGGAAACGGAGTCACCGACACTATGGAGAGCTAAAAATGATTTACAAAAAGTTGCACGTAGGATCCAAGTAGCACACATCCTGTTGTTCATGTGAGGAAGGAAGCCGGCGTATCCCCACAAATGGGAAATGCAGAGGACACGGATGAATTGATAGGAAAAACAGGTAGCGGAAACGCGCGTTAGACAGTGCACCTAAGGATATGACAGCAGGGTCGAGACGATGGAAAGAGTGGAAAGACGTTTGGAGGTCTCTTCAGCCAAGACAGGAAAACATGTCAATAGTTCCACTTTTTCCAGGCTTGTTTTAACTCCTTCAATCGGCTATTTTTCCTTTTTCTTTTTGTCCTGCTTGCAGATGCTTCTGTGAAGTGCCAGAATGATGAAAAATGTCAGTGAATGATGTTACATGAACGTGTTTTTGCAACAGGACTGGCCAAGTCTGACTTGAGGATTCAGTTAAAAGTCATCTGAGGATCACATGGCACAAGATCTGATTCTGTTCCTTATATCTGCACAGCCCGGACTGGAATTAAAGAGATATGAATCCCTGCAGCTTCTTAACCTGCCCACTGATGAGAAAACTGTGAGGTGAAAAATCTCAGGATCGGCGTTAACAAAGCCTTCCTTTATTAAAACATCTCTATTATGTGTCATAGAGGAGCCCTTCAGTCTGCAGAAACAGCACAGTCAGACCAGAGAGTTTTATTTTAACCTTTGTTTGTCCAGGGAAGCTTGGCCGAGCTTTGACGCTCCCTTTTTTAAACTCATTCATTCATGCCGGGCAGCCGCACCGCCGCGCTTCACTCAGCGATATTCAACAGCGTCCACCTCATTGTCCCCATTCAAGTCCAGCATGCTTGAGGAGCATACATCATGGGAGATTTTTTTCCCTTCCCCTCGTCCTCCCACTCAGTCGAGCCCCAGCAGCTGCGAATGTGATGATAGGAGCGAATGACCCCAGAGGACCCTGCACGTCCCACCCCCGTTCAGATCTTGACCACGGCTGCCATCCCGTAATGCGAACAAACAGGAACGTGACCTCTTCCTTCCCACTGTAACCCAGACGTGGAATCCAGCCCCCCTTCCTCCCGACTCCAAGGGGAATCCTCCTCCCGATCAGCGGCATTCCACATCCTGCCTGACTGACTCATGAGAGGAGAAAAGGAGGCGTGTTAAAATGGCATAAACAGACTAAAACTGATGATGGTTCTGCAAAAGCAAATCAGCCAATATTTTAATTAAATCACAGCTGTAACGTGGTAAAACATTTCAGCTCCCCTTCTGCCTGACAGGATATCAGGGTGCAGAATAAGCCACAAAGAGGCATCCCTGGAGCCAAAGGCCCAGATTCATAGATTCATGAAAGGTTTGGTCAGCATGGCCAAACCAGAACGCCGTGGAATTCCCTAACAATGTGCACAGACTGGAAAGCTGCCTAATAGCGCCGGCGAAATAATAAATCCTCTTTGCGTCTGTCGTGGTCATGCATATTCAAATTATGTGTGAATCACATTATAATCTCATAACAGCTATTTGTAGTGGAAGCCCTCCAAACCATTTGCCCAATTCATTTACACGTCGCGACACAAACTACCCCGGTGAATTGCACTGAGCTTTTTCTACAGAGGTATGAAGACGCAACGGTGGCGGGGCATGACGATGCCGGTTTTTAAAGATGAAGCAATTTGCGCTCGTGGTTGGCGAGGAAGACGACCAAGAGCTGGCGGACTGATTCCCTCTGAGAGCTCGTTTGCACCACAGCTTGATTCACAGTTTATTTGTGAATCGGAAAACACCCCTGTGGGCTTAGCGCGAGGAAGTACAGGCAAAAAAATAAAACTGAGAATTGCCCTCACAGCACAGTCTTCAGCCTCTTTCAGATGGGATATATTTATCTTTTTCAGGTCTTCTGCATGCACTGATCAGTGATTTTAACCCGACGGGAGAGATTTAATGTGTGATACTCCAGTATCACTAAAAACCTGAAATTCCCATTGATTTTCTGAGCTTGTTATGTTATAAGCTGTGGCTCCTGTCATCAACATTCATCAACTTAATGCACCGTTATGTGTCTTTCTTACGAAAAGCTTTTAGTTCTTGCATCACCCTAGAAGTTTAAAAATGGTACTCCTAATGAAACTGTGCAGCCTTCCAAGCAAGTTCAGTCCAGTGATGTCATACCGTCATATTTTCCTTCAGCCCAAAACTGATCATCTCAACAGAAATTACAGGAGGACTCTTGCAGAATGGCAACCCGGCCGTCCAGTTCAGTTGGGAAACCCCCCCAGTGTAAGTGCATGCTTTCCAGTTCAGAACAGCGGCGCTCTCCTGGTCACGTGTTGCTGCTGTATGAATCACTCCACTCCAAACAGTGAATGAGAGAGCTCAGCGGGAATAATAGAGCTGTATTTACACAAGCTGTGGGTTTTAATGTCAGGGTAATCTTGGGCGTTTGTGAGTCACTCTGTCCTTAAACATGCAGTCGCTGCAGCCACACGGGTAACTAGGCAATCATGTCGGTTTGCTGGAGCCCTGTGTGACTCACACCAGTCAGGCCTGGTGAAGTCTGAGTCCATCTTGTGTTTAGAGGAAAGCAGTGTGGCATTCCAAAGTAATGGACTCTATATTGGGCTCTGGGGATTGTGTGTGTGTGAGTGTGTGTTTCTCAGTATGTGGGCTGGTATGTCAATTCAAATGCACATGGGAGCATTTTGTGTGTATGTCTGTGTGCGCATGTTTGATCTCTTACAAGAATGGTAACCATTTGTGTTTGTTTGTACCAGCCTGGCTCACACTGACAATGAACACTGTGATCATTGACTTGTGTGTAGGCCGTTCTGTGCGTGTGTGTGTGTTTGTGTGTGGCCGGTGTGTGCTGGGGCAACCAGTGTGGCAGCAGGGCGCTCCCCAGAGCCGCCCAGTCCGACAAACAAGCTCTGCTGTGTTACAGCTGCTGTAGGACAGTACAGACGTGACCCCGCTGAACCCGGCTTCACTACATGCTGGGAAAATGTGAATGGGATAAAAACACTGGCAACATTCCCCCAAGTTGAAGTAGTATGGCGCTCTTGAGCAAGGCACTGCTCCGGTTCAGATACGTTTTAACATGCACACTGCAAGTTCAGGCCTAAAAGGTAAAAAATTAACTGCAGTAATACACTGTTCCAATGCATGCTGAGGATTTCGTCCATTCGGTGCATTTGGGCGTGGGCAGAGGTGTGCTCTGCTCCGCTTGCAACCACACCCAACAGTGATGTCACAGTGTTCAGACATGACCGCAGCGAGGTTGAAGCAAGAATTTCAGGGGGTGTTACTCTTTATTTGCAGATGAAAATCTTACATACTCGCACACAGTATCACTGTTGGTGGGGAATTTTCCACAACATTATGGAAACAAGCACTGCTTAGTCACATATTAGGGGAAAAGAGATTACTTTTAATTTACTCTACAGGCTGAGAACATTTTCCAAGAAACCTGTACGTAATCCAATTGAATATAATACAATTTGAATGTAGGACCTCTCCTTGTAATGCAGTATTTTGGCACTGTGGTACCCTACTTTTACTGAGGTGAAAGGTTTGCTTCCAGCGCTGCCTGCAGCAGGCTGTGGCTGCACCTGGCAGAATCATGCTGCCTTCTGTGTAACTTTCTCAATGGCGAGCACAAGTTAAAATAAAAGGATGCGTGCTCAGCAAAGCCTCCCTGTTTAAGAAAAAAAAAAAAAGGTTGCAAAACTACTGGCAAGCGTAGTGTATAATGGACAACTGACAGGCCACAGTCAGCAATCACAGGTCTAGTGCCTCTCTCGCTAAATAAGGGGAAACTGGCTGGTTGTTAACTCCCAATGGGCACAATTTTAGGTTGTCAGTGTGCTGAAGTGTAAAAGTTAGATGCATTTGAGGCAATTCTCATTTCTTCACTCAGCTATCAAGACCACCAACTGCTTATTACCAGTCCTCTATTAAGCATGCACATAAATTAGTTGGGGGGAAAAACCACTGAGGGGTTTCCATTTGCTGCATGTAACTAGAATTAAACATTTATGGCGCCTTAAATGCACATTAATCAGCATCAATAAGTGTTAATTAGTATTGAGTAACATTTACCTTGTTAATCACCCCAAAGCCACGCGCCCACGGTGGAAAATTCATTTTCCGACTCCTGTGGTCGTGTCACGCAGCGTTACCCACAATGCAGTGTGATGACGGTGCCAAAGGCTTATGGGGCAGTCTGTCACTTTGTCCCGATCCGTGCCTCGTCCACACCAAAGCCTACGCACATGTTGACTGTTGCACATTCAGAAGTGTCAAAAGCCCGAGATGACACACTTCAACACCTACCGCGCTCCTCTCACTTTTCGGTTTCTCTTAAATCTGGAGGACAAAGCATTTTTTTGTCTTTATTCAACCTTTACGTAACCGACGGACATATGAAGCGCGACAGCTGTTCTAGTTAGGGCAGTAAAAATAGAGGCCTACAAAATCTTGCAGGTACACAAGCAAAAAAAAGAAGCTCAGAATTGCTTGAAATGCACATTATCACAGAGTAAAAGGCAGCTGGGTCCGAGCCTGGGCAAATCTCATCTAAAAACAAGGTGCAGCCAGCTCCTTATGGAGTCTGCCTCAGGTTCCTTCATAATCACTTTAACAGGCACAAACAGAGACCAGCGCTCGTCTGCATTTAATCATTTTGCAGGGAACACACACTTTAATAAAAAAAGTGTGTGTGCGGCATGTGGTGGATGGATGGTGCCAGGCTGGATCGGCACAGGACGGAGTGACACCGGTGGCGGGCTAATGACACGAGCCTCAAGCTGTTCTCACACCTGCCATAGATCTACCTCATTCACTTGACATTAACATTGAGGAAGGGGGCCATCTGACACACACACAAACACACAAAGCCAGTCATGCAAATACAGCAACACGTGCAGAAAGAAACACACTGTTACATCCACAGACTCTTGATCGCTCACACATAAACAAACAAATTGGCCATTATCCTTGAGAGCCCAATTAGGGAGTAAATGGGAGAGCGGAGTTGTTAGTGGAAGGGAGAAAAACACACATGATTGGATGACATGATTGGGCAAAGAGCGTGAAGGTTCAAGGTAACATTTAAACACTTAACTTTTGTTAACATGCTCTCATCGCACAAAGATTCCCTTAAAGCCGATTTAGGGACAAGCTAATGTTTAATGGGGAGATTTCCCATCCTGCCATGCTGCAGGCTAGAACAGCATCCTATCCCTCGAATTAGTCATTTGAGCCCTCAAATTACAAATCATTTCCCAAAACAGAGCTAAGAGGGAATTTATTGGACTTGGATTAGTCAGATGCACAGCTTCAAATAAATGTCAGCGTTCTTCTGTGTCCGCTGGATGTGCACTTCAATAATTGATGCTAATATGTTTTCAATAACAATAACGTCATGAGCTGATCGTTATGTTGCCCCTAAGTGGTCGAAAAAAGTCAATAAATGCTGCTTGAGGTTATTCTTTCATATAACAACTTATTACCTCCACCAAGGAGGTTGTGTTTTCAGTCTGGTCTGTTGGTTTGTTTGTCTGCTTGTCAGCAGGGTTATGATTATGATTATTGTTGTTATTGTCATGAACCTCGGTGGAAGGGTCTAACATGGGCCAAGGAAGAATCCATTATATTTTGGAGTGACTCTGAATCAGGCAGATACTCCACTTATTGTTCCCTTTCATTTATTCGAGAGAGAGAGAGAGAAGGGGGGGGGGGGGGGGGCAGCATTTGGCCTTGCTGGAATAAAAGCCATACATCTTGATGATAAAGTAAATAGTGACAAAACAGCCAACTGTGGAGATACAATGACCAAACTCCAGGCAGCCGACACGCAGCTGCTCAAACTTCATCCAGAAAGCAGCCGTTCTGGAGCTGTGGTTTCATGGCAGAACAACGCTGTGGCCATGGGAACAGAAATGCACACATATCATGCGCCTAATTTTACTCTTACGCATATCCAAATGTCAACTGCCTGCAATTAATTTGAACGTTATGCTTTGAGAGAACAAGCAATAACATAGAGGCACATAATCGATGCACAGCTGAGATGATAAGGCTTCAGATGGCACAGCTATATTTTGATAAACGTCTGATAGTTTGGGAAATATATAATGGATTTATAATAGCTTAATACGTAGTATGGATGGATGAGGGTCGAGGGGTGAAGGGATGAGGAGATGAGGAGCGAGAGATGAAGGGAAGGAGGGATGAGAATAGAGGGATGACGTAGTAGGGGAAGAAAGGTGAGGGATGAGAGGATGACGGGATGGATGGGCAGACGGGTGGAGTGTGATGATGGACCAGTGTGAGCTGCCGGCGTGGAGATGGGATGGGACCGGGGAGGTTGAGTCTCTGGTTGGGGGGAACCGCCTCTTCGGATGTTCGGAAAAAGAAAAAGCGGTTTTGGGGGGGAGGGGTGTGAAGACCGAGTCGAAGAGGAAATGAATGAGTCAGGTGAGCTTAAACGCTTCAGAACGTTTGGTCTTTGTTCCCAAACCTAGTTATGAAACTTTATTTTGGCGGTGTGCCAGCGCGGAAATGTCGCTACAGACCCAGATTAAAAACTTTGCTTTACTGTGAAATACAGAGAGATTTATCCGGCGGCGTTAGACTTACAGCTGCCTGCAAAGGAAAAGGCGGGCTGTGATGGTGGACAGCAACAAGCTGACCTAACGGGGGAGGAAAATTTTATCTTTCCTATTTTATGGAGGAGTACACCTCAGCTCCCATTGTGAATAGATGAGCTCTGTGCTTGATGTGCTGATCTGAATGAGCAGTTGTTTTGACAGGCTTGACTTAGACTGATCACATTAGCTCTAAAGTGGCTTTATGAAACAGCTAAATCAGCTGGTTTGGTTTCTTAGTCATCCAAGTCCAGCGTTTCACAATGAGAACTGCTTTTGTAGACCCCCTTTATGAAAGGAATTAGTCATTTCGGGTAAGGATTTAGGGACATTTTTGCCCTGTGACTCCTCCTGGGCTTTGTGTACTCTCTCCTCGTTCGTCACATACCAAAATTTAAGACCGTTTCTGAAATTGTCAGCAATTTTTTTTTTCTGGAAAATCTGACTCACCAACAGTTTTGATCTTGTTTGCATCACAGTTTTAAAAAGTCAGTGTGCTGCAGATTACTGAGCCCCCCTTACAGAATTTCTGTGATTGACGGCAGTAGTAGTGCGGCTCTGAGCGCTCTTTAGAAATGCATTAAAGTGCAGGATATGCATGAGGAAATTTACACAAATAGGAGGAAGTCAACACCATTTTTCTGAAGTCGAAGGGAATTCCTCGTTTTATTTCATGATCTCTGTTTGCTGTGCAGCTTCAGGAATCAGCAGCTGGATGTCTGTCAATGAAGTGTTCATCATCCAGTCACTCTCAAATCCAGACTTGCCAGCCTGTGGTTGGTTTTCCTGGAAACTTGTCGAAGCTTGTCTTTCTTCGAAATCTAAGACACACGAGCTCAAACAATAAAACACAACAAAAACAAACAAATCACATATAAAGGTTTGCTTTATGCACACAAGCACTCAAAATGGCAGGACTCCAGCAGCGGGCGATCTTAAAGAGGGGCTGAACGGCTTTAAATGCGAGCTAAACGGAGCGCAGACCTCATGAAAAACCTTTTAAATTTCATCTGAGCGTCCCGTTTGTAAGTGAAGACACGCCGTTCCTCCTTGCTGCGGTGCACTGGTGTGTCTCAGTGTCCTCAGGCAGTATGTACAGAGTGCACTGGGGTGTTTTACTACAGTTTGTGGGAGCTGGAAGAGCTGGGATCCATCATGCATCTGCTGGTGTCCCGCTCGAGCGCGGTTTAATCTGCTCCATGAGAAAATCTCTGTCGTCGTAGTAGCGAGGCACGCCAAGCCGAGTTTTGGCAGAGCTTCTTGAGGACAAAGTTACATAACGCTCCCTCTTTCTTTCTGCTCCTCTGTCACACTCTCTCTGTTCCTTTTTGTCTGTTTTTCTCTCCCTGGTTTTGGCCATTTTTCCTCCGTCTTATTTTCTCGTGAGACATAAAGTGTTCTGCTCTTTCTCTCGCTGCCTTTCTGTCATTTTTCTCTCCTTCTTTTTTGTCTCATCTTACTTTGGTTAAGTTTTAAGAGTCCAGCGTGATCTAATAAGCAGACAGCAAAGAGCGGCAGAAAGTCAGAGGCTGTAACAGACACACACACACACACACACACACACACACACGCACACACACGCACACACACACACACACACACACACACACACACACACACACACACACACACACACACACACACACATTCCTCTGGAGTCTTACTCTAGCAAAATGTCTTGAGCCTGAGCTCAGAAAGCAGTTACTCAGTGTTTTGCAGAGCACAGCGCTGTGTTGCATAACGGGGGAGACGACTCATTCATTCACTCCCTCGCTCGCGCTGCACGTATTTTTAATTTTCAGCCTTCGTAAAGGTGTGTGTTCTCTGAGACACATGCTCATTCTGAACATGCAGCACTACAGACAGAGAAATCTACATTTGCAGAGTGAAAAAGACAGAAAAAACACTCCTCAGTCCTGATGTTTGTCCTCTGCTGTTTGCAGGTTTCTGGGCTGTTGAAGTCCACGAAGTCCTGCATTCAAAAAGGAATATATGTGCATCACTGGTCACATAACTTGGTAGGAACAGCAAATAAGTTAGTGTCTCAGCCTTCTCCCAACTGTTTAATTTGTTGTTCCTTACATTTCCAGAAAACCATAAAAACATCATTTTTCAAACCAACTTGTTTATTATACCGCAAGTAATTTGTACCCAAACAACTGCTCTGTGGGTGCAACAATCCAATATTTACCTCATTATCGCCGACATATCTCCTCGCTGACGATGCTGTAGTTACCCTGCAGTGCAGAAGGCTGAGCGCGGTGCTGTGGGGAGTAAACCCAAGTTTTACGAGTGCGTGCGCTCCTTAATGGTGCAGTTGTAGCAACAGGATCCTGCAGAAATGATTGGTAGCCCAATAAATTATGCTGTTTTTGAGCCGTAAAAAGTAGTTTGGGAGAGGGCTAAGAAGAAAGCATGTGGGCTAACTTACATCCTAACACTTCAGTGAAGCTGTGACTGACAAGAGGGTGGGCAGGCTTTGACTGAATTTTCCTTTTGGAGTAAGCTGAACCTTTAATTAGCACAAGTAATAATGTCAGAACCGGGGTTTGATCTCCACAGAGGCCACCCGTGATAGCAGTCATGGAGCTCGAAAAAGGCCTTCACCAAACATGGAAACCAGTGAAAAATAAACCTCATAGAGTTTCTAGAAGCGGTTTTTGTCTATCAACACCAAAATGAAGTTTACAGTTACATTTCATTGCTTACAGTAATTGAGAAAAGTTGGGTAAATAAGCTCCCATTCAGCGGCTTGGTCTGTCAGCATTGGGCTTATGAGTGTTTTACAGCCACAAAGTTGATCATCGAGATCCACCAGTAGCTATAAAAGTGGGAAATCTGTTATTTTCACAGATCTGATAATGTGCAAATTACTGATTCTCATGATTTGTAGGAACGACCGTCCGGGATGATCCAAGTCGACTGCAGTCAGAACTCCATAAGGAAGCATGAGTGAATTGTTCTCAGAGCTTGTTTTATTTATACTCTTCAGAGTGATTTGTGAGTGAGGCTTACTGTGTGAGCCATTATGGAGAATAAGAGGAAGAGTATTTGCACTGACTGGTCCAGAACACGTTAGCTTGTCCAGGGACTGGGAAGTTACCCAAAGTGCTCTGTTTACATGTTATGTCTTGTTAGCTGGCTGGCTAGTCACCGGCAAGCCTATGTTCAGGAATCACCTAGCTTTCTTCCCAGTTAGACAGTTTGTGTTGGACAGTCATCAGGGCTTAGCTCTTGATGGTCAGCCACAGTGAAAGCAAGGAAAAAGCTAGTAAGTGGACCTTGATTTTACTGTCAAACCACAACGTCTTGTTTGGCTTTTCTGCATGTTTAACACAGAAGATGTGGCGAATCACCTTTGACCAGCTCTGCTGAGTTCTGCTGTGAGCAAGCAACTAATTCCTTTTGCTGGTGTGACATTAGTAAAGTAATTGATTACTTAATTCAAGTAACTGGCCTAAAGCTGGTTCACTTTGGGTCAACGTCACAATGTGTTCGTGGCTACGAGTTCAAAACAGTTTCAAAGTAACAGCTGTGTAGTGAAGTCATTAGGTAATGCAAAGGTATAAATTAGTGATTAATTAGAAGTGTTTAAATGATTCAAGATCACTGAAAACCTTCATTTAACTGTTAATTCAGTGAGTCCCACATCCTAGACTGTCTTACAGAGGGACAACAAAACACAAATGTTCTTTACATTGTTCTTCCATCTGTTTCAGTGTATTTATGTCTGAAAGGAATTCTCCCTTCAAAGTGAAGTGGACTGCATCGTTAATGTTTCCTTTGTGTTATTTACATAGAAGAAATACACGAGTTACAGTATTTCTTCTGTGTTATTTGTACGTCGTAACTTTGTAACTTTATTGTTATTATTGCATTGAAGGTGGTTAAAGTCTTGTTAGCAAGCTTACTGTGATTGTTTAAATGTCCCTTTGTGCATGTTTGAAATGTAGGCAACACTAGATTCTTTGTAAATGGTTTCTGGATAATTGTTTTCTGCTCCTGACGTGCATGCAGACACAAAATTACACACAACCTCCCAAAATGAAAAACTGTTGCCAGGAGAGGCTCATTCTTCCATCAGCAAAGCAAACACACAAAAGAAAACTTCCGTGCGTTTCTCACCCCAAGAATCAACAACATCTAAATGTCATCACCGAGGCAGGCCAGGCCTTTACTGGGATTGATGTGGAATGACGTTCCCACTGCGATACACCATCCGTTGGTGAGGAGCAAGGGGGTTCGCATGGACGGCCGCCCGCTGTGAGGTCCATCTGTGTGGGGGATGCTGTGGCGTTTGGCCCCTCCGCCTGTGGAGGAGATGGATCTCTTACAGGTGCCTCTGCCAGCAGGGACCAATTACGAGTCAGCTGCACATGCGTGCAGACACACACACACACACACACACACACACACACACACACACACACACACACACACACACACACACACACACACACACACAACAAGGATCTTGTAATTACAGTAACAGTATGTATGTAACATGTATGCAATTTGTGAAAAATTACTATTTCTTTTGAATGATTTTCTGCTTGACTCCTGACACAGAAGGCCAGAGGCAGCAGCAGAATCTCTCTTCTCATCTTTAATTTCTTTAATTATTTTTCTTTTTCATTTTCATTAAATTTTTTGGCCAAAATCAAATTTTTCACAGTGCCTTGACTCCACAGACCTGCGCCCGCAGGGCACTAATCATCTCATCATGAACCATTTCATTTCAATATGTGAATGTGATTCATGAAACACGAAGCGTTGGGGGTTAATTAAAAATTACACGAGGTCCCCCGTTTAATAACGATATTGTGATGATTGGGCAGAGGTAAAGAAACACACGTGCACGCTCAGAAACACACTTGAGATATGCAAGATTCAGGGCTCAGCTTAAAGGTGTCGTTTGTAGTGATCAGCCTGCAGAGAATCATCAGCAGAACTACAACTCCCATCGGCTTCAGAGTGAGTTCCAGCTCATTGTTTAGCTGTCCGGCTGCAGCTTTATCATTTTAGTTCACTCTCAGCGTTCTTATAGTGACATTTTCAGCTGCAGCTGGCAGCAGACACAGTTAGAGACTAGCTGGTGAACACGCCTTTCCATCTGAGAGACCGCGGTCATTTTTTGGATGGCCACTAGATGTCGCTTGTCAGGAAAACGGAAAACGCACACGGTTAATCTGAGAATTTGAACAAATTGTGCTCTGCTGTTGTTTTTATGATGATGAGATTCTCTGAAGTGGTCAGAGGACGTTTCCAAATTTACAGCCTGCTCCAGAGTCTTACCTTGTGGTCTCGGGATTTACTGAGATCACGCTGTTGTGTGTCAACACTTGAAAATGGTTGTTAAGAATATTTTACGACTGTAATGTATGAAATCTTTTTTTTCCCCCACCCTTCACTCTCTTTCTCTTTGCTTGAAAACACTTGGCTGGATCGTGTCCAGTCGCGCCAAGAACTCATAACAAGTTCAGAGAATCCAGCGGAGTGAGTACATCCGTCTAGACCTGTCAATTAAGGTCATCATGACCTGAGAAGATTTTATGAAAGTCAAATAATAGTAAGCGTAGCAGTACATAACAGTGTCAGTATGTCATCATGCAATAATGATACAGTGCGGGTACATCCTGACATTGTGTAGCGCTGCTGAAGAGATGGAAGCTAAAGCCTTTGCCAAGCCTGGGTGGAGTTTACCTGGAGTAGAGTAAACACGCTGTTCTCATGAGGAGAATCTAGCGCAGTGGTATGTCGTGCACATCCAGACACCTGTGATTTGAAGCACTGAGAGGTGACAGGCATGTGTACCCGGCAATCAGGGAAAATAAACAAGGCATTTCTACTGGGAGCCGAGCCATGAAGCCTCATACCGATGACTCACCCCTGCTGTGTTGCCTAACATCCACCGTCAGTTGCTTAATCTCATGCCAAGTTTTTGTTACAGGAATTCATCTCATAGTTGAAAATGAGCAAAATGCTAGCTGGTTAGCACATAGGTTAGCATTTTTTATTTTTTCACACTCAACACTGACTTTTTCTATAAAGTCAGTTAATTAAGATAGATTTTATCAGTTGGCGTGTGCTCATGCCTTAATCCCATGTTAGCCTGAATTTGGGTTTTTGTTTGAGGTTGTTGATGTGATGATAGTCATTAGTTGAGCTGAGGGATAGCAATTTAGGGAAAAGGAGAAAGATTTGCATAGCGGAAAGTTCCAGAAGACTGTCAAAATAAGCAATGATTTTTTTTTTTTGTGCAACTGTCCGTCTCCTTTCTCAGCCTCCTGCAGGGGCGTTACCTCAGCCGCCGGCGACGTGACAGCTCATCATTATGACTGACAGGTTTTAGGTCAGGAACTCGATCCGTGTCAGTCACTCACAGAGAAAAGCTGCAAATTGCAGCAAATTAAAGGGGCAATCCACTGAGAAATATGCGCCGTATATTCTGCTGTGCAAAGATTAGACGCGCATGCGTGATAGAACTGTGAAAAGTGAAATGACAAGAAGAAGAGACTGAAGTGATGATGTCATCCAGAGTCAAACGCTGGAGCCGCTCCACAGACGGTGAACAACGGAGCAACAGTGTGACAGCAGCCCAGCGCGATTTTAATGGCACATCGGCACATTTTCCCATTCTCTGCTGTAAGCTCTACATTCAAATAAAATCCATTTACATCAATACCTGACAAATCCATCTGTGATCTCAGTAATTCAGTGTTCAATGATCACGGTTCCTCTGTTTAAGTCCGCTTTCAGACACAGCTGTTTTAGGGAGGAATTTCCTTTTAACATCAGAGTGGCCCTATTCCAGACCACATATGCCACATATGCCATAGATTAAAGTGATCAAGACAACGTATTTTTAAATGAATGTCTTCATTTTTGTTGTTTTGAAGTCTGTCTTTCTCATGGAAGCAGCTGGATTTTACTGGTCATGCTTACTTAAGAGTTTTCCAAAACAGCAAAAATCTGTCTGATGGCAGTTGTACTGTACTCTACAGAAGAGCAACTCCTTTTGTCATACAGCTCATGATTCGACCAGACCAGACCAGATATGCCCTTTCTGAGAATTGGAATGATTACTTCATGCACATGCTGGCAGGCAGGAATACAGCCACTACAAAGTGTTACAGATTTATTTTTCCCATGGCCTGATTCCAGTTTCTGTTATTAGCGATGGTGTAATGTGGGCCCGTCTGCCTGTGCCTGCTTGTCCCTGAGAAACACTAGACGAGGTGTTGCTGTGAGAAAAAAAGGACACGATGCAAGCGCCGACATGCCACTGATCCTCTGACATGCATGAGATTTGGCTCGGCCAATCCTCCCCTTTTTATTGTTTGCTTTAGAAGACAAGTGCAACATCGAACGAGGTGCTCATTTATTTGCCCTGCAGTCTGAGCAGTGTTCAGTTTTTCCAACATATTCATGATTAGATTCATTTCTGAGTACTATGAGTGTCTCCACTGGTGCACGGACATGTTGACAAGTGACACACCGACAGTATGTACAACACTGAAATGCCTCCAGGAGATTATACAGTGCACAGTGCTCCACATACATCTCATATTCAGAGGTGTTCATTCATCCATGTACATAATAATATGGCTGTATGACAGTGAATGAATATTGAGCATATTGAACAATGCAGTTCAGAATCAATGTAACCTCTCACCTAATGAGCCAGTAATGAAACTGAAGGCATCTGAATCCGACTTCTTCGCCGGCTCCTTATCAAAAACTCAACCAGAGCTTGATGAGTTAACAGTGGGGGTTTGCATTTGTCAGTGGGTATAAGAAAAACCAGGTCATTTGGATTGTGTGAAACAAATCAACTTGTCACCTCAGGGGTTGCTCTGACTCTGATAGTGCGAACCGGTTCTCCTGTGCAGACTTGCGAGGCGAGCTAATTCATGTACAAAAACGCTGCAGGCTGTTCTGCTGGTGCTGTCAGCCCTTCTCACCGTCCTGTAGCCCCACATGCACATAGTCATGCCT
This sequence comes from Chaetodon trifascialis, assembly GCF_039877785.1. Taxonomy (NCBI): domain Eukaryota; kingdom Metazoa; phylum Chordata; class Actinopteri; order Chaetodontiformes; family Chaetodontidae; genus Chaetodon; species Chaetodon trifascialis. Next base: position 3,808,616 of record NC_092066.1, on the reverse strand, counting down.
GCATGGGAGATGATGTGTGCATGCATGCATGCTCCACTCTGTTTGATTCAGCTCTATTCTGCTCCATCTTCTACTGTAGGAAAAATTGATTTGCACATGAAATACCATGTTGATTGTAACCAATGCATTTGCTTTCTTTCTTCAGATCAGATGTTGGTTAGTTATGTCATCAGTCTCAGACGTGATTAGCTTCCTCCCTGACAGCAGCTACATCACTGAAGTGTTATTCACTCAAATAAAATACTCACACCTCCAGACTGAAGGAGCTGCTAGTCCAAGAATAGATTCTGGGTTTCAGTGGAGTTTAGTGTAGTTTGAGGGACTAAATCACGTGTTAAAGGCTTTCCCATCCTTACAACAGCGAATTTGCTCTTGTTGGCCACCATGCAGGACAACTCTCGTTCCTACACACACTGTACTTCCATCACGTCACTTCTGATGCACAGTAAGACCAGAGAGTCAAAACTATTATATCTGATACTGCAGCTACCGTCCACACTGCTGTGATGCTGTGCATGATGCAAAAGAAAATCAGATGTGCCATATCAGTGTTCATATGTGAAATCGCTATTTTACAACATCACATCTTATTTCCTCATAGCTCTGTTTTGGTCTCCACCATCTCCTGTGAAAAGTAACTTGCTGAAACTTTCTTAGTTTTGCAATCTGCTGTTGCACTGCTGAGCAAACACTTGGCTTGTCTGAGCGTGTTTGCTGGAAATGACTTATCTACAATATGCAATTTAAGTTTATCCCAGACAGCTAGAAAGAATGAGCTAAAAGAGGCTAAAAGATGCAGTAATAGCAGGGTTGCTGAATTGAGTGCGTCATTTCATTCAATGTAAATATGAAGAAGAAGCATCAATTCATGGTGATTTCTACCATCAAATGTAGCAGAAAGTTGTCCATCACGTGAAAATCATCCATTGTGACTGAAGCATTTGCACATGGCTAAAGATAGAGGTTTTAATTTAGCATGCGCCTTAGCATTCAGACATGCTTCCATACACCATGTAGTAAACGGATGAAGTCATCGGTGAACAAAATACACCTTTAAGGTCTAGTTTGAGTTTTAAAACTCAGATATGACATTTTGAAAAAGAGCATAAGCCACCTTTTATTGGAAATATATAATAAGGGTGCTTCATAAAACATTTTATTATGGTACAGTAACAGTGTGTGCAAGTGAATTCTTCATATCATACTGTCAGTAGTTACAAAGCTTTCCCTCCTTGTCCTAAAAACACCCTACCTACATTCCTTACTCAGTTTGCGGGCACATCATTGATGCAGCAGCAACAGGACCATACTACATAATAAAAATAAAGACGTTCCTGAGGTAGATTCACATGTTTTATTGAAGCGTTTTTATTGAAATGTTCTTTTGTAAGAAACACACACAAGAAACAGTAGATCAAAGAGGGAAAGCACAAAGTTCTTCCAGCGCTGCACAATTCGTCTTCCCATTCACTCAAGGTTAAGAACAAGATTCATATCAATGAATTTTTAAGCTAAATTGATTTCTTGTGCCTTCAGACTTCCCCTTTGAATTTCTTTGTCTCCACTTATTTCGAAGTTAGAGCCATGAAGAGATGATCTCTGCTGGCAGAAGCCTCACATCTGGATCACCACCAATTTCTGATCAATTGTTCCCGGGCACAAGGTGTATCTGTTGAGGAAAAAGTCAAATCAAACAATATCTGAACTATCCAACTGTCAGATAACCCACTTGTTGAAGGTACGTAGTGCAATTGATGACCCAGCTCTCCTGCTGTCCAACACTTTTTCATCCCCACGGAGCGTCAAAGCCGTCCTGCCTGAAGAGCCTTTATATCACGTGGTTAATGTTGTGAAATGGTTGCAGTTCGGTTCGGTTTAGGAGAAGATTGTTCAGTTTTGGTTTCTCATGGGACAGGAACCCTGGTCTCCTGTGGTAAAGTCACGCGTCTTTTTTATCCATCCATCTCTCCCTTTACCCTTTTCCCTGGGAATGAGACCAGGCTCGATGGCCATATCAACTCAGCTACCTCTAGCAGTGCAGTGCAGCAGAGTCTTTAACACCATCTTTGAAATTCACAGTTTCTTGGAATGAAACAACCTTCGACCTTCTTTCGCATTTAATGCTCTGCAAACACTGACAGACATGCACTTTTAAAATAAGAGCGAGTGCCTCATAGGCAAACAGTGCATGCTGCTGCAGAGAGTGAAGCACACTGCTGACTGAACCTGTGATTCTGCCGTGGACCCCAAATGTGTCAGCTGATAGTCATGTTGAGTTTGGCTCAGCAAGCAGCCGGCAGCGAGCACATATTGAATACCGAGTCTATACAGGCTGGAGGACTTCAGTATCTGTCACGTAAAGGATCATGCAGAGGTTGAATCTGAGCAGACTGCACCTCTATCTCTGCAGGATCGATTAATAAAATATGTTTGTCCTCAAAGACTAAATGTACAGCAACAAAAACTTCTTGGAGGCAGACGGCTGATCTGGAAGCAGAAATAATCACGCTGGGAGATAAACCTCAGCATCTTTGTAGATCCTTTTAGTCAAGCGGCATTGCATCTCCACAGCATATGCACAGAGACTTGTTTAACTCCAATGAAGAAAGCCATTATACTGTGCTTTAAAGCTAAACCAATGCCATGCTTTTGATTCTATATTTATAACTTGTTTCTGTCTTCCTTTTGGTCTCTTTAATGTTTTTTTTATTGTTTTGCAGTGTCATGAGGTATTATTATAGATCTTTTTGGTAATAAAGTTTCTGATCTGAAGAAAAAACCCAACGGAGGATGAAAGCCAAAACCTCTTGGACTTCCTCAACTTCACAATAAAAGTTCACCTATTCAAGTTTAACCAGTGGGATCAAAATGAAACCACCATGTAACCTGATTCAGAGTGAATTTTCATTCGGTTTTCACTTCATCTTTCAGTCTGACAGTTATGTCCATATTAGCCTTTTCCGTTTGTAAGGTAGGTTATTAATTTTAAACCAGCAAAGAGGGCAATTTTCAACAGTTATTATCTTGTCTGTCAGAAATAAAGTGCTGGATTTCTGCAGCCAAATGAAAAACGAGTTGTGACTGACATATTCGTCTCTGTGTGATTTGAAGTCAAAACAGAAGCTGCAGCGTTGGTTGCCAGGAGGCCTTAACAGGTAAATCAGCATATTTCTTTGACAGACCTTAAGTTACGTTTGTGGACTTACAAGAGTTTGCATAGCTGCATTAATCTCATCAATGCTTATTTAACCATTTATTTGAAAGTGATTCTGGGTTTGGCACTGGTTCATAATGCCATTCTTAATCCCGCCTATAATGCTCTGATTGGACGGCTTATATTTGATCTTGTAAAACAGCCGTCAGTGCAGAGCTCTGAAATAGTCTTACTCATAGAATTTGAAAATGCCCACATTTGGCATCCCACAGCAATGCTTGCATCTACCCTACTGTACCAGGTCACCAGGATGATCTCAACAAACACTCCTCTAGAATTTGAAAAATACTATAATCACATGAAAGTCTAGATATGGAGGTTTTTTACTTAAAAGAGTTCAATAAAGGTACAGTGTGTAAGATATAGATAACATAAGATAAGGTATTGTGTTGCAGAGGAATCTACTGATGTTAGCATGCTAACCAGCTAGCTCCGGCCTGCCCTATCTTATAATATCACTTTGTACCACAGGAGGCGATGGTGTGATAGTCCAGCCCCCTGTAGTTTCAGCTGGGGGATGTAAGCGAGTTTGCTACGTTTCACAAGCTCTCTTTTTTAGTCGAATAAATAAATAAGCTCATTAAATGTCGAGAAAGGAAATATTCTGCTTTCCATTAAACAGAAAAACACAACCGTACGGCTTCTGAATTTAAGAGTCTCTCTTTTACCGAACTGAGGCAAGCTTTAGACTCGACAGAAATTTAAACTCAACAAAACTGTCTTGTCTTTCAACTGTTACAACAATCACCAACTTAGATGTGAAAAATATTTCGGCTCTAGACGCTGCTTTCCTGACCTTCCTTCCCGGCTCTCCTGTCCTGCCCTACCGTGTCTTCACCGTCTGGAGTCCTGGTCAGAGCCGGTGTACACCACCTTGGCACAGTTTTCCCTCTCTGGCCAGTCTGGCCATGTTCACTGGGAGGCGGCTGAGTCCAGTTCCGTTGCCTGCAGCGTAAACATCAACCATCCCCCAGTACTCCGAGCTCCCGATCGGGGCAAACTCCAGTCAGCTAATAGATGGACTAACTGCACGGCTAACTGAATAGCTAATGGCAGCTGGTCGTCAAAGCCAAAGATATTTACAGCAAAAAAGTGCAGTGAGCAGCAGTTAGAGGTTACCCTGGTGATATGCTGCCCCCTATCTGTTCGAAACAACCTTCGACAGGTGGCCACTTCTTACACGCTGTACCTTTAAGATCCGAAAGCACAAATGGCGACCGACTCATTCTGCCTCCGGAGCGGTTGTCCCCACGATCCATCCATCTGGATCAGTGCAAATCAAATGAACACACACTGTTCTTTCTGTATTTATGACCTGTTCTTATGAGAACGAACATCCACACATTGTCAGCTCTTCCTAACAGTGTTCTTTGGTCGTGTGTGTGGGAACAAGTGGTTTAAGGGCGGTCTGTTAAGATGCACAGCAGAACTGTTTTCAATTGATTTCTGGCTCAGGACTGAACGATGTACAAATAGCGCCCCGGGAGTATCAATCCCCTTTTGGTCACATCCAATATCTGCAATTACTTAGACTGACTTTAATAGCACCAAGCTAACTTCCAAAGAATAGACACATCCCATCGGTAAAACTGTTGGTATTTGTGACGGCCTCCCACAACAGCATCGCTTCTGCTGATCAGCTCTTCGTCTTTGGAACAGAAATGAAATAAACTGACCTTTAAGTAAACAACATCATTCTTAAGAAATCCTTTGTGTTTTGTATCACATGATACAAATCAGAAATTAGCAAGAATCCTACACTCCCCCCCGTCCCGGCCCCTGCGGGTGCCAAAACAAGTTCAAACACATCTAACTGCAGCCATAATGGGACGCAATCATCCTGCGTGTTGTTTTTCCCATGATGCCGCCGCAACCGACTGTAATTAACTTCTGAGAGAGCTGCGTTCACATGCGGAGCGAGCACCCTCGCGTTTGATAATTTCCTGGCACTGTGCAGAAGGACAAATGCAACCTGGATGGGATCGCACTCAAAAGTGCCACATGCGGGAGTTTCCTCTTGGCAAGAACAGGATGATTCAGCATGCTATTACATCCTGGTTCAAATTACTGTCACTGGGTAGCAATTAGATTTATTGGATTAGGTGCCAGGACCAAAAGTGACATTCAGGCTTCAAAATGCAATAAAAAATGGAGCACACTGAGCAGGTGAAGACGGCATTATGGAAAATTCATTTATCAGGTATTTTATGTTGTAGATTCATTTAGTACAAAAAAAAAGCGCGTCATGTTTCCGACACTGGTTTCCCTGCTGTCCACAGCTCTCAGCATTTCTCCCATCATGCTCCACAGTTGAGTCAGTCTCTGTCACTAGCATGTTATCCTACACTCAGTATCACTGTCATTTGGTCCCAAGGGCATTTCAGGCTTCTTCTGCTGGTGCTGGGAATGGCCCCCCACCCCCAGCTCATTAATGAATGATCTGTCATGCAGATTCAATGTAGGACTCGTTTCCCCATGAGACGACATGCGTGGGGTTTGTACGCAGGTCAACACATGTCTTTGTAACATGCTTAAAAACTGGTGTAAGCCTCGAAATGAGTAAAACCAAAGAAAGAGTTTCACGACACAACGTTTAGAAAAACATTTCACAACCCTCGTAAAATTTGTGTTGAAGCTGCTGGAGCCAGAAAAGCCAATTTTGGCAAAAACATACCTAACTTTAAGCTGTAACATCTTAATGATGAGGCATCATTGTGAAAATTGCTACAACACACACACGCACACACACAATGGAAGAAGTGACTTGCAGAAGTGGCTAACAGAGAACTTGTTTTGGAAAAAGTATTTTCACTTCATAAAGTGGAAAAACATGGACCCAGAGAGAAACAGCTTGAAGGGCTGTTTGAATTAAGATATTTTTTTCAGTTTCAGATGTATAACCCCCCCCCCCCCCCCCCCCCCCCCCCCCCCCCCCAACTTCCAACCAGAGCCAGAATAGAATAATACTTCAGGTCGGAGGTCTAGCTTCAGCCCAGGCCCACAAATACTGTGACCATTTTGTAGAAACATTTTTTTCCTGTTTACTCTTTAAACCGTCTATTAGTTTAGCTGCACACAAAAATGCTTCTTAAAACATCCAAAATAGTTAAGGCTGCGTATAAATATCCATATAAATCATTTTCGTGTGCTTGTTCTCTGACTGGACTGATACTGATGCTCTCTGGTCGCTCTGGAAGTTCGTCGACTTGACAGAAAAGACTCTACGGATCCTTATTGTCTATATTATTTGTGCATGCACATCTGCTTTACACATGATTGTTGCTGTTGTTATTGATCAGTTTTTTTTTAACACTGAGTCAGCTCAGGAAGGGCACTTTCGATATTATGGCATGCTAATGGCGACCCGGCTCGCATAATTTTGCAGGATTTAGCTGCGCTTTCCCTCTGGGCCTTCCTCCTTTTAGTCATAGATTATACCATAAAGGCAGCTGACGAGGTCCAAGTGACTCTAGCTGCCTCGTGTTGTTTTCGCTTTGATCAGCACATAAATTCATCAAGTGCTTTTCATTTCTGCCGTCTGAACAAACTTAACTGTGACAGAAGAAGAAGAAATTCAGAGTTGTTAACATGTCCAAAGCCTCCAAGTGCATTTGAGATTTTTATTGCAACAGGGGCTGAAAGGCGGTCAAACATTTCAGCCTGGTGAGTTTTCTTCATTCTGCTCCAGTGTCTTCACTCCAGAAGTCTTTATTTATATGTTTAGCTCCACCCAGCAACGCACAGCTGCAGGCCCTTAATCATTAGGTGATCCAAATCATCTGCAGCCTTTTCTGGAGCACTTTTGTGAGTGACCTCTTTTTCTACTTTTGCAATTAGCACGACAGGATGCCTGTCATGCAGCGGCAGATTTCATTTCGGCTGCAGCTTTTCTATTGGCGGATTCAAATGTGAGTGCTCAGAGAGAGAGAGTACTGAGGTTAAGTTCATGTCGTCAAGCTACCACACCCACATTCCAGATGGATTAATGGACCGGATTTTATTAAACACCCATGAGTTCATTCTTTTTTGGATGCAGATAGCTGATCTGATTTATTGGGTCATATACACACCCTGAACATCCCATGTGACCATCAAATCAGGCGTGTCTACAGGCAATCAGTGGAACTGGTACTGTTAACACTGACAGTGGCAATAACAATAGCCTGAACATTTGGAAATGTCAGCTTGTTTTTCATGTCTCTCCTTTTTCCTGGAGTCATGCATATCTCCACTTCCACTTGATGTTGATGCCACAGTCACAAATGGAACCATTTAACTGTGTGCTGCTTTTAAAGGGGATGAAATGAGCTGATATAATTGGCCATTATCGACCGCACCTGTTGATACTGATTTATTGTTGCTCATAATCCATCCCTCCATTTTTGTGATAATTGCAGCAAAAAAGAAAAGAGGATTTTGCAGTGGCTTTTCTAAAAGAGTGATGTTAAAATGTGCCATCATTTAAGTGTTTGAAGATGGTGAATGCCTGTTTTGCTTTAAAGAATTAACTGATCATGATGTGTGATGAGGGTCCAGCGAGGATAAAGAAGAATAACATGCCAAAAACATGTTCATAGGCCTTTCTGCCTGCTAGCCAAGGAGCTAAACTTATCTTCCATTCCTCTGAATTAAGTCTTTAAGTGAGCCTTATGTAGCCGTGCTGTGTAGCTTTGCCACAAATGGATTAGATGTAGTTCAGTTACGTTAATTTCAAAAAAGGTCAGTTGGAGAGTTGTTGGATTGAAAGCACAGCCTGCAAGCGCTGACTGACAACACAAACTCACCTATTTCAAAGGAAGCACGTTTGTGGAGATTGATTTTTATCTTAAATTTACTCTGAATTTGATTATTTCCATCACCAGAAACTGCACTTATTGAAAGCATTGCTTTATTTATCGGTTTATAATTCCACACAACATTGCTTATTCCAGGAATACTGAGCCATGTTTTTGTCAGGCTCCTGCTTCCAGCTGCACTGTGGCGCTTGCACCTCTGGCCGCCAGAATTGTAGAAATGAGTTTGTCACTCTGACGTGTGCTGGTGAGTTTGTGCTTGCGTTTGCATTTCCATCCGCTTTCAGGGAGTTCGGAGTACGTCTCCGCTGCCTTTTAAACTTGGTTGCAACAGCACTTGGCAGCTGCTTCCTTCCTGTTTCTCTCCTGCTCCAGACTGTTTGCTGCTTTGGCTCAGGCCGCTGAGATTTCTTTTTAATGCACACCATGGATGCTTTTGCAAATTTTCCTGTCTCAAATATTTAAATAGTTGATGTAGGAGCCATTTGCTTTGCAGATATTAACGAATGAAAAAAACACAACAAACAAAAATGGACAGAACTTGAAGTTAAAGGGTCTCCCTTCAAAGGCAAGTTTGACTGTAGTTTCACTGTAGAGCAGAAAGCTCAATTAGCCGCGTGGACGTGCTGCAGATGTGCTGCTTCCCGTCCTCTGTGATGAGGTGAGATGTTTTGAAGACTTTGAGAATTTTGATCTCTTCTGTATAAATGGGTTTTCTCTATTGTTTTGTTGCTTTACTATTTAGTTTATCTGCTTCAATGCCAGCAAACGCACAACTTAACACAATGTCAGCACTCAAAAAATTAAAAAATAGGTCAAAATTAGATCAAATTCCTGCAATCTAAATGTTCCAGAGTTTGTCAGAATGATCCTTTTTTCCATTATTTGTCACTGAATCTCTCTTTTTGGTTGTCATCCAGCTTTTTCAAACGCTTCGCTTCAAATTCGCACGCGCCAAAATTTTTCAAAGGCTCCTTGAAATAAACATTCTCCCATTTTGTAATTAGCGTTTGAACGTCTCTCTCACTCTCTGTAAATTTCCTTTTCATTGTCTAATTGCTTCTCTTCCTTTCTCCCTCATATCTGCACCATGTCCGTTTTTGTCTGTCCCTCACTTACTCTGTGTCTGTCTGCCACATTTCCTTTCTCTTTCCCCCCGTCTGTCTCTGCCTCTGTCTCTCCATCTGTCTCTTTTGAAGATCTATGCTCTCTCTTGATTTACTGAGCTATACTAAGTGCATACAAAGCCCTGTAAGATTAGTGATGCTATCACACTCGTCTGCGCGGCTTCAAGGGAGAAATCCCTCCTCAGACTCGGTGGAGGACGGATCCTTAAAAGAAGACCCTCTTCAATTTACAGAGTGACGGCACAGCGTCACCACAAAGACACAAGCTTTTTGATGTGAGAAATTAAACACGGACAAATGTCATCTGATAAACAGCTTCGGCTAAACTTCACATCAGCCTCACACAGATTTTAGTTTGTCTTCCCTTTTCATTCACGGCTTTGCTTTTCATTCAGTTTGTATCACTGCTGGAACGATTTCAAAGGAAGTATTATGTTCGAAAACACATGACTCACAAGCCACCAACCAGAGTTCCTCATCTTCTTAACAGAAACGCTGCAGACAGCAGATGAGTTTATTTACCTTTAGGTTAGTTTGATGGCTGCATTCCATTTAGGTGAGCCGCTTCCAGCTCCTTGAACCGCCTCAAACCCACTGACATACCAGCGTGTCTCTCATTAACAGACTGTGCAGGTGAACTCTGCTGAATCACAAAGTTTCCAAAGATTTCAGATAGAGCTGAATTTTTAGGACGAGCATTTGGAATATTTCCTTTTGGTCAGATGGTGCAGCCGTAGAAAGAGAAATGGCCTTGTGATCCCATTTTTGACTTCCAACCTGTTCAGTGTGCTGTTAAATTGCTGAATCTCAGCTTCGTCGATGTGATGCTGCCCGGAACAACACAGCGTGGCCTTGGCGCATAACTCAATATTTTGATCCTCGCGAGCTCCATGTTCATTCCATCAATTGTCGGCGGGCATCCAACAGGCCGACCAACAGACCCACCAACAGGAATATATTAAAGGTGGCACCGGTATGCCCATGTTGCCACGCACAATCTAAGGCCTCCTGATATGTTTATTGAATTATATATCTTCTAGGCCCCATTTAGAGTCGCCTTTGTCACCGCAAGCGATCGATACGCTGGCGCTGCTGAGGCTAACAAGGGGCTTCGTCTGCTGTGGCCAGCACTCCCGCCTGTCACCAGATGGTATTTATTACGTGCTTTGTTTTAACATCCATTCAGTATGAGTGGAAATCAATTTTTCATTTGGACCTAATTGTCTCTGTGCACTGGCAGCTCAAGGCTCTACGGCCGTGAGCTTCAGCTCCCCTCGGTGTTACAGCGGCCCGGGCCCATCCCGCCCTCCACACAGCTGTATTTTATACCTAATTACACATGTCTGAGGCCCACAGCGAGGAGTACGAGGCTTTGGGGAATTATTCCTGCGAAGTCGGGCCGAGGGGACTCACTGTTGGTATCTCTCTGCTAGGGATTTAGTCATGCTTACAGTAAGTGTGTGGTACTTGGAAAGAGACTCAGTGACCCAGACTCACTCTGCCGCTGGTGTTTTACATCGCCGCTGAATGCTTGGAGATGGTGAGGAGCTGCAGAGCTTAATGGCCACATGATGAAACTTCCTGTGTGGCTGAGTTAGAGTGAGGACAAAGCATCGAGGATTTCATTCCACTGGCAACTCAGAATACGCAACAGGGCTGAAACCTCGCTTTGTTATGCTGCATCCCTGTTTTGCTTTTTGACCATTCAAGCTCACGCTGGATATCCTTCACATGTTGCTTTGTTTCTCACCAAGAAAATGAATAATGATGTTATATTTCACCGCATTAACATCTGATTTGTTACAGTTGCATGTGGAGGGAATGTCTCGAGGAAAAGTTGAACAATTGTAACTGAAATTTCATTTATATTGTAAAGGACACTCTCCTTGTATCTGACACTCAGTTCAGGCAGTAGCTTTATGGTTATTATGATGACTGTTCACTGAGGATGAAAATGTCTGCAACAGTGTTGTGGTTAGGGGTCTTCAATGGGAGAACACAGCTTTACAGTCAAGAGTCAGAGAGTCTGTAATATGAATTAATATGAATTCAGCTGGGATGATAATTTGCTGCTGTGACATTTGAGTCAAACAGTTTTTGTAAGCTTGGCAGGACTTTTCAGCAGCTTGATGCATCACAAATCTGTTCGGTTTGTTGCTGTTGTGGTTGTTTCTTGCTCCTGCAGGTGCGACAGATGTTGGTCTGCGTTGGATCAGCGCTGCAGGGCTTCTGTAAACAATTCCTATTCGGGGTGTTGCAGCCATGCATAGCCTCTTCGCACATACAGGAGGGTGGCTAAAAATGGGCTTGTGCAATCTGTATGCAGACTTCAAATATGGAAGTAAGTCCTGCATGTGAACAGTTCCAGCTCGGACTCACTTTCCAGCTCCTGCAGTCTGATTTTCTGCCTCTGAGTTCGCATCGTTTTTGTGTTTCAGCTCCATACAGTGCCTTTTATGAAAGCTTCTGCTGGAACGGACTCTTCTTCTGCCTCCCACATTGCTAATAAATCTCTTGTGGCATTTAAATCCCTTGAAACTACTGAATAATATGGCTTTTCAGCCTTTTACAAAGAATGTACCTTTTCAGTCAGCTTTGCAAGGCTATGCTGAATTTAGTCTTTTAAGCACGTAGATCAGATAAAATAACGTAAAGCAAGTTCAGGGTTTTCTACCCACAAATACTTCAAAACAACAGCCCAACTGTAACGCGAGTTATGACACAAACAGTATTACTTTCAGTCAAACTTCTGTGGAAGCTTATCTTCCTTCACTCCCACCCTCGCAGCCTACGATGGCTGATTTTCACGGGGAAAGTGAGCACGTGCACACGCACAGCACCCGCAGTCACCCAGGGAAACTGAAACACACTATCTGGGCTGTTACTGGAAACAAAAGCGTAGCTGGATGAGATCAGCAGTTCTTGCTAAGCTTAGGGGGGGGATCTCTGCCTAACACTCTTTCCTGGATGCCAGAGTGACTCGGGCCGCAGCAGCTGATAGGAAGCTGACTCACTGAGCGGCAGATGCTGGCTGTATAGAGTAAGTAATGCAGGGTCAGGGCATTGCTGAGTGTAAATTGTGAAGGGTTTGTTTATGTGCCTGGGAGGCTCAGACCTGGGAGTTGAGACGTGCTATGGTAGGCCAGCTCCATCAGATACATCTAGTTTACTTGCTTAGTGTTTGAAGAATTGAACTCCAAGCTGCTGGACAGCACGTACACGTCAAAAGTAGACAGAGAAAATATGAAAATGTGATTTTGTTTTGGAAAGTTTTTCACCCAATTCTTCCAAGATGTAGAGGTTTGATCCATTTTATGACAAAAAATTGCAACCCTTCTTCAAAGACAGAATTTACAGAGTAGAAAAAACTCATTTTAACCCATAATCATCAAATTCGGACTTGATAGCTTTGATAGTAAACGTGTCATTGAGAAGACACTGAAACACATCAAACACATCATTTTTATTACCATTTGTAACTTGATTCAATTTCCATCAAAAGATCACACTAAGATCCCAGAGTCTGCTCTTTCCCAAAATATTCTATTATTTTGTTGTTTATCGCCCTAAAATTACAGATTGCCACAAAATTTCATTAAAAAAAGTCCTTAGATATCTTGCTGGCAGATACTGAAAGAAAAGCCTTTGTGTAAAACAGGATTGCAGGAAGAAACATGTAAGATCTGTTGTGTTGCTCGAACTCTGACTTTGTGACAATCTGTAAGTGAAAGAAATCAAATCTCACTGGATGCAGACACAGTAAATATGTTCATTGTTTACTGAGATGGATTTCATGCCAGGTGGAAATATGAATTCTGTCCGACACGATGTACGAGACAGATGCTGTCTTCTTCCATCTCCACGGGGCCAACAGTTGGTGCAAGAATTGGTATGGTACCTACGTTATTTTACTTCCAATAATGGTGCAGCCACAAACTGTTTATGAAAGTGGATGCTGAACACAGAACATTGTACTGCTCTCGTATCCGTCAAGGACTCTCGTATCACTCTAAAATCTGTCCGTAAACTCGTGTAGTTATCACCAGCCTAGGTTTCATTTTGATGCTATATGCTGTAATTTGTCAAATATAATTGTCCATAAATTAAAAGCCCAGTCTCAAATAGTAGCCATTGCCAACATGGAAGAAAAAAGGCCTGTTTCTAATAAAAGGCAGGTAAAAAACAAGACACGTGGCAAATGGGAGTTTGCACTAAAAGCAAATGAAGCTGAGAGCAGATCAGAAGGGAAAGCGGTTTCTTACTTAGACACGAGAAAACATGATAAAACATCTCTAATGTATGCCTATTTTAAATAAACACCTGCTCTCTGAGGTTAATGAAAGTATTACCTGTATTTCTGCTACTTCTATACTTGTGAGGACCCTGATCATTATAATGTATTGACACATCAACCATCACGTGTCTAACCTCAGCCTTTAGCCAAAGCTGATCCTAAACCTCATCTTAGTCTTGCTGGTAGACATAAAGGAGGCCCATGTTCAATTATGTTAACACAGTCCAGCAATAAGCCCACCATTGTTATATGATGTAATGCAGTGCAATACATTCACTTTCCAATTAAGAGTGAATCGGTCTCACGGCGGCTACATAAACTAATGTGTTTGGAGACCAACAGCAGCCTGACAGCAGCAGCCGAGGAACAACTTTACGTCTCACAGTCCTTTGTTTTGATGGAGGAGGTGTTTCATCAGCCTGACTATTGCCCAGATAGTTAACGCTGTGCTAATATGTCACCTTAGCATTTACATTTAGTCATTCATGATTATTTATTTGCTTAAAGGAAGCCCTCACTACTTTGTTTTATACTTTTATGCTTCTCCTTTGCAGTGAACTTGCTTCTAAAGGGAGCAGGGTGACTCTTTTTTTATATTTTGAGAATAAATCTAGGCCAAATATAACACACCGTACCACCTTCAGAGCGGGGATCCCAGCAGCTTTTAGCGCCCATGTGACTCATCCAATGAAACTTTGATATGATTAACTCATCCGTCATGATGTCATGGAGCTGGCCACGGCATTTACACACCTTAAGAGCCGAGGCTCTATAAAACAACGGCCTGTAGCATGTTGCACACACGTTACGCACATGGACGGACACACACAAGTGCAGGCAGCGCAGGACTCACACACAAACCAGCATAAAAATCACACTTTAGGACCAGAGAGAAACACACGCACACACGGAGGCAGCATGATGATGTCATCCTGCACACTTAATTTCCAGTGGCTTTAAATCCACTCCAGGCCAAGTGGAAATGACTGTGAACATGGAGGAGCCTAAGTGGCTTTGTCAAATTGGAGCAGGGAGCAATATGAGCAGAACAACACTCCACTAAACAATACACGGCACTCCAGAATTATTACAGTAATGTGCCTGTAAAAAGCCACTGGATATTACCTGCTTATTTCAATGTGTCTGGTAGGCGACAGATAGCGAGCGTCACCGAATGGCTGCTGAACCGCCAGGCCTCAATAAAGAACCAGCCGTGAGTAGTTTAAAGGCACCAAAAGGAGGGAATTCAAATAAATATTTATCATCAAGGATGTTTAGCGAAGACATTTTTAAAATTAGATTCAGTTTGTGTGATTGTTTTCAAAGAATCTGCGTTTCGAGTTGAGAGCTCACCTGAGTAAAACGTCTTTTAACGAACTTTTACCCTGAAAGGCTAAAGACGATGATGAGCATGACTTGCATAATTCTTCTTATATAATATTTGTCCAGAGACAGCCCTGCTTTTATCTAAAAAACATTTTTTTTGGAAAATCATATAAAGCCATAGAAAATGTAACACAACAAGCAAAAACGGGGAAAAAAAACATATAAAGCACCTTTAAAATCCCTCCTGATTCTAATATTTCTGTCATATTCCTCTTTGTCTTCACCATATCTTCATAGATGAGATGAGATTATTGAGTGATGCTTTACTGACAATCTAATCTCATGGGTTGATTGGAGAAGAAAGGGGCCAAACGCGTATATCTCCACTTTAACAAAGCACATAAAAAAGTGGGTCATGTAATCACGCTACTTGATCCAGCGCTACGGCGAGGAGGCCTGATTTAATACGTTCTGTTGGTTATCGACAAAATGTAATATGATCATCAGAAATTCTACATGGTGCAACGTCTGCGAAATCTCATTACTGTCTCGTGTTTCGCTCAGCCTCCCCTCCTCCCCGCTGGAGCACCGAGGCAAAAGGGTAATGCCAATAAGAATGAGATAAATTGGATGGCAAAAAAGAAAAAAATCCATGCGTCCATTAACCCCGAGAAGGAGGGGTGGGTGGGTACGTTTTTTTTTCTTGGAGGAGTGTGGGTGCTGAGCCAGACTGCAGGGTCATTATCCATATCCTGCCTGAACTAATTTCTCTCAGCTCAGCCGAGCGAGCTGCATCCTTCCTCAGAAAGGTCACAACCGCACGACCTCGCGGACGCTGCCGGACGTCGCTCTGCCCGTGTGTGAAAGGTCAATGTCAAAAAAGCCTTTCACAGGCCGTTTAAGCTGTTCTGTAATTGTTATGATCGCCATTACTTCCTTAACGTTTTATCTGAATAACGTTTGTCCAGCCGCTGAAGTCAGCGTTAGCTATCACTGCAGAGCAATAAGCTGCACGACCTTTTTGCCCTGGGTTTCGCCTCTCAGGCAGGCTGACTTCATTTGACTGGTGGAGCTTGTGAGGGCCACAAGCAATTCAAAGGAAGATATTCAGAACAAGGACTTAAAAATATTGCTTGTTTTTCAGGATGAAATGATCTTGACAATGCGTAGAAGCTGAGGGACTGACCGTCAGACAGAATGACGTGTGCAGAGTGACTGATGTGTAAACACGTTTTTAATTTAACTTTTTATTCACATGCCCCCAATACTTTAGTGTAAGCTCTTATCCAGAGCTGCTCAAAATGAGTGTGAAAAGCAGAACACCACTCATTTCCTGGATCACCAATATTAGAAGAAACCAATAGACAAGAGGTCAAAGGTCAAAGCCACAGCGCCCACACAATAGCTGGAACAAATCCTCTGTCCCTGGAATGATTACTTTGATTACTGATGTACAATATTGCTCACAGATAGGACCTGAGATAATAACCTTTATCCCTGTCAGATCCAATTCTGTAATTGGAAATTTTTTCATCGGTTCAGCGTAACGACAGTAACACGCGTTCTGAAGCAACAGCGTTCGACTTCCGTCTATTTCTGTTTTATTTGCAAATGCAGTAATCAAAGCGCATAACCTTCAAACAAACAAGCAATTCACAAGATTGAAAATTCATCATTCCTAAACCTGCGTACACCTCGAGAAGTACTGAATTAAACTTAAATCTGAAATAAACCTTTGAAACATACAAAAGGAAAAGATTCTCAATTAAAAAAAAACTAATTATTTCTGTTTTTTATGGGGTTTTTCTGTCACGCTCGTACAGAAAAATTACGATGCATAAGTTTCCACAGGAATGTAATTAAACATCTCTGACTACAAACTCAGGAGCTGTGCTGATGAAACACTACAACAAGTGTGATTAAAGTTCCTCTCCTCATCGAAATCACATGTTTAGCATGTTCACATGTTTTTAGCATGAAAAAAAAAAGCTTTACAATGGCTTCGATGTCACACTACACCTTTTCCTTCATTTCACAGGAGCAGCTCTATGAATATGCAAGTAGCAGCTTGAGAAAACCTGTTCACCTTCAACTGATCACACACACAAACGCTGCTTCAATAAGTGCTAAAGGAAAATGTCTCTGTGCCGTGTGCACCTCAGTTATCCTTATCCTGCCGACGCTATGCTAACAGCGTGTGAGGATGACCTTTATCACAGGTTTTCTTCATGAACGACCCCTTCATGAGGTTTTCTGTCAGTTCTTATGTAACCTGTATGTATCGTAGTGTAACTTGGCAGGCTAGCTTTGGCTAACATTATGTAGCACAGTGCAGATTTGTTTGGACGCAGTCAACGGATAAAACAGAAGAAAATAAACTTGCCAGCATGCTGGCTCGGCCTCACTGCGTCCCGGGGATGAATGGATGTAACAGGGCCGGGCTTCAGTGTGAGGTCTGCAGCAAAACCATCTGTTTTTGTGTAAAATAACAAAACAGTTGTCTTAGAAAAAGGCTACTGCGGGCTACAGTTTGGCTTTTGGAGGAAGGCTCGCCGTCTCTCCTGTTGCAACAAAAACAGAATAACTCTGTGCCATCATTTTGAAAAGCACCGATTCGCAGCTACACCTGGCTTCTCCTCTGATTCCCCCCCCCCCAGTTTGATGAGATCTGGACGGATGAAACCCTGGCTGTCATGGGTATGCTGCAGTTCCAAGATGGAAACGCTCAGACATGGTGTTGACTGCTTAGTTTGCACATCATAGAAAAAACCACCTCATTTAAAGAAGGTTACACACTTGATTTTAATTGGAGGATGGCTACGATGAGCTGTGCATCATGACTCAAACAGCACAAACATCCAGCAGTGACAGTGGCTGGAGACAGAGCCAGGCTGCAGATACGTCACCTGCTGAAATGAGAGGCGAGAGCCTGCTGAGCGGCGTCCATGGAGCGACTTCCCTCCAGCTTTCTGCGATATGACTCCCCTGACAATGGCAATGAAAGTGGGCCGCAGTGAGCAAACAGATCAGCCTACATCAAACAACCCCTCATATATTACGGACGTAAAAAGTCATTATCCTCAGTTGAAATCGATAGCCGACGTGGTCAAGATGAAGAGACCCCCGTCTGGTTTTCGGGGTCAGCTTACAAAGGAACATTGCAGCAAATGATATCATTTTTCTATCATTAACTGGCCCCCAGGTCGATGACCATGTTTAAAGCCAAGGTATAAGGTTACTTATAATGTCTGGTAATGAATGGCGTGCTGGTTGGGATGTGTTCAACATTGATTGAACATGTGGACTGGATGGAGGAGCGGGTGGGGGTGGGGGTGGGGGCTCAATAAGGTGGAGGTTTATACGCCAGTGTTTCCACAGCAGAGCTGCAATATTGAGGCGTGGACTGGGCTCTTAAAGCGTGGTGTGCTTTATTTGGAGATCTTATTAAAGGTCTCTGTTAGTGTTTGTCCAGACTAGCAGTGTTTGTCTGCAGTCTAGCTGCAGCAGTGGCCTGGACTCCCGACGGGAATCAAAACATCAGTTTCTGTCTTTATTGTTATACAGCTAAACCCCAAAGGAAATCTCTCCGTTACTGCAGATAAACCTAAAACCGCTGGGATATTAGTAGTATTAGTACCTGCTACTTCTACAATAACACTGCTGATAATGGTACTTTCTCTTGTATAGATATTCCTGATAAAAGTAAGTAAGTTTTCATTTTCGTTTTTATATTTTACTGCCTATTTAATTGTTTAAATTCTATTCATCTGTTCACACATGTTCTGTGTGTACAGCATGGGGGGAGTTACCATCCTCCAATCCTGCATTGTATAATGACAAATACATAAAACCTTGATCCTTCTATCTCCTGCCCTCAGATGATTCAGTCTACATATCTGGATAGGTGGTTTTTCAACAATATGGCTCACTGCAGTCCAAAATCGATTCAATACAATCCCGATACAGTTTCATATTTATGCTTGTTGATGGATGCCTGATGTTAAAGTGACCCCAGCTTACATCACTTCTGATTCAGGCATATTAGTGCCGAGTAAATAAATTAAAGGCGAATTGCACCAATTTTACTCATCCTGGTCTTCTCGGGTGTTTGGGAGTGCTGCTGTACTTTGATGTCACAGTCGGCTGGAGATGAAGATCACATGTTGACCTCAGCGGACCCCCGCAGTCGCTCCTCATCTCTGATTGTGTTGAGGGTCCTTTTTCCTCCACAGGAGTGTTACGTAATACGTCTAAAAGGGTGGAATATGGTGTTCTGCATGGTCGCTGATGAAGATGCACCTCCCAGGCCTCGGATGAGCCTCAGATCAGCTGTCTCCATCCGCAGGTCAACAGCTGGCTTTGGGTCAAGACTCTGTCGTCATCCCCTTTAACGTGAATGATATGCAGCTCTGACATTCACTACCAGCCACTTCAAAACAGCTAAATCCTCAGCAGAGGATACAGAGGTCACCACTGATCTTCATTCAGCTTGTTTCGCCATTTAGCGAGTGGACTTTACAGCATGACCAGCGTGATCGTTAGCAATGCTTCATGTGCTCGTTTAGTATTTATCAAGTAATCCGTGATTGAAATTCTTTGAGCCCGTATAAGATGCACCTGCTGTCATATCGGCATCTCCTGCACCACATTTCGGTGGCTCATCATTAGCTTTGTTAGCTTTTTGGACATCTCTCACCGCCTGTTGCTTCGTCGGGTCAATAACGTCGACAAGAAATGCACATTGACGTCCAGTAACAGTTGGCTGGTATGCAAAGGCGTGTTCTGAAACAACTGGACGTGATGGATGTCAGATTTTTGTCTCACATGCATAACTGCGTACCACTTATGTGCACCCCTGACTATAATTGATCTATATGGTACCTGCAGTTATCTAGACCCATATTACTGCTTTGCATTATTGATCAGAGATGTCTTATTTACATAACCCTGCTGAGATAAAGCTGACTGCCATGTGTTGAGCTGCTCAATGAGGAAATAACACCATCATGCTGTCTCCATGTGCACACATAAACACACAAACATCTGAAGTCTCCTCTCTTTGTCTCAACAAACCCATTCTCTACCACACATGCAAGCACACACGCATTGACACGCACACACGCCTGTGGCTGGTGCATCGGCTGACACAACAGGCCCATATCCGGACGGCTTTTTGACACAATGCATCCATTGCTTCAGTGGAAGCGTTCAAAAGGGGCAGAGGGGGGAAAAAACAAGCCAAAGAATGACTTAGCACCATGACACGGGGCGACATGCACTCACCGCTCCATTTTCACTGAGTGTGTATCATCTACAAAATCACCCTGAGCGCTGCTAAAAGAAAGCGTTGGGTCGTGAAGATGTATTTCATCAAAATTGCATGGTTTCAGCCCCCGTTTTGCCACTTTAGACTTTTGTTTGGTAGTTGGAGGACACACTGAGTAGAACCCGCTCAGTCCTGCACAGATGAAAGCACATGTATAGCCATGAGACATTTCATGAGTGTGTGTGTGTGTTTTCATGTGGGAGCCAGGGAGGATATGCACCAAAGATAGACCAGTACTGGCCTTTTAATAAAAGTCCAGACCGAAACCTGGCTTTGGCATGATGATGGGGAAATTTAAAGTAAAAAAAAACAGCATCAGTTTCGGTCCAGTGACGCCGGCGCCGCTCACCTGTAGTTAAATTGAAGAAATGATGCATTGTTGCCTTTTATTTCTGGTCCATTTCGTGCTCTGACTGACTGCAGATTTATCCTCTCTGGTGGTCACGAAGTGCTCATAAAGAAACTGGGGTTCAGGGGCAGAATTAGTTGAGCCTGCAACTGAACCACATCTGTCACAACTGCTGATGGACAGCCAGAAAGAGGACAAAACACTGCATCTCATCTCATTAACTGATCGAGATGACACTGCGTACAGACATTCATGGTCCCCAGAGGGTGAATCCTACTGACTTTGGTGACCCCTTGACCCCTAATACAATCCCATCATCCTCAGCTGCACTTTGTGTTTAGTGCTAACTAGCAAATGCTAACACACCAAACTGTCCCCCCACAGAGCCGCTGGGCATGGCTGAAAACTCCAGTCTTCTTGACGTATCAGGGAAAATCCCAGCGCTCACAGGCTAATAGACACTCGCTTTGCTATGGTTGGCAATCAATTTTGCATAATTGCATAAGAGACCTGTTACTTGACAGATTTAGTCATCATTAGACGGATTGAACTCCTGCGTCACATGATCTGCTATCAGTCTGAAAGGCAGCGTTCACACACCATCTGAACTGTGGCAAACGCATCAGATGTGAAAGCAACCTTTAAAAACCAAAACCCTGCCAACACCATACAGCTGCTTTTCTCTCCGGCTGTCCCTCTCTCTCTCTCTCTCTCTCTCTCTCTCTCTCTCACACACACACACACACTCACACACACACACACACACACACACACACTGTCACACCACGCTCACACTAGAAAGAATCCATTTAACTGTCTTGTGTCTCACACACAGATTGTTTTGTCTGTACGTGTCATCCAGTTCAGAGGGCGCATTCTTACAGGAAGACACAGCAAGACTTCACACAGCAGCCCTTCGCCTCCTCCTCCTCCTCCTCCTCCTCCTCCTCCTCCTCCTCCTCCTCCTCCTCCTCCTCCTCCTCCCTTCACACTTCCTCCTTTACTCCTTCTCCTTCTCACCAGTCCTTTCTTCATCCTTCCTGCTCCTCTTTCTCTGCCGTGTTCATCATCCTCACCCCTGGAGCTAGACAGCTTCATTTAGGCTTAGCAGCTGCTTCTTGTAATTTTCTTTATAACACCCCCATTCACACTCTTTGCCCCCCATAAAGATTTCCTTGTCTGTTGTGCATTTTAACAGCCTTTGTATGCTTAAATTCAGCGACAACAAGTGACCAAAGGAACTTAAAGTGGGACATTTTTACATTCTCATTTTGTTTGGCGTCATTCAGTTCACTTCTGCCTCTGGCTGTGCAGACACACAAGGGGTTAAGAGGTCAGTAATGAATTTTGGCACAAGGCTATTTAAAGCTTTAAAAGTCAGTAGTAAAAATTTAAAATCAATAGAAAAACCCAACAGCGAGCCAGGGCAAGGTGGTTATAACAGGGGGCTCATGTTCATGTCTCTTGATCTCGGTAATAATTCGTGCAGCAGCGCTCGGCACCAGCTGGAGCCAGTAGCAGCAGCCCTGATTAATTCCAGAGGAAAGTGTGTTACGGTAGTCCTCACACTTCATCCAACAGTCCATCCACGTCTTTTTTCAGGCACGTTTTTGATCTACAAATATCAAACCCAGTGCAGAAATTTGCAAAAAAAGGGCCAAAGGAATGTGTGCAAAGCGACATTTTGATGGCAGCATGACAAATAAAAGCATGTTGAAACATGTTTTTCATAAGATTTTCTCATGCATTGCAGAGCAATTGCAATCACTGCATCACTAACGGCGCTTGGGAGTTTATGATGATTTTTATATCCAATTTAGCCGCGCGGCCTGTCATACTCTGAAATGAACCAGCACCGAAATTTAAATGACTTCCATTTTCTATCTTGGAACATATCTGACACATGACACAAGCATTTCATTCACGCCTCAAAGCTCCCATCCACGTTACATCTTTTTGTCACAGAAGCAGTGAGACTGTGCAGCTATTGTAGCCGCCGTCGTCCTGAATGAAATCATTCTTTCTCCTTCAGCCTGTGATCCAGCTAACAACTCAGCTCTGCCAGGAAAAGACAGAAAGAGATAAGAAAGACAGACAGGAAGAAAAAGAGGAATAAAAGCCTAAGATGCCCTTCGCCCCCTCCTCAGACTGCCAAAACCCCCCCTCTAAAGATCTCCAAGCCATGTTGTGAGTCAGTAACAATCAGAACATTCACAAACGTGGCAGTGCTGCCATTTCTTTCCACTAAGATCTATGATTTGCCAAGCGCTCCCTCTGAGAGCTCCCGGTAGCCGAGCCAAAATCCCCCCCCCCGCCACCTCCTCCCCGAGTGCTGAGAACACCCCCGGAGTGCTGAGAAATTGCCCCTGCCGTGTCCCCTTCAAATGCGTGTGAATTCCAAATAATGTTCCACAGCCAAATAGCAGTTGGCACAGAGCCGGGGTGAAAGGCTCGAGAGGGGCTCGCTCCCACGGCGAGCAGGGGAGGAAGGAGATAGCGAGGAGGACGACGCTGAGAGTTAGGAGGAGAAGTCAGACGTGAAAATGGACGAGCAGGAGGCTTGCCAGACAGTTTTCCATGTTGAAATCCGCTCGCCACGTTAGCGTTAATCAGGTAGGAATCCCTGGAATCCCGTCGATTCAGCCTGAAATAAAAATCTGTGCTGCCGTTTAACATCAGTGCTCTGAAACTTCATGAGAGGCTTCATGTGTTACATGAGTGGCCACTTAAAGAGCTAGACAACTGGATCCAGAGGAGAACTGAGGACACAGAAAGGGTCCTGTTACACTGACTTAATAACCGATCGTGATAAATGTTGATTGACAGTAACAGAGGAGATAAAACAGAAGAATAAAGCGTTAAAGATGAGTGAATTTCACAAATAAATCCAACATCAGCTGCAGTCCTGTGTCAGATCTATTACATCCATTAGCCACAGTGGTGCTGTGCACTAACAGCTAACAGCCCAATATCAAATCCCATTTGCATAAGTGTGGAAAAATAGATGTGCAGCATAAAAAACAGCCCAGTGTCATTGCAGTGCATTCATACTGAACCTGCAATTTACACCCAATGTCATCATTTAGTGCTTATGTAGAAGTTGTGTCCCTTATATGTAGGCATGAATGGCTGCAAAGCTTTATCGCTGCAGTCACATCATACGGATCGTTGGGAATAATGGTTTATGTTAGCCTCCAACTTGTAAGTTGGAGCTGGGATATTGGGAATTTCGAAAACCACAATATCTCCCGTCTATATCATCTAATACCATCAAAAATGTGGCAGCTTTTCATGGTGCTGACGTGGCCTAAATGCTGCATTAACCTCATTGGTAGCCTGTGACGTTTTCCAGTTTGCTAGCCTGGGTACAAGAGCAAAACCAGAAAACACAAGTTGTGTTCCAACCAAACATTGTTTACTGGCCTCAAATTTATAACACTGTGGACTGCCACAGTGCGCTGTGCTGAAGAAATAATAAACAATCACTTTGCATTCTGGGTAAGTCTACATCATTGTTGGACTCCATCAACCCCTGAAGGGTTTATCTCTCAAAAGTTCAGCAAAGTTTTCGGAGTAACAGAGCAGCACTTACAATAGCTGGAGGGCTTCCCTCAAGGAGACGTGCAAAGGCCACGTTAGATAACTGCCTGAATGCAATGCAAGAGTCGGTCACCGGCACTGTCTGTGCAGAAGAAACGTACCAAACCTTAAAATCAAAATGCAATCCGTCTCATAAGCAACAACGAGCCTCTGCCCAGACGGGGCTGTGCGAGGTCTGCTGTGTTTGGTTTCCGCTGGTTTGAAGCATCACGGAGCAGCAGGGCTGGTAAACACGAGCGCGCTGTGTGCAGTTTACTGATGTAATGTAAGAGGATTTCAGTGACCTCTCCGTGTGGCAGCTGGAGCTGTTGGCGTGCGAACAGGAGCGCAGCTTGCAGAGACAATTACTGGGCAAAGACGGAAAAAGTGTCTCCACCGGGGGAAGAGGCAACAGGTTTGTTTATTGATCCAGCGATTGATCGAATCTGTCAACACGTTTTTGGGGGTTCCAGCTTGTTAAATGTGATTATTTGACTGCTTTTGTCAGTTTCATCATCATGAAGGGAATGTCTTTGAGTGTTGGACAAAATCAGCAATCTGAAGATCAGTGCCATTTTTTCTCTTTTGAAATGAAAAAACAAAGCCCTGATTAATCAGTAATAACAAAAAAAATAACTGCAAGGTGTGTATTAAGATTAAGATTAAGACTCACTTTATCAATCACACACAACACAATGCATGCATATGCCATGGTGAAATTATTTCTTCCGCATATGACCCAATTCCCGGAAGTCCTGGGCTGCCAGCCGACAGCAGTGCCCGGGAACCCAGTTCTCCTTCGTCACCGTTGGTCAGGTGGTGATCTTCTTGCATGTTTTTAGTGGGGGTATTTTTATGGAGGATCCCCCAGGTGAACACAGGGAGAACATGCAAACTGCAAACACAGAAAGGCCCCTTCCCTCGAAATAAAGGGCAGCAGGCACTGGAGACATGGTGGAGGACAGGCCCTCAGCGCCCACAGCGCCCCAGGTGGGAATCGAACCCGGGACCTTCTAAATGTGAGGCAACATTGTTACCGCCGTCCCACCATGCCACCTAAATGTATGTAGTAGAGCTTGACATGCAGGATGACCCATAAAGCGCAACACGGAAGTAAAGCCTGATTAGAAACTGAACTGTTATCAGTCATTCGATTGGGTTGAATTTAATTAAACTGAACTAAAAATCTGAAGCATTCTGGATAAACATGGACCATGATTATATCAAATAAATAACCAAAAAGCTACAGATAAAAAGATTTGTCAAGGTTGCTTCATCGCCTGCTCTGAGACGTGTGCTGTTTGGAATCATGCTTGATGACTTACTCAACAAAAAGCTTTTTAAAACTTCATTCAAACCTCACCGTCCCTTTGAATAGAAAAACAGCTGTGGGTGTTTGGTTCTGCTTTGGTCTCACAGCTCAGCGAATACAGTTTCATTCAGAACATTTTGTTGTTTTGAATCGTCCCCTTCCTTAAGGCGTCCAGCTAAAATGAACCTCACTGTGCATGAGACAAGAAACCGCTTTGGGAATTTAATACACATGCTGTAATAAACCACCCTTTGTCTCCTTTATTCCTGAGGGGAACGTCTGCGCCGCCACAAAAAGTTCCAACGTGCCCCAGAACTCATGTGATGTTGTGGAAACGGTTAAAAACCCTGCAAGCAGCGGTTGCACCGGCGATAAGAA
Organism: Chaetodon trifascialis; assembly: GCF_039877785.1. Taxonomy (NCBI): domain Eukaryota; kingdom Metazoa; phylum Chordata; class Actinopteri; order Chaetodontiformes; family Chaetodontidae; genus Chaetodon; species Chaetodon trifascialis. The sequence continues at coordinate 3,782,918 of NC_092066.1, read as the reverse complement.
AACCTTCATTTGATAAATGATCTCAGCGCGTAATGCCACGACTCGCCGGTGGCGTAAAAAGGTTGAAAAATTACAGCCAACTTATTAATGCAATTGAACAGTCAAGCTGACAAAAGTGTCTGAGTGTGATTCTGTGCGTGGGTGTGTGTGTTATTGTGGTCAGAAGTAAAACAGTGAGCGGATTAATCACTGTCACCTGCGATTTGGATGCAAAGTACAGTCCTCCGCTGTAGATCTTTCGCTGGAGCGGCTTGGAAGGACCACACAAACTCCACTTATGACAAATAGGACTCATACATTAAGTGTAATTTTATGCAGTGCCAAGTTAAGAGACGCAGCGACGCTTTTTTCTCAGCTCTGCAGGGGGGACAAATTGCTCATAGATCTTTGCAGCTGTTAAAGAGAGAGGTTGACTTTCTTGCGGCTCAGCACAATTTTGTCTTTTTTTTTCAGTCCCAAGGAAGGAAATGTTTTTACCTTTCACACATTTGTCAGACCTAAAAAAAAAATGCTTGTTTATCCAGCGGAGCGATGCCAGTGGAAAACAAGACAACGTGGAAGCTCAGAGGGAGCATTTTTTGCTTATGTTGCTCAAGAAAGTTGGACCTGAACTCCTGAAATCAGGGTCCATATTCTATTTTAGCAGTGCATTTTACACCATGCTGGATCACTATCGAGTGACACTGAGAGTTCCCTTGTCCAGCTGATATTTTCTTAGTTAAGTAAAGTGTGTTCTAGCAGCAGCTCTCAGCCGCTGTCATTCACTCACGGATTTGATGTTGTGTCACGTTGAGTGATGTCAGAGACGCTTTGAAACCCAATTTGAGCGTCCAGACAGAGACGCATCTGTAGAAATCAGATTGGAATCACATTTCAAACCACCTCCGAATGTAGCTCGGATCTAGTTTGCAAAAATCATATTTCATGTTTTGTGGTCCAGACGCAAATCAGCTGGTTGAATTCCATTTCGATTGGCAGCCTGAACAAGCCTTTTAAAGGATGTTTTGGGAAATAATGTCCTTTCTTTCCATGAGTGAGGTTGACATCAATCTCATAGCCATCATAGTCAATAGCCATCCTCCCAGTACCTCTGGCATTAGGCTAGCATGTACTTAGCGGAGAGACTGCATACAGTACTGCTAAGAAATAGTTCCCGCGTGTACTCCCCTAAAACTGCAAATGATCATTTCGACATTTATTCTTTCTGTAGAAGAACAAAATATTTTCAAAGTCTTAATAAGTCAGCTTTAGAGCTATTGGTAGTTGCATTTCTTGCCTTGAAATTAGCTGAAACTAGTTGTTTCCACCAGCTTCCACTTTTTATGCTAAGCTAGGCTAACCCTGATCTGACTCCAGCTCTGCTCCAATGCTCCCACATGATTTTTTCTGCTTATTCTTGGAAAGAAAGCTATTTAGTGTATTTTCCAAATTAAAATTTTGCGTGACTGATTTAGAAAAACACAGCACCCTTCAGTTTGGTGATAATTATGACACTTGAAGGAGACTTGAATCAGCGTTCATTGTTCCATGTTGCAGGGAATTTCATATTTTGATTCATCTGTCAAGCGTCTTTCAGGCCGTTTGGCTTCTTGAAATCTTCTGAAACTCCAGACAGCGCACCCTGAATATTTGTGAGATGAGTATAACGTCTTTAGGCTGTACGAAACATCATGCTTCAGCTGGAGGAGGCATGACGAGATCTAAGAGGTAGTTTGAGACTGAAACAGCCGGATGGAATGTAAGGATGGGTATGTGTTTGTCCTTTTCTTGAACTTTAGCTTCTCCTTTGTGATGTAAACAAGACCAAAATATTCGCCTTTGGCCGAAGTATTGCGCTCAGTGCTGTCATTCATGATGTTTTTCAAAGCTTTGACTTACAGCTTTTTTTGAGCCTGATGCATGATTACGAGGATGCTACAGAGTATGAAGCATTGCTTTGCTGAAAAACACATGGCTCCTCCTGTAGCTCTGCAGTTGCGTAATTAGCTCAGAATCAAATCGACAACATTACAGCATGTTGCTCATGCTTGACATAACTGCAGCCTAGAGTGAGCCAAGCCAGCCGCTGAACCGAAAAGAAAGAGATGGAGAAAACAACTATTGGGGCTGAAAGTGGGTCAAGTGGAGGCTGTCGAGGACTCCAGATGCGGGGGTGGAGGGTGGGGGGGGGGTCATTGCCTCAGGTTTTCTCCTTATAGCCAAGGGTCGACCCTGCAGCATGTAACCCTGATGGAAACCACGTGTGGCCTGGGGAGAAGGTTCACTCCTGAAACCAGATGTGCACCAGCTCAGGTGTCACTCACTGTGTGATCTATTTCCCTGTTCCTGACGCCGGTTACTGGCTCAGCTCAGTCTCTCTGCGGAAACTGTCACGGCCAAAGCCACAAGACGCATTCCTGCACTCCTGATCACCGAATGACATGTGACTCAAACTGCTCAATATCCATTTTCCCATCTACAGTATTTTAGTTTCTGACACTCAACACATAGTCTCTGTATGAAACCCCCAGGGGCAGAAACAACCGCTGTGCTGTTATACATGTTTTTTGTGTCTTTTATTACCTTCAGACTCTGTTTGTTATTGTTTGTTAAATCCAAAGATCGTCAAATGGCAAACAGAGAAATTTTAGGTGAATGTGTGCTATTTCTGCTTGATAAATGATTATTCTGTGCATCAACTAATTAACTGACTTGCTGTTTTGCCACTTGGTACAATATCCCAAGGTGGTGTTAGTACAGTATCCCAAAATAATAATGAACATGCCAGTGTCAGGATGTTAAATCTAAATATTTCTTTGCACGCCCACTGAAATCTGCATCCTCAAATGGTTAAAAGTGCTTCAAACCTGATGTAATATGGATCAACCTTGGCTGTAAGGCATTTGATTTGTAGAATATATGCAAACTGTACATAAAAACTGACGATGCCGAAGCTTAAATTTGTTTCAGTCTCAGTTGCACAAAGCAGAAAGTAAAGGTCAGAGTTCAACAGTGCACACGAGGGAACAAGGTTAGAACTGTAATCGGAGGTCGGCTCTGATAACAGTCAAAGACACAAACGATACGACGGATCTGGAATGACCTAAAGCTGACTGGTAACTGATCTTCAAAAGGAATATCCAGCAGCAAAGCATGAAGGATTATTCCAGCATGGGTCTGGGTCATTAGTCCTGTAATTTGACTATGTGATGGATATGGAGCACATTTATTACCAGGGCCGCTGCGAGCCTGGAAATGTTACGTAACTCTTGGCCAAACAGCCGTCTCTTCTCCGCTGTCTTTTGTCTTAGTCAATAGTCATTGTGGATGTTTCAAGTCATTACCTCTCAAGTCCCATAAACCCTTAAATCACGCTCATAAACCCTACAGTCGTCAGTGGAGGAGGGTTAGAAGTTATGTTAAGGAGTGCTTGGACTACTTTTTTTATTTGTGTCTGTCTTCACAAACCAAGCAGCGACGTCACAGCAGGTGTTTTCCATTAGCTGTCAAAGCAAAACATCTGCAGCGACGTCGCTGGCGGCTGGGGGCAGATGTGCAACGTGATTGAAAGTTTCAAACAATAGGAAACAGATTTTATACCTTTTTAGATCCACTTTTGAATAAAAAAATGATTAATCACGCACCATTTTCTTTCCAAAATGTCCCCATGTTTAAGTTCACAGCCGTCAACCAAACACTGAGTGGGACTGTGTGTCCTTTCATCGGATCCTGTGTCAGAGTTTGATGTTTTGTTAGATCAGCCAAAGCTGTTAATGCTAACCGTTCAGCTATGCGTCTCCAATCCAAACGGAGAAAACACATCACTTCCAGTCAGCCAGAGAATTTGCCCCGGCTTCATCTTGGATGTGGCTCAGTGTTCGATAAATAGATATGCCTGTTGAGCTCCGAAACGATCTCCGTTATGACACAATCTTTCATCTCCTGTCGTCTTTAGCCATGCTCGGAGTCCAGAGTGATACATCAGGGCACTAACTATTGATTGGATTGTCATGAGGTTTGGGACAGATATTCAAGGTCCCCTGGGGATGAATCCTAATGGCCCCCCAACTTTTCATGTAGTGCCACCAGAAGGTCAAAGTTTTCACAAAAATCAATAAATCAACATCGACCAGATGGATCGGCAGAAAAATGTCCCAAATGCTAATCATTTTGCTTATCCCCTGACAAATTTGCTTTGTGTTAAGAGCTAATTAGCATGCTAACATGCTAAATAAAGATAGTGGATGTGGCTGTGTGTTTTCTTTGCAGTTAGCATCAAAGCCTCAGAGAGACACTGGCATGGCTGTGCGTAATTATTTTCATTATAAAATTACATATATTCAAACTTTCAGGTAGTTCAGATAAGACATCATGACCTATATGATGAAACTTTTAAGTCTCGGCCTTCTGCACTATAGATCTCATATTGTTTGCTTATTTCTTACAAGGCTAAACTGAACTACAAGCGATCTGATGAGGGATTAAAAAGGATTTCAGTAAGCAAATCTGATGCTGGATTCAGACTCGAGCTCCAGCCCTGACAGCGTGCTGATAACCACAGGAGCAAAACAAAACATTTAGGAAGTATCTTTGGATATTTAACAGATTTATAGGGTCCAGACGTGTATTAACAAAAGCCTTAAAGAGTCTTAAATGTGATTCACGTCAGGTTAGGCATTGCGTCAGGGTGTAGTGTGGCTCTGCATGCACTGTTCAGCAGCCAGGTTATTTCAACATAGCAGATAACATAATCTGATCTGCAGTGAGAGGCCACAAACAGACAATTACAGAGCCCTCATGTCTATTTTTCCCTCCCGTAGGTTTCTCCCTCTCTGTTTTCTTTTGCACAGGCAGATTGGCCTCCTCTCTCGGCTCTTCCCCAAAGACCCGAGGCATAAATTGAGTGGAAATTTTCTTTCAGAGAGCGGGGCGATGTGGGTCAGGTGAGCATGTGTGTCTGTCTCTGTGTAAGTATGCGCCTTGTTATGTAATACACCTCCGACAGGTTCGAACAGTTCAGAGAAGAACACCTTTCAAATATGACACCTTTTGGCTGAGCCCCCATCTCACACACACTCGCAGACACACCTTTGCACCACAACCCCACCATCGCCTCCTCATTTTTTGGCACGTACACCCCATCATGCACTCCACCGGCTCTTCTCGAGGGAAGAGAAGTATTTCCACAGAAACCACGGCAGGAATCTCATCTTACATTTAGATTTTTGCAGGATGTCAATTTGCAAAATGTTTGTGCTGATGCAAAAGGTTGATTTAAACAGTTCAGGGGCGTCCGTTCGTACCGTGTCATGCGCTGTGGCTAATATGAGCCTGTAAAGCAAGACGCTTCAGTTTTTGATGACAGAGAGGAAAATATGAGACAGACTGTAAATGCAAGTGCAGAAAGAAAACAAACAAACTAAAGTTCACAAGCTTAAGAGCCCAAAACGCATCCAAGGGCCAAGTTCTGGTTCTTTAAACCCTTTCCCATAATTATTCTTTTTCGCTATTATTTATTTCCTCATTACTGTGATCTTTCCCATATAAAAGCTACACTAGGTGGCCAAAATTTCATTATGCACTGTGGACTTTTAGTCTGGGGCTGGTTTGTGAAAATCTTGATGCCACAGCGTACAACCATGTTTCAAACATTAGCGTGCCAACAATGTGGTATCAGTTTAGGGAAGGCCCTTTTCTATTTCAGCCTAACAAAGCAAATGTACAAAAAGCCAGCTCCACAGAGAAATGGCTTTCCCAGTTTGGGCTGGAAGAACCTGACTGACCTGCCCAGAGTCCCGACCTCAACCCAAAGCAACACCTTTGGGATTATGAGACAATAGCTATTATTATCAGCCACCATCAGTGTTTAACTTCAGTGATTCTCTTGTGCATCCCAACATCCTGGAGATAACCTTCATAAAAACAATGACATCAAACATTCCAGAACGTCATTTAAGGGAAATCTGGGATTTTGCAGAATCGTCCAGTATCAACATTTTGCCTGGCGATAGGGTTGTTTTGCGGCTGTGAGAGCAAATCTCTGCAGCCAGGCTCCAAAACCTCACGGGCCTCGTTGTGTTACAGCAGTAGATCAATACCCATGCTTTGGTTTTGGTTCACACATGGCTGTAATGCTTGGGCGCCTATATACTTTTGGCAGTGCAATGTCATTTTAATCTGAAATACACAAATTTGCCTGAAAGTGCATCACAGATTACAGTTCCCTCTATCACCAGTCGCTTGCTTACAAAGTGTGAAGCCAATGTGTTAAAGGTTGGTTTGCTTGCCAACTGTTCACTTCAGAAATGGAATAAATTAATTTACTGTTTTCTTTTCTGATGCTAAGACTTAAGTTTAAGGATTTAGTGAATTCAGAAACGGTGCTGAGCTTATCACACTTTCACCCAGTCCTTGTATAACTGCTGCTAAGTGAATGTGAACCATGTGAAATCCCGTTGCATTTGTCTCAGATGTGAGTGGAGGCGGGGGGGTTACTTCACGGCACATTTTTCATTAGTGGTAGTGCATTCTTTTTTCTTTTTTTCCCCCAGCATGTGCTTTTGTTGCATAATACGCCGCCTCAAACGAAAACACAATTTGCCTTGCAGTGTTGATATGGAAAACATACGGCGCCGCCAAAAGCCAGTGCAGCGGCGCTCTTGTTTGTTTGGTCACATCCACAGTGAGGGATGCACAGATGGGACTTGTCGTTCGGAGTGGCTGGCTTTTGCAGCTGCCGGTGCCGAGAACCGACATGCAGGAGAGGGAAAAGTAGGGGCATGGTTAGAGGAAGGCCTCAGCTGAGGAGCTGGTGGAGAAGTCCTCTGTCAAGCTGCGTGCTAACAAGACACAGAAACTTCCATCTGAGGCATTCAGCTGACAGTCTTATCGAGAGAGACTCTGCAGGAAGGAGCTCAGACTCTCCCTCAAAGACACTTCATGGCTGTTCACGGACAGATTGGCTGTTGTAAGAGTTTGAACTTGTGACCGCACACATGCACGGAAAGCCCCTCTTAACCTCGAAATCATTCTTCCTTCTCGGTGTATACCAGGGCGTCCACAGGCCTGCGAGATCTTTGAATGTTTGCATTTGAGAGAAGTAAAGCAAAGCCTTGAATGAGAAGAAGTGGATGATCAAAAGCTGTGAAGCTATGTCAGATTGGAGACATTGACAGTCTTTAAAGTCCTTGAGGTTGATTTCAATCTATCTTTAATTAAATTCCTTCATTATTTCTAATCTGAAAAAGTGCTGTTTTCACACCGCACTGACAATTTCCACATTATACTTTAAAACTGCAATATATATGTAATATATACTAAACATATTTTTTTACAAATCTGTTTACTTGTTGTTTTAAGAAAATTCTGTCTTTCAATATTTTGCCTGCAAGCATTGAAATCACTTCAGTACTCTGTCTGTCATTTGTTTGCTGAAAAATATCTGCATATTTTGAGCCGAAATTTAAAAATGTTTTTTAAACTTCCCACTGTGAGTTAGACCTCCAACTACAGGTTCAATATTTGGACGATTTGTCCCAACCGTCCTGACCTGAGGACCCCCGGCACGGACAAACCGCTCTGGCTCTTTGAAACGCCAGCTTCAAAGCTGATCCTCGTCTGTTGAGGTGTGAATTATGTGGCGCAGCACCACCCACCAGCCTTCCTCCCACCGTTCTCCACAGCAGCGGCGGCGCCGGGGTGCCTCCGACCAGATGCTGGCTAGCCCTAATGCTGGAGGTCAGAGGTCACCGGTTGATAGCGGGGGTCGGAGAGGGTGTGTCGTGGAGGAACGTAACGGCCATTGAACCAGACCGTGTAGCACTTCATCAGCTGGAGATAAACAGACCGCGCCCTCCTCTGACCTTGTGTGGTTTGAGTTAGGGCTGCCATGATGGAGGTCCGCTAATTGAATCCCGCCACCGCTAATAAATAACAGATGATCGATATTTTTAGGAGGTCATTTGTTCAACAGTAACATTTCATTGATCATGTTTACCTTATCTGGTTCTTTATTTTCGTGGTATTATCTTCAGCATCTTTCCAGACGTGAGCTCATAACCTGGTTAAGATCACATTACAGCACGTTTTATTACTTATCACAAACCCATGAACTTGCAGATGATTAAACCCAAATCATTTTGATAAATATCATAAAAAAAACAATCCTGTACAGATGAAGATGTTTATATTCCTAACATGAAAGAAAAATAAGGATATATTAGTGCAAATATTCATTGAAAATTTGATTTGTGGACTGTTTTAACCTGCTAGAGGTTCAGAGAAATTACCCAACAAAGAATCAAATCAGCAATAGAAATGCTGTAAATGGATTATTGGCAACGATAACTACTGTATTACTGCAACACACTGTGACTCAGCCAGCTGCTGATTGGCTCATTGTGGCTCAGAGCCAATCAGCAGCTGGCTTGATAATGAGCTGTTGCTTGCCATTGTTTTGATTGGGGGGGCGGGGGGCAACAGAAGACACAGAAACAGATGTCCAGTGACCGATGCCGACGGTATTTGGTTGTTGTGTTTTGTGTTGTGTTCAGCAAACCCCTTGAAAAGACCACCACCAACACTGTGTGAGTCCATCTCTCCCACCTGTGGCTCTCAGCTGCAAGCCCGTCAGCCTCATGCTTTAGCAAACAAATCATGAATCATTTTTTTATAAAAAGGTCAGCAATTTCCTAAAATCAAACAGCACTCAGGAAACATCTTGGGGGGACTATTTTCACTGGTGCCTTAATGCACATTTGGAGCCGGAGTGCATTAGAGGCAGCAGGACGGTGGATGTAGGACTCAAAATAAACGACTTTGTGCGTGTTCGTGGTAATGAAGCCTGAACAGTGAGGCTCACTGATTGAATCATTCTCACTGTAAAACACTGATAAGCCAAACCGGTGTGGAGGCATATTCCTGTGCATTTATTGTGCTTTTTGATGATGAGACTCTTTTTGAAAGGTGGAGGAGCAGAGACGGAGGTAGTGGAAAGTTACTGCAGTCTTCTTGTTGTCAGACGTTGGTGTTGTTAGAGGAGGGGCGCCGGGAGATTTTGGGCAAATAAGAAACTGGATGGTTTTCACTCCCCAGGAAATCTTTTTGATCTCATTTCTTCTCGTACGACTCTGAGAGCTTTTCTACTCTCTTGTTGTTCGGAGCCTGCGGTTGTTCGTGCACGCTGTGTGTGTGCGTGTCTTTGTTCATGCTTTCAGAATAACGTGTGTGCATACAGTATCTATAACAATGAATGCGTAGGTGTCTCCTTTTATGTCTTCATGTGCAGATGTATGTGTGGATGTACTGTTCTGTGTGTGTATATACACAGGAGACATGCTACCAAGGTGCACACACAAGTGTATGTGCAATGTTTGATTCATGTGTGTTTGTGCGTGTTTACCTTTGCATGTCAGCTACTGTGTCTGTGCATATGTTTGTGTGTCTGTGTGCTCTCACCTATATTACCAAATGACGCATGTTCTGTATGTATGTGGGTGTCTCCATTTTTCCATACCAGGAGCAACACATGTATCCGAACAGATGCAGGATTTATTTGCCATTTATTTTGCCATTTACACAAGATAACGCCCCATAAACTCTCACAGGGGCGGCCGATCCTTCTGCGGTCGTCATAATCAAAAGCCAGCGCTCGCTCCATCCATCTCAGCACTCCATTCAAGCTAACAACATTACTATTCATCATCAGTATTCACACCTGTCCAAATCCATAACCTCATTGCCTGGAGGGACGAGAGAAGGGGGGGAAAAAAACGACAAAAAGGGAAGTCATCGCCATCTCGCTGAGAAGGGAAGAATCCAATTCCCCTCTGCCTGCGTTTCCTACACGCATTTGTCATACATCAACCAGACAAGTCAACTCCCTCCTCTCCTCGCACGCAGCTCCTCTCTGACCCGGCTAGCTTTGTCCTGACTCATAAAGAGAGCTAAATGAAAACCATCTCACCCCCCCCACCCCCCACCCCCCCTCTGTCGCTCTTGTCTCTCTGCAACCGAAACTCATTTCCTCTGTGCAGTGTATCAGTGGGAAAAAAACACACACAATATCGAAGTCAAAGCCAGGAAGGCCTGCTCGCCCCCCCGCCGATCCTCCCAGACAAATAGTGTATATTTCTCAAGGAATTCCCTGAATGTGGGAGTGGACCTGCAGATGTTGGAGAGCTGTCACCCCTCGAAATCCCCACCCCACTCCCAAATGCCCCTCTCCACCCCTTCCATGTTTCCCATTTGCCTTTGTGTTTTGCGTCGTGAATGCACAAGCAGATGCAGGAAGGCACACATGCACAGCGGCACTCGAACAGCTGGGTATGAGCACACACATGCAAACACACACTACCACACACACGGCCGCTGGTCAGATTCTTCCTCTCTTTGCGTCTGACACACACAGGTAAACTTGTCTCCTCTGTGTGGTGTAGCTGTCCCAAAAACACACATACACGCACATGTGTACAACCCACAAACTCCACGTACACAAACTAGCCCCCGCTCTACACACCTACACACAACCACACACACCCACACACACAGACCACTGTTGCAAGCCTCTGCAGTATGCGCATACACACACCCACACATGCTGACACATGCACACACAAAAATAAATCCCCTCCCTGCTTGTGACACACATGTACACACACACACACACACACACACACACACACACACACACACACACACACACACACACACACACACACACACACACACACACACACACACACACACACACACACACACACATCCCAGGGCCTGGACCCTCTGTTTTTCCATTACAGAGCCTGGCAGCAGAACAGTTCAGCGCCAGCAGAAGCACTGCAGCAGTGGGAGACAGAGCTGATGGCCGAGCTCATAAAAGCCCACAAACTCTCCACAACACCGGGAGCGCACGCACTCGACAAAGTTTTAGGCAAGTTCTGCAAGATAAAACGGGAACCACAGCGTTTTTCCATCACTTTTAACACGCCGTGGCATTTTTTTGCTGCTTCCACCAAAGAGCAAACTGATCACTCCTGATCACTCCGTGGCCTTGTCATTGCATACGTGCCCAGCACCCACTCTTGTTCTCTGTTCTTTACTCTGTCGGCTTCCTGGTGGAGTACCTGACATCAGGGTCCATCTTTTCAAGCACAAAAGCTTCTTTCTGATATTTCGGCTTTTGGCTCAGATATGTGAGGTTTCCACTCAGGATTGTGATCGTAAATCTGAAGCTGCTGTTGTGGCCAATGTTAACACATTTTTGGGAGAGTTTAAATGAACCACAGCTGAGTGTTGAAGCCCATACTGAGGGCCTACAAACAATGCTCCTCTTGGATATCTATAGTGGATCTGATCCTTAAACACTCCTTTAACACCTTATGGAATTACAGAAATGTGGCTGTTCACAGCAGTTGCACTTAGATTCTAGTAGAAATACGTTTTGATCTCATAAAAAAAAACTGCCAGTAATTCAGCTCTTCCTTTGATGTCCATCTGTATTCTCAAAATATTCCAATCATCAAGCGGTTTCAGCGCTCATGCACGATTCCACGAGCGTGCACCAGACGTCCCTGCAAAAAAACTGTTTTTGACATGTTGTGTCAAAGCTATTTTCATTGTTTAGGACTTAAATAGAACTTAATGCAGCAACAATTTCATTTAACTTGATGAAAGCCTTTGAATCTTAGATATACGATCATCATTTTAAGTTGTGTAAGTACTTGATTAATGCATTTGCGAGATTTTCAGCATCACAAAGCACATGAGGATGTTTTATCATTCCATTTATCGAAGAGTCAAAAAGCACATGAGGCCTGTTCAGGCGCGTAGATGCAATAATTGCGGTCATCATTTAAGGGTTGAATTTCAAAAGCGCGAGCAGGAGTGAGCAAGGCTTTTAAGAGGATTTCATGAGGGGAGTTTCTCAGTGTTGGATACAATCAGCTGGCGTTTCAATGCAGTTAATTCAAGCGTTTCAATAGTGCACTTCAGAGATTTTAATTGTTTACTGGATTGAGGATAGCTCAGTTAACTTGAGGAAGCGTTTTCAATTTTGCTTGAATTTGTGAAAAAGCTACAAAAATGTGAAAGCTAATTGTCCACAGTAAAGTCTGAATCAGGATTCGTTTGTCACCTTAAGACCCTCCACTGACGCCAAATTAAGTCTTTCTTGAAAACACCATAGAACAAAATCAGCGTTTTTCATTGGCTCACAGCCAGCTCTTACATGTCTTTGAAACCAGTTCCCAGTTCTCAATGTTCACTGTGGTTAATGTGCAGTAAAAAGTGGGACTTGAACATGAGCTGCGTCTGTTCAGCAGTTACTTCAAACCCAGAGCACAGCAGCATTTTGAGACAAAACAACAAAACAAAGACAATCTCAGAAGTGATTTATGTCTTATTACATAACCTGCTCGAACAATTTTGATTGGCCATTCACTAAAACCTCCCTAAAAGCATGATTTATAGAAACAGGGCTGGGATCCAGCAGGCCGGCTGTCTCTCTAATCCCCTCTCCCAGTTTGGTGCTGGACCAGACCAGAAACAGTAAATACCACTGCAGAGAGTAAAGGACAGAACGGCATCAGACCGCATTCACACACTGCAGGCAACAAAAGTCAATAAGTCTATTTCTACACACATTTTAGAGACGCTCATTAGCCGAGATGTGGACTCGGTTATACCACCTGGTGAATCTGTAAACCTAATTTTCTCATATGTTCTTGCTTATTACATAAAGGAAAGAGGGAGGCAGAGAGGGAGAGAAACAGTTTGGGCAGTAACCAATCACAGGAAAACAGGATTCACAGTCTTTGTTGTCTATTTTTCCTCTCTCATGCTTCCTGTCCCTCCCAAATGTATGAATCATTCATCAACATTCACGCAATATACTGTGGGAATGTTTCCTGTATTTGCTGCCGGCGGCTCTTCTGCTCCCACTCAACTTGTTTGTCATGTTAGATGTACATAGTATACATCTACCAATGGGACAGCTTTATGGTTATTTTGCTAATTAGCGAATGTTAGCATGCCAAACTCAGATGGTGAACATTAACTGCTAAACATCAGCATGTTGACACAGTCATTGCGAGCTTGTTAGCATGCCGATGCTAAGCACAGTGGTGCTTTGAGCTAAATGCTAAGTGCAGTTTTTCAGAGCAGCTACACTCTTCAGGTTCAGCCATACTCCAGAACAGACACGGATGCTGAAAGCAGGAGGACAGTCGGTGCAAACGTGGTTCTTTTTACATGCTGGGTGTCTGCATATGTGCACGGTTGGCAGGTACAGTCGATGGAGCATCTTTCTGTTGATACAGAGGTTCATTAGACCACTGGACATGAGCTGGTGACAACATTTATAATACATGAACCCTGTTACATGTCATGTCCTGTGTCCGTTTCAGAGCTTTGATATATGATGGAGAAAATCTAAGATTCTCCAGAACATTGTGCAGTTAAATGGCTGATATATAGACTGTGAATATAAGCCAAAATATCAGCTGCTCAATCAAAATCATCATTATCATCAGTCCAACTCTGCCTCACATTGTTTTGACTCGTCATTAGCAAGTATTTATCTCCCGCATACTGTCTCTGCATCCCTCCTCTGAATATATGCTGATCCATATGCGAGTACCATGGCATCCAGTGCTGCCTCCGCAGACAGCGTCTCCATGGTGATCTCGGGTAATGAGTAAGCGTGCCACGGCACAATCAGCTGCTCGCTCATTAGTGCATATTTATAAACCCGACCCAGTGGCAGCACACTGCGCTAACCCGCCCAGGCTGGCAGAGCCCTGTCCATGGCAGGAGCTGAAAGAAAGGGTGGACGAGGAGAGGAGTATGAAAGAGTTACAGGCCCGGTCCAAACCGGCATCCAATAATGAACAACAGATTGCTATGGGAACAAGGTCATTCCTGTTATTACCTCGCTGGACAAACAGTGGGCGAGCGGTGGGATCCAAAGCATGGCAGAACATATGTGATTTTACATTGGCCTCTCTTCACATTCTCCACTTTTCAAACTTTAATATCAGTTATTTTTATTATACATATGGTATTTTTATACGTTTATGTAACATAGAAAGAAGGGCTTTGGTCTGCATCTGTGCTTCAGTCTCCAGGGACCAAAGCCTTTCCCTTCAAATACAATATATGAGGAAGCAGAAGAAGATGAGATTGAGGAGTCCACGCTGAGCTCTGCTGAGGATGGCAGAACGTAGAAGGTGGAAAGTAACTGAGTACATTTCAGTACTCATGCTTTACTCTTTCCTTCATTTCATTTTCTGCTGTTTTAAATTACATTCCACTCTGTTTTAAGGGAAATATTACATTTATGGCTCTACTGCAGTAACACTTAATGCATAAACATGCGTGCAGGCTTGGCCTCGGGCTGGTTTTTATGGTCCGGGTCTGGGTTTGGCATCTTAGTTCCAATCAAGAAAAATCTCCACACTACAGCACACGAATATATTTCAGATAGCACTGTCCTTCTTAGTTTCTAGAAGCAGTTTGGGGAGTTTCAACATGGCAATGCCCTCATGCAAAGAAGCCAGGTCCATAAAAGAATGACTGCAAGCTGGATGTTATCGGCCAATGTCAGCGTTGGACCTCAAAAATGCTCTTGTGTCATAATATGAGCAAATCTCTGCAGCCATGTTGGGGGAAAGCAGAAGAGCGGATGGTTCGAAATGACATATTTAACAGCTACATAAGGGTGCATTGTTCTAGTCCCACAAACTTTTGGCCACTCGCTGCTGTGGCCACTGAACATGGTGTCTTTCCAACCGATGAAATGTTGTCCGAGCTGAGCTGTTTCTATAATGTGTCTAGAAATCTAGAAATCAAGCGCACCGTGAAAATTATATAACAGAGGGTGGGCAAGTATTGTTTGTGAAATCAAATCTGTCACCCCCTGTGCCATAACTTTACGATAATGGAAATTGTCAGAGGTTTGCAAATGGGGACAGCAAAGCAATTTGGTGCCACGTGCCCCTCCATCCCTAAACCCCCCCACCTCTAAACAATCAGCCTGGGTAATGAAAGTGATAATGGTAATCTTTACGGCCCACCATGCCAGCCTGAGACACCAAACCCCCGACACTGATTTAATTAGCTTTCTTCTCCTTCTCCTCCTGCCTGTCTTTCATCAGCCTCGACCCTATAAACTATTAATGGCCTCTTAGGCAATTTAGCTTGATCACTCAAACCAGTCTGCATTCGGCTCGCCTGAAAATGTTTGAAGAGATTAGCAGGAGGGGAAAAACGCTCGCCTGCAAAAAATTGGAATAAACCACACAGAGGAAGGGCGGGGGGATTAATCTCCATCAAATCAGAAGAGCTTTATCATAGTCTGGGCACCCGGCGAGAGGAGAGGATCGATTATTTTCTTTTTCATATGATGATTCAACTAGTGCTTGGCAGTGAGGCTCGCATGAAAAGCCATGTAAGCGATACATTCGCTGCGCTGCTGTAATGAGGTTTGATTCGAGGCAGCAAACCACAGAACAGTCCAGAGGAATATTATGTATGATACAAAGACCACTGGAAAGACCTTATTTGGTGACTCTCATGTTTAACTTGAAATAGATCTCTGAGTTAGTGAATATCATGAACCCCCTCTAAACAGTGCTTGAAGTGGGCCAGTACTCACCGGTACACCGGTACCGCCACCTTTTCCTGTGCTCCATCTCAGGTTCTCCAGGTGATTCATAATGGCCTTATATAAACAGCATTACCCAGGGGGCACTACGTGGAGTTCACCTGTTCCCGTTCTCACCTGCCTGCTTCTCTCTGTCTGAGTAATGTTACATTGAGCTTAGGATAATGTCAGCCCGGCTCCGAAAGGCCACGAGGAGCACTTCATCTGAGAGACACTTAAAAAATAAAGACATGTGAAATGAGAGATATGCATCAGTGTGTGAAAATATTTATTAAGCAGAGAATCGTTTCAGGCAAGTTTTCTGCTTTATCTGATCAGTGTGAAGTTAATGTTGAATGTGATGGCTACAGAATAATGACACTGCTGGTGTTTGGACTGCTTCCCTGTGCATTTTGCTCGCACTGTGCAATTCAGTCTGCCGCCGAGCACGACCTCCCAGGAACATGGAGCCTGACTGCCTCCGCCTCTACCTTCCTCTCGCCTCCATTATAGATGAAGTGAATGAATGAACTAACACCGGTGTTTTCTTCTACTCCCTCCTCCACCCTGATGCCAGCCCCTGCTCCAGTGACTTGTTCGGGCAAAGCAAAACTCAGACTGTTTTAACTCCGTATAAAATGATGACAATTTAATTTGGCCTCTTTGGTGAACGTGTTTCTTCTCTTTAAGATGGTTTGGAAACAGATTGGTTTGTCCTGTCTTGTTGCTAGTTGGAAACCGGTTGTCTTTGCAACAGCGAGCCCAACAATAATACCATTTGGAGACGGTTGGCGGAGGTTGAGGAGTTTCCAGTTTAATGCAGGCAGCACAGTAAGTCCCTGTTCCCACAGAGGAAATGCAGCTTATTGTCATTCACTCATTAATTTAAAAGTTTTGTTTGAACCTATCTCTGTCCTCTGAGATTCAGGGTTCAGTGCCTTGCTCAAGGAAACATCAAGAGTGAAGTGACACTAAAGGGAACGTTTCTTTTCCCAGACGTTCCAGGAAATTGAGTCTTCCGGTCACAAACCCACATTGTCGCTCCCTAGAAAACTGTGATCATCTATTCTCCATGTCATGCTGGCTGGGATCGGTCCCATGAATGAATGAATGACTCAGTTACTCCCACCCTGTGGCCAAAGGCCGAGCTTACTGCGCCAGCGTGAGGACATGCAAACGACCAGGACATAAGGGAACACAGAGGAAGTGGGTGTAATGATCAATAATATTACAACAAGACATGCACCCAATGTGAATAATGATGATTCTGATTTTCTGAGGAGGATTCGCAGCTTTTCTCTCGTTTACATCATTGGAAATTGGAAATCTTTGGGTTCAAAAATCATCTGTGAAGGCCGATTGACATGGCTGACGCAGGAGGACATTTCTCTCCTGGGTAGAAAGGACACTCTGAAGTCCTCATTCAAAATGAGACAGAACTGCACAGACATGAGTTTTTAGGAAATTCTTATCAAACTGGCACACAGATCATAAAAACAAAGGAGCTTCGTTTGATGGAAGATGTGCCACTCGAGGTCCAAATGCATTTTTAAACACATTGTAGAAAAATGCGAGTGGATGACTAAGACAGGAAGTCCATCCTGTGTGCTTTAAATCATTTGGTTTCACGAACGCAGGCGAAGCGCAGATGTCACATTCCCATGATTTCAACACAAGCCCCCCTCTCATATCTGCGCTTTCTGTTTCACCAGGAATAATGGCTAAAAGCCGCAGCTTTCATCGCTAGATTCCTCACAAAAGATGTTCTAACACGCTGGGTCATTAAAAGCGAGCAGCCCTCGGCGGGAACAGTCAAAGATCAGATTATAAAATAGTGCAGCACAAAAAAAATAGGAGGTTGGTTGAGAAACTTGAATGAATTGTCATGAACCTGCATTTACTTGTTCCTCCAATACGCAGCGCACTGACGTGAAGCCGTGGAGAGGCCTCGGGCATGAAATATCTTCTGTTGTGCAAGTTTCCTGCGCTACCTTTTATCTCCATGCAGGATCAATGCTGCGACATCGACACATAGTTTTCTAATGGGCTGGTAAACTGTTCAATTGAAAACAGATTTATTTATTTTTTTCGCCATCTACCATTTCTGCCAAAGGGCATGCACATACACGCACCCAATAACGGATGACCAATGTTTCCAGTAATGGAGTGCGCTTGACTTACTGTTGAAACAGCAGCCATTATATACAGGACATGCATGATGGAGCATGTTAGTCATCCGTACATCAACAGCGCTGAAATACGCCATTGAAGTTCCTGTTTTGCATTCAGCCGACCAAAAAATAATAATAAAATAACATATATAAGCAAAATGTTTCCTTTTAGTAAAGAAAAAGAGCTGGATTTGTGATTTTCTGTGATCGAGTCCTGTCCCTCTCCAGCTTGGCTTCACCCTCCCTGAGAAATTCATCCTGACTGTTTCCTCATCACCTGAGGCAGTTTCCAGTAATTCAATCAATACCATCAATTTCAATGTTTACCCTCCTGTGTTCAGCTCTGGTTTCAGTCCAATATGTCCAAAATTAGGCCAATATGTCCATTTGTTGTTGAGTTAACATTCATGGACGCCACATTCGATTTCTCACTGTGTTAAGAGTTAAGAGTGCACTAAATGCACGGCCTTGTGCCCCAATTTTATCTTGATATTCAATAAAAGCAGGAATTTCACTAAAATCGGAGATACCTGAGGGAGCATAGTCCACTGACAAAGTCAAATTATATTGTACGAGATGGTTAAAATACCCTTTTATGGATCGTTATGTGCTTACAGAAATGACAAACACGATTCGTTGCATTAAAACGAATTATTTCTACATGGTTAGAAAAAATCTCTGACTCTCATTGGCTGTTTAAAAGCTCTTACTTGCGCAGCATGCGTGCACAATGCTAATGGGCTAGTTTTGTATCTATTAACATGGTGACCTCCACTGAGCAATGTGCCTGGGGATATTAACAGCGGGCCATTTGACAATAATGGGACCTTTAATCTGAGTTTGAGCCAAACACATGAATGACATTTCCCAGCCAGCGTTCCCATTCACAAACAGCGGGGGACCAATCACAGCGAGGCAGAGTTCAATTAGATAGAAATGAAGCACATCTGTCGAGGGTGAGGGGTTTTTACATTAACTGCAGAGCATGAGAAATACACCCATTTTCTTTCACCTTTGGTTGTTGAGTCGGAGTTACAGGTTACACTTAATAGTCGCCTTAAAGTGAAAGACAATTATACTGCGGGTGAACAATTTGTGCTGATGCTTTTGTTTCCAAAATGGCCTTAATGGCAAACATTTGACACAAGTCTCCTCTGTGTTTATACACTATTATTTAATACTTAAAGTTGCATTAAGCCATTTTTAACTGACAGGGGGAAGACCGACAAGAAAAACAAACTGACTGAAACACAACCCTGATTTATTATTAACTCATTACATTGTTGCTAACTTTGGCAGCATATCAAGTCCAGTATACCCTCTGCTTTTAGCTCTGGTTTGGTCTCCATCGACTTCTTCAAAAACTGAAACGTGAGTCTTAACATCAAGGATCGTCTTGCGAGGATCAGTATGAGTCTCATTCTGAGGGCCGACTTTGGCCAACGTGAGGTCACGTTCTACTAACTGGAGCTGAGTCTAAATCCTAATCTGCCTACAAAGCACTTTAAATAGACCAAATGAGGCCGTCAAACACTGAATCATCGTGGCCAGATCACATCTGGGCCTCCAGCAGGTGAGTGTGCTGCTGGTTATTAGTTGTAATCTGCCGGACACCCATGTAAGACCAGTATGACCGCTGCGTTCAAGTGCTGTTTCAGCCATAGAACAAAGACCAACTTGAATTATCTCTCTTTTATGGAGTTACTTTATTTTACCAATTTGTTCTTACATTAACAATAAGTACAGCAAATACACTTCATGCGTCGGTGTGTGTGTGTCCTAACACACAGAGCTTCACAGACGCACCACACGATGACGACATGCTTCCAGGTGCAAAGCAACATGCTGCATCCGCAGTCACGAGATGTTATCACACCAAATACGTTGATCTTATGATGCACTACAGTGTGCTTATGGGAAACAGACACTGTGTGTACTGTAACTGCTGTCCTGTGTAAGGTCATTTATATGGTGGAGCTCTGTTCTCTGACTGACAAGCTGCTCAATTTTAAAATGTCATCCTAAAACATATTGAGCACAGCAGAGTACGACTTGTGTTTTCACTGTCAGCAGATTGTGGGCCAGAGAAATATAAATGCCACAATGTATTTGGCTTCTACGTGTCAAAAAAGGCTGTTTGGAAAACCTTTTTCTGTGTTTGGGACTAGTCACTGGAAAGACATGTCAAGTACCATGTCAAAGAAAAGACAACACCACCACCTCCACCGTTTTTATTTTTAGCATATAGATATTTTCTGTCATTGAGCCCATCTCGCTGATGTCAACTGTCTCCTGGTTCTGGTGTCATCTGTTGTTCCTGGGCGGTGCGATGGCAGAGTAATGGCAGCTGAAATTTTGGTTTCAGCCTCTCAGAAACAAAGAAGTAGGTCTTTCGAGAGCTGCAATTTTGCAGCAATGCTCTAAAGTCATACACTAGAAAATCCACTGGTGCAGAGGTAGTGACCAGAAAAGAGCCGACTGCAGCGTGGCTGCAAGACGTATGTCGGGAGGTCGTCAATGGCACGTTGGGGAACCAATAAGTCAAGGAGGCAGATTGAAGCTACAGCAAAGAGGATCTTCCTGAACTTCATAATGAGCTAATGTTGCCTCCTGGGTGAAAGTCATTTCGTTTGATCCGTCCGTCCACGCTCCCTTCCTGCATTTGTGGACTTTCTGGCTCTTTGTACGACGTCGCCTTGTTCTAATATTGCCTTATTGATGAATTTACAGCGAGGTTAGCTGAAAGCCTGGTGCGTCTCATGTAGATAATAAAAGGTTGCTTGTGCTTCTTTATGAAACACGTCAGTATTTGACGCTCTGGGAATGAGACCAGGCTCCAGCTGTACAAATGTATATGTATAATATGAAATATGAAATACTATCTAAGGATGGAGAAGATCTCATGGCTGAGGGCTGTAAACACCGACCATTAGTGCCCACCGGTTCCAATCTGCATCTCTCTATTAACGCTGCCTAATAAAGGCATATCATGACAATATAATAGTAATCATTTTAAAAGGCCCACTGTCCACACTGTAATTTACAGGCAATCAGTTCTTATTTGTCCCTTTAGACAGTTGAATCATTCACTGTTATTACACTATGACACTACAACCCACTACACTGACCCACTTTAACTTAGTTTCCCTTCAAGTGATGAGAAATTATTCCATGTTAATATGTTCTTAGAAATGTTTTGCAGCTCACTGACAGTTAAAACTGATTATGTTTTCTGAGCCCCAAAGTGGTAAACAAGCACACAAGTCGTGCCAAACACTGGCAGCGTGTAATTTTTGGTTGCTGAACATGGTTTCCAGTGTCTTCTCTAAACGCAGACCAAACAATCAGAGTCAGCGTTATGAGAACCCAACAGTGAGGGATGTTTTCCACGTTTCATCACAATCGCTTACTGTACGGCCTAACGACAGGAAATATGGGATCATTAGCAAATAACCAGGTTCATGAGTTTATGGAAAATCGACATTTTAAATGATCTGCAGCCTTCTCAAACATCATGAGTCACTGGAGAATCACATGAGCACTCATTTGGCGTGAATCTGCATTCTGGGTGTGTTTCTCTTTGGAGGAAAATCAGTTCCCCTGTTTGATGAATCCAGGTACAATTCACAGCTTTATTTTGGAAGATGGTATGTTTCCGAGTGCATTTTAAGCCCCTCACCCCCCTTTTCTGCTTTATGTGTTTCAGTTCTGTCCTTTTTTATCTTCCTTTTCCTCATTCCTTACTGTCTTCTTCCTCCTTTCCTTCCTCTTCGTCCTTGCAGCGTCTGTGCAGGTTGGTGTTTTACAGCTGTGCTGCGATTTGGGCCAAAGCTTCCTGAAAAGATTTAGATCGCAAGACGCTTTTCTGTTTAAATAAGCATCGAATAAAAGATGCTGATATTGATTTTCCTCATGAAACAATCAATACATTGTTGCCAGTATTCAATCCTGCTCTTTTACGATGGAGGCATACGTTCATATGCTCTGCAAATTAATCATGCTCACAACAGGCTGTCCATATTTCACATTCAGAGCCTCTTTGACTAAATGCTCTTACGCTGTGTTGAATTTCGACCACTGGCTCGGGGTCATAAGTCAGGCTGTTCTAACCTTTAGGTCACAGCTGTCCACAAATCTCCTGCCTCATAAGTCCTCTCCACTGTCCTCCATCAGATCAGCTCATTTGTTCCTTTATTTAAAACACATTCAACACTGCGGCCATTTAGTCACCTCGTACACTTAGTCTTTACTGAAAAATACACAGCGGTCGCCATCTAACCGAGAGGCTATTGCTGATTACAAAATCCATGAAGAAAAGCATTTCTCTCGCCTGCGTCTGAACCGGCATCGATCCAGCAAGGCACTATTTGTTTGAAATGATCGAGATGATTACATGACCCCGATCACGCTGCAGTCCTGCATAGGGTGTGATTTATGGATAATCCATCAGCCTGCATGTTTTTACAAGATAATATTGGATTTGGGAAGCCCCCTCATATTGGACAGAGGAGAAGGGGGGCAGAATGAGTTCACGGTGAAAAATTATGTATGGCACAATGATTGCGTTTTTAAACAGCGGTTCATCCGGCCTCTGATGATGGCAAAAATATCCCGGTTCATTTCTCATAACTGCTGGACTCCCGAGCACATTATTTTGACCATAAACAAACAAAATGCCCCATAGTGTGCTTTGCTAAATGAGGTGAATTACCATTAGGAAATAGCCTCCTAGACACTAGTATTGAGTGGCATTATGGAGCTAATGTGACAATAGATCATAGAAGCAGAAGAGCTACACCTGCTTTAGCCACATCCAGTGTTCACAGACTGTTTCTCTCACACAAGCAAGCATGTCGCCTGTTTCCTCTCGCCTATACGGTTTCTCTTTCCCGCTTGCACATTATTCTCAGACTTAAACATTAACTTAAGCTGACAGCAGATC
The DNA here is from genome assembly GCF_039877785.1 of Chaetodon trifascialis. Lineage (NCBI taxonomy): Eukaryota > Metazoa > Chordata > Actinopteri > Chaetodontiformes > Chaetodontidae > Chaetodon > Chaetodon trifascialis. Next base: position 3,760,189 of record NC_092066.1, on the reverse strand, counting down.
TTAAGAACCTTAACAAAACTAGACAAGAAGCAGTGATTTGATCAAAATACACTGACACACTGCAATTACAGCTGTGTCAACAGGCAAACCCCAAAAAGTTTTCATCCTGTACAAAAACTGAAATGCATGTCTGGTTTGTTGCATTCATTCATGCTGCATTTAGTGCAGAAGGGCATATAAACTGTGGAAAAATTAAAAGTCAAAAGATTACATGTTTTTTAATGCAAATTAAATGACTGTTTACAGTCTTCATGCTAGGCTAACTGGCTGCTAACGGTAGCTTCACGTTTACCCGACAGACATCAGAGTGGCATCAAGTGTATTTCCCAAAATGTGGCACTTTTTCCTTAAAATCAACAGGACCAACTCTTTTTATCCATCCATCCGTTTTCTATACCGCCTATCCCTTTCGGGGTTGCGGGGGGACTGGAGCCTATCCCAGCTGTCAACGGGCGAGAGGCGGGGTACACCCTGGACCGATCGCCAGTCGATCGCAGGGCAACACACAAGACAAACAACCATTCACACTCACACTTAAGGACAATTTAGAGTCACCAATTAACCTAATGAGCATATTTTTGGTCTGTGGGAGGAAGCCGGAGAGAACCCCCGCATGCACGGGAAGAACATGCAAACTTCACACAGAAAGGCCCTGCCCGGGATCGAACTGGTGACCTTCTTGCCGTGAGGCACGTGCACTACCTGCTGCCCACCGTGCCGCCCCAACTCTTTTTAAATGAACTCTAATCAGCTCGACAACCAGAATATGCGTCCGTGTCGCCGTGTTTTATTTTCTATGAAAACTAAGGTTTCTGCGTGGTTTCTTTTCCCATTATCAGATGACCCTGACACAAAGACATTAGCTAAAAGCAGCTTTTCAAAGATCTTTTAAAACATACTCATAGTGCTGCTCTGTGGGTGTGAAAGCCTGGGAATGTGTGAAAAATTCATCTGAATACCGACAGCGAATGCTTTTCTACAGGCGCAATACACAGAATGAAATGCTGTGCAGGAACAAACATCCAGAAACAGGCAAGACTCTGCTCTCAGGAGGCAGCTGAAGCTGTGCTGGTCAGTCACTGGAAACCAGTTGTTCAGCTAATGCTCTGTAAAGTTAAAAAGGAAAGAGCCACTTCCTCTGGTAAACTCCTGAGTGGCGATGATGACGGACCAATTAGCCTGACTCATTAGCTTTCGCGGAGCATTAGAAAATAAAGCTGTGGCAGAATGGACTTCGCTCTGAGTGTTTTTGCATTATTGATTGAGAATTAATGGCGGAAGCAGCTGTCATTAAAAGGGTAAGGGATGGCTCCAGAAGACCTTAGTAATGGCAATCTGGGCCATTTAAGAGTCAGCTAGATGGCTGTTAACCACTTAAGGGTTGGAGCAAAGCAGGAGGTGGAGAAACGGGAGGTTGGAAAGAGCTGTGGCTGACAGGATGCAAGCTGGATTAGCTGATAGTAAAGTGTTCTCTGTCTTTTTTTGCGCTTGCAGCATGTGAATGTAGCTGGAATATACATTTAAAAATGTGTTTACTTGTTGTTTAACTTGCATGTTTAAGCGATATTTCACATCAGTGGTAACAAGGCAAGAGATTTTATGATGTGGTCAGCACAAAATCTTCACTGCAATAAAAAGTTTAGCTTTCTCGGGGACCTGGAAGGACTACATTTGTCCAAGGGCTAATTAGCCTATTAATATTTTCACGTTCTCACTAATTAGTATTATTTTTAAAAGCCCGTGTCAGTGTGAGAGGACTGTTAAAAGACATGTCAAATCCAAAATAACTAGATAAATGACCTCCACCAAGGCAGCAGTCAGTGCTCAATACAAAACCCACAGTTCAGCTACCAAAACTCCTCTTCAGGATCCCAAGACAAAAACACTCAGCTTGCGCCTCAATACAACAGTTAGCCAATGAAAATAAACCCATGACACCTCTTGCTTCTAAAAGATGGGACGGATGGGAAGCTTTGGTGGGCCGAGTGCGGCCAGCTGATGATCACTTTTACACATCACAGACTGCATGATGTCACACTAAACATCTGACGGACAAGCTGCGGGTACAAACACAGACTTTGAAGGTGATGACAGTTTATGTAAAAAAACTTGTGGATTTATATTTTACATATAAACCGTGTGACTGAGGGTATTGTGCTGTTGTAAGAGGGTGCTGAGTTGGCCAACTGCCACCAGGTTATCATGAGTTTCCTCCATGTGTTTTATCTTGTGCCCACGCTCCAATAACACATGGTTTAGGTGTAACAGTGGCTTTAAAGTGCCTATGAGAGTGTGAGTGTTGTCTGACTGTGTGTGAGCCCTGTGACAGACTGCCAACCTGTCCAGAGTGTACGCCCTGCAGCGCTGCACAGGATACAGGCAGTGAAGTAGGTATTTAGAATTACCAGCTGTGATATTAAGGTTCTTTTTGAACATTAATATATTCATAATATTGTAGTAACATACTATAGCAAGTAGTGTTGTATGTATATGATATAGAAAGTTTGAAAATGGCAATTCTGCACAAATTACTTTTGATTCTTTTGATGCTTCTGTATTCTGTAAGAACAATTTTGAACATTTGCATGTAATGAGGTATTTTCACCTCGTGCTATTACTACTTTTCCTCAAGATTTAAGTACTTCCTCCACCTCTGACCAGGACCTCTGTGAATGACATCCTGCTCCTTCAGTTTATCAAAAGGACTTCTGCAGAAGTCAGAAATAATGATCATCATCATAATCGCCCCAAAGCCCCATTTTATAACTGTACTGCAGGTCAGTATCATTTATTAACGAGGCATAGTTTCCACTGCACACCTGCTGCACTGACCTAGTTCTAATCAACTATTGCACACCTCGAATACAGTGTTACCTGCTTTATTGGATTATTTACCACCAGCTAACCTTAAATCTTTTTTAAACCCATGTCTTTTCACAAAGTCAGAGCCACACATGTAAAAGTCGCAGACGTTTCACTTTATTTTTGAAACTCACCATCCAGTGGCCTCCTCTTATGAGTAGTCTGTTAAAAGCAAAGCTGAAAGTGTGATAACACACTGTATTTTAAGTGCCAGCCATTAACCAGCTTCACTCCAGCTAGATATTTCATAGCGCTGCTCGAGTTCCTCCGGGCTTAAAACCCAGACATGTTTTTGTCTTGGTGAATAACTCAATGTTCCACCGCACCACCCACGCATCTCTGCAACATTCAATTGCTCAACGAGTTCAAAGGGGACTGTGGGCGGTGAGTTTGTGTTACAGGTGTGTGTTTTGCTTCAAACTGCATGGCAGGAGTGTGCACGGCGAGGCATAAAGGCTGCATTGAGTCCGCGGCCGACCCCATTGAGAAACAGGAAAAACAAAACATGCAGATACTCGCAGAGGAGGACGGCTCTGCAGGCAGAGGAATGCACTGTAGTAAGCTTCATTTTAAAGGAGACACTCGCCTGTTAGGACACGCTTACACACACACACACAAGCACGCATGCAATTACATCAACATGGCCATGCACACACACCAGTGCATGCACAAAAAACAGTGAAAACATGCACGTACTTTTTCACAAATAGAAAATAGTTTTGCTTGGAGTAAACACACAGCTTACCCCAGTGCACACAAGTCCGTGCTCTTACACATACACACACATACTCTACATGCTCCATGCACAGCGTCTTTGGTAAACAAAGTGCTGGATTTTACGACATCTGCATTGCTGACATTTTCTTTTGCATACCAGCAGCGTGGCTGTCATTTACTCCTCCATAATTACACAGCTGGCTGACGCTGAGAAGCTGTCATCTCTGTTTTTTTTAAGAATGCCAGCAGGTACCTGAGTAAAACAAAAACAAACTCTGGAATGAAGAGGAACTTCAGTGCCCACTGTAATAATAATAATGTAGGTTACAATAACGTATCTGTCTGCTCAGATGTTTGTCCAGACGTTTGTTCGCAGACACTGCGTGTTCTGAAAAGCAAATGTAAAAGCTGACATGTCTGTGGTTCGGGTTTGTTTTGCTCTTCTTCCTCAGTTTCATGCTTATAATATCCTAAAATTTTCATTTTGTGTAATTAAAACTTCAGACTTGTGTTTTTAACTTGTGAACTGCTGGATTGAATATTGTAAATCATAGTGTTTTCTGTCTGTGCACATCAGGGGCTGAACCTTAACCCGAGGCCTGACTTGCATCTGATTGGCCGGCGGGGCTCCCCATTTCACACCTCCTTGTGAAAGACTGTGGACGATCATCTGTGATTACAGTTACTTGTGCCCATGCTGGCCCACACAAGGAGAAAAGCAGAAATGGCCAGTTTAGAAGAAGAAGAAAGAAGAAACTGTACTTCATTTATCACACACAACAATGCAGTGCACTACATGCACACGCCATGCTTATGTGAAATTAATTCTCTGCATTTGACCCATCCTTGGTCCACCGCGGCAGACCAGGAGCGGTGGGCTGCCAGCCGACAGCGGCGGCCGGGGACACATCCTTTTCATCACCATTGGTCAGGTGGTGATCTTCTTGCATGATTTTAGTGGAGGTTATTAAGGAGGAGCCCCTGGAGAACATGCAAACTCCACACAGAAAGGCCCCTTTTTCCTCGAGCAGCAGGCACCGAAGGCATGGTGGAGGACATGCCACCAGCGCCCACAGCGGGATTCGAACCGGGACCTTCTAGCTGTGAGGCGACAGTGTTACCACTTGTCAAAAGCCAAGGCTTGCTCCGACCTTCACCTCACTTAAAGGTTCAAGGAAAAATTTCAGGCTCCTCGGAATAAAAAGAAACTCATTTGAAATGAGAGAGATTACAACGCTCACCAGGAATTTAATGTTCCCTGACAGACTTCAAAACCCTACAGACACATTTCAGCGTCCACACTAATAACATCTAAAAACCTTACAGTGAGGCTGTAGATTGAGACAAATCGAATAAGAAACCAGGACCCTGCAGAACTCTTAAAAGTGCACACGCCAAATCAACATAAACAGCCATAATTTGTAGTGTTTCTGTACAAAGTCTTCAGGGCTTTTTAGTGCTCTGTCGAATGTTTGTTTGGCCTTGATTTATTCGCCCTCCCTCCCTCCTGCACACACACCCAACATTAATTCTCAGTTGTTTTAAGTACTTGGGGTCTGCCATTGACATCCCACGACAAATAATGACGTGCGTCGTTCAGAGCGTGCATCCGTCCACGGCGCATGATGGATTCCTTTTCCGCGCACCTACGCCCGGTCACATTGTGAGGACTAATGCAGCCGTATGTGATCGCTCCGTGACTTGAGTAATGGCTGATGAGTAACATCCTCACTTCTCAACTCCCACACACACAAAAACACACAGCACACCATCCTTCTTCTGCTCTTTTCACGTCCTCTCTGCTCCTTTGCCTCCCTCGTCCTCTAATTTACCCCAGCCCCTCCATCCCTCACATATTCCTAATTCCTCAACTCCCCCCCCCCCCCACTCCTGACCAGCGGGTGCGCCCTCCAATCAATTAGTTCATGTTCTGTAATGACAGCAGCTGTGGCCTGGTGGGGCTTCTTCGCGTTTAAGAGTGTTTTACTGCCCGCGAAAAGTCTCCGGATGGGATGCCTCCCGTTTATTCGCCCCTGGGAGGGTAAAGCCTGCATATGTTCATCCGTCTCTGTGCTTTATTTTTACAGCATCTGGTCTGTGTCAGAGCCGGCTGGCCACACAAGCCAGATCAATTTAGGAGGGAGTAGCAGAATACTTTAAATACTGTAATGCTTTTGAAGGAAGTGGCACATGTGAAACCAAATGCACAACGCAGACACAGGCAATGTGCAATAAACTGCACTTTACTTGAGGAGTCATAATACCAGATAATTAGCCCAACAAGCAACTAAATCCAAGCAGGGCTCAAATACAGGCTGGTCAGGCAGAAACAGGAACATAGCTAGACTGAACTCACAAAAGAACCCCGCAGGGAACAAGTGACAGGATGCCGGCTTATATGCTGACTGCTAATTGGGGAAAATGAGCTGCAGGTGAGGAGATTTGCAGGGAAGCCAGGTGAGGGGAGCGAGGTGATGGCCGGGCCGGAGGGAGAGGCAGGATCTGAAATGACAGGAGAGTTCGTGAACAGGCATGAAAGCGGAAACCAAATACTGGGAAGGTTATGCACTGTGAGAATATGTGACAGATACAACACAGTTCATTTTGAGGATCTAAAACTCAATAAGAAGACGTAACATGATGCATTCATTCAAGCAGGTGAGGCCAGGGGTATTTTGAGTGAAGTGTCACAAAATAACCAAAAAGTACAGAAAATCTGTTCTCCGCCAAGATTTCTGCAGCCGGGAGTGAAAACTGCGTCTGACAAGCTGCAGCGGGATCTGATATGCAAGGTTTTCTGGGTAACAAAGAGGCAGATGTTAGCGTTATACTAATCTGACTGTAAGTACAGAAAATTACAGTTACCAGGAGCAGGGATCATTTCTCCCATCGCTGCCAGAATCTCTGACCTGGCCAGATGGCAGGTTATCAAACGCTGCCTCGTGCGGCTTGGAAATTAACTCCTGGATGTTTTTCAGCAGAGGGAACAAAAGACGAGTTCTCCACTGAGTTCTCAGCGGAGCCTTAATGTTCCATGTCTGATGTGGAGATGATGAAGTGGTCCGATCATCGACGGTCAGTCCATCTTTTCTGGACAGACGACCTGTTGGCAGATGTTGAGGTAACATTTTCTGATTTGCTCCTCTGTTCCCATTTGTCACTTCCTGTTCACTGGGGGGAAAAAGTCCCCCAGCAGTCACCGCACTTGAACCTGGATTCGATTTGATTTGGCCAAATAAGATGAATCTACTGGCTCTCGGGGGGTGGGATGCTTCCCTCTCTGTGTGATGGAGGGAGCTACGATGGTCGTGTTTTTACATGTCGTCATATTTGTTGGTTGTATATCTGTGGAGCAAACCATTTTTTCCCTTTTATACATTTTCATTTATTGCCTTTATGTCTTTTAATGTAAAGTAATGCTGAGTATCTGTATTTCCAAGTCTGCCGTACCTTCTGATGTTTGATTGCATCAGTTGTTTGCACCTGATCTGAGCTACCCGTCAGATTCTAGTGTGACACATAATCTGTGTAATCTGTGGCCATCTCTGTGTCTGCGGGTAGAAACACTCCTCTAATGTGTTTATATCTCAGCTCCCCTTTTTCAGGAGCAAAACGCATCTGAACTCTGGTCACACCACCAGAACTTTCCCCCATTTTCACCGTCTCCAGCTCCTCTCTGTCATCCTGCCTCTGTGGAGATAGGTTGATCCATCATACACACACACACACACACACACACACACACACACACACACACACACACACAGTCACACATATACAATACAATGCGTTCCCAAACACATACAGATATAAACACACACACTCAGGCGGACTCACCCACAAGAATGTCATTCCAGGCATAGCTTGATCCATCACAGATGCGCCTACACAAGCAGACACATACTCACACATGGTGCACATACTGTGCACACATACACATGTGTACACACATAGTTGCCCACATGTATGTCATTCCAGCAGCTTTACCCATCACTCACACCCTTACTCAGTTACTTTCAGACACACACATACACGCAGGTACTGTGGATATTACCGCGTAATTGGGCAGTATGTCAGCAGGGGGTTATGGGTCCTGAGTGATTGTCAGGTTTGCCACAGAGCCCAGAGATTCATCTTCAGTCTGAATCTGCTCATCAGCTGCCAGAGAACACTTTGTAAAAATATATATTTTTTAAGAAATTGTTAAAGCTGCTGTGCCTGAATTTCAGTAGTGTGCCTTTCTGATTGGTGGTGTCGATGCACAAATGTTCAGAAAGTGAAATATGTATGCATTATTTTCACATTTCAGTTATCCAAAGAGCTCATATATAGCTAATATCTAGCCAATATTTGAAGTACAAGCTAGCCAGGATGCACCAGGGTTGAGCTTTTGACCTTTGTCATTGGGGGTGGAGCGAAGGAAGCACAGTTTTCTGAAAAGGTGAAAAATAAAGGGAATCTGAACACGAAGCTGCACGTCATCTGAGCCGAGCTTGTATTGGTAAAAGATAAGTTCTTCAGATATGTCAGGCATTTTGAAAACTTCTACTTGGTGACATTTTTCAGTGAATGAATCGAACAAAAGTCTTTTGAATTAAAGTCACAAACATCCAGGAGTCACGAGTCAACTGATCCTTGAAAGCAGAGTTTTAGAGAAATATTTCTCACGGATATAAAAGACCTGGCTGCAAGTAGCAAAGTCGCCAATGTTCATTGGGATGCTGCACACTAATTTTAGCAAACTTGATGAGTTTGTGTCCAAAATTTTCAGCCTGATCCAAAACTAAGCCCTGGAATCGACTTGAAACTGACAAGCATTAATTAGCATTACCTTTAAAAATCTGAAAAACAACCAAAAGCAGACCTCGTTCGAAGCAGACCCGAGGATAATTACACCCGATCCTAAATGCTGTCGACCTGAAGACACCCAAAGGAAGAGACAGCAGCGTGATTAAGCACCGACCAGCCGCAGCACTAGAGAAGATCTCTGCCCAAACCTGTTTAGACTGAAGTGACTAAAGCGAGTCGGGTCTTGGAACTTGGACCCATGAAGGCCTCTAGCATCAACATACGCTCTGTAACTAATATTCCTTGTCCACTGAATAATTATGTGGAAGAGCGAGAGGAGTCTCACACGCTCACCCCTTCATTTGGAGGCACTGAAGCGTCTGAACGGAGAATTTGCTGTGAAGCAGACAGAGGGAGGAAGTCGCACGGCCTGCTGCTTCCCGAAGGCTCAATTCTCCTCACCTCCTCTTTTCCCATGAGGCCGCTCACCCACTCTTTAAACGCTTCCCCCAACCCACCTATTTCATTTTTCATTTTCAGCAAATTTCTTGTGGCTTTGCAGCAATATTGATATAAAAAGACTGCGGGCTCCTGAGCTCGGGGTGGGATGGAAGGCACCCAGACGTAGTGCGGCGGGGAGCTCGGCGGTTAACCTCAAGAAAAAAAAAAAAAAAAAAAAGATCACAAGGTCTTTTACAATGGCAGAACAGCAGAGAGGTGACACAGTGGCAGACGTGCTGTTTAAATGTCTGCTCAAGCGTTGCGGCCGTGTGTGTGAGGGATTTCAGCCGTGCGGTTTCGACTTCATGTAGAGTTGTTTTGATTGGCTGTCTAAACTGACGCCCCCGCCGTGGTCAATCACAATTTGTTTATGTAATTTGCAAGAATATGGCGTTTTGAAGGAGGGAACCCGCTGAGAATATTGATGTGGAGCCAGTGGTTTATCCAGCACTTTAGTTCAGCGTGCAGCTTGCATGAAAGGCTGAACGTACAGGAAATCATGATGATGCAGGATGTGCTAAAACAACAGCAGCCAGAGTACAGCGTGATCGATTGTTTTCATGTCATTGCTGCTTCATTAGAAAAGAGAAGGAGTCAGGAGAGGATGAACGTGGTGAGAAATGCACAGGCGTCTGGGCTTTAAGCTTTTTGAAATGCGAAGTTACAAACAATGATTAACATTTCATTTTCTGATCTACCACCGCAGTTCATTTGCACGCCTTCATGAAATTGGTGGTTTGACGGCGCAGTGACTACTTGCACTTGTACCCATGGCACAACTGACTGCTGAACATGCTGAACCCTAACCCTAACCCTAACCCATATAACCTTTGTAGAGCAGCGTACCAAAATCTTAAAAAAATGCTCAAAGCTAATGTGATAGCTTCTTCAACGTTAAGCTTTTGACCAACGCAGTCTCCGTTCGTTCAAAGTCCGCTTTCGTGCAGCTGTTGTCTATTATTGGCGGTTTGATTCTCGGCTTTTTCTGTCCACTTTTTGAAGTGTCCTAGAGCAACACACCAAACAGCTGTTCCCGATGGTGTGTGATCATGGATGGGATGTTAAAACACTGAGCTCATGAGTTGAAATTCCCCCACCCAAACAACCAAATGCATAAAGTCCATGGAATGGAGCATTGGTGGGAAAGTACTGAGCCCTTTCATTATTTTTTTTGCTCACCTAAATATAGTCAAGTTGAACTTTTTTGTGTGTAACAATGCTGTAATCACCATTTAAGCGTTACACCATTTCCAGTCCTGCTTCTGTAGGATCAAAGTCTTTCTTTGCATTTCAAATGAAGTCCAAAAAAACATAAACACAGACAATTTAAGCATCTGAACAAACATCTTTCTTATGTTTGGCGACGATAGGACAGTAAATAGAGGGCAATCCTAGCCATTTAGTTCATTAAAATCCACTAAATGAGTCTTTAAAAGAGAGATAAATGTTAGTTTTTAACTTAACACAGATGATATTGTTTACATGCAGAATTGCTTCAGCATATTTGGCTAAGCTTCCAATAATTAGGCCAAAACAGAGAATATAACCTCAGGAAATGGCCTTACGTTGACGCAAGGTAGCGAGCTCCAGAGGCCTTAAATACTGAGGGATGCTACACTAACGCTGCCTACTGTTTCTGTCTGTCATTAAAATCCAGCAGTTAAACCGTCGAAGGAATGTGATGCTGCTCTTTTTCCTTACCTCAAACAGTTAAACACCTTGTTTGTGGGCTGTAAAATTTAATTCCAGGTCGGCGCCATGCCAGTACTTCACACTCGTGGTTTTCTGAAGTCAACAGACACGATGCCAGATTCCCACAGTTGGAGGTCAGCAGTGCCTTGATCAAAACAGATTAACCTTTAACGCGCCCATATATCCGCCATATGAAGCGAGTTGGAAATTATGACCATATTAGTTTTATGGGCGCTTATTAGTGGAAGTTCATAACTCTGGTTTGCATTGCTAATCAGATGAAATGGATGCAACACAAGTCCCTCCAAAGCCGCGATTGTGATATTTGATATTTTCTTACTTTGAAGTTGGTCTGATGTGAAATAATGATTGTGTTCACTTTGAGTGAGTTCATTACATCAGGCTGCTTTGCTGATAAGATGAAACAAATCCGATCTTTAGTTTTTCAGAGGAGATATTTTCAAATCAAGATGGTTCACTGCATCAGATATGTCGATCTGACGTCGCTCTCTTTGCCGTGAACAAAGTCTGAATATGTAAGTTCACTGGGAGCGTGTTTAAAAAATAATGTTTTGTTCTTTTGAACTGACAAATAAATGGGATTTCTGCTCCGGTAGAGGAACATTTTTCAGACAAGCTCCAGCTGCGATCGTTCTGTACAGCGCAGAGACAAAAAGGTATTTCTGAGCTCCATCCTCACTTCTCCAACATTGCCAGGACCAATAAAACTCATTGCTGTGATGACCTCCTCTTGTTATTTCTGAAGTATATTGTTCCATTTCCTCTGTGGCCCGAGCCAGCAGGAGGAATGTCCTATTTCCTCCCGCTGTGGAGGGGTGCTGAGGGTGGGGGGGTGCCGGGTCAATTGTTCCACTGCTTACAGAAGAGCCATGGGGGTGATTCAAAAATGATAGAATGTGCATGTGATGTTCAATATGATTTGTAATAACTTGCTCATAATGTATTTGATTTGATTTTTTAATGGGAAAAATGGCGCCCATATGCTTCAGAAGAACATACAGTAAGTAAATCTGGTGGATAGGACGCCTTGCTAGCACGGCCACAGCCATGCAAGTGGCTCTAGCTGAATGCCAGCAGCCCTGTGAGGCTACTTGTGCTGAATGCTAGCGCCAAGCATGCTAACACGCTTACAGTGACAATGCTAACATGCTGATGTTCAGCGGGTACGGTGTTGAAGCTGAGGATGATGAGAATGTCATTAACCACGCAGCTAGCATCAAATGTATTTAGAGAAGAGTTTTAAAAAGTGGTTAACAAGCATTATTAACACTAAAGGACACCAAAAGGGATGAGAGAGGAGGAAGGACTGAGCGGCCTGTTTCTAACTAACTCTTGAGCTTTGATCTATCACTTCCTGCGGATGGCCAAGACTTCCTGCCCTTGTCCATAAATGCCAGAATTTAATTTGGGCTCTTGAGGAAAATTATCCCTCTTATTCAGGAGCATAGCTCAACTTCACAAAAAGGTTATTGCTCCATAAAAACCCTGCAAAGTGCATGTTAAAGAAAAAGATTTGAAAGCTCAGTTGCAGTCTAAGTGTTTTTCTTTTCCAGTTTGTGCAGGGAATGAAAGCCATGAGGGGGCGTGGGTGAAAACTGTGCACACATTCTGCAGGCTGTGTCACTCGGGGCCCGGGCTTGTCTCATCACAGCTGTTCCACGCCCACATGCAGACACGGAGTAAGGAATATCAAGTATTCAAGCCAGCTTATACGAGCAAACTTTGGCAAACTTCTGAGCCATGTGTTGCTGTGACAGGGAGGAGCATCTGCATCTGAGAGCGTCTCAGAATTTTATCCTCAAGGTTTGCATAATGTCAGAAAGACGTGCTCGATGAGGGATGGATGTCAGTTTGACGTGGGAACAAACGGTGGAGTATTACACAAATGTTTTCAAGACCACAGCAGCTTCCAGTGGTTGCAACAGTGGAACAAGCTTCAGATTTTATTCCATATTCTGTTTCATGGTCCCAGTTCGCTTCCGCAAGCTGGTTGTTGCTTGCCCTCCTTGGTTAAAAAAACAAAAATAACTTAGTCGTAACGTGTCAAAGGAACAAGAAAAAGGCCAAAAACAACAGATGAAAAATGCAACTGAAACTGGTGCAGAAAGAAGTTTGAATTTCAATCACTTTTTGTGAGGAAGATTCAGATTTTTGGCTTCTCTGCGCTGCATGTGGGTCTGTCCTGGAGGAGGGGTCCCTCCTCTGTTTTGGGGAGTTTTTCCTCCACAGAAAAACATTTGCATCCCACAATAGCACATGGCACAAACTGATGTAAACACAACATTGCTGTGTAAATAGTGAAAGGCTAAAGCTGAAAGCTGAAATTCCACCCGTCACTCCATGTTCTTGGATCACAGAGAAGCACCAGGTTTGGAAACCACAGGCAGGCAGAACAGAATTGCCTGCTCTGAATGTGGAGGCCTCACAATAACAGTCAGAACCACAATACCTACACTTGATTTGTGATTTAGTCAGATTGCACAGCCGGCTAAGTGGCTAACTAATTTTCATTTTATCTTCAAAGCCACTTTGCACAGGCTGTCCATATTCAGCCCGAAGTACTGACTCAGTGAGTACAACCCATCAGCTGGCATTGTGCTCCCCACGCGCCTCCCTGGCCCAAAGGGTTGCCTCATTTAAAGAAGCAACTGGGGTCTGTGGTAGCTTAAAATGAGTCCCCGTGCTGTTGCCATTAGACTGGAAAGTCTGTCCAAAGATAGCAGTCTGCTGCTGTCGTAGAAAAGACATGTAACTGCAAATTTGTTGGATTTTTTTCTCTGTTTAGTTCCCGTTTTAGAAACTCAGCTGGCACTTTTATATTCCAAAGTGGCTTACAAGGATTACCTCAAGGGCTGACGTCTACCATGTTGTGGTCTCCACAAGGAATCAAACCCAGCAAGCATTTTAGAGACACCAAGTACAGCCCGGGAGGCATCCAAGTTCGCTATCAGCCAAAATCACATTGTTAGTCATACTCAAACTAAGATCCCATTTTCATGCCGAGATGCAGGAAATAGATCGGCAGCGACATTCTGTGCTACTTCAACCCTTTTTCTGTTTTGCAGAGAATGTGACTGCGCCAAGATGAATCCTTTGTTCCAGTGCAGGAAGAAGTGCGACGTTCTTCAACAGCAGGGAAAAGTCATAAGCATGTAGAAAACACAGCTTTGACTGTCCAGTTGACTTCTTCAGTATTTAACCAGACCTCAACTGCAGTGACTCACCTGAAGGGTACGGAGTTTGAGACACAATAGTTTGTATGAGGCGTCATCCAACCATGTCTAAGGTAAAAGGGTGTAAGCAAAATGCATCAGTCATACTAATGGGGATAAGGCAGCTTCTCCTCAAAGACACTCAGTGTGTTACACTTGTTTGCAGACACAGAGTGAAAGAAGTAGTTGTGTGTAAAGATCTGAAAGATTGAATCCTCCTCTCACCTCCTCACATCTGACTGTTTGCTGAGCGTACTTTGAGTGCTTGATAAATAAATAAATAAAAGTAAAAACTGTCACACGTAGACCCCCGAAAGGATAAAATTTGTTCAGACGCTGATGATGATCTCACCGAGACTTCATCTGAAGCACACTGACGCCTTAAACATAAACCTATAAAACCTTGAAGAACGCCCCAGCAGAAATCTTTGCAGAGTGAAACGCTGCCTGGAGGCTTGAAAGGATTTCATCTTGCTATTTTGTGGAGAACGACAATGCAATTAGCTTAAATTCACTGCAGGAACAATGGATCACATTTGCAAATGAGCGTCAAAACATATTGAAATGTCCGCAGAAACGTCGACACGTGTTGCATAATCCACCTTTCTGCTCTCTGCTCTGTTACGTTCTGCCATAGCTGTGAGAGAGCAAAGCTAATTGAATGACTTCTGTGTTGCGCTGCGTTTAAAAAAACTTGTCGACATTGGTGCAGGGTGTTTGTATCCATATTTGCTGGAAATCCTGGACCCGCTGGAGCTTTACATTGCGTTGATTTAGATGCTGAATGGGTTTATATGACTCTTGGAACCTTGAAATCAGTCAACAATACCATTGTGTATTGTTGAGAACAATAGATAAAAGGCACACAGCAACAGCCTCACATAGGTGGCCACACAGTCCCAGAAAAACACACCCACACACACACAAGCGTGCACACACCCACACACACACGCGTGCACACACACACACACAGACACTGCCTCAGTCAGACTTCCAGACCGTGGAGGTTAAGTGGAGCTCAGAGGGAGAGCCCAGCTGTGATGAGGGACCGCAAATCCCATAAGCCACCAGTCTCAGAGCATGTTGGCACCACAGGAAGCTTTCATAGGAGATGTGGCGAGGGTGGCTCTGTGTGTCAAGCGTGGGGGAATATTGGACGTGAGGAGAGAGGAATGTCTTGGCTGGCCTCGCTGACGTGAGAAGAATACCGTATTGTCTTGTTTTGAACAAGCTGGACGCTGTGCACAGCCGCGAGTGCACGCAGTGACATTTCACTCCGAAATATTAAAATGTCTCAAATTTTACAGTGCTGAGCTAATTCGGAACAACGTACCCCACCTCACGTAATTTATTGGACAGCGTCCGGTGTTTTCTTCCCCAGAATGAGGACACACAGTGATCTGTTACAGAGCTAAGTGAGTCTTCCTCGTCTTCGAGCTGGCTGCTTCTTTGTTGTCTCCTCTGTAATTAAATCAGGAGAAAAGCTACCTCAGAATAGTCATTATCGATTATCATAACATTTATTTAATCAGGTAATACCACTGAGATTGAGATCTGTTTTGTAAGAGAGACCTGAGCACAGGAGGGAAACAGATGCAAACAGCATCATGGAGAGTCGCAAGCCTCTCCCCATAGATCATACAGCATATAGGTAAGTTAGAATAATTCAGTGGGATGAGATGGTCAAGGTTTTGTTTGCACTTTGGTTTACTGGAAGGAAGTCTTTACCCATGAGGTACCTAAAGCAGCCATTATCCCAGGAATGACATTCATATTGAAGGATTGTTGACCTTATGGTTTCCGTACAATGCCAATGCTCCGTGCCAGTGCAGGAAGTACCGTGCCCTTCCTGCAGCGAGATGGAAAATCATTTTGTGTAACCCATCTGACTGTAATGCAGGAGACAAACCTGCAGCTGAAATGTGTCCTTTTATTATAGAGAGCAAGAATTTTAAAGATGTTGGCATTGAACATAATGCTTAACCAGCTGCGGATCTAATCTTGTTAATAGTAGAGTTACACTGCATGGCCAAAATAATGTGGACTGCACATTAGTATATTGAACAAGGCTGTAAGTATTCGCTCCCACTCAGCCGCAGGAGCATGAGTAAGGTCGGCCACTGATGTTTATCAATGAGGCCTGACTCACAGGAGGTGATCCAATTCACGCTACTATCTAAAATATCCCGTATGTCGATTTTCCATTTATAAGAAATAAAGGTCGTAGTCCAAGCCATGGAAATTTCCAGACCCTTATAGGATCTAGATAGACTAGTGGACTGGAAATCCTCATTGGGCCAGTGGACGCATGGCTCCAGAGGTCAAATTTGCTTTAGTTTTTTAAGAGATTGTAGAAACACATTAAAGACATGCAAGTAAATACATCTCAATGCTCAAGAATGACACGAAATGCAAAGTGGTGCAAAGTCATTAATGCAAGTGACACTGCTTCATTTCAGCTTTATTAGAAAATACATTCATTTCAATCAATTTGTTCTGGTTCTACTCACACATTTTGGTTTTAACAGCTTTGTTTTTCATACATTTGCTTCACCGCGGTGAACCGTGGTTCAGAGTTCTGCAACATCTGTTTGTTTATTACAGAGTCACTGCCCTCATAATGCAATTTGTCTCAATGTACGTTTAGAGGAGTCAAATCTGTCATCATCTGCTGATGCTGTGGATCCATCAGCCAATTAGCTTGAAGGCTATACAGCCTGAGAGTCAGTGGCATTCAGAGATAGTTACGGCCGACCAGATAGCAGAGACGAACTTTTCCTCCATCAAATGCTCCTCACAAAGGCAGCCTCTCTGTGCAAATGCTGCATTATCCAGTTAATTCCTGTAGCACTGGATCAAGATCCATTTCCCTGCAGACTGATAGAGTGAAGAATGAGTTGAGACCCAGCGCTGAAAGGCATGACTGTCTGAGCTTTGTATTTGAACAGCAAACAGCACAGCAGGGGACACAATTTCCAGCCTGCAGGCAAGGAGGCTAATCTTCCAATTAGCTATTAAATGTGCTCATTAAAAACAGCAAAGGCAAATGTCCTGGAATAATACACAAGAACTAAAACAAAAGATGTCTTTCTCATACAGTCTTTGAGGCAACCAACATGAATCGAGCAACAATTACAACTGTATATGCAATCAGAGAGTCTTTGAAGTAGCTGTTTGCAGTCAACACAAGAGCTGCATTGTGGTTTTGTATCGTTTTACAGGCCTTACTTGGCTTCTGTTGCTGCATATTATATTTGAGTGGGTAGTTTGTTTGATTCTTAGAAATGAACTAAAACAGCTCTTGCCTGACCCAGCACACTAAAACTATCCACTGTGAAAAAGTACCAGTGCATCATGAAGTGTTTTGTCAAGAGTGTTAAAATGGCAGTATTTGCTTCTCTAATTGGTGAGTTTATTATTGCCGCAGTGTAAACCGGAGAGGGTAATGATCTACTTTATGATACCCTCGTTCTAGCATGTTAACCCTTGTATTAATCACTGGAAACCCATTTACAATAATCTGTGCGAATGCTCGCTTACTTTAACCAGCTGAGAGCGGTTCACATCCATTTTCATGCATTTGCTTGAGCACTGAGCATCCGCGTTGAGCACCAGAAAACTTTCCCATGGGTTTACAAGGTTATACAATTTTAAACAGAAGAATAAAGCCATTGTCGAGCGTTGGACACAAAAACATGCTGGAGGCTGGTCCTGCAACTAGAGGAAGGCTATTATGGGAATTTAGGTTTTCCTCTGTTTAATATTATGTTATTTAAAAAGTGTTTGTCTTATATGCAATTCATTTTTGTTGTCTCTGTCATATATTCTGCACATATAACATCTATTATACGTCTGTCACTGCTGGATGAGGGTTACCTCATTTTTTCCTGGAGCTGAGACTTTAATAGAAGGTCTTGTATGTTCGTGTATGAATGTGTTATAAATTGTGATTATGGGTAATATGATTGAAATGTCATTATATGTATGAAACTGACTTTTAACATGTTTTACATACTCCATGAGCACCGTTCTGTGAGGCTGTGCTAAAAAGCTAACAGCAACAATGCTAACATGTTGTTGTTTACCAGGCACTGTGTTATTTTTAGCACGTTCATTGTGTTAATTTAGCAAGTTAGCATGATAACACCTGCTAATTAGCACTCAACAGAAAGAAGAACCATGGATCTCTGTAGCAAACTAATCAATGAGTGAAAATGCATTGAACATCCAGATTGATTCAGAAAGCATCTAAGACGGTCCAACATGCAGCCGAAGAGGAAACATGGCGGCCAACAGTTGAACCAACGGTACACCAGATCAGACATGGAGCAGTGCTCAACAAGTGTGCAGAACCACAATATATGTTGTTGTAATCATCACATAAATTATCACAGAATTTTATTTACTTTTCACGCAGAGTGTACCTGCAGAGATGCGTTTGACTGAAAAGTAAAAGTAGATCTCATGTAGCCAAAGAGAGCCAGGTTATATCCGATTTGATCTTTGAGATGCATGATACTGTGCATCTATACCACAGAGTACCTCACAGGGCAGCTGAGGACATGAATGGAGATAAAACCAAGGGGAAACAAACATCAAGATACGAGGCTGGACATAGAGGAGATGCACATAAATCCTGGACCAGATTTGATTACCAGGAAAAGAACAAATGCAATTCTGCTCTACTTTCTGGTCTGTTTTGAATATTGTTTGTCCCTGTCTGTTTAAATCATGTCCCTGCTACAAGCTTACAAATGAAGGACAACTCCACATTTAGCATAGATTTATTGCATTTACCGTCGAGGCATATGGGCACACCTAGAACATGCATGATTTTGACAAAAGAAGAACAAAGGCATAACCTTGAATATACTTCACCTGCAAAATGATAAGCGATCAAGTCTTACTGGCAGACAGAGTGCGTTTCCTTTGAACAACCAATAATCATATGAGAATCCTGGATGATTGACAGACAGAAAACAGACAAGAAAATCCAGAGGAAGCAGTTCTTCTTACTCTTGTTCAGAGAACCACCAGTTACTCAAAGTTATTAAAAGTTAGTCTTAGTAGTAAACTGCAAGGCATTTATATTTTAGAGGCACAGTATTTAGGAAAAATACATCCTGAATGTTTCCTTTGGTCAAGCACACCAAAAACATACAGACCCATTTCCAGAGCGTGAAATACTGAAGCTTTGTCACACCCCTCATCTCATGTGGACACACAAGGTACCCTTTAGCATTTGTATGACTAACTTGCTCCAATGTAAACCCATCCACTGCAATTATTAGATGCCAAAGCAACGGTTCCTGCTGCCCAACATGTTCTCATCCCAGCAACACATGAAACCTTTCTTCCAGGAAGCCTTTCTTAATGCGAGGTTATGCGCTGAAACGGTCACAGTTTGGTTAAGGTTAGACAAACCTCTGGCTTCACATTTGGTTTCTCATGGGACACGAACCCCAGCCTCCTGGATGAAAATGAACACTGTGTCTTCGTTTGACCCGTCAGTCCACCCCACCTTCCTCCATTTGTTGACTTTTTTGCTCTTTATCCTACGTCACCTTGCTCTGAGCGTCTAATATTTCCACATGAGTTTACACTGGAGGTATTTGGAGGTGCATCTCATGCAGATGCTAAAGGTACCTTGCCCGTCTGTATGAGATGCCAAGGGGCGGGGCAAAGGGTCGGCATTGACGCTCTGGGAATGAGACCAGGCTCGTTGTACAGTGGTCACATCTGTAAATGCTTGATGCCATATTTACACGAGACTAATGAGTCCTCTGTTAATTGCCCCACAGCTGTTGTGTGTCATAAAACACGTTTGCCCTAGTCTGGTTTCCAGATCTTATGAATTGCTGGCAGAACCTTTGGTTTCCCAATTCGAGGTGTCTGGCACCACTTCTCTGACTTTAAAGCTGTTGCTTGCCCCAACGGATTGGTCGGTGTTGATTGAGTCACGGCAACACAGCCATCAAGCCAAAAAACAAACAAGAGCAGCACACTTTTGTTGCAGTGATTCAACAGGCATCCTGGACACATCCTGTGAGCTCCCAAGAGCACCATTGAGTTGCGCAGCAATTTTGGCATCGTGGCCAAGGAAATTTACATCTAACCATGTGAACCAGAAACTCTTTAGAAATTCTTGGTAATCAAGTTCATGGTCCATGTAGAAGTGCTGAGTCAAAGGACTTGTTTTAGTTTCTTGAAAACATTCAGCCGCTGAGAGACCCGTAGCAGGATCCTTGACTCATCAGCTGAAAACAATGAAGAACGTCTGATGGCTGTCTCTTTAAATCATCATTTCATTAAACACCAAAAGCAGTAAAATTTGAAGAAAAAAAAAGAGTATTTCTGTGAATGAACACTTGAGCAATACATGGTGAAATAAGAGAAAGACACCAGGCTCCTGTGTGTTTCTGGGCACTGTGCTAGGGGCATTTGGAAGTGGGAGAAAATCACTCATAAGCGCTCTGTATGTCTAAATGGAACAACGTGGCTGCTTTGTTTAGATTTACTAACTTTACTGTTATTAATGTACACTGTATGAAATGGTGTCCTGCAAGGGTAATAAATAATAATAATAATAAATTAATTCAACATTACTTTCCAATTAAGTAAAGCATGCATTGTTCAGTGAAAAATGTTTTCAGCCAGTGGAAGAATCTCTCTGCAGGATAAGGAGCTGGGAACCAAAAACAAATCACATCTTAAATGACGGCTTTTTTCCAGCGACTCTTATCATAATGCAGTAGGCAATCTGCACAGAAAATTATTTTCATAATCATATGGCAGATTCTATTAAACCACTATTAAATCACACTGATTTTCCCTGAGTGTCCACCTCTGATTATATCCGTCCTTTGTGAGTGGCACTTAAGATGTAAACCGTAAATGTAGTTCGTTCGTAGCGAGAGGTGACGAGACAATGGGAATAAACATGAAAAGGGGGGGATGGGGGGTTTGTAATAGAGACAGAAAGAAACTGCCCTGAAAATAAAAGCTGTCTTGACTCTTTAATTTAAGGGTATTTTTCTGTCTGTCACGACCCTGCTTCAGGCAGTTCAGGGTCAAGCTGCAGTCAGGGTCATAAAAAGCAGAGGTTGTCATTGGCCTGCGGGCCTGTGGGCGAGGAGATCCTGCAGGGGAGCTCACCAGGTGAAAGAAAAAAAAAAGAAACACCAAAAATGACAAGGTGATTCAATTCCTCCTTTGTTGCAGGCACCTCGAGCAGCTCTCAAAGCCGGATTGACAGCAGTTTACCTTCCTGTGCCTGACACGTCCATCATCCTGCTGCAAATTCCAAACCAACACCGCCACGACAGGCGAGTGTCCCCCAGAGTATCAGTGACAGAGCGTCCAAGGCCTCGTCTCTGCGTCCGCCCTGTAATAACTGCCTCTGACAGGCACTTTGTGCTGCTGAATAGCCTGTCTGTTTGACTAATTCTACAGCGTTTGGCGTGTAAAAGCAGCTGTCAGCGCCACGATTCTTGAATTACAGATCTGTGAGGTAATTGATAAGAGCAGCAGAGAGCTTGCTTGTGGTTTGTGTGTGTGTGTATGTGTTTTCAGGTGTGTGTGCGGGTGGAGAGGTCAGTGTTAGCATTTCTAGAACAATGAGTGTGTTGTGGATGGGGTGGTTGCTTCGGGGGACTGAATGAATTATTTTTAAACTGTTCAAAACCTGAAAAAAAATGCCTTTACTTGCATAAGTGAGTGGCTTTTATGTGCTTTGAAGAAGTTTTAAAGTCAGCCTTTGTGATTTTGCTTTTAGTCAAAGCTATTTTCATTAATCTTGACCAACAGAACAGAAAACCATCAAAATAAGTGAAGCTTTTCTTATATTGTTCATGCCCCGAAGTGTCCAGCTGACCACTAATGTTCAGATTTCATTGTTGCCTGAGTACAGTTATTATGCGTCACCAGATTTGCTGCAGCTGACTGAAAAAACAAAATGTTTCAAGAACTAATATACATGAGATTAGCAGGAAAAGGCATCTGTGATTTACAAATGAGCACAGGACAAGAGAAAAAGGAACTCGCACTCTATCCAGACACATCAGCCGCCATGTCCTGAGGTCTGTTCCCGTTACGTCCAGAGCATTTACACGAGAAAAGATATGCGATCACATGCATCCTAGACTTTGCCAAGTGGTTCGAGTGATCAGATCATGGTGGATAAGTGTTGTCCACTTGTGATCAGATCACCCAAGATGCATGTTCACTCTTCCTACACATCCATAGAAGGATAAGATTCTTGTCATGAAGTCTCGTAGTGATCCTCCATGGGTATCACTGCAACAGAAACACCATAATAATCCATGGAAAGATGTTTAAGATAGATATGCTAATCTGAACTCCATAAGCATGTATGGAGCTGCTGCACTCTGACCTTTTGATTGACACCTCAGTTGACCAATTAGAATCTTCCACAGCCAAAAAGAACACATTGAAAGGAGGGGCCTCCCTGCCTTCTTTCAAAGAAAAATTGAGCCAATTGCAACCGATTGTGCAGATGACTGACACTTGGTATAGCCAATGGAATTCTGAAAACAAGAACGCGCTTCTTCAGTGGGTAATTTACAGCCAAAGCAAGGAGTTTGGTGCAAATAGGGATACTGCACAGAGTTTGAAATGATAAATACGGTAAATGGCCTCAATATAAAGATGGACAGCCTGAATAAAAGTATAGATACCCGAAATAAAGATGGTCTAAATATAGACTATCAACGTCAATATTAATCTAGATAAGTATAACAAATAGCCATTTTTGGAGAACACTCAGACCATACTAAGAATCATAGCCTGTATTACATGTCAGATGCATTAGTCTGTTTGGTATATTGTTCAGAACAAGGCCAAGATGAACAGTTTCCTTCAGGAGCCATAGAAAAATTAATGACCCTTTAAGTGAGCCAAACCCGCCGATGGAGCGCTCTGACTGTCTGTCTGTTTCCAAACCCAAAGCCTGTCATCAACAGGCTGCAGAGGTCGTGTGTTTTAAGAAGATAATTGACGAGTGAGCTGGACACGGTGGCTTGTTGAAATTCCACAAGTGTGTGGAAAAAGGAAAAGACACGAGAGAGAAATTTTCTCTGTCGTCCCTGAAAGTTTTTTTTCTTTGTTTCTTCAGGGATGAGATGCTTTTCGAAATCCCTTGCTGTATCTTTTTATCTCATTTGCTCAAACTGTAAATATTTTATGGTGTAAAATAAATTAATAATGAAACAAAGCTTAACAGAGAGCATGTTTGTGCCGGTGTGTGCGCATGTACATGTGTGACTGTGTGTGTATACTGTACTGTATACGTTTATGCATATGGTTCACTGTGTGTGTGTGTGTGTGTGTGTGTGTGTGTGTGTGTGTGTGTGTGTGTGTGTACTAACATACACACATGCATAACTGAGGACTTCGCAGCAGCACCACCCCAAACTGTTGAGGTGTCAGACGTGACCTCTGACCCTGTCTGACAGCTGGTTCAGCTGACTGCACATTGTTGACCCCATCAGGTAAAAGCCTGCGACCGAATCTTCCCGGCACAGCTGCGATCTTAAAACATCAAAGGGAAAAACAACATACGTCGAAGGCACAAACCAGCCCAGAACTTGCTGTTTTAAACTTCCTTGGATTGATTTTAAAAAAGCCCTGTGGGATACTTCACCAAAAGATGGAGACAAAACCAGAACATCATGTTCTTTTGATAACAGAAAAAAGCATCTGTCAGTTATTACGTCTGTATTTCATTATGGAGATATTCAGCAGTTTTATTCGAGGCTACCCGTTCTTCTTCATTCCGCTGAACATAAATTTTGGACTCTCCTCTATGATTTACACTTCAGAAACGAAGCTGCTCTGTAACCAGAGGAGAAATGTGCTGCATTATCTGCATGTTGTCCCTTATATCACTTTCATGAATGCTTATCCCTGTATTAAGTTGAATAATGCCCAGAATTTAGAAAATGGAGCTACACAAATCATTAAACACCAGCACGGCCATGTAAGTTAACAGCCACAATATTACATATGATGCGTGAAATATGACAGAAATACAGATATAACAGTCATTGCATTGTGTACTTTTATTTTGAAACTTCAAGCATGTTTTTGCTTCTTCTAAAAGTAAGCATGCAAACTTTTGAACGTCTAACATTTCTTGAATTGAGTATTTTTACAGTGTGGTTTTACTGCTTGACTTGTGTAAAGCGTCCACCGCTGAGTGCTGTCCCTCAAATTAAAACCACGTTTATTGTAAACCTGCTGCTTCCTCCCTTTGCGAGCTGTCCCTTCTGTTGTTCCCTGACGCATTTCAGGATTTATTGAACATCACGCGGTAAACATCCTGAACTTAAGCACACTTTGCTTTGGAGGCCTCTTTTTTATTTGTGCCTCAAAGCAAAACATCAGATTTCCCTCAAACTGTCCTGAAAGCACAGAGTGTAAAATGCGCTGAGAGGAATGCTGCAGGCTCGTCGGTGACAGTCCTGCTTGTTCGCTGAAGACGTCTTAAAATGAAGGTCATCGGGTCGTACGAGGAAAAAGAGGACCACTGGGTCAAATTCTGGCAGATGTGTCACATCTGGAGGCAGTAAAGTCAAGGGCTTATCCTCTGAATCTGCTTCAGTCTGTTATGCAAGATCAAGAGTACAGTTACGCCCCCGTTTCTCTCTCTCCTCATGGTTGTAGCGATTGATTGGTTGCGTATGCGAGAGCAGGGGAACAGCTGGTTCACGTTGTGCTCTGGCGTCAGGCCTACTCTCCCAGGATTGCGTATGTGGGTGTAAGTCTTGTATGACCCAGTCAGGGTGGTGGGCCGGCGCGGAGCTCTCGGCCCAGCCGGAGACTGGAAACAGATGGGGTGAAGAACCAGGATTCGGTCTGCAGGGATCCATCTGATTTGATTCTTCTCCTGTCGTATTGGCTCGTGTTTTGGCTGGCGTGTCCCTGCTCTGGTTGTTTCTGACTTAAATCGATTTGACTCGTGCCTTCTCCTCTGCTCTCCGTGCCTCTTCAATACTTTTCCCGTCTCAGCCATGACCCTCTTCATCTGCTCTTCCCTTTCATTTCCTTATTTTCCTTTTGACAACTCGTCTTTCCATCCCTCTCCCCTCCTCTTGTCTCATCTCATCTTCTCAGCTCTCTTTTCATCTCATCTTAATTCCTCTGCCTCCTCTTTTCTGACTTCTCTCCGTTCTTTTTTCCACCTGCATTTTATTCTCTCCTCCTCTCCCTCTTCTTTTTCATGCATCTTCCATTTCATCTCTGCTCTCGCCTCCCCTCTCCATCCTTTTTTCTCCTCTCATCCTTACTCTGCAACCCTTGCCTTAATTCCTCCCTCCCTCTCTCCTCATCCCCTCTCCTCTCTTTTCACCCACTCCATCCTCTCATGGAATGACAGGATAACATATGAAGCCAATCATCCCTGGGAGCGGCTCTGAAATATTTTCTATTTTTCTGGCCCCACCAGGATTCTCTCTCTCTCTGTGTCTCGAGCAGCTTCTCCCTGTTTTCAGAAGCTCTCTCAATTCTCTTCTTTATGAACATTTGATGCATGAATGTTTCAGTAAGCACTGCCAAAAGTACCGAAAGCAGAGACGCAGGAGAAGTAAAGGAAGCTGGGAAAGCTTTGACCTCAAATGAGTGATAATTGCATTCAATAAGAAAAGAAACGCCAATTTATGTGTTCCTATATTTAAAAATGCACTCCACTCCAAAATTCTTCAGTCACGTTAATTGAATCAACAGTAATAATCAAAAAAGTCAGTTTTGCTTTGTGCTATGCTTGTTAATGCTGTGCTTGTTTGTGCTGCTGTTATTTATTTGGCCTGTGCAGAGTTTGAGCCCTGTTTGTGATGTAAAGTCTAGAGAAAAATGTATACATCAATTCACTGTTACATCCACATGGATTTTATCCTTTAAGGCTACTGTTTCCATAGACTATATACCACAACGCAAAATCCCAAAGGCAACTGCGCTTTCAAAACAGCCAGAAGCAAATGAATTGTTTTTGTATTTTCATCTGAATCCATCAGCATCTGAACAAACTGCCACAGCGGGAGACATCCTAACTCATATGTTACACACCACTCTTGCAGCCTGGAGTCAGGACTGTATTCCACATTATAATGGTGAACCATAATGAATGCACCCGAACAATTCACAGCTTTTCATTAGCCAGTCAGTGAACATGATGTCAGATGTCTTAATCCCTCATTGTTTCATAATGTTTATCAGGTATAAGAAAGATGTTAAGTCCATCAAGATTTAGTTAAAGACAAGGAGCAGATAACTACTTCACAAATGAAAAATGAGCACATTTCTGCACATTAATTTTATGGATTCATCCTGCATTACTTTTCTGACCTGAATCCAAACGCACTAAGCTAGAAGCAGATAAAAGTCCACCTCTACTCTGCCAGTATGTGTGAGTATAATGTGGACCAGGAGTGTGTGTGCATGCCGCAGTACCTTTTTAATGAGAGATCTGGGTTGCTGCACGTTCAGCAGACAACGCCCCCCCATCCCCAACCCCCCTCCCCTGACAGGTCTCTGGATAGCAGGTCTTAACAGGGGTCCCTGTTGCCCAGCGATGCAGGAGCTTCATATCGGCACTACACTGTCTTTTCAAATTCATATCTCCCTCGGGTCCCGTGGGTGGCAGCTTTGGATGCAGCCTAATCAGAATTCTCCTCCTTGTGAGTCCAAGCTGTGTAAAAGTGGCTGTGTGTGTGTGTGTGTGTGTGTGTGTGTGTGTGTGTGTGTGTGTGTGTGTGTGTGTGTGTGTGTGTGTGTGTGTGTGTGAGGAAGAACACGTGTGTGTGCATGTAAGGGATAAGTATAAGAGGATCCAGCTATCTCAAAGGTCTCACATGTGGGAGCTGAGACTCCACTCAGAGATAATTCTTGCTGTGTCGTGCAAGATTTGGTCTCGACAGAAAAGGTTGGGATCGTACATTCAGGAGCGTGCGATAAGCAGGGGTGTGGTGCAGAACCAGGAGCAGAACCTGAGCCTCGTGAAACACGTTTGTAGTCCTTCGTTATAACCCGAAGCGTTTCCCTCCTAAAGCTCAGTTCACCAATCAGTGTCATCCTGACACCTGAAATGTGAGTCTGAGCCCGCTCTCACATGAACTGAGGTGTTATTCATCACAAGTGACAATGTAATCCAGTCCCGCTATAGGAGAAAACCCTAAATTGAATCTTTTAGGGTTATTAGATGACAGATGATGACATCTGTGACCCAGCAGTCTCAGGTACTCAGAGAGCCAAAATTAAGTGTCTGCTGTTTCTTCACCTGACACCTGCACCAGAGAAGCTGCATTATGGCAGAGTGCGGTCCATCCTGTATGGTTCAAGCACAGACTTGAATGTCGTGGGTGAATGAAACGAGCCACCATTGGCGTTGTGGTGTGGTGACGTCCTGAGCAGAGCATGAAGTCACACAGCAATCAAAGCTCCTCTGTGCTTTGTTTTGGTAGCCGGTCCGGCGGCATGTGCATGTCAGTCCCTCCCAGCGACTCCTCTGACTGAACTCAGCACTCACCAGAGACTCGGCTTCTTTCTCTTATTTCCCTCTAATCTCTTTTCTTTTTCCTCTCCTCTCTGTATGTTCATGAAGCACATTTCCTGTACAGTCAGCAGTTAACATGGAGAAGAGAAATTATATTATAACACCCGACACTGGAGGTTGGCACCTCTGTGGTTCACTGCTGCAGACAGGTTGAGAAGCGAGACTGAAGATAAATCCACTTTTTAATATTTAAAAAATAAATTCTGAGCTCTCCTCCCAGCGGTAAGTGGCTGCAGATCAGAGCAGAATCTGCTGTGTCTCTGGGAGTTTACTCCTCCAGAAGCTCCGGCTCTGCTCCCTGGGTCTCTCCTCCGAAGCTCCCCGACAGCTTTCTGTCAGCAAGCAGCGGCTGTGTCCACCTCCCACTCTGCCAGGTCCTCTGCACACAACACTCAGCAAAACCCCAGAATATTTTCACATCCAGCTCAGTGAATTCAGGGTTCATTTTGACCAAACCAGAGTTGGCGATTGTTGGAACAGTGGAAAGACAAACCAAGATGGTTTTGGTGAGTTTTATTTTATTTCTGTGAAGTGCACAGCCAGATGGACTATCTGGACACATGCCCAGGGACCCTTGAGCATGAAAGGGCCTCTGCTCCACAGACATATGACACAAAGTTTGGACCATTTTCTTGATCTTTATAATTATCCATACAATCATGAATCCAAGAAAAAAAAGTCTCATGACTGATGGTTGTATTGGTGAGACAGTTCGGCAAGTGATGACTGGTGAGCACGCAGCTACCCACTGTGCAGTCTGGCTAATGGTCAAAGTCGGTGGGCAAAGAGAGCAGTACATTGCACAGATTCAAGGTTAGCAGCGGTGCAATGAATTTTTACCTGAGCCGGTTTAAGTTAGATTAGCCCAGCAGGAATGCCAGAACATAGAAAAGAAAGGACAAAGAAGAGAAAGAAGCGGCTGCAATAAAAAATGATTAGTGAAGAAGAACAGCTACCAACTGTGTTCGGACGGAGGATGTCAAGCTAGCTGGTAGTAACGATAGGTACGGGACGGGGGACCTGAGGTATGCAAGAGGACCATGAGCATCGGGGCCCTAGGTAGAAGTAGTATTTTGGTAAATGGATTCTGTTGACTTTGAGGAGAGTGAAGCAATATGACGTCTGTTTCTGGTTCAATCGGAGTTACGGCTGACGCACCCGTATGTTGGTGCCACAGTGACATCTAGTGGTAGTGAATGTCGCTTATCCAACCTTTACGTGGTTTTTGCTGATAAGATCCTGTGGACCCAGCTACATATTATAAAATAATCACTGAACAAATTTAGCCCCAACAGCCTGCTGACTAGTTTACAGGCCTGATTGGGCAACATGAAGATTAACAACCAAACACAAACATTCAGAGACACTGGTTTCCTTTATGATAAGGACAGAAGAAAACAGACTGGTCAGATCGCAGAAGTTCAGAATATATTTTGGCAAATATGCAGAAATAGTTGGATGAAGCTAAGCAGCTCTGGAGCAACAGATTTCCAGTCCATGTTGTTCGTGTTCGCGACTGTACGTCTGCAGAGGTGCGACACAGCATCAACATATCGATTCATTTAAAAGACTCCACATAAAGTAATTGCTGCTCAGGCTTAAACCACAGATTAATTACTGCAGCAAGCTAGGCAGGAATTTATTCACTCCAGAATGAGATATTTACTGTTTGGAATAAATTAATCTCTATTCATCCAGAATGCAAGCTTGCTTGAAAGAGGAGTCTTCACTGTATAAGCCTTACTATTAAATTTGAGTCATCTTTTTTAATATTCTTGTTTACTCAATCACTAGCCTTTGAAATAGTCACTGATTCAATTTAGATGGCAACATTTAAACTGGGTTGGTCCAGATTCCTCGTGCGATTTGTAGGGTCGCGCTCTGTTTTTTCATTTACATTTCAGAGCGTTTGCACAGAGTGACTTAAACAAAAGCACCAGAGAGCAGCAGTGAGTTTAACACTGCAGCTTCAAAGTGTCTGACATTTTCACCTGTGAGTGCAACAAGAGGAAGATCACCCCATTTGATCAGTAGCATGGTTTAAGGGGAAGTTTGTGCACTCCGGTAACACACAGTGGGCAGGGGTCAAAGGGCAGCCAGCGAAGAATCATTTCACAGTTTCAAGACTGGTCATTTGTTGTAGTGCTTAGAAATACTCCTGTTTTCATGTCCTTTGACTGTCCCTCTGCAGAAAAACAGCAGCACTGTAAATGCACACAGACAATGGGAAAAGGACGTCTGAAGGAAAGTAAGAGACGATGGCTCACACGTGGTTGGTGCATGCATTGCTAGCTAAAGCTAAAGCTACAGCTAACATTTTGTGCAACTGGTATATTAGGTGTTCAGAGCAGTGTTTCTCAATTCCGGTCCTCAGGCCCCGCTGACCTGCATGTTTTAGATGTTTCCTGCTCCAACACACCTGATTCCTGATGCAGTGGCCTGATAACGAGCCAACGAAAAAGCTAACGCTGGTTTCTCCTCGTTACATCAGTTAAATGCCGCAAACTCAATACAGAGAAACAACATTGCTAATTTTACCTGAAAGTCTTTCTTCCTGGCTCCCGAGACAATCAAGTATCATCACAACACTTTTGTGAGGTAAGTTTGACACCGACCTGCTGTAAGTGGGAGAGCATTTGCTCGTCTCCTTCTTCTTCTCCAGAGCTCCTCGGTGGGTAATCGATGGGTGAGCAGCATTAAAGGGGATGTGTAAATGAATCCAAACGACTGGGCATTCATAGGCCTCATTTCCTCCATGATTAGATCAGGATCTCCTCCCATACAATGATGTTTTCATTATCCTACGCTCCTCTCCTCCTTTTCCTCTCCTTTCTCCTCTCCCTTTGTCCATTAGGCGAGGCAGCTAGAGCCCGGCGGCGCTGAGAAACAATAACGCCGGGAGCGTCGCCACTCCGAACTGGAAGATGTGATCAGCTGATCACCCGACTGTAAAAAGAAGGTCACCTGAGCACAAAATGAGCTCCTGTGAACAGCCAGCGAATGTCAATAAATCAATATAACTAAAAAAATGAGAAACACTGATGATTGCTGATGGTCAGAGCATTACAGAGTTACCACCCTGGGTTGAATATACAGCTACTTGTTTTGGTTTTTTTTTTTGGTTTTTTACAGAAATTAAAATCAATCTGTCTCCTTGTGTGTCTCTCCTTTCTCTCACAGAAGAAAATAAACTGGCAAACGTTCAAGAGGAGAAAACAGACAGATTTAAAGGTCCAGTGTGGAGCATTTAGTGGCATCTAGTGGTGAGGTTGCAGATTGCATCCAACTGAAAACCCCTCGCCTCACCCTCCTCTACTGTGGCGGTGCAACATGGCGGACTCTGTCAAAGATGTAGGAAAATATAAAAGGCTCATTCTCAGGTGACAAAAACAAAACCTTTCTTAGTTTAATGAAAAGATAAATCTCACTCACTGGACCTTTAATTCAACCAGCAGAGTGTTTGTGATGGTTGGTTGATGCACTGGTTGATGTTACGGCATGTATGCTGTGATTATTTAAATTTCACAATTTAAAACTGCATTAATGTTTTTTATTGGCCACTGGGGGGCAGAATACAGGTCTGCCACAACTTATAAAACTTGTTGCTTTAGCATGTTAGCAAACAAATGCCTACTTTGATATGCAGCAGATGCAGAGCAACATCAGCATCAGAGTTATATTCATGTGTGTTTGATTTTTGTAAGTCCACTATTTGCTCTCTTTTTAGGGTTCCTCCTGAAGAAAAAAGTCTGACTCTTTAGCTGCTCAATGCGCTACTGTTTTCACCGGCTAGTTGCTAACTTTGTCTGTTATTTGGTGCTGGTCAGGTTTATCCAAGTTTTTTTTTTTTTTTCATTGCTATATGCTGCTGCCTGCCTGAATTGAACTAGAAGCACGATCTATGAGAGCAGAGAGACTGACCCATGTAGCAAACAGGCTGCAAAACCAAAACAAAGAGCTAAAAGAGGCTAAAACACTTGGAGCTGCAGAGTGTGTCGAAAACCCTTTAGAAGTGTATCATTATGAGTGAGCCTTACACATAATATGTCTTTAATTCATTGATTCCACATAAACATATTTCATAAGCTGAGCTTTAAACTGCGAATGTATTGATGTCATGTTTTATTATTATCTAAATGTACAATCCTCACGGCAGATGCTAAATATGCCGTTGCTTTTTTTATTCAAGCTTCTTCTCCTCGATAAGTGTTGCAAACCTGCCTTCACCTCATGTTGTCGTCTACTTGGGTGAATGTGACATTTGCGAAGTGTTGTAATTGGCTTTTGAAAAGATTCTGAATTTCCTTTAATGATGTTGCACAATTCATCCACAGCAATAAGAATACACACTGAAATAAAATGGAAACGTCAGGCACGTAATCAATAGCTGTAGTTTAGCTCATCGAGCGTGCATTTCTGGAGATAATTTACAGGCACACAGTCCATAAAGTCTTTTAAATGAGCGCTATCTGAAGACTGTATTCACAGTCTGCTGCTGGCGTCATTTCCCTCCTTCTCTCTCCGTCTCTCATCTTCTATACATGTTCCACTCAATCTCTCCCTCTCTGTCTCTCACCCAATTCAATATCCTTTATTGGCATGAGCGTTATTACCGTTGTATATAAGCAATTCTGCCAAACTGTCAGACTGTGTGTCCCCAGCCACATGTTAGCTGCAGTTACGGACTATATTTACCTGACTGTACCGCAGAAATATCTGACAGCTCCAGATATCTGCCTTCAGTCGCCGACCTGCTTGTTGTAATGGGGAGATTGTTCCTGATTGCATTGATCTGAAACTATATTTAGAAGCCAACAGTGTACAAAACATTTATCAGTGTCTGCAAGCTGCCTCGGCTCAGGAGAATACTCAGCCTGTCTGATTTCTTTTTTCCTCCCTTTTGGCATTTGTTTTCTGCCTTTTTATTTGTCTCCAAGGAACAGCAGTGATGTTTCTGCTCAGTGGCTGTGTGTTGTTTCAGGTCTGAACCCAGCGACTGTGGGAAACTGGGCAAATTCCAATGAGCTCTTGTTCTTCGTTGCTTAAAAACTGACGGAGCAGTTGGGACGCTTTTAAAGCAGCTGAGGCTGCTGGACTCTGTTTCATCAGACGTCAAGTATCAGATATGAGCCAGCGAGTGCAGCCCACTGCCAATGTGATGGAGGTTCCTTCTTTAAATGAGGAAAATGTATTTAAAACTCACATTTATTAAATCAATTTCAATCTTTTCAACCTTTCTTTATGTATAAATTTATTTATTTTTATTTGAATGCCAATTGAGAGTTATGGTGTCCCTTGATGTTTGTCTTCTCTTCAGAATCAGGGGTAAATGCTGAATATTGAACATATTTTTAAATACAAAAGGGAATATTAAAATATTGTCAGTACTGTCACAACACTGGTTAAAAAATCTTAATCTTCTACAATCAATCTAACAATCTCCTGCACATACACATGCAAAACACACCCCAACTTGCACAGACATCATATTCAGACACCAACAGACACACTCTGTCACAGATTTCATCTTACATGGAGGATTAAGATGCCCGGTCTCGTCTATGCACGTTAAGATAGCATGAATAGTCTAATCTCCTTCTACCCACAAGGGACTCATTTCAATAAAGACATCAGTTTATTTCTGTGGCGCTGCCTGACTTCTGTCACAGCTAAACTTGTACATCTTAATTACTGATTTCATCTAGCGATGAGTCTCAAAGCCTAATCTTTGTGAAAACAAATAAAACAAAAATCTGCCGGTGGGGGTGAGATAAGTTGGCTTTCTCTGATGTAAATCAGCAATGCAAATCCACTGCACGCATGTTCTTGAGCAGAGTGACATCATCCTGAAACAGCTGGAATCTTTTGTCTGATTGGGAATTAAGTTAAGAATCGCCTCTGTTTGCCTTTTCTTTCCCACATGCTTGAAGGAAGTATTGTTCTCTTCTTGTGAGCCATGACTTCAGGCCAGGAGTAAATACAAGGAACAAGAAAACACGTTAAAATAAAGCTGGAATGGCTGATAGTCAATGCTGCTCATCTGCTTGTACTATCTTAAATTTATAATAATTTCTTGTCCCTCTGATGCTTCTTGTTGTGTTCCAGTTACATGATTACAATGTTTCCATTCTACATTGTTGAATACTGCTTTTATTTCTCGTTCCCGAGGCTCAGGGTTACCTAACCTGACCGTTTTGTCTCATCTCAAAACTTCATTCATGGCGCTGATCGTGAGGCTCGAAACACAGAGCTTAACGAGCCGCCTCCTCCATGTGACACCATTATCCAGGATCACCAGCGTTAGTTTCAGTGAAGCAAGTAACGAGAAGAGAGACAGACACCTCAGGACAGCAGCCGGGGATGTGGAGGTTGGCTGCTAGACAAGTTCCACAAACTTTGTTTTCTCGCCCTGGACAAATAATGAAATAATGAATGTGAGATGCTGCCAGCAGCGCTGTTATACGAGTGTTTGAATAATGGGCCTACGACGTCTCGGTGCTCACCTCAAACCTGCAGCCTGCTTTCTGTCTGCCTCTTTTGTCTGTGCTGTCTCTTTTTACCAGAAGGTGCACACACACACACACACACACACACACACACACACACGCACACACACGGAGTATCTTCTTTTGTTTCTTTTGTGGTACGCCACAGCGCTTTGCTCGATGCCGCCATCACCTGATCAAGTGTAATTAAAAGTATAAGCTTGAATCAGACATTTTTGGGGAGGGTCAGATTTTCCTCGTTTTGTGCTTTGGATAGGACGCCTATCATCTGGAAAGGGCAGGCCTCCATCGATACACCAAAGAAACTGCATTAACGGTATTTAAAAGCTTTATTTTCCAGGATGAAAGAACCTCTTAGATCTTGAATTTAACTACTCGATTAATCACTTTGCTGTACGAGGACTCAAAGCTGCATGCACACAAAGGCCGGCTCATGAGCATAAATGCACATGCAGAGATGAGGAAACACTCAATTGTGTAATTTTTATTTTTGTTTAGCACTGTGTAAATCTGTTTTTCAAAAGTCAAATGTAATACATACAGTGCCGTACAATGCAGAGGTTTGTCTTGATTATATCCGCACACACAGTGAAGCCAGATATTTCTTGTTTTATGAAATAGCAGCTCAAGAATCTTGACCTTCAAAGTATGGAAGCACAATCGCACACACGTTTGAGGCACACACTCGCAGATACACACTGCATTCGTGCAGGCAAAGTGAGTGAAATGTTTCAGATTTCAGCTCACATGAAACGGTGGGCAGCATGATGTCCTGGGGGAGCAGAGAGGAGTCGAGTTACATGTTTGAGTGTCTCTCTGCTGCTGGTGTGTTCCATAATGTTACTCCTGCCAACAATAAAGAGCACAGAGGCCTGATCTGCTGAGCTAGCACTTCTAGTTCCCCATTTTCCTTGTATTAAGGAAGAAAGTACAACCCCGAGATGCACTCAGACACCAGCAAACATCAGATAGAGAAACTGGTGATAACTGACGCATGGAAACCTCTTGTAACAGTGTGTGTACAATAAAAATGTATCTAAATAGACTGTAATGCAAACCTTTCCCACAATGTATCGATACAAGTTGCTTTTATGCTAAAACACATTATATCTTCCATCCCCCAAAAACATGGCAGTGACCTGAAGCACCCGCAGTTTCAGAACAGCCTGCGCCACCTACAGGCAACAGATGCAGCAGCGGTTTAGACCTGCAGAGGTCGACACCCATTCTTGATTGTAACTGTCCGTCCCTCTCTGCAGCCACACCTGACATATTAGAAAAACGCATGATTCAATGCACCACCTGAGCACGCTAAGTGGCTCAAATCAAACATCCCCAAGACGTTGTGTAACCAACAGGTGCTACCTTGCTTATGCTTAGGTTTCGATCCCTAAGATCAGTCAATCAGCTGCTGCTGGCAGTCCCCAAAACAAGGCTGAAGCTCAGAGGAAACAGAGCGTTTGCCACCGTTGCTCCAAAGCTCTGGAACGAGTTGCCTTTTAACATTAGACAGGCCTCGTCGTTTCCTGTTTTTAAATCTCTTTTAAAAACACACTTTTGTTCCTTGGCTTTCAATACACTTTAATAGACTTTAACTTATTTCCACTCATCTAAGAAAGCATTTGCCGTGAGCTTGTTTGTTTGTTTGCTTGCTTTTATGCTTGTAACTTTTAACTCAGTCATTGTTATGTCCCAATGTACTGCACTTTGGCAATGAAGTCGAACCAGGCGAAGTCTTTTGAGGACTCCACGGCTTTTAAGGCTCAGCGAATGACGTGCAGACAGCTGAGCACATCCGCTGTTTTGCCTAGCAACGTGGCATTGCGTGTGTGACCTATGCAGTGTGTAAAAACTGTGCAGCTTTCATTGTTTTGTTTTATTCTGCTGTTTCATTTCTGTGGCCGAGTGCTGCTTGTTGCACCCTCTGCAGTGTCCGTAGCTCTTGTATTTATTGTTGGTCATTTGTGTTTAATAGTCTGAGTTATGTGAGGCTGAACAGAGGAGAGTCGCTGATGATGATGATATGCACAGGCTGATTGATGGCTGACTCATTGATGGACAGGATGTCAATCACTCAGTTTACAAATTGATTTTGCCACTCAGTGACAGATATTTTACATTTTAAGGCAGCTGTGGTCGAGCTTCCCAGAGAGACTCAACGATAGAAAAATAAGCCAATCACAAAAATCTGAGCGAGGTGCCTCTCACACGATTAATGGGCTTATGTTACGCATGCTGGGTTGTGATTCTGATACTCTGTTCATCAATCAATCAATCAATCAATCAATCAATCAATCAATCAATCAATCAATCAATCAATCAATCAATCAATCAAACAATCAGAGGCCACAGCAAACTCAAATGTATTTAAAGTGAGGAAAACATATTTTTTTTAAAAAAGGAATTTAAAAAGAGATCGAAACACTTCCGTCTGCCTGAGCAGCTCTGCTGTCTGTATCCCGGCAAGACGATATCGATGACTGTCAGTCCTTGAGGAAGATGAATAGACGTCCCCCGCAGTAAAGGACCGAGGTGAGATGATGTTGCTATAGAAACCAATAAATGTTTCCGCCTTGCACGCACAGTACTGTAGTTAATGAACCTGACTAGACAGAAGAGGTCTCCCATTGTTAAACACTGACATCTGCGTCTGGAGAGACTTTAATAACGTGATGGAAATTAGCACAGCGCTGCAGCTCCGGACCCTGCGCCTCTTTAAAGTGGAGAGCTGGTGATGCGACGCAGAGTGATGTGACATCCTGAAGCGTCCCTGTGGGAAAACTGCAGCGCTGATTCACAGTGATTACACAATACCATGAAAACACACTAAAAACAGGCAGCAGCAGCTGATCAATACATGCACGACATCCACACCCATCGACGTTTAGATGGCGTCTGTTTGCTTACATCACCTTCATTTGCTAAAATCTACACAGAAAACCCCCACAGGTGACAGCAACACATTACTCCTCGGTGTCAGTTCCTCACACTGAGGAACGCTGAATAAAAACCTTCAATAAAATAAAATACAAAGTATCAAGTGGAAAAATAATAATGGTGGATCTCGAGCTGCTTTCAAGGGTGTCCGCAGATCTTGACCTTTTTTATTTTCAAACCTGAAGCAAGAAGCAACCAATAAACCTTCAGGAGAGAACACGAGTGAGGCCTGTAAATATATTTTTCCACGATGGCATCGGATCATTTCATTGAGCTCCAGAGCCAGTTTGTCACCATGTGGTCCTGCAACATCAACTGTGGCTGCAGCTCCAAAATCACCTCCCAGCCCAGCGCTGCTCTCAGTCCAGCTGCATTTCCTGAAAGTCGACCCAAACGTGAGCTTCTTTATGTCTTTCTGCAGATGTAAGTTGAGATTTCAGCTGGACAGACTGATGATCATGACGTGCCGTTATTGCATAACATAACTGATATACTCTGAACGTTAATGGAGTTGACTGACAAACCTGTGTTCATTCACTGCTTTGGTTTTGAACTCCATCTTCTCTTTTCACCAGTGGCCAGTGTTGTCTTTCTGCCCACAGAACATACAAATGGCAGCTAATTTCAGGACATTTTTTAACCGTAGCGGGCGCTGCAAGCTGCTCTGAGAGGTTCGTGCAGGAACTTCACAGCAGAAAAATATGAAAGTGCAGTAAATTGTCCTTCTGTTAAAAAGATTATTCACACTGGAAGCCACTGCAGCTCAGATTTACAGTTTCATCTTACTGTCGTCAAGCCATTCTCTCATTTCAATAAATACCAATATATGTCAATGTGAATTACTTAAAAAATGATCGTGAAAAAGAAGATGCTTTTGGCAAGCAAATTACTTAAAGAGGCCAAAATGATCTTCTTGGGCTTTCAGATAAAGTTAGCCTGACACATCCTCAATATGTCTGGATGCAAAGTGTAATCACTTGCCAGGCTCATTACTGCGAGGTCGAACCTGGCTATATTTGTACAGTGTTGGGTCAGGAGGATGCAAACGCTAATGTCCAAGCTTTTTATGGCTTAGTACAAAGAACCTTGAACCTCTATTAAAGCTATCACGTTTGTCGTGGTGATTTAAAATGCAGCAGACGGTGACCCCGGTGCTTAAGTGCTTTCAGAAACCCTGACACCGGGCTCAGCCAGCCTCTTCAGGACTGTGGAACGGTGCCCCCCAGTGTGCAAACACACACAGACACACACGCTCTGCCATGCGGCGCAGCCAGATATTATGCAACAGCCACAGACGACATGACGTTTGAATGGGAACTGGGTAAGCTGAAGTGAAACTCCGGACCGACTGAAGGAAAAACAACATGGTGGGTTTCAGGGTTTCATGTTGGATCCTGGCAAGTTGCTTCAAGCTAAATCCAGGAGTGTAAAAGCCTGCCTGACTTTATCTCCGTCTGACTGTCTTTCTGTCTGTCTCACTGTCTCTGTACAGGGTCTGCCCCCCCGTTATGGCCTCAGTCTCACTCCTTCACTCTGTAATCTCTCTCCTTTTTTATGAACACGTGTCTGTCTCTCAAAGCACCTTTGATCCAAACCAGAGCTCTGACCTTAAACTAAAATTATCACGACTCCTGCCTAAACTTTATTCCCAGCCCCATAAATACATTTTGGCTGGCCAGAAGATGCTTATTTTGGAATTTATCCCCATTTTTCTAAACTGGTGCGAACCTTGGTCCTCTCAAGCATAGAAATAGAGGAACACACACATTTTTTTCTGTCTCTCCCCCTTTCTCGCCAACTCAAGCCAATGCTGGCGTGTGCAGCGCTCAACCCTTTCGCGCTTAGTCAGCTGAAAGTACGGATGCATCGTCTGAACCAAAAAAGCCTTTCTGCATTCCTGTGGCAGCATCTAAAGGAACATTTCAGTAAAAATCAGCCGTGCCGTCCTAATGAGATCAAGATGGATTATGAGCTGCACTGTGCAGCGAGCTGCCAGCGCCTGACGCGGCCCACACGGCGTACGCAGGGCTGCTGTTCCCTAAGATGTAAAAGGGCAACTTTTAATCTCATTTCCCCCCCTCGTGGAAAGGCATAATAAGTAATCGTGTTACCCATCAGCCCCGACTCCGTGCTCGGGTTATGTGCATTACTGACAGTGAGAAATGATCAGTCTGAAATTTAACCCAGCACTTACCTCTGAAGAGATATGCGTGCGTGTGTGTTCTTTATGTGTGGTGTGAGGAAGAAAGAGAGGAAAGAGGGAGGATATTCCAGAGACAGAGAAAGTGAAGTCAAAGGGCATCCGTCTGCAATTTCAAGACAAATCTCCTAAAGTCTGCGGAGGAGAACAGCATTTACTCATCTGTCCAGTTCATCTGCGCACGCCGACTGAAGCAGGAAAACCAAAACGCTCCTTCGCATGAGGAAACCATTCAGATCTCTTCATGCTGTCAGTCTGCTGTCCAACATTTTGGATTTGTCCAGCAGGACAGATTTACTGGACGTAAGAAAGATACGTGTTTCACGAGTGCTTTAAACGGGGAACTTGGATTCACAAGGCGGCTTCTGTAAGCGGTTACACACATGAATTAGATTAGATTTAGAGGTACTGCGGCGAGTTAGTACTACACTTCTACAGAGGTTTGCAAGAGGCGCACAAGAAGAATGGAAAAAATAGATGCAGCAGAGGCCAAAGATACTACATATCCCATAATGCAACTCAGCATCATCTTTCCACAGACCTCTCGTGCCTTTATGCTCACACCAGAGTTTGCATTGCAGTTTGGAAACAAACTGCAAACAAACTGAACTCCACGTGTAAAATGAGTGGACTGGCCCTTTAATTGTACCCTCACAGCCAAGTGCAGTTTACCACAACACCACAGAGTGTAAACAAATAGGTGAAAACAAGTAAAAAATGAACATCAAACCCAGGATGTTCAGCGTAACAACGAACCAATGGGAGAGTCGTGGATGAAACTCTTTAACCTCGTTAACTCCGCTCACCTCCATCGTGCAGGGATGGAGGTGGGGGAAAGTTTATCATTTGGTTGAAGTGACCCTTTAATTTACAACCCATTAATTGCTACTTTTACTGGAGGTTTTACGAGGTAATGAATGCACTGATGACTAAATTTAGAGAATGATGACAGGAAAATAAATGAGCAGTTCGTATTAATTAGTGATTTTAATCAAGGGGCACTGACGAAGCAGCATCTCTTGATGACATACTCTAAATGATTCATAGTCCAAATTTAGCTGTTTTATCATACCTGGATTCTAGTTTTCTCTGACAAAAAGCTTTTCTCTCCCACAGCCTGAGTGAGACATTCAGGAAAATGTCTCCTTCAAAGTAAAAAGCAAAACAAAAACAGGTCAAATTTGAAGTAAATCTCCAGATTCCCTTGTTATCGCTCAGCCGGCGCATCGATGGAGTTAAATGAAGCGCACCTCCAGTCTGTGAACTCCATCAGATGAGTCAGTAACAGATCATCAGCTGCAGTGGTTTCCATCCTCCCTCCCTCCCTCCCTCCCTCCCCCACCACAGTCCAGTCATCCCTTCCACATTCAGGTCCCAAACATAACTTCCCGGCACACACACACACATAAAGCGCAATTAACTTCTTTCGCTCCGTCTTATAAATATTCATTAGCTCAAGCATGTTGTCATTTTGTTCAAAATGATTGCAATCGAATTAGCATAATTAAACATTATCTATGGTAATGCTGGTGGACGAGCAGCCCCGGCGAGACTCCCCAGCCGTGTTTCGATGTGTGTCAGCGCGGCGGAGAAGCATGATGGATAATATAATTATGTTTGGGAGACAATGGGAGCCCTGCGGTATTGTTATTAATGTGCTCTGTTAATAACGACGCCCCCTACATGAATAGGCATGTCTGCAAGAGAGAGAGAGAGAGAGAGCGTCTTCTGTGTGTGAGACAGATTTGGTGTATTTGTGCATGTTTTCCAAGAGTATATGCATGAACATGTGTGTGAGAGAGTGAGTGTGGAGGGAGAGGAAGTGAAAGCTGTGCACGAGCGCGTGTGTTTATGGGTTCGACTAATACATCTGATAACAGATTTGGATCAATATCAACCACTTCTGGTGTCATGAAGAGAACATCTGACGCCCAAACTGCTCACTTTCAGTTTTTAAGTAAGCTTAATGAACAAATCTATAGATTTCTGCTGGATTATCTTAAAAATGAAAGGGCTACTTCCACAAAGGCCTCGTAAGAGACAGATTCAAATCAGAATCGATGCAGTGGACGATGTGACATCCTGAGTTTTAGTCCAAAAACACTGATTATGATGACTGATCAGCTGCCTGTGCAGAGGGGAAACAAAGCGTCCACTAAAAGACGGGAGCTTAGCACACAGGTGCTGCATTAATGAGGAAGTTAGTGAATTTTGGTTAATCTGACACTGAAGACTTTATTTTTGGCCGTGCTCCTGAGGCGTGCAGTGATGTCCACCACAGAGTCGAGTGTGTGTTCACTGCAGTGACGTCTGACGGCCTGAAGCTCTTCAGCCTTGTCCCTTACGTGCTGAGATTTCCTCTTCTTTTAACTCTTAAACAGTTGCACTGTTTGGCAGCTCAGTCCGTCACAGAGCGGCGAGCCCCTCCCCATCTTTGCTTCAGACAGAGGCACTCTGGGAGGCTCTTTTTATAGCCAATCATGTTACTCACCTGCAGCCAGGTGACCTAATTAGCTGTGAAATGTTCCACCAGGTGTTTTCTTTCAGCGTTTCACAACTTCTCCAGTCTTTTGTTGCCACTGTCCCAAACTTTTTTTTAAACATGCTGCTGGCATGAAACTCTAAATGAGGAGAGAATTAAAAAAGATAAAAAAACAATGTGACATTTCTCAGTTTCTACATTTGATTTGTTGCCTTTGTGCTATTTCCAATTAAGTGTGGGCTTTCAGTGTTTTGCAAATCATCACATCTTCTTTCTATTTACGTTTCACACAGCATCCCACCTTTTTTGGAAACAAGGATTCAGCTATTTCTCAGTCTCTTTTTTAATCTGTCCTGGAAAACGCTTTGATGGCGGCCCCGCGCTGAAAGGTGCTGGTTACTGCAAACAGCCGACTCCAGTAAACCTGTCGCGTTGCAAGTTATTTTCTCACATGTGGTATTTTGGTAACTTGAGCACCTAGTTTGACTGGTGAAGTGGTGACAAAACATTCTGTCCTCGAGCACCAGAACAAACACATGTTTTGCATTTCATTAGTCTGAGTTTCATTCCTGTGATGGTCTGAATGCTGTTCTTGTCAACAGGAAAGAAACGCTAAGCACGCATGAACAGTTAGACTTTAACAAGTGTCCTCACGTTGGCATCAATCTGTGCAGTTCAGCTCTGACCTTAAAAACCCCTTAAAATGTTCCCGTGAGCAGTAATTTCGTGTCCTCACACTTGCCATGCTGACACTTGTAGATCTAAAATTACGTCTCCTGTTGCAACCGGGTGAATCCTGGGATGAACCCGTGTGCGAATCCACGTGTTTCTCCACGTGCGTTTGGGCGTGTCCGTCTGACGAGAGTACTCCCTGTACGACTGGAGGCAGAGTAACTAAACAGAGACACTGGGTGAGTCATAAGGGTGTGTGTGTTTGAGTGTGTGAGTGTTCCCATTCACCACAATAACACAGAGCTCACAGGCCAGCGCCTCCGTGCCCAAACCCATCCATCCTGATGACAACAAGTGTTTACATAGTGACGGTTGCTTACAGACAGACGAGCTCACAGTGAAGTTTGATCTATGTTTTATACTTCGCCGCAGTAAAAGCTGCGATCCACAGCGCAGGAGCCGGCGACCCGGCGGCCCCCGTTAATCTCTTGATCTACTATTGAGTCTTGTTTCTCTCATCACTCTTACTGCAAGTGGAAAAAGAATATCTGCCAGCAGAATGAGAGAATTTGTCAGCAGAGCAGCTTCGAGAGTCACGAATAAAATCCCAGTGTTGAAACAAGTGAGGCCAGTTGCTTTGGATGATGGCACCAGGAAGTTTTGGAGCTTCACTACCCATAATTCCTGTCATTTAAGGCTGGAATTTCAAACTCTCTGCACAATGCCCGCTCCACACTCGAAAGAGGTGATTAAAGTTGAAATCCAGCCCAATGAATACGTTCCTGAAACATCAGTAACACAACTGACGCTCTGGCTGAGAGCAGGGCTGAAAAAAAAGAAAAATGGCACCGGCGCTCAGGAGGTCATGACGCATTCATGGTGAAACACTTCCAAACTCTGGTTAAGATTGAAGTTGCTTTATTATTTGCATCAGATTTAGCATCACTAAGTACAACCACAGCACCTCTGTGACTATTGACCGTTTAGAGCCACATGGAGGTCAGCTCATTGTCTGGCATGTATGGCAGCCTGCATGGCACTGCATCGCGTTTTCTCCACTGGGGGGCGTCCTGCAGAACACTTCAGCATGTTTTCCTGCACGCTGGGCCACTTTTATCATGTTTTACTGGCCATAGGAGCATCCAGGAGGGCACTTTTGCTCTAACATGGAGCATCAGCCCAGACCACAGTCCACCAACGTCTACTTACTTTTACTTTCTCACACGAAGAGCAAGATGCAGCACATCCACTGACATATTGGCTACATCAGGTTTTATTACACACCTGCAACATCTGCTTCGTCCTCTCATGTGATGTTGGTTTGACGTGACATCAAACTTATCCAACACACAGACGAGACTACTGAGTTTATTAAAGGCAACATTACTTGTCCAACTGAAGGATGTGGACTCTCTTCTTCCTTTAGTTGTTTCCACTGTGTGAATTCAAACATTTTTACCAGTGCATACTTTTGTCAGTTTCCATCTCTTTCTCTTTTTTGGATTGCGCTACTTTCAATATTTTTTTCCACATCTGTTTCAGAGGATTGCATCA
Organism: Chaetodon trifascialis; assembly: GCF_039877785.1. Lineage (NCBI taxonomy): Eukaryota > Metazoa > Chordata > Actinopteri > Chaetodontiformes > Chaetodontidae > Chaetodon > Chaetodon trifascialis. The sequence goes on along the minus strand of NC_092066.1, from coordinate 3,716,478 downwards.
AAGCCGGTCATTTGAATCATCGGCGGCGGCGGCGGAAGCTAAAATAAATGCCGACCGCTGTGATGTATCACCGCTCACGCTGTGCCGTTAGATTTAATGCATGAAACTACAACAATTCCATGGAAAGTGCTGTTTCCTGCAATGCTCTTGATGGAAGCCGCTTCATTCACAGTCTGTTGCAGAGCGTGGAGTGAGTGCACAGACAGCAGACACACCATTTAATTGTCCCAATTCAAAGTCGTCACCATGCAGATTTCTAAAAAGACCATTTTCCTCAATGTTATATCTAATATGAGAATCTAATTTGAGCAAATATTCTCTGTCTGCCCAACACTTAGCCAGGACCAGTCCCCATGAATCATAACTAGCTACTCCACGATAAGAGGGAATATCTGTTCATCTTTGCTTTTCTACTGACAGCGACGGAAAGTGGCGTCATGTAACTGCACTGACACGGGGAGCAAAACCACACCTAGCCAGATCACTCCTTTAATGTCGACCAATCTGCTGGGATCCTCTCAGACAGAACCGAAGCCAGACTGAACTGCGAAGCTAAAGTGTCACCTACAATGAACAGCGAGCGAAAACCAGACGAGACAGGATGCTCGTCTCTGAATCTCAAAGTGCTCCCAGACAGGCTGAGATTTAGGCTGCTAGATGAGAAGATTTTCCCCTTAACCTCTTGTGTAGCTCCGTTTTGAACAAAGATGGGCCGAGCTATTGGAAGAACATTTCTGAAATAAATCATAATGGAAAAACTACAATGATCTCACTCTGCCGACACATATTCTCACTTGTTTGTACGAAAAAGCAGGAAGACGCTCAGAGTTTTTTTCCTTCACTGCGTTGAGAACATTAGGTACAGAACATATTGATCTGATATTATCACTCCTCATTACAGAGCTTATTTTACCTCGCAGGGGTGTGACGAGAGCGGCAGCAAGGCACAAGAAATAGAAAAGACAGAACCATGCTGTCATTTCATGTCATGTAATTGTCACAGTTAAACGACTCTGGCAGCTGTGACACTTTGAAATCGCAGGTCAGGACTTTAATACTCGGCAGTCACAGGGAGGAGACGCTCCCAGCTCGTGGCCCGCGGCACTCCCTCAGAGTTCACAGAGGGTGTAATAAAGGAAATTATACTAATAACTGGTGGGAGGATATGCATAGCGGGTTATGTAATTGTACTCTATATCAATCAATAAAGTCTTGACCTGGGAAATGAGCCCAGCATTAAGTCTGGGAGTCTGTTCCTTGGTACCTGCTGTGAGGGCTGAAATGAAAATCAGCATGCAGCGAAGGGGGAAAGAGCTGCAGCAGTGCAGAGGGTCTGTGGTATGTTTAATATGCTGACTGACGGGACTGCAGCGCATGCAATGCATGATGGGGAGGGAGCGGTCATGTTAGGCTGTCATGTTGCTCACCCCAGCCTGCACCAAACAAGCACAAGAAAAGCACCAGTTTCCTGATGTCATGCATCAACTTTTGTGATTTTATTATACAGATCTCAGCCCCCAGTGACAACAGGTTATTATATTTAACACGTTAGCAGCTGGATGCTTGATTTGCATACTGAAATGTGCTTTCCCCTTTTGGAGCACAATACACCAGAGGAAGCGCAAGTTGGAAAGTCAGCAAATGAGTAAAGCACTTTAGAGATGGAAACAAAAACACATGGAGTAAAAATAGAAACTTCACAGAAGGAAAAACTTTATAACCTCGTTTAAAGAAATGTTTTTCTTGAAGGAGTTTTGATGCATCGCTGCATGTGCAGTAATTAGATATTTAAGGCTTTCGTTAGCATCAATTAGCATTTGAAAAACTCCACAAACTGGAATGACAGCAGTCAAACAGTTTGCAGCAGTAACATAAAGCAGAGCTGCAGCGTTTCACGCACACACCGAACGTCTGTTCAGCTTCTCTCTGCAGCTCATGGAGATTTTTACATTTGTTTTTATTGTCCTCTATCCATTTTATTGTTTTTATTTTATTGTTCTCCTTCTGCATATTGTGCTGTTTTCAAGTTCATTAGTCTCCCATTGTTTTACTGCTTATATATCTGCAGTCTTATTATTAGCTTGTCAGTTACGTGTAAATCACTTTGAACTGAGTTAACGTGGTTAAAAGCGACGTTTAATTAACTGTCCACTTTTTACATTTGCTCTTCGAGACGCTCAGTTTCTAGCAGCTTCGCAGAAATGCTGCTGCACAAAGTGATGCTTCTGTGTTCCCTGATTGTTTGGCAAACACTAAGCTTTATAACGATAGCTGCTATTCCACTGATGCTAATCGATTCAGACACAAAAACAGACAGAAACTCAAACTCAAAAGCAGTTTTCAAACCACAAACGCTGTGTGCATAGCAGCTGCCTCTCTGCTGAAGTCACCTTTCCTCAGGTCGAGGAACTAACCTCACGTGTTCTGTCTTGGAGGTGAAATTAAGATGTATTGCTCTGCCTCTATTAACATGATATTCAAGGCCCTGCACACCCACACAGGGGTTATCAGCTATTCCGGTTGATGAGGGCGAAGGTAGCCAGAGCTGTGCTGAGAATTATCCGTGGTCGTCAAATGTAATTGACCAATAAGAATAATAAAGGTGATGGTCGTCCTGCCCCGGGCGCAACCAAAGCAACAGAGCGAGACGTCAATCAAGCAGCGCAGTCCTGACAAAAAGGCGGGAAGTGGACGTGCAGGAGCTTTGGGGCTTAAATGTAAATGCTGTTTCCTGGCCGAACACAAAAAGTTGGATGTTGTGGCTTCAGGAACTGACAAAAATGGCAGCTGGATGTAAACTTTCAAAGCGTCCATTCAGAAAGCCGCCGAACGCTCGGTGCATGTTTTTCTAAGACCCACAGGGTTCAGAGGGAACGGCTGTTTGCAGGGAGTCTGTAACCTTTGGGGTACAGTGCAGTCTCTCACCGTAACCACGAGGCCTTCTGGTCTGCGGCTAACATTCAAATACTTCAGTGAGAAAGGTTGAAAAAGGTCAGAGATGAAAGGCCCGGTCCAAAAAACTGTCATAGGATTCAGGAGAAATCTTTCACTTCTTTATAGGTCAAAGAAGTGTTTCTCTTAAAGGTCAGAAATGTATATCTTTTCTTTCCTTCAAAGCCCCAACTCACTTTTCTGATCCCCGTGACACATGAAGCAGAAGTTTCAGCCTCGCGAGCCGCCGGCCGGGTTGGAACTTCACGCCGGCCGGAGTCTTTGGCAGCAGATGGCGTGGAGATACGAGCGCCGCTTCGGCGGAACGAGCCACATTGCCGCCATTACGCAAACTGTAATAATCTCCCCATCAAATAAAAGGGAGGGGAAAAAATCTAATAAGCATATTAATGATGAGAGAAGAGTGAATTTTAATCACAGATAAGGATTTTATCAGCCTTTTGTGGGCATAAATCTATTCCACACTTTAGCCTGTCTGAAAGAGATTGCAAACTGGATCGAGCCTGCGTGAGACTGAGTGGGGGAAAAAACGTTGGTTCATTATGAAAACATTAACTCCAAATCCATTTGTTTTCCACGCTAAAAGGGGTCCGGAGCTGAATACTAATTCAGTCTGCTCTGAATAATGAAATCATTAATATAAATTTAATAAAATGTGTGGGTTATCCTTGAAATGTTTCAGGGTTTTTTCTTTTTATATCAGGCCACGTCCCCCCCCCACCCCACCACCACCACCACCACACAAAAAAGGCCCTGAGAGTCAATTCTGTAATTAAGACACATTAACACATAACACCTAACAGACTGGCTCAATTACCACAACGGCTATTAAATTATATTGGAGCGAGAGGCAGTGGAAACTGCTATCCGCACATTTCCACTGCTGAGCGCCTTTATGAAGCCAGAAGAAGCCGTCAGGAAGGAAGGACTCATATTTTCATACCAGGAGCTTTTTTGAATGGCTCGGACTCAAATGAGGATGTATCTGAAGTGTTCCTGATAAATAAAGTGAGTGCAGTCAGTGGTGCACAGACATATGGACAGCTACCCCACACGGAGACAGGTCATGCAGCATAAAGCAGGCTATTCAAATCCCTTTACACTCAATACAAACATTCAGCCTCTCGTCTTTGTGTGTGTTCAGGCTGCAGCTTCATTTCAGCTGTGGAGCGATGGCTTTGGTCCAGCAGTGCCGTGACGCTATACGATGTTAAAATGCACTTTCCCTGAAACATTCACGCTGCCGTAATGTGGGCTTTGAAGCATATCTGAGAGGCCTGAGACGTGGTGTCCACTCAGTAAGAGTGTGGATATGTTTAAGTCATCACTGGACGCTGTCAAAGAGCCTGAGGTAATCCTTTTCCTGTGCTGTGGCGCCCCCTGCTGAACAACTACGTTATTGTGGCGCACCCACAGTCACAAGCAGTGACTTTGTGAAAGCCCATCTTAGTGATTTTTTTTTACACTTTGGGAAGTGATTCACAAGATTTCACCCACTTTATTTTACCAGATATACGTTTATTGCTTTTATCCAGAAAATGATCAAAATGTGTCAAATTTTCCAACTGTTATCAACCTCATTTTGGTCAAATAGCTTTACATCAACAAATCAAAGGAAGCTCCTTCTGCCAAAAGCAATTCATTAGTCTAATATATTTTACAATAGGTGTGAAATGCATTTTGAATGTATGTATTTTGTATGTAAAGTTCAAGGTCACAATATTGTGGCTGTTATCACATTACCACCTGTGACCACGAGAGGGCAGCACTAAACCACCATATGAAAAATCAAGTTTATAATCTTATACCATTGACCATAAACTGGAGGTGGTTTCCTGACCTAAATATAATGCTGCTGCAGTAATCCTGATCTAAAGGCGTAGTTCATTTCAGATTAGTCACTTTCATTTTCAGAGTGTCCCTTTAGGTCCATCTGTCTGGAGAATCACATAGCTGGAAAGCCATGAAGACGCTCACACGTCTTACACCAAGTGACTGCATATTGTTCCGGGAAGAGTCTTAAAACATCACTCTGGAAGTGAGACAGGTCATCTCACCCAGCTGGCTTAAAAAAGAGAGTTCAGATTCAACAGCAGGATAAATCACACGTGGGACAGACGCTCTCTGTGTTGCTCATCAGATGCTGTGTGGCTCTGGATGCTGGCAGCGGCGCAGCGCTCTCTGTCAGCTTCATCCATCGGTCAAACTGATGAATCTTTCACAGACAGATGAACCCTGCAACTAATAGACTGCAAGAAAAATGAACTACAAGTACAACAAAGCAACTGGACTTCCTGACTCACACCTCAGATATTTATTATTCATGTATGTTTGCATTTGGAAACAGTTTTGAACTGTATTGTTTTAGTGCTGGATTTAAATGAAATGACTTCCAGGAATTAGCCTCTTACACAATGTAAATAACATTCCTGTACATTTGTACAATATTACAACAGAAAACTATGCTGGTACGGCTGCAGCATTTAGCTCAGAGGAGCTAAATGATCTCTAAAATTCACGTTGAAGATAAATTTCCTCACGATTATTTTAACCAAAAGTGCCCATTTTTCCTCCTAGCTCACTGTTAGACAAATTTCAATATGTCAGCAGGGACCTGGGGAAGAACTGGGTGCCACAACAAAACCAGACAGTCTTTCTTTAAAGTATAATAAAAACTACATTTACCTCAGACACTTTGAGCAGCTTCGGCAGAATCAGGAATCAATATGAAAAAAATGCACATATTTATATATCATATTTCGGGTGAAAGCACCCCGAAATTGGAAGATCAACCTGAGATTTGTTACCTCACCGCAGCAGCAATAAAGGCAGCATCATACATCATTTTGACTGAGCAGTGACAACATATTCCTAGTGGTTCTGGGAGAAAGATTTGGAAAATTAAAAAGCAGTGAAATTTGTTGGGGAAGTATGGAATCATCATCATCATCATCATCATCATCATCACCTTGTCAACATTTCCATCCAGCGCAGATTCTGCTGCACGAGCACATGCCAAGACCGCGCGTGTGTGTATGCGAGAGGCAAGAGAGGTAAGAGGTGGGGAAGGTAATGAAAAACAGGACAGAAATGACGGCAGACACTAAAGCAACAACACAAAGAAGATAAACAAATAAAAACGTAAATAAAGAAGGAAGCTGCTGTTGTTAAAAAGCGAGAGGGGAAAGAAAGGCAGGAGGCCTCGTGCTGCGTCTGTCAGCTTCTGTTTGAAAGGTGGCTCGGCTCGGCTAAATGGTTCTAATTTACGAGCTCGGGGTCTCAGGTGGGCTGTATGTTAACAATTGTCTGGCTGGCTGGCGGAGAACACACTGGCTGTCTGGCCTGGGTGCCAGCCAAATGCAATTCATCACAGACTCCCATAGAGAAACACACATTCTCCTCCAGCCGACCTCCCCACTGTAAATCTATCGGACGCTAAAGACATCCAGAAGCAGCTTGTGTGTGTGTGTGTGTGTGTGTGTGTGTGTGTGTGTGTGTGTGTGTGTGTGTGTGTGTGTGTGCGTGCGTGTGTGTGTGTGTGTGAGTGTGTGCGCGCGTGCATGTCGGTGTGTGTGTGACCAGACTATGTCTCAATAAGTGTGTGTGTCAGGAAGGCTCTGTCTCTATTTACATTCTTTTACCCTCCATGATGAGTTTGATGCATGTGTTTCAGCCTGAGCAGGATTCACATGGCTGGACTTGGCCCTAAGCAGATTCAGAGTCACAATAACAAAGTTTGTGTCTTTATTTATTTATATCTAATGTAAATTGCACAGCTAATCTCAAATCATAAGCGTGAATTCATTGTTTATCTTGTCAGGAAGTTTGTCCAAGGCCACCTGAGGCAGAATGGGATGCACAGGAAGCAAGAATTGGCCTGACTTTCTCGAAATGAGCAGTGTTGCAGCGAGCGTCACACCACCAAGCATCACACTGAGCATCACACCGAGCGTCACATCAAACATCACGTCAAACATCATCACGCCAAACATAGTCACACTATGCATCATCACACCGAGCGTCACGCCGAGCATCGTGCCAAGAGTCAAGCCGAGCATGCTGCATTTTCTATTCTCATCCGTATAATTTACAAAAGAAGACTGGACTCTTTCACATGAAGTGCAAGACATCTAGACGTGTGAGGTAATGGCGCGGCAATAAAACGGCGTCTTAGTTTCGAATATTAAACTCAACAAGCATGTTATTGCTTATCTTTGGAACAAGCAGATATGGCCGACGCACTGGCTGAGACTGTGGGATGGAGCAACATCTGCTTTACAGCGATGAAGACCAGTAACACAGCGTGAGGACACAGACAGTCATTTATGCAGCTCGTCAACACAAATCACCATTTGGAACCGAAAAAGGGGCTTCACAGTGTCAGGGCGTAAAGACAGAGGGTGTGGTATTGTCTACAATTTGGATGAAAACTTCAGAAACAGCAACAGAGGAAGTATCCGTCTCCCAAGCCGGACAGATCCAGCACATTACCTGACATTTATTCATAACTGATAGGAACAAGTGTCAAAGCTAGGAAAGTAAGATGTATGTTGCACAAAACAAGAAATCCTCCGTGAGCGTCTACATACCGATTTTCATTTTTGCAAGTGCATGTGCGTGTTTGAAGCCCCGACTCCGATCCCTGCAGACGAGGAGCACAGCGGTGAGAGGTCGGTCTGAGGCTGTGATGTGGATCAGTGCTCTGCAGTCTCTGACTTGTTTCTGTGGAATGAAGTGTAAATCTTGAGATGTCCCATTTTTCACTGTTTCATGATAGCCATGCTCCTCAGAGATGTGGTCCTGCTGAAGGTCATTTAAAGTCCAAGCGGCTCTCTAATGTGAGGTATACTAATTTTCTTTCATCAGCTAGTCCCAGCAACACCTGAAGAGACCCTGAAAACTGAAGGTGGCATTGGAGACAAAGGAATGGAACCACGACAGCTCCTCTTCTGCCCCTCGGAGATCTCAGGGACTTCAGTCCACAGAGGACAAAGCTGGAGCTGCCTGTAGAAACTGCAGTTGTGGTATTTCTGAGGACCAAAGATGGGTTGTAAGATTAAAAGCTAGAACTGGAGGTTTTCCAACATGCAGGCAACTAGAAAGAAGCCCAGAAGTGCTGTTGGGTAGTTGGCGCTGAACTGGTAAAGTTCCTCAGTTACTCAGCGTGTTGGCTTACATCTGTTTACTCCTATGGTCTGGTTGTTAATTACAGCATTACAGCTTTGGCAAAAGGTCAGAGCAGATCATCCACTGGAGCTCCGGTTGAGACGAGAAGACGACTTTCAGTCACCAAGTCAATCACTGATAAAACACAGGCTCAGCTGTGGGTTCAGAAAGACGGGCAGCCAAGTGAGACTGGACGGGGATGCAGCTTTACTATGGATTTTGGTCTTTTGTCCCATACACAAACGCAGTTTTAGGTAATTGAAAACAGAGCGTTTGGAAAGCTGAAGATGTTCAGAGACTCCGTTTCCATTTGTTTGCGTGCAGGCAGGCAAAACGGCGTACTTTGACTCGTGATGTCGAGCGTGCGCCATCATGTGCTTTCTTTAAATCAAGCAATTTTGTGGCGGATGTGGCCAAAGAGTTAACCTTGTTAACAGTTTTTGCATGTTTACAGTTACACTTCCATTTTTATTGAGGCATCAGAACGCGTTACAGAGGTCACTTCAACACAACCCAACACTCCCACAACACAGATCCCGTCGCTCACTTTGCTGATTTTGGTCATGGATGCGGAAGTTCGCGGTCAGACTCTTCCTTAGTTGTGTTTTTGCATTTTCATATGGAGTTTATTTTTTTCTTTATTACAGTGTTTGTGTGGGTTTTTTGAGAATGTGGGGAGAAAAACCCAATTTAAAATAACCTTAGTGTGAAGCAGACATTAGGCACATTTTAATACTGAAATCTCTGCATGGGTGGAGCGGTCAGCCCAGGTCTGCCGAGGAGCTCAGGGGTCAGTTCTGGTGAAAAAAAACTTTTTGCAGGACATTTTCAAAAGCTCAAGAAATTCAATTAAAATCCATCAAAAACAGAGCAAATGAGGTGAAATGAATTGTTCAGCAGGTTATTTTTATCCTGAAAACCACATGAGCCACATGTAAACTCTGCCCTGCTGAACTCCTCCTGAGCATGTCACGACATCCCAGAATAAGCATTATTCGACATGTCTTTAAACTCTTCCTGGATGTGTCAGCGGCGGCCTGTGCTTTGTAACTTCGGCAGGTTTAACTCAAATATGTGTTTGTGGTCAAACTGCATTAAAACAAACATCTTACTGGAATTTCTTGCAGGAAATAGGCCAAGATAAAGAAAGAAAAATTTTGTTTTCCGAGCTGAGATCCAAGTTGGAACAGACTGGCCACAATTAGGAAGTTATAATTACGTTGACAGTCACATCCTCTAATTGCTGACCAGAAACAACACGACTTCTAACTTGTGCCAAACATAAGGGAAATTTGTACTTTCCTTGATTTTGTTTAGAATCTCAGTGCACATACGCCCTGCCCACTTCACATAGTGTTTACTCAGCTAACCAACCCTGACTGAAAACCCGAGCAGAGCAAAACAACCTCTGCCAGCCTGCAATCTTCAACATCTCATGTGGTTTCAGCCGCACAGCTAGCCACTGGCTAACGGGGCGTGCGAGGCTACAGAAGGCGCAAGAAATGAGTGTGTGCCTGCGAGCGCTTATAATTAGAAAATGTTCCACTCATTTGCAATTACAAGGCCCTCCGCAGAGTGTTATTAAAGACTCATTGAGTCTGGTTGTGCCCCTGAAATGGCTCCCATGTGGTGTTTGTTTGCCTTTGCTGCACGGCTGGCGTGGACAGCGCAGTTTGCTACTGCCAGCAAGAAAAGGCTCTCGTCAAAACGTTAACCTGAGGATAAGTTTTCTTTAGCACGGAGGGAAAGGGGTCACCAAGAGTACAGAGCCTGTCACAGAAAATGAAATGCATATGCAGTGTGTGCGCGCACATATTCTCTGTCCTGACACACGCTTTATTAGATGTTTCCCTCGTTCTGACCCACCACAGGCTTTCCTCAATCAACTCAAACTGAGACGTTTGTCCTTCTTTCAGATGAGCTGGAAATGTGAGCATATTGCTGTTTTTAAGACCTTTGTCCCATGACCATGTAAAAATAATCCACGTTCCAGTAATTATGCGCAGAATAATTACAGAGGTTCGGACTGACCTTGTCCTGAGGAAGGAGGCCTGTCTCGTCAGCGGCCCTCCAGGAAAGTAAAAATGTCATCTTTCTGTCTGCACCCTGCTATCAAGACTTGATGGTAAAGATGGTGGTGAAGCGCACATGTTTTTTCTCTTTAACATATTCACATTCATTCAACCGTGGCGAACTGAAACGTGTTCTACAGTTGACCCTGTGCTGAGCCCCTCCTCTGAGCAGCAGCCGTCCAATCACAAGCAGGCCTGTCAAGCTTTACATTTCTCTGCATGTTGATGCGGTGTGCATGTGAGAGCAGCGATTCATGGTATTTCAAGAGTTTAGATGGAAGGTGGCGGTGTTTTTTTTTTTTTTGTAGTCTTTCAAAAACCTGAAAGAGCAAACGTGACGAATGGATCGAACTTTTGTCTTTATCTGCTTCTGTTTTTAACTTTCTTTACCTTTCGACTTTTAATTTCCTTGTTCACTTCACCGTATCGTCACGTCCAATTCCTGTGTAGTATATCGTACATTTGGTGTAAGTTTTTCTTCCATAGTAAGCATCCAAACAATTCAAAGGATGTTTGAATGAACAACACTTTCATTAGCATGCCTTTTATTATCTTTTATTTTATGGGGCAAACTAGCTCTGCAGTGAAATATACAAACAGTGCTGCTCCCTTGTATACACTACATGGACCAACAACTGATGAGGATGTTCATGTTATGCCTGGGACGCATAGCTTTAGCCTCAGGCTTCATGTATGTAGTTTATGCATTAGCATTAGCTTTGCATTACCTAGTTACACTCATAAAATCTGACACTAAGTCTGAATTTTAACCAGCAAAATCTACACCTGAGAGATAGAAAGTAAGCCTGCTTCTGTTTTCTCCTGTGAGGAATCAAATTATCATTTACTAAGCTTTAAAAAACATGATTAGGAAGTCAGTGATGTTGTATGTGGCTTGGTAAAGTATGAAGGGCAGCACAGGCTGGCAGATTATGAATGTGTGTATGTGTGTCCAAATACATGCACCTATTTTTTTCTAGTCTGTGCATGCCGGTGGCATCGAAGTGCATCGAAGATACGCCGCTGCTCTCTTTCATAGTGTTGCATCAACGCTCCAGAAAAGCAGCAGTTTTATTACTTTTCCTTCCTTTATTGGCACATTTTGAGAAGTACGTGTCATAAGTGTCAGCTGACAGGGGTCACATGACTTCTGATAGGGTTAAAATGACAGCTCATCCATGGAGCCTGGATTAAACGATAAATGTCTCATATATGGAACAAATGTGACAGGTAACATGACACCTGGTCTACAGAGTGACAGGAGCAAGCTCGGCCACGATGCCGCTCGCGGCTCAGACTTTGGCTAATACACAATCACTCTACTTTCATGTGTAATTGGGAAGAAAACAGATTGGAAGCCTGAAAAAAGGCGTCAGGTGGTGACACAGACGTGACCTATGACCTGTCCGACAGTGACCGGTGTGTTGACTAAGACAGAATCATCTCCGCTGATCACTGCTACATATTGCAACATGGCAACTTCACAACAGACTCATGTTCTGCTTTTGGGCCCCTCCCTCATAAATCTGTCACTTTTCAGTCAGCATTTTTGCAAAGCCTCAATGTGACCCATGGAGCAGTCCATGCTCTGACATTTATACACCCTGTGTGCCTGTCAGCAGTCACAGCTTAATCCAGGAAGGTGATAATGGAGCCTCCAGCTCTCGGTCTGTGAAAGGAATCACCATAAAGTGCTTCCCTCTGGGCCCAGAAAATTCATGGGTACGGATCCTATCATTTCCCCTCCTGTTTAATGTCTTCAGCAGAGCAATCTGTCTTTCATTAACTCACGCACACTTGTTTATTGTGGAATAAATCTGGAGTTTAGACATCAGCCAGGATACAGGATTACCCCAAAAACGGGGCCCCCTTGCAGAGTGGGTGAAGACAAAATGAATTTCACTGAGCTATAAACTCTGATGATGTGGCATTATTCGTCATTCATGGCGTGATTTTCATCTTCTGATTCCAATTATGGATAATAACTGGTGTGTAAATTGTGGAGAATCTATTGTATTTAACCTCATATATAGAGTTTACTCACTAGAGGGCGCTGTATGACAATGCAGTGGTGACTACAGAGTGCATGCTGTTGGTATGTCTTATTTTGTCCCCTGCAGTTGTGTCTGCATCACTTAGAGGAAAGTCCAGCATTTGCTTTAGCTGTTATTCCTGTCATACTGATTTGCACTTGATGCAGATGTCCTGCTCGCTGTTGACCGTCCTGACCCGTCTCCTTCGGGGACTAATTACGCTGGATAATAGTCGTCTACCATTGCTGTCCTCAGAGTTGACGGTTCTCTGTCCCATAGCAGCAGCAGCATCTGTTTTTTCTCTCCACGCTGGCCGTCGAGGGTCACAGTCTGCACAGAGTGGGATTGTTTTGTCCGACTGCGGACCTTCACGGGGCAGTGGGAAAGAGTGAGTCACTGCAGTGGAAGCTGAGGGAAGCGTTGGGGCTCCCCTGGTTTCTCAATGTTTGAGTGTTTAATAAAAGCCTTTGCATTCATTTATTTTCACAGACTCTATTAAACTGTTATTTATTGTGTAGGAACCGATTTTCTAAACCTTTATTTAACTGGCATCCTCTAGGTTTGCTCCATGCTAACACAGTGACTCACTTGAGTCCAGTACAACCACAGCGGGATCTGTTGGCCTCTGAGCAGCTGGGGGTTCAGGATCGTGATCGGGGGCACCTCTTTGGTGGGAATAATGGAGGGACAGGTGCTGCTTTTTTCCCACCCAGATTTATTTTGCCAGTCGAGCTGGTGACCTCTGCAACTGTTGGTACCTTTGCAAAATCATCATTCAGGACAAAATATATTCATTTATCTGTAGAACAGAAAAACTTCCTCAACAGACGTGATGAACTTGGAGTTGATAAAAAGCCTCATACCATCTGCAGGGACTTGCTAACTGGACTTAAAATTACATTTTCTGCAACTTTTGTCAGGGTGCAATCCTTTTAATCTGATAATCACGCCCATTTTGAGCACCTTACTGCAATTTGGACATTTGTAGGCATGCACATGCTAAAAAGGCACATACTTTTTTACTCCCATGTAGTACTTGTGTTTCTTTTAGTACTATTCTTTGTACCGTGTGGTTCCTGCATGCACTGCTGCTGTGACATGTGAAACTCCCCCCAAGGATAAATGAAGCATCCAACCATCCATCCGTCCATCCAACCATCCAGAAAGACCAGAATCCTTGTGAGCCAGCTCGGGCTGCATGCTCGCTGATGGAGTCTCTACTTGTGGGCGGTGCAGTGGCTTTTTGTGGTTGTGGCTTGTTTAGTTTGTGGCAAAAAGGAATCTTTCTTATTGAGCAGAGCTGAATTGAATGCTGTGACGCAGCTTACGTTCAGGTCAACACCGTCAAGGCAGTTTGCTGTTGTTCAGCGATGCAAATTCCTGTTTCGACGGATCAAAACTGAAATGTTGCTGTTCTAAAAGCTGGTATGACTGGGCCCTAAAGAATACATTTTTTATCAGTGTGGTCTCTGCTCTGTGGTACTGTGCTGAGGAAGTAACACTGCATTGATCCGATGATGGGAAATTCCTTTATCGGCAAGACACCACAAGGGATACCAAATGTAAAAAGCAGAGGGTATTAGCATGGAAATGGATAATGTTCACTCCCTCTGAGCTCTGCTCCCCCCCCACCCCCCACCCACCCACCCACACACACACACACACCGCCGTCATCTCTACCTCCCCACTCCTGCTCTTGTTCTCCCCACCAGTCCGGCTCCCTGCCTGGGTCTTATTTTCATTGCCAGGCGCAGCCAGCGGCCTCCGCTTCCATTAACAGCTCACTGCTGTGAAAACATGGAGAGGACAACCAAAACCGTACCTGCAAAATCATAAAAAAGAATATGACTAAGTTTCATGAGTCTCTGTGTTCTTTAACTTTTTCACACATTAATGAAAAGCCTTAACATAAAACATTCAGTGATGAATTACCACCAACCAGTAGGAACTGCATTAACAACGCCAGAACAAACGTATCTCTATCAATTATAGGACCCTTTATCGTTCGCAGAGATGCTGAAAAATGAAACTAGTGAAATTCACACCGTCCTTTTCAGAGGACAGTTCACTTTATTTTGAGGCAATGCAATTTTCTGTCTGACTAGAATGTGATGAATATCAAATTAGCTTGAAATTTTGAACTTTTGAGTGCTTTTTTGAGACATTAGTCATCAAAGTTTCCAATTGTTTTGTACATTTTGTGCCAAAGGAATGAAGAAACGCAGTGATAAATGTGCACACCTGAAACAGGCCAAAGCAAACAGCAGAGGGCCTGACACGCCTTCCTCTTTTCCTCTCCCACATCACACTTGCCTGCATTTCTCACCGTCCTTGCCTGCTGTCCTAATGTTTAATGTTTGACGTCTCTGCATCTTCTTCCTCCCCTGCCGCCTCTCAGATCTTCTCAAAATCTGCAGTCGACAACGTTGAACATTGGCGGCTTCATTTTGCCTCCACTGTCTCGCTCTACCTGCACTCTGAGCATCTTTCGCGGTTTCTTTTATCCAGTCTTTCTCTCACTGTTTTTATAACTGCTCCTCTCCTCCCTCTGAATCTCTCTGCAAGGAAGCCAAATTAGTTCATCAAGGCCCCCATCAGAGGAGAAATTCCTCTATTTGGTGGTTCAGTATGAGGTATGAGAGCACATGGCAGGACAGGATTTGCCAGAATCACAAGCCTCGAGAAGCGCCCAGGCGAGACAAACCAATCAGCCTGGAGCTGCAGGACTTGGTATGAAACCCACCAGATCATCAAGGAACTCTGGGGGTCCTGGGAGCTTTGAGATGGGGCGGAGGGCACTTTTGAGATGGATTTGGTCTTGCTGGGTCCATCATATTGGGCCTTGTGTTGGGTCTAAAAGGGGAGGGCAGCTGCTGAACACATCCACACTGTAAGGTAAGTCTTCCATGTCCAAATGAAACGCGTCAAATGTGGTTTTTGAAGACGGCACCAAAAAAGATTTGCAGTATCTTGAATCTTGCCGTATCCCAGGGGAATGCAGCTTAATTTAAATTTAGCCATAAATACCACGAGTATCAGTGCGAAGCTCGGTAGCATGACAAACTGGTTTGAGGAAATGAGAGCTCAGAATGATACGCCTTCACAATGGTTTGGGGTAATTACATCGAGTTATAGACGGATCTAAAATTGGTATCGTGTACAGTGTCACAGATACAGTTGTAGTTGTTATTGTAGTAACCTGCTGTCACCCTTTTTAAGATGACAGCTCATTATTGTTTATCCGAAAACACAAATAAAGCTTTCCATTGGTGTGCAGAGATAAAGATTTTTTTACCTTCAGTCCTCACAAATCAGTGCTACAGGATGCTCACGGTACTTTATGAAACGCTTCATTTGTGAGAAGCGCAATGCAACATTCTCCGTAATGATGCTTTACATTTAGCTCTTGCTTCCAGTCCAACTAAAAAAAGCACATAAAGAGAAACAGCGACAGGTGTAGAGGAACAAACACCTGTCTGTCTGGCTGGAAAGTCTCCATCATGGCAGGTCCTCCTTCAGTGACAGCTGGAGATCAGGTGAACTGTTCAACACCCAGTTGTTCATTAATCACCTTGTTCCAGGACCATCAATTATCCATTTAGCCCTGTGGCAAAATCAGTGTAGTGTCGCTAAAACCTGTAATTACAGGCGGCTCACCTGTCCTGGACAAGGCAGGCTTTAATGTGCAGGGGTTTAACGTGCTGTGTACAGCAGGAGGCCAAATGATAAAACTATACTGCTTTTCTCTTTTGTGAAGCTGAGCCCTGTTCAATGAGACATGTTGCAATGGTGCTACTCTTCCATTTTTATGCACATTTTGTGTGTTTATTTGGCCACAGAAGAACAGGAGGTTATCTCCACAATCAAATAACTCTTCAAAAGTTTGAAAACATTCCTTATACTCTCCAACAAAGGTTGAAAACATCTCGAACAGCTGATCAGATTCAGAGTATGGGTCCACCTTCTTGCATGTGTTTCTTTTGAATATCAATATCTATTCTTCTTCTGAAATACTGCAAAATTATGTCTCTTGCCGTTCCCTCAACAGTTCACCAATCATTCATTCCTTCACTGTATCTGCTTTAATAAGCAGAATAAAAATCTATATCTACTTTTGAAGGCTCCTCATGAAACAAATGAAATGACACCAATTGCGGAAAGAACAATGGCTGAAAGGTGTGAGGCCAGTCAATGAATGAATTGACTTTTGCTGCTGTGTTTGGTCCTGACATGCTGCGTCTTAAGTGTCCAGCTGACAGTCCCACATGAGCCGTGGACTCAAAGTGGGGACAGAGACAGGCCAGGCCCGGCGGACTCGGTCCCCGGCGCCACCGCGCTCACAGAGACGGATCCCTGCGTCACGCTGCATTTGTTTGAGGAGGGTTATGATTTGGCAGCCTCTCCGGGCAGAAGAGGACCGCTGGCACTGGACTCCAGGCTCGCTAACCACAACTCTGCCAGCGCCGTGCCCAAGCCTTCAGTCAGTCAGTTATTACCCTAGCAGCGCTGACGCCGTGCCAACAGGCTACGAGACATATTAGGTCTCCTGAAAAGGCTGTTCATGTAGATGGCAGGTAGTGATAAAACACTGCACTTATCTGGTTATATAACTGTTTTGGCAAGTAGATGCGGCGTGACAATCAAAGCTCCCAAATGATCTGCGCTACACAGCGAAGAGAGTCTGGCAGGCAGAGCTGACCATACAGACGCACCATCCCTGCTGTTTCCAGTTTCTTTATTGAGTTATAAACCTTCAGGTGAACATTTACGTTTGTGAGGATCGTTGCAGACATCCCTGCTGATCTGGAGACTTGCACATAACACTCCTCACTGTCATTTCTGAACAGGTGCAGCAGGCCACCCTCTCTGCCGCTGCACAGTCACTGCTGGGTGCCGTGGGAATCCTCCATCCAGTCTGCATGGATGCATGTTTCTGTACCATTACTGTGTGTATTCCCACTGTTTCAGCCATTTTTGCAACAAATATGATAAAACTGCAAACGTCTTCATGGCTCTGTGGCTGTGCTGATGCTCTGATCTGAGTTAATGAAGCATCTTGCTGAAGTGGAAACTGTACTTATTGACTCTGTTGTTGAGGTGGTGTGGGATACAAACAGCATATCCAATAATGATAAAACAATGGCACTGAGTGTTTTTCCCAGTTGTCATTATTTTTGCATTCTTTCCATTTAACCTGATCCCCAGTCATCGTTACGGTAAAGGTCGCCTCAGGCCTTCATATCTTTTAGACATTTGGGTTTCTGGTGGTCCTGAATTAGAAATAGCCGTAAATTTGACCCCAGAAGTTGGCATCATGGCTTTTATCAAAACACTCACTTCCATCACGCTCCTGCGCTTCTGCCGCCGCTGTTTGTTTTAAAGGAAGAAGCGGAAAGTGTTGCCGGTCTGGGACTCTTGATGGTTGGCTGAGTTAACAAATGGGTCCACAGATGGCAGGAGACACTTCAGATAAACCTGCACTCGCTGTTGTTCCAGTGCCATCATAAGTTGCTTGAGGTACACAGGAAGTAGCCTGGTTCATGTCCCTCTCAGTGAGCACTTCGTTTAGGAATGGCAACACGGAGGAAGCGCTCGGTTGCGTTTACATACACAGGTGACAAATGGGTGAGAGAAGGCACACAGAAACGTTACAGAGAAGAAGAGTGTGTCATGAGTCATCCTCCGCCAGTGACTGGATGCCAGTTCAAGCTTCTGGAAGCCAAAGGACGGATGCAGGAGATAATGAGACTTGGACTTGGATGCACTGACAGCTTGAATAATGGACTAAGAGAACATGCAGACAATTTCTTTACCTCCTTCAGACCTGAGTCAAACAGTATGAAGTTAGCAGTGGTTAACTGGTTTTGGAGTTTGAATACAATGACACGTTCCCATTCCAAGACCGCCGGGTGGTTAACAGCTAATTTTCTCCATGTAGCCCAAGTCACTATTGTTTCGCATCGGCCATTTGATTTAAACTGGTGAAATAGCCCTTTATTTTGGTGAAATTCAACGTGACAGCACAAACAGTGTCATCCAACTGCTTCCCCGCAGCTGAATGTACAGTGCTGACAGCCACGCATTTACTGGTAATCAAATCACTCCATGTGAATCAATGAAGCGGGGATAAGGTCAAAGGGGAATTCTTGTGCCACATAGCTGGGCCACACAAGCAGCCCTGGTCCCTCTTTCTCTGTCGCACGCACACACACACGAACCACACATGACATGCGCTGACATGCGTACATGCACGCACACATAAACATACACAAACAGAGGGCACATACTCTGAGCAATAAATATCTACACACACGCATTTCTTGAGCAGCAGCAGCAGCTGCTCGAGGGATGTGGTGTGTGCATGTGTGTGTCCACAGTACTCTCCACATTTCTCCCATTTCCCAATATTAGCGCGGAGCGGGAAGTCCATCTGTTAATAATGCACTCAGCAAATGAGAGATAGCCACTGCTCGACATCCAATACGCAGGAAATGTGAACAGCTGCCGTATGCTGAAGAGGTGCTTTCACCACGCGGACGTGTTGGGGGGCTGCTCCTTCCTCTCAGCCTGTTCTCGTAATATAAGGCCGTCTGTTGCTGTGGCCGGACACACACTGAGGAACACATGCAGGAATCCAGACGCATGCTGACATACGGGACGCGCAAAAACAGGCACGTATAGATTAAAAGATCAGATTCTCTCCATATCATCGCCATCGTGGTCTCACACAACGCTGCATTTCTGCAGCTAATACCCCAAACCTGCGGTCCGTTCCATTGCTTGTGAATAAGATCATGAGATGCGTGAAGTCCTCCGCTTGAGGGGGCTGCCCGGCTCACCTACATTAAGAAACCCCCTTCTTTTCCAGTCTGAAACTTGAAGGTGTTGATCCTCACTCTGGCTGCATCACACCGGGCTGCAAACCGCTCCAGTACACGTCTTAGGTTACAGTCCAAAGACGCCAAAAGGATTCATCATCATTGCAAATAGCAGAGATGCCAACACACTCTGAAAGACCCTGAGTATGTGTTGATACCAGGTCCGTGAGCGTGAGTACGAGGTGACAAGGGACAACCTGGCTGTCAGACAGGACCGCATGTTTGGTTGGACACAGTGGAATAAATCTGCAGTACATGCACCACAATGTCCCGTCTATGACATCACCAGGTCTAACCTCCACAGTTCCTCTTTGTTCACTTTATTTTACAAAATGAAAACAGAAAAAAGCAATTTAAAAGATTTAAAGTTCTGCAGGAACGAGAACAATTTCAGGCTCATTCAGGACAGCAGAGCATCTTTTCAACATAAGATGCTAATTACAAGAAAAATACAACAGCTGCTTTGCTGAAAATAAAAAAACCATCCAACCACTGCATCTGTACCGTCTGTACTCGCTTTACCACCTGAAGGAAATGATTACAGAACGTAAACTTTCCTAAACAGCAGCAAGTGCTCCACTGAGACGCAGCTGGACTGATCGACTGATTGCATTTTGTTTCTTCAATCGTCTGTTTGGCGTTCTTTAGTATTCAAGCATCACAAGGGCGCACAGGTTGGTAAACATCAGTGGGCTGCGTGCAGTTTACTGACTGTCAGGATTTGCCAAAGTTCCTTAAACACATGCAAACACAGCGAAGTGAAGGGGCAGCATAAGCTCTACATCTGATCTCATACCCTGCACCACACACATATTCCACAGCTGAAGTGGACGTACAGCCGAGTTTCCTCTCTCACTGTCAACTCGCTGTAAAACCCACAGCTGCCTTTTTTCTGATGAATAACCCCACTTAGGCCTTTCCAGAGTAGTGTGTGTGTGTGTACTCACTCTAACTCGAGTTAAATACTCCTGAGTGTTTAGACCTTCACATGCAAAACTCTTCACCATCCTCTCCTCCGTCCTGCTCCTCCTGCAGCGCAGAGATTGATGCTTGTTTGGCTTGTGGTCACACATCAGCAGGATCTGTCAGCACGGCAGATGATAAACTAATCTCTTCATCCTCCTCTCTGGGTTTTCCCTCCGAGTGTGTGTGTGTGTGTGTGTGTGTGTGTGTGTGTGTGTGTGTGTGTGTGTGTGTGTGTGTGTGTGTGTGCGTGTGTGTGTGTAATGTGTTGTATCTTTGCATGTTCAGCGTCCTGTGACGCCATGTTGTGTCTTTGCATGTTTCTGCAAACATGTCCTGTCTCTCTGCATGTGTTGGAGTTACCTTTGCGTGTGTGCGTCTTTCCCAGGCATCCCACGCCACGTCGATATCCAGCCCTTTACCTCCCACCAACCTGGCAACCCAGCTAGAACCCTGCCAGCAGCGACTGAGCCAGCAGGCCTGTAATGTTTGCGGTGAACCTCAGGAAGGAAATGATACCGGAGTTGGAGTTGTTGATAGAACACTTGTCTTCATCAGGTCTCATAAGCTCTGACTCTGTGTGTGTGCCTGTGTGGGTGTGTGTGTGAGTGTGTGTGTGTGTCCAGCCATTTGTGGTTGAGTGTTTCCTGTATGCGTGAATGCTCGTCTTGTGTACAAGGCTTTCCTCCGCGTGTTTGTGCGTATGCGTAAATATATATCTGCCGTTGTGTAGGTATTTGTGGTTTAGTGTTTCCTGTGCGTGTGAATGCGCGTGTTGTGTGTTAAGTGTTTCACCCACGTGTATACACAGCTCTGCGTGTGTGTGTGTGTGTGTGTGTGTGTGTGTGTGTGTGTGTGTGTGTGTGTGTGTGTGTGTGTGTGTGTTAGTCTCTAATTCCCCTGCTGATCCCCTCAGCTTCCTGATTCAAACAGCCCACTGGATTCCTCACATAAATCTGCCGGGTACGTTTAAGCGAACCTAAATAAAATGGTTGCTTCTGGAGTGGAAGAAGGGATTCGCCGGCGTTAAGAGATGCGGAGGTCAGACACAGGAAGAGGAACACAGACAGGAAAGGGAGGGGGGGACATATAGGGATGCATTCATTCACTCCCTGACTCATGGAATTTTGAGCGCAGGGGAATTTAGCAAAATGAAGTTTTAGAGGGAATGCAACGCTCCTGTGAGTGTGTGTGTGTGTGTGTGTGTGTGTGTGTGTGTGTGTGTGTGTGTGTGTGTGTGTGTGTGTGTGTCAGTAATCAATATAGGTCTGCGCTGAGACAGTTACTTTATTATTTATCAGGGTTGCTCGTTGAAAGTCACGTCCAGAAGTTTTAGTTTGCTGCAAGATGAACTGAAATTCTTCAGGAAACGTTTGGACCTCACAGTGGAAAACATACTAAAGTCAAATGTAGCTAAACCTTCAAAATAAAAGCACCAATTCTAAAGAGTAGTCCCGCGTGTTATTCCGTTTGACTGTCAAACAATCAGATTTTTTAAAAATGCAAACATACTGCATGATAGCACAAAAAAAAAATCATTTCTGAGCAATCTCGAGAATTTTCACTGTTCCTGAAAAATCTACATTTTTGAGTTTTTACTTTTTTACGGGTCACCAGTCGTAGTTTATGAGTTTATCTCCAGCAAGCCAAAAGCCGTATGACTCCCCTGAAAGGAATCACCTTTCAGCTTTTTCTCTCTTGGTTAAGTTTAGGTGTCTGTTCGGTTCCGGTTGAGTGAAGATCGTAGGCTTGGTAAACGGAAACCAGGCTGGTCATTGATATGAAAGAGACACTCCGGACGACCTCCTCCCAAGAGACTTCGCTTTGCTTCAGAGAAAAGCATTAAAGCTTTTAAATCATTTGAATGAATCTGACCTTAAATCTAAAGACAAGATTGGAAAAATAAAGAGCACAATATAAGCACATACTATACGATACACATGTAGAGTATATTAAAGTACCGTAATTTCTGGACTATAAGCCGCTACTTTTTTCACACGCTTTGAACCCTGCAGCTTAAACAAGGAAGCGCCTAATCTATAGATTTTTGCAGGCTAACGGCCTCCAGGGGGCGCTCTAGCAGGAAACGCAAGAGCAAGACAGACCGGTGGAGGAGATAATGCACCGAGGAAGACGCTTGTTTGTGTTTTCTGGTAGGCTAACAGGCTACGGCTGCTAGGCTGGTTATGTTTTTTAACCAGCCGTGTTACTGCACGCTTACTGTCGTTTTACTGCCGTGTTACAGACACTGTTTGGGAAAAAAAACCCATTTATTTACAGTAATTAAAAATTTAAAAACTCTTTCTGTGTAAATATCTCTTGTTACAACGTGGGCACCTGCGACTTATAGGCAAGTGCGGCCTATATATGCACACATCTTTTTTCCTTTCTAAACTTAGCTGGTGCGGTTTATGTTCAGGTGCGCTCAATAGTCTGGAAATTACGGTAAAAGTACAACATTTCCAAACGCATTACAAGTAAAAGTCTCCAAGGATAGAATAAGCATAACCAGTAAAACTCCACCTCACTGCAGTACCTGAATAAATGTACTCAGTTACTTTCCACCTCTGGGGATTTGTCAGACTGACGGTTTTGCAGTGACCAGCGAAGCACAAACCTGCTGTCAGTCCTACATGTGGATCATCGCTGTGGAACTCAAGTAAACCTGCATTCCTGAAACATTCATATTTAGGAAAATGAAATAATCCGCTAAAATTGACAACACAGTTTTAGACTTGCAGCCATCCTTTATCTTGGCAGTGTATCAAACAAAACAACATAAAACTGATGGAAAAGCTTTTCCACGGCACCGTCAGCTCGTCTCCTCTCTCAGCGCGCCATCTGATATTCAGGATTCGT
Organism: Chaetodon trifascialis; assembly: GCF_039877785.1. Lineage (NCBI taxonomy): Eukaryota > Metazoa > Chordata > Actinopteri > Chaetodontiformes > Chaetodontidae > Chaetodon > Chaetodon trifascialis. The sequence goes on along the minus strand of NC_092066.1, from coordinate 3,693,555 downwards.
ACAATGGCGCACAAAGCACAACGCGCCACATAAGAGCAGATATGGAGCCCCAACAGTAGCCTGCTTGTCTTCCTCTGTGTTTACATGCTGGCTTCCTGTGTCCCAGTTAATCAGTGGGATCTGGGTGCCTGCCTGGCGCAGCGTTGGAAAGAAGGAATAGACTAAACTCCTGGAGGAGTGAGCCTCTGTGTTATTCATAATCACAGTCGTGCAATAACAAACTACCATCCTAAATTATACAAAGGGCCAGACTAGCTGCTCATTATCTGGCATGCAGCGCGAGGCGACATTACTGCACGCAGGAAAAATGCCTCTATTCTCAGCCTTCATTCACGTTTCTCCAATCCAAACCGTGATGTTTTAGCAGCAGCGACAAAGTTTCCGGCACGTTTATTTTTACTTTCCGACACTCGCACAGGTCACCGCGGCTATCTCCTGCCTGTCTCCTCACACCGGCACCTCCGAATGCCAAATAAGTCGAGATAATCTCCTGAATCTCACTGACTGCCGCCTATCTTAATTTAGTTTTCACCAGTGTCCGGTGGCTCCGTCTGATTTATCAAATTGAAAAATGGCTCCCATTGATCCCGGCTTTGGGAAGAGCTGAGATTTGTCTTGCAGATTCCACAGCTGATTATTTAGCGAGGAGGAGGAGGAGGAGGAGGAGGAGGAGGTCAGGGCGTGTGTCTGCTTGTCTGCCTTCGCTAAACTGTGTGGCATTTTTTTGTTTGCTTTTGTCTCTTCCCTGTGTACGACTGCGTGTATCTCGGCAGGGATCTCCCATCATTCCACACTTTGTTTATTTGAGACGAAGGCTTTCGGTGCTTGTGGGGGGCACTGGGTTCTTCTCCATTCAGAGGCGTGGTACCTTCCATTGCAGATGACACAATCACAGTTTAAAGATAGTTATTGGCAGTTATTTTGGTCATTCAAAATTAGAGGTTTGGAGGAAAAGAAAGACTTTAGAGATATTTTGTTGACAGAAAACAAGACTAAAACCTTCTGTGATAACAGCAATCTGTAAAAAAAAAAATGGCCACATTAAAGTCTTTTTCCACTCTGAAGATCCGACATTACTGCCATTGCATTTCATGTCTTTTTTCAGTCCAGATTTGCTCACTTGAAGTGTCATTTGATTGACTCAGATGGACATTATTCTCAGTGAAGATCTCAGTATTTTACTGGCATTGACTCCATGATGATACACATCCAGTTCTCTCGGAAACGTGACAGCAGTGATATTTATTTAAACTGTCGGGCCAAGAGATGGGAACAAGAGGTCTCACCTCACCCAGAAAATGCAGATTTTGTTGTATTTATAGAAATGTGTCTACTTTTCCATCTTGCCTGACCTTGTATTTCCTGTAATGGATGCACCAGCTGCTCATGCGGTGACATAGTGTCATTGTGCTTTAAGAACGAACTTGTGGCCATTAAATGTTTCTACTATTGCACCCAAAACCCAGTAATGCGTCTCAAAACATGAGCTCCGTGCTGCCTCTGTGTTTTCTCTGTATGCATCTGCACACATGCAGCTTCCTTGTGCACGTGTGAATTTGAGCTTCACAACTGGAAAACAGATTTGATGATTTTGTCGTGAATTTCGCTGAGGCTGAACGGAGATGTGTGTACAACTTCACGCACCATGATTTCAAATTCAGTTCGACTTTTGTTCACTTTGCACACTTGACTATTAGATACAGAGTATATTAAATAACACACTCACTGAACTCCTTTTAGCTCGTACCTTTTAAGATAGCTAACAGGATATTTCGAATAATGTTGATGAGCCAATTTCTCACTTACTCAGTGGCGCACACACACACACACACACACACTCCAAATTCTCTAAACCAACATGTTTTTGACCTGACGATGACATCCATTAGAGGAACTCTCAGAGTTAAAGCCTCCCTGGTTGATCCTGACATCCATTTTACTTTCAGCTCAGGTATGTGGCACTCCACACTGGGTTGTCAAAGAGGTTTTTTTAAGTGCGTGTGTGCGTGTGTGTGTGCGCAGTGTTGTCTGGCGGGGATTTCTGGTCTTTAGCTACCCCCTCGTCCCGCTCTGCTGCTTCTTTGTGTGCTGCTGCCTGAGAGGGAAGCAGCGATGGAGGGAAAACTGACAGAGAGGTGGAGGTGCTGGTGAGGGGGTCAGCACTCAGCCACTTCAACACAATCAACAGAAAGCTCTCACTGCTGCTGCTCCCAGACAAAAAAATCCCCCATCACACACCGACACCAGAACACACAAAGTAAGCCTTTGCTAAAAAAGGAGAACTTCACTAAATGAGATTTTCAAGTATATAAAACAATGTGCTGTTGTGTGTTCTCGTTCTAGCTCGAATGGCCGTAGCGATTATGACAGGAGCACAGGAGGAAGTCAGGTGATGTAGTATAAAGAGCAGGAAAGTCCACATAGAGAGCAGGTGGGGTGGATGGATTGGTCAAACAAACAGAGGACTGTCACCCAGGAGACCGCTGATCGCGTCCCTAAAGTCTACATTGACCTATTTTAAGGGACAAAAAATAATTTTTTAATCCAATAATCTATTTGGATCCTGTTTACCTGTCTCTCCTGGTGTGTCTCCTTGCCCTTTTTCCTAGTGTTTGTTGTCTGTCTGTCCTCCCCTGTCTTTGTGGCTGGGCGTCCCCTTACCTCAGTCAGCTCCACCCCCCTCACGACACACCTGAGAGGCGTTGTTCCTGATTGGCACAGTATTTAAGGAGCGAGCCCTCTCCTACCTGTGCCGGATTATTCTTCATCCTCCCATGATGCTGTCTGGTCGCTTTGTTGTGAGCACTATGTCTCTTTTGTCCTCCTCTCCTCCTGAGAAACAGTTAATGTTCCACTGTTTTTGTTTTGCCACTTAAAGTGTGCTGTTTTCTTCCTTCCAGTGCCTACCTGCCGCTTCCACGCGTGCCATGATTTCATACCCGCCTCATCAGAGCTCCTTTTGTTACTATCCACTCTTTGTTCTTCCTTATTGTTAATAAATACCGTTCTTGTTTTCGTAAGTCCTGTGTCTGGGTCTGCATCATTGGGTCTCCACTATTTAGCGGTGAAAGCCTAACAAGGTCTTCCATAAACCTCACCAAGTAACCAAGCAAACTGCAACCATTTCATGTTAACAACACGAGGCCAAAGGTCCGCCTAAGACGAAGGTCCGCCTTGGTCATCCTGGCTTGTCGCTGGTGCTCTCCAGCGGTGATACATGTCACTTTGGGAGTCACTGACAATCGGCCTGTTCAGTTGTTAAGGTATGAGGATGTGTTGTCGGCCTGCTCAAAAGTTAATATCTAAAGTATTCTAAAGCACGGTGGCACATTACAAAGAAACACAAGCCAGAGACAGTGATGATGAAGAGCAGACGGAGCACACCATCTACCTTAAACAGCACCTGTACAACTGCTGATGCGAGAGTCAGTGACAGCAGCAGCTCCCAGACAAAATCCTGTGAGGATATTTGTTGGTTCTGTGCTGTGGAAAGAACACAGTGCAACTCTATGACAGCTGATACCACGGCAATAACAAGTGTGCAGAACTACTGTAAACTAGCCTCGTATTCAGTTTCATAATCAGAGTTTGGGGGTTTCGTGGTCGTTGGCGCATGTGTACGTTAGTCATCTGGCATAAAGGAAGTCTCTGTGTCACATTATGGAAATTTAAAATGGGATTTAGAAGGAAACTGATGCTTTGAGTATTAAATCATGTTCTTGTAACCATGAAAGGTGACTCTGGTGAGAACGTGCTGAGCAGACAAATAAACTTTTCACTGCTTCTTCAGTCGATTTCTAAATGCGGTCAGACCTCTGGAGCAGCCCAACACAGAAGCAATATACTTTATATGGGTACACAGCTATATGTGGAAACAGTAAATGTTTAGTGTTAAACCATTGACAGCTGGTTCCAGTTAAACATTTCACTGCTAATAGCAACAGCCACTGTCACCGCTCCAGTTTAAGTGCCTCTGTCACAGATCGGTAGCAAACATGGACAGGCGTTGACGGACAGAGACTCACACATTCAGTATATCAATGATAATGAACTATTTTTTTATTCGCAAACCTACAGATGGCATTTTCTATGTGTGTGTGCGTGCACAGGGATGCATTGAGTAGCTACTTCTTGCAGCCGTGTGAGTGTAACGGGAAATAGGTGCACAAATTGAACATGAAGTCGTATTTACAGTACGAGCTGACACACTTGTGCGTGTGTACACAGGTGCACGATGCAGCCATCTCCATCCTGTTTCGAGATGTTATAATGCACACCGTGAGCATGTAAACTCTTACATTTATGAGCCTGTGTGTGTACACGTGGCGACGCTGTCAGCTGAGGCTTCTGTCTGTTTGGCTGCGCCCATGCGAGATGCGGCGTGGATGCCTTCGGCTCTGCTCCCATCCTGTTTATCTTCCAGCAGAACCTGTTGCGAGCAGCTCACTAATTGCCATGGGACAGTGCCAAGCACTCCAGTGACAGATGTTTCAGCTGGATGGCGGCTAATGAAGATCAGCTGGAAAACATCCATTGGACTATCCTCTGGAGGGCTCCCATGATTCATTATGCCTGCATTTATGCCAGAGGCCAGTGGATCCACATTATCAGCCAGCACAGATCCCAGTAAATTTAAAGGCTTAGCCATGCAATGAGCTGAAGGCTCCTTATTTAGATGATTAGTGTGTTATTGACACATTTTGTATTCAGTGCAAGCAATATTGTCTTTTAATTAGCTGGTCATTGTTGTTATTGGTTGGTTAATACCCTTTGGCAGTTTAGCATTTAATGACATTCATCCATTGCTGGAGCAAATAACGTGGTTTCATTTCCAAACTGTTTTAGAAACAATGGCAAACAGGAAACCTGTACTAAAAGTTGGTTTAACATCTTATTATGTCCATCCGTAATTTGAATTGTATTGAAAGACTTAAATCGGATGACTTACCGTGCCTCTCCACAGTCTGCTCCTGACGTCTCTTTGACGATGCCAAAGCCGTCTAACTTATTGCATAACTGGCCAACAGTGTCACTTAATACCAAGAAAAATGAGGTGAAGGCTTGCTGTAGACTGAATATGAGGTATTATCTGTGAAATGTGCAAAATTCAGCTGTAAGTAGATATATATAATATAATATAATTGAACAAATCACATGGCGTATCAATGTTTTTGTACTTCTTCTGTGATTTTACGAGGTAGCTTTTGGAGCAAACCATAATGTTCTTCATTTCCAGGAGGATCATGTTACAGCATCTCTTTCTCAAACTGGATATTTTCTTTAATTTTGGAGTGAAGCTCATCAAATCTAGATTCCTTCTCCCAGTTTTTACAAATGAACAGCGCAAAATATTCATTCAGTCTCCTGCTGAAACGTATCTTAAGCATTCATAATCACCTCACTGAGGAAATCTTACTGAAACACACATTTATGGCACATACATCCACGGCCTTTCCTTGCATTTCCCATTTCAAAACCAGCTCATTAGTCCTCATTATTATCACCCGTGGTGTGCAAGGTGACGAAGCAGCCATACAGACGGCACTCAAACTGGACAGCTTCAATAACTGTCAAAGCTCCACGAGCGGAGCATGTATGCTAATCACCCCAGAGAATACAGCCAATTGATTCTAATTGGTTTGCTTCCAGTGGCGGAGAGGCAGCCAAGGGGTTACTCTCAAGGTTGGGCTGAATGGAGGCAGGTCTAATCCAGCACACAATGATGCATATGGGACTGTGTCTTTTGCAAATCTGTGGGCAGAATAAGGACTAAAGCCTGAGGTTCTCCTCTCTAAGGGGGCTTACCCTGAATGGCTGGGAGTGGTCTGGGAGCCTGGACGCATAATTGACGCACGGCCTTCCTGCTTGTGTGTAAAACATGAATGAATTAATTATAGGCTGGTAAAAAGGAGAGTCGAGTATCAGACAGATGTGGATAGATGGACGATTATAGAGCGTATAGGCTCAATATGGGTTTGCTGGTGCCAATATCGTTTAGAATTAGATCATTTCATTTCTCATTTAGGTTGTGTTCACACTGACAGCACTGTGTCAAAAACAAGGGTCTGTATCAGTGTGAGCATGTTTCTACAGTTACTGTTGAGAAAACTCCAGCACCTCAGAGGTTTACAGTCCTTTGAGGCAGCAGATAACAACTCTAAAAAGGCATCACAGTTGTTAGAGTTGTTGTCCTCTGTCAACATTTTATTGAATTTTAAAATCTGTTTATTAATGTGCACTGTCCTTGTTGAATAAACCAATAAGCTGTTGTTAGCCAGAAGGCTATTCTTCATCTGTGGTCCCAGGACAGATGGCAGAGAGTCCTTCTAAAAAAATAAAATATATAATGCTTGCAAGGTGAACAGAAAAATTAGCACAATGCTACACCTGACACACCGCAAGGTAAATCGAAAATTAATGAGGCTGGTGTTTTTCTTTGCCATGCTAGCATCACGGCTCAGTGGATGGCAGTTGATCCATGTCTTTGGTCGAGACTGAAAAATCTCAACTATTAGAAAGATTTTGATGAAATTTGGAACAGAAAATCGTGACCGAGGTTAACGTCAAACGGCTTTCAGCACTGTCAATGTCGACATGTTAGCATGTTGATGTTAGCATGTAGCTCGAAGCGTCGTTCTTGGAAGTGATTGTTACAAGGCCTTTGGTATTGCTCATCCCAAAAAAAAGAGCAATGTTTAAAAAATCAAAAAGGCATGGGGTTGCATTATTGTGGGTGTGTTGCCACAGGTACTAGTTAGAAGATGACACAGTCATCCCAGCGACAAACATTTTATCCTTCAGCTCCATGATTGCAAGGTTAAAAAGGTGTGTGCCACATCCTCCATCTCGTCCCCGGGTATTCCATTCCCAGGCCAGAGATGTGGTCCAGTCGGACTACGGCCTGGAAAAACTCTACAGGGAGGTATCCAGGAAGCATCATAATCAGATGCCTGCACCACCTTTAGACAAGGAGCAGCAGCAGTTTTACTCCCTCACACAGTCGTCTAAGGGTGAGCCCAGTCGGAAACTCATTTAGGATGCCTGTAATCACGGTCTCATTCTTCCTGTCAGTGCCTAAATATCATGACCATAGGTCAGAGGGAGGGGTTGGAAAGTTGAGCCATAATTCAGTGCTTTTGTCTGACAATCCAGTGTTTATTTCTCAGAACTCAAGACTGTGCCAACGATGCAGTGCTACTGTCGTTCTGAACAGAGCTTGACTCATTTCCTACCTGCCATCGGCAGGAACCATGAGCGCTTTAGTTTCTGCTATTAACTCTGGCAGAGCAGCACCTCAGTTTTGTTCTATCGCGCAGTCCAACAACTAAACTAAATCTGTTGGTTCTCGCTGCAAAATGCCAATTCAGAGGCTGAAAATGGCTCTTTCTTTCACAAATCAATCAGACAGTACTAGTGAAAAGTATGAAGAAGAAAGCTACTCTGAAAAGCAGGATGCGGCACCTTTAACTATTCATACAGCTCCGTCGGTCCGTGTCCTTACAGATGTTATCCTTCCAGCTACACACCAATAATGACCTCATTCATGCTGAGCCCAAACGAGAGAGAAGCCAAGCCGATCTCTCCCAGTTTATCCATTGTCAAGGGTCTATTAGTGCTCCGGTTTCCTGGTCACATTTGAAGAGATGGTGTTGGTTTTCAGTGCAAGCCTGGCCTCTGCAGTGCAGGTGCCCCACAGATTTAGTTTCATGCCCTTTATGCGACGCACTTGCCATCTGCTTGATCTGACTTTGTAGGCAGGTCTGCTGGTCGTGAAAGGAATCTTCAGCTCAACTTTCAGATTTGTGTGTATTATTTGACAGCAAGGAGAGGCGGGGGGCGGGGGGGGGGGGGGGGCAGTGAGCACAATCAGGAAGTTACAAGTGGGACCTTAAAAAATTCTTATGGTCACATCATTTGTTCAGCTCCTCTGACTCAGAAACGGTCCACGGAAACAAAGCCGCAGACAAACTATTTCAGATGTACACCTCTCTGAACGCTATCCCTGCACACCCCTGCTTTCACCGACTTGAAAACATACCCCAGCTGACAAAAAAACCTCAGCACTCAGACAGTATTCCAGTCAGAAGACAGAACGAGCTTTGGAGGAAGATCACGCAAGACAGTTCTTCTAGGGCGAAGAATTTAAAGCATCCAGCGATGTGTACAGCGTCAAGCAGAGCGCCTGGGGGGGCGAGATGGATGCCAATCTCCCCGCTGTTTTGTCACACTGTTCCTCCTGTCAGCAGACAAAGCTGCCACAGACATAGCCTGTATATGGAGACTGACACCTCTCGCTGGGGGACTTGGGTAAACACAACACGCACCTGTATGATTGACGCCGAAACGCTTTTGCCTGGTTGCCTGTGCGAACCACATGAGCGTGGCAGAAGTGTGCGCTGTACAGACACCTACACTGTCTTGGGGAGAAGTCTGACTCAAAGGATGTTTCACAGGGGATCGTCATCTTCTGCGTATGCTGCAGAGACGACGGCGATGGCGATGCTCGGCTCCAGTCAGCCCCGTGATGGGCTGATCATTGCATCTCAGCCGCTGGTTGCTGATGTCCCACATGGGCGTAAACGTAAAGAAACACCAGCTACAGTACAATGCACGCATGATGAATCCCACAAAATCCCTCATGGCCTGAATTGCTTCAGCTGAATATACTATCAGATGAGCAGGCAAAGAATTTCTCTCCTGGCTTTGAATCTGGCCTGGGATCTTTGCCACAGATCATTTGTCTTTCTCAATCCTGTCTATCAAATAAAGGCAGAGAAAATCCAGAGGGGCTTTTCCTTCGTAACAACTGCCTTAAATAGATGTTTATCCTGTGGTGGAGGTGCTTTACTCTTACATAAGTTTACTCAGGCTACAAATCAACACCTAACAAGAGCCCATGCCCACGAGAGTCAATGTAATGATTAGCTCCATTAGAGCTGTCAGAAGACAACATTTTGACACTTGGGTCGGAAGTGAGTTTAACTTTATTGCATTATTACTGCATTACAGTGTTACTGTAACTTTACATAAGTAAACCATCAGAGGACAGTCCAGGAAAAGACATAAATAGATGTACGTAGGAGGAGAGAATTTAGAAAACACTGCAAAAACAACAGTAAACAGTGATCTACATTATCATTCATCATCATTAATAGCCTACGAACAGCTTTAGGATCTTAATTTTTCTGCTTTTAAGCAGTTGAAACCTTTATGCATCTTGTGTAATTTATAAAAGTCTACAGACTGTTTCGCTGCCACCATATTTTGCTCTGTTCTAACAAAATCCAGGTCATGAAATGTGCAAAGATTTAGAAATCAAATGTGATTAAATCAGCCACAGAGAATTCAAGTTTATACTCATAGTGAGAATCAATAAGGCACAAATCAATAAAGCTCTGCTTGCATTCATTCTGACGCTTGAGGTTTGGCGTGCACAGTACTCAGCTTTCAAATTGACAAGAGAAATGGGTTAAAAGTGTCATGAATGTTGTTTTTTCAGTGTTCAGCATGCGTCAGCTTGTGAGCTGAAAGCTAATGTTAGATTCAGACTCACAGCTGATGCATGAGGACCTGGTGGGTGCAGACAGTTTGCAGTTGTGTGCCACATTTCAGTGCATGTCGCGGAGTCAGAGAGAGAGCGTGAAGCTGCCACTTCACCACGCCACAGCCCGGCGCGTAGCAACCGTGTGTTTTTCAGTCTGCATCCTTCTGGAGATGACACAAACTGTCGAACATATGTGCGAAAGGTTGACGCATTGATAGATTTTAAATGTCGCAGGCGACTGCGAAGGCGAAGGCAGCGTGGGAAACGGCAGCGCGGACACATATGGCCGTTGCATTTTGAGTCTGAGGGAAGCAACTTGTCAGCCTTGGAATGCCGATGCAAAAACAAATGTCGGCACTAATTGCTTCTACTGTTGGGCAAAAGCAGTGGGATTATGGCCCGTGTGAGAGATGTAAATCAGACATGTTTGGCCTGTCTGGAATTTGTGTGGAGGTGCATAGCTCACGGTGGCCGTCTGTGCCTGTGCTGTGGGTGTTTTGCCAGTGTCTGCTCATCTCTCATTGTATTGCAACTCCTAAAGATCCACAGCACAACAAAGTCTCAAAGTAAACACAGGCTGAAGCTCAGGTTCAGGTAGGGATCCAGTGTGGCGTCCAACAAAAACAGTGACAGAACTCAGCCATGCTCACCTGGGAACCACAGGCTACTCGTAATGACTTTGTCTCTGTGGTTGGCTGGCAAATGAGATAACCTCACAGTGTGGACCAGATGATGAATGTGCAGTGAAAATACCAAGACTGAGTCGAGTAGCTGAGAGATGTCTAATAGTATTGTAGTGGAACAGCATAGTCATAACCTGCAAATGAAGTTTAGGTGGCACGGTGGAACGGTGGTAACACTGTCGCCTCACAGCTAGAAGGTCCCGGGTTTGATTCCCACTGTGGGCGCTGGGGGCGTGTCCTCCACCACGCCTTCAGGGCCTTTCTGTGTGGAGTTTGCATGTTCTGCCCTGTTCTCACCTGGGGGATCCTCCTTAAAAAACCCTGACCAAAAACATGCAAGAAGATCACCACCACCACCTGACCAATGGTGACAGGAAGGAGCTGGGTCCCCGGGCGCCGCTGGCAGCTGGCAGCCCACCGCTCCTGGTCTGCCGCAGAGGACGGACGACCAGGAATTAATTTCACAGAAGCATGCCGTGTCTGCATGTAATGTAATGCATGTAATATAATAAAGTATGTCTCTTCTTCTTCTTCTTCTTCTTCTTCTTCTTCTTCTTCTTCTTCTTCTTCTTCTTCTGAACACTGAGCTTTGGGAAGAAGGAGCAGCCTATTGCTCAACAGCTGCTGTGATCCTGACTTGTACTTCCATCCATCAGTGCACAACTTTTAATGAAGCATTTGAACAAGAGTATAGTCTAAGTCAACTCAAGTTTGTTTGAAATGATGTAAACATGCAAAGCCCAGATTACACCACAGCAACAGTTGAATATTCAGCCCAGGTGGGATAATAATGAAGGTCCAAGAGAGAGAAAAAATGTTTAAATCTATTGCGGAGTATACAAAATACTGGTGCACAGGAGGTTGGTGAGTTTGATATGAACACAAACTACTGTAATATTCAGGCATAATCAATGCAGACGCACAAACGCTTATCATTTAAGTATCATTTCAGTGTTTAAAGTGTCTGCTGTTTCTGCTCACAGTGTGTCCAAGGTTCTGCAGGAGTAAACTAGCTACCCTGACAGTGTGCACATCAAAGCCTTGGCCATGTGTGCAACCGGTGAATTCTCCTCTGATCCCCAGTGGACAGCTGGGTACAAGTGATCTGACCAGCCACTGCAGCCAGTTAGTGGTTAATACTCCAAACTGCTGATCGTCACATGTCGGCATGGCCAACCGAAAACACTGAGATGCTAACTACTGCTATTGATGCTGCAGGGAGTTCCTATGATGTGCTTAGTAGTTATTATGGGATTTGTGCAGAGAGATTTACCACAGTATCATTTAAACTTGGAAAGTGCTGGAGGAAGCAGTTGAGAAAGAGTTTAAATTCGCAGATGTCTTCAGTTTCAGTTGGCTCTCAGCTCCCTGACATTAGTATGAGCAACACATTATCAGAAGCTGTTGTCATTCATGCGGGAGCCTTCGTCACCAGAGAAGAGAAGAAAAGAAACTTGTAGCCTGCTTGCCTGTTTTGTGTGTCAAAGAAAGGTTTCTGCCGATTTACTGGCTGTATATTATTATGGATTATTAGCTAGCCGGAAACAAAACTGAACACACAGACTTTCCTTTTTTAATCTAGTCTGAAAACACTGGAGGAGAAAACTTAAATGTGACCTCATGTGAACCAGCTCAAAACTGCTTTTAGGAAAGTCTGAGCTTTCTGACAAAATGCTCAAATCATGCAAACTCTGTACTTCTGAATGAATGCATTTTGGCCGTGAAACATGAAGGTTTTTGTTCTAACAGCTGAGATCGTGGTGCATTCAATTCTTTTTGAGCTTCCAGAAGCTGATTGATTATTGTTTCCACGACAAAGGAGACGTTAAAACATCACGACAGCTCCAGCATCACCTTGTCGAAGTCTCCGTCTTCAGGCTTTTCTCAGGAATGACAGAATCAACACTCACTGAGAGGTGTGTTTAGTCTGTAATCCAAATTTCTGTTCTTTTTTTTAATAAAAAGGAGTCATTGTCGAAGGTTTCTGTGCATAATGAGATTTTTTCCTTGCAATCCCTTTTGTCACCATATCAGAAAAAAAGCTGTTTTTCATGCAGCAGTGCAGCATCCTCACTGCGACAGGCAGCAGCAGGGTCTGAACTTTGGCTCCCTTCACATCAACAGCTTTTACAGTGTAAAAACACTTCAACAATAAGCTCTCAGCAGCACAGATGCAGTTCATTATGGTTCAGTAATAAAGCTGGTGACCACCTGCGATTGGCCCACTTGACCCCCTCCACTCTCTTCCTCTCCACTCACCCATACATCCACTGCAAACTCAATCTCATCTGTCGCAGCGGCGGAAAAGGCGCTGACCTAATAAGGGGGCCCAGAGTTTACAGTACGAGTCAAAAGCCGTTTCCAAGTTAATCCATCCTCAACAAATGACTAACAAATACCACAGCAGAGGCCACCGGCCGCCCAGCCCGGGTCATCCCAGCTGTTTTACTGCTGACAAAGAGAAGATTGTTAATTGTTTCTTTATGAGATTAATCCCCTACTTGTGCAGTTATGAAAAAATGAGGGAACTCATAAACAGCTGGGAAAACATTCAGCTCAACACTGCTGTCGGCCAGAGGGGTTTAACACAGCATTTCATGAAGATGGATAGGGTCGGTGACCATTTATGGCTTCCATCAGTCTCCGAGTGCCCAGAGTTTACAAAACTACACTCGCTGAGATTGAACACCTGTCATGTGGGCATATGGAGCTTACTGTGACAGTAATGCATTTATTTATTACTGATGTGATGGCTGCACCACCACTGAGAGGAGAGAACAGCAAGGTCTACAGCAGAAATCCAGGAATTTTTCATCATGACAGGTGTTTTTACAAATGTAGCCGCTATGATTGGGACAGATATTAAAAAGGGGAAATATAATAAAAACGTCATTCAACGTCACTGCTGTTGATGGTTCATTGTTTTTTTCTCTTGGGGTGATGAAGAGGTTGCAGTTTGAGAGAGATAAGCAGAGATTCCTGACAGACAAGTTGAAAGAGTTCTTCTGTTTGTCAATGACGATACATTTCCTTGGCAATATTTTCTGGCAATTTTTCAATTTTTATTCGTGAGTGACTCAGGAATGTTGTGTTTCATAAACCCTGAGGCCGCCAGGGCACCCTAAGGTTCAGCATTGTCAATTTTTATCAAAAATAGCACAGCTTGTTAACAGCAGCTATGTGTTTTAGTGTCATTTTAACCTGGATTCCTCCCATTTATCCAAAAGTCGACATGCTGCCTGCTGTACAAGCATGCAGAGCAGTAAATGAGGGTTTCTGCTAAGTTTATTGCTCAGAAAATTGCTCTGGAATTGAAAATTAAAACAGTGTTTGTGCTTCTAATGGTACAATCTGACTTTTGTTATTATTGATTTTTACATCATCAGATTTTTAAGGAGGATTTTTGTTTTTATTTTTTAGGATAAGAACTGTAAAAAAGTTAATTTAGCCTTTACAAGGTGAAGAGATGTATACATTTCTAAAACGTTCATAGACAGGTTGGTGACCAGCGTTATGCTGTGGTTCAAGCAGGGCGCTGACAGCCTGTAACAGCTGCAGCCCATCATGATGAAATATACTTTGTGTCTCGGGGCGATGGATGAAAGGCTACAGAAAGTGGCATTACCTGCATGTGTGTGGAAAATGTGTCGGGTTTGGAAAACTACTCCTGCAGCCTTCACAGAAGTCGACGGGCTGGCAGCGTGCAGTTTGTCTGGCAGTCCAGGTCTACGGTGGATCAAACGCCAGCACGTCCAAGTCGACTCCCTGTGCATGCTCCAGTGTTTTTCAGCCTGTGACATGCTGCATCTTGAAGCAGCCATGTGCGCCCGCTAATGGACCCAAGACAAAACATTTCATACGGCTGATAGCGTCTGTTTGCACAAGTCGACCTAAATGGGCATCAAGAGACCAGAGGAGAACAGGACATGCCTGAGACAGAGCATAAATGGAAAAGTGTCTGAGGTTGAAAGTCGTCCCTAAAAGCATCTAATGCAAACCAAATGAAGAGGATGATAAAAGGCTGTATTCATACCTAAAAACTCTTAGCTCAAGCTAATGCACAGTGGCTGCCAGATAATACAACGCGGATTATTTGGATTAAGTGTGAGAAATGGCGAAAGGTCAACGAGGAGGTCGGTGAGGGGAACACCCAGAGTTACTCACCAAGTTTGGAAAGTGTAGAAAGCAAGAGTGCAGATCAACAGCTGCTGAGTGAACGCTGGTGACGAGCGATTGTTTTAATTTTGTGTGTGTTCCTATTTTTTCTGTCCTGTCGTCCTCCTCCACACGTCAGAGGTCAGAGGAATGCAGCACTGGAGATCTTCGCTTTATGTGCTCCAGAATGGAAGATTTGAAAACAGTAGATCTGATGATAAAATGATGACTGCAAAATAACATTTACGTGGTTCCCATGGTGAAATTTCTGGAAAGCATGCAAAATTATAAAAACTGGCTCAACAGGCTAAAGTGAAAGAGCATCAAGCTGCCATCGTGTTTCACGCACCGGATAATGTTAATGCCTCTACCGGCATGGCAAGCATTAGTCGAGCTGCAAGACAACTTCAGCCGACGCTCAGCCAATCCGTCGCCGCTTCCAGCGATCTGCTACCGGCTGAAGTGATGTGGGAGCTGAAGTCGGTGCACTTATTTGTGCAGCTCGCGAGCTTTTTGTTTCTAGGCAGCAGAAACAAAATTTCTTGCACCCAACTTTAAATCGCTTGTTGTCAGAGAGGTTTCCAGACAGGCTGGTTACATAATGCAGCATTTACAAATGCACGTCAATATGACCACAAACTCAGCTGCAAAGAAACTGAATTGATTCCCTGTAAAACGTACAAGCCAAATCACAACAAGCCCCATTTGTACAAATACATGATCATCAGAAAACAGCACTGCACCGTGAACAGAGCAGCGGACCTAAGGGTCAAGGTGTAACTCGAAATTCTGGGCCCTGAGGAGGGTGTTTTTCTGTGTCCCACTTTAAAGGTGCTCTCAAGGTGTGGGGCATAAAATAATCACCATGTTTTCTCCCCCCAGCGACAACACTACCAAGTGAGGAAGATGTTTCAAAGCAAATAACCAGATTTCACAAATAAATGGCCTCTGGTCTGCAAAGAGGGTCTGTTTTCTAGATTTCTAAAAGCCACACTTTTGTTGCGACAGGAGTGATAACAAGAAATTTTCCCTGTTTTCAAGGCTTTTGTCTGAAATGTTGACATGCAAGAAAACTAAAGGGGCAACGTCTCCTTGTGATATTGGCCTGCAGTGGATACTTATACCACCCACACTGACCAGCCACCCTGCAGCCACCCTTCTGACTCTCAGTGACCCCTATTTGTCAGGTCACACACCATCTGGACCAGCAGTGGCCATCGGGCAGAGGGAGCAGTGGTCTCCACTCCATCAATGACACCAGCCTCTGGTCGGCTGCATGCACTGTGTCCTGCTTCATGCATGTGTGTAGACACACATTTGTGATTGTCGTCGCGTGGGAGCGGTTGCCTGACAAATGCAGGTCAGGGCTGGGTGACACAGAGGTTGCAGACAGTCGCAGCAAAGGAGGAACCCCCTGCTGGACTTCTCGTTAGCTCATTAACAACTTAGATTTGCAGTTGTCAGAATTACGAATAATACAGTGATTTGATGAACGCAGCAAAAGTTCTTCCTGCTCTCCTCTGACTAAATTAAGATGAGCGACAATCATGGCCGGTCCCAGCCTGTGAGAGATCCCAGGTGGCCTTTAAATTGACCTTAAGCTGTCAGGAGCATCCACTAATCACATGTTTTTATCCTGGGTGGACCTACAATGGACACTGTGGTGAAGTCTCGCCACGGGCCATGACAAACGGCAGGCCCGAGTCAGAAGTCTGGCATCTTACTAAGCTGCTCTGCAACCCAAGATACAGACTGAGCGCTGCTTAATGGTTAGATTTTCCTGTCAGTGCACCTACAGAGGCTTTATTTTATCATCACAAAGCTCTATAAAAACACTGCTGAAGACCATTTACCATTCTGTGGTAAACATGTTAAATACTTAGAAGGCAGAGAACATTCCTCAGCTGCATCACAGCTGCTCCATCGCAGGTTTTCAGCCCAGCTCACGTCTTTGAAAGAGTCGGGGATGAAAAAACATGTAGCTGTAGGGGAAAGGTTGCAGACTGTGGCCCTCCTACGACTTTTACGCTGACCTTAACCACACCAAGTCTAAATGCAACTGCTGTATCTGTAATCACATAACTAAACAAAAGTCTGGCCTTATGCCCAGCCCAGTAAGCACTGGTTTTGTCATTTTGCAAAAGAATTCTAGGTTAAAAATGGGATGAATTTGGTTGAAAAGTCCAAATTATTTCAGATGTCTAGGTTACATATAACCATTGTTTCAAGACATTTAAAATAACTGGATTTCAAAGTGAAAGAAGCCATAAATACTCAGACAGTCACTTCTCCCACAACAGCCTCAGTCATACCAGAGTACAGGTCAGCCACAGGATCCACGAGGGCAAAACTCACCAGACGCTTGAGGCATTGTGAGCACACGTGTTGGCTAAATCAACCAGTGCCAACCAGTCAAACTGTGCCCACGACGGCACAGTCCAGGAGAGCTTCGGTGCGGTTTCACGCTTCCTGTACTCGTATGCAGTTTACTGTTGAGACTGAGTCGGTAAATACCAAGACTGCTCATACAAGTCAATCAAGTATTAGAACATATGTAAGGTTTTTAAGTTTTTGTATTCCAAGAACATAGTTTTTGAAGGTAAACTCTTATTTTCTGTATTTAAATGTATATAATATAAACACTTCTATAGTAATTCTCCTATCTGCTTGTTAGAGTTCGTTCGTTAGTTTGTTTGCTGCTCCAGTAGTTGAGTGATGGTGAAACACATTTGGTGTTGCCGAATCAGCTGAAACCTGGTTGATTCGTAGCTAACGAATGGGCGACGAGGAGGCAACAGCTGAAGCTGGCTAGCAGTGATGTGGCTGATGCATCTTATGCTGTTATGTGACGACAGTGTACAGTATGTAAGCAGAATGAAGGACTCTCAATGGGCGTACAGTAATTTTCTTGAAGCACACATTTATCCAGTGTGCTTTATTGGTCTCTCTCTCCCCCCGTCTCTCACACATACTTCTCATTCTCACACTGGGAGCCCATAACTTCATTCTTGGTCCTGCTCCAAGGGACTCATCGCTGGCTTGACCGGGACCTCATGTATTCAGTTAAACCAATCAAAGCTCCATTCATTCCACCGGCCCATAGTGCCCAATTCATTTCCAGCCAATAATAGGGAATCTGTTGTAGTTTTAATGGAAAAGGCCGCTTATTTTTTTCCCCCCTTAAGCCACAGCAGCCCTGCTTTAAAAAGCCTGCAGTGCGAAAAAGCCTGAGGTAATGCTCCAATAAAAAATCCACAGTCTGTTTACTTTGGATGTGTGAAGAACACAGATATTGCACTCTGTAAATTAACCGTGCTGCTTTCTAAATTAACAGGCTGAGACTGTTCTCCCCTCCGTCCGTCTCACGGCTCCCATCGCTGCTCTGACATTTATTGGGAGAGAAAGGAAGGCGTCGATATATTGAATTTTCTTCTTTTTTCAACCTTGGAACAACCTCTAGGCTGTATGCAGCCTGCAGGGCCAGCTAATTGCCAATGTGGTGCCGTACAAGTGCCTGTTTGTCTCAAATTCACTGGATAATCTGTACATTAAGTATGCAAGCATGTTCATAAATGATGCTTTGATAAGTAAATTTATCAATGTCTGTCTGAGAGTTCATCACAACTCATACCATTAAGTGCTTGTTGCTCAGGAGAAGTCTTAGTCTCAGTCTCGTCCCTTTCACTCGAGGTTCAGTGGGTTTCTGACTCTCAGGGGCATTTTCGAGGAGGGAAGGGGCATCACTGCTGTTAAAGTTCACTTAGCTCACCTGGACAAACCCCACACACCCATGAAGACCATGAGATGCGGTTGAAAGCGCCAGAAAACGGTAAGAAGTGGGCCTTAAGTCTTGTCATTGCCAAGGTCAAGAACGAACTTTGACCCTCAAATAATAGTAATTCCATCAGTGTTTATCAGTCTGATATTGATAACTCTCCATACATGTATGAAGTACAGAGTATCTGTGTATCATTTCATTCACTAAATCAGCAGACCCTCTCCACTGACCAGCCCGCCCACTCCAAATATGCCAGATATGCCCTGGGTGGCTTTCCTCACCACTGTGCCAAACAGTGCCTGATGGCTGTTTACATGGACGTAAATTGCGGCTTCTGGGGCCGTCCAGCTTCATTCTCTCTCAAGTTTCAGCTCAAGTTTAATAACCTGGTTAAGGATCAATCATTTGTGTTTTTATTTTGATTCCGTCTACATCGTGGACAAATATTTACAAGATGCCACTCAGAGAATTTAAGGTTTCTAAGCTGATTTGCCGCCGCAAGTCGAGCAAAAACTATCACGTTACGGAGAGCCCGAGGGGAGGACAGAGACAGGTTTATGGGTGAAGGCCGGGGAAAGGAGACCTGGTAAGACGCCAAGGTCTACAATGTAAAAGAAGGTCTCAATTTTCTGCAATCAACACAGACAAGTACAATAAATGGAGAGGAATATGTCTTTATGGTGCTGTTGGTTGAAAGACATATGGACAGACATTACTGCAGCCCTGTAAGACATGGTTACTAGACCTCACACACACACCGGGACATTCATACAATGTTCATTCATTCAGTAGAAGGATATTTTTAGCTCTCATTCACTGTACTCGAGAATAGTTCAGGGCTTCATCCTGATTGTGGCATAAGTCCATCCGTCTCTGGGACTGAAGCTAATGCTAACTGATGCTGCGTGATCAATTCTCTCACTGGCACAAATGCAGTGAGACAGACACAAAAACCCCCTGAAGACATACCAACCTTGAGTCTTCGACGCCATCGATTTGAAACGAGACCACCGCTCGCTGAAGGCTTTCATGGACACCTCATATAATCAATATGAAACAAGCGTGGAAACCAAGTTGAAAGCAAACAAGCAGAATGCAATCTGTTCAGTTTTCATTTTAACGGTTCACGGGCCTACGTGTCCGACTTACAAAAGTTTATCTCATGCGTTTTGAAATGAAATTTTCAATGAGTTTAGGATTGGCCAAACATTGCAAGGTGCACTGATCCAGCACCTTTAATCGCCCCAGCTCACGTACATGAGGCGTTGGACACCAGTCTCAGGCTGTGCCTCATATTACGATGACGGAGCATCTTCCATCGTGAGAGCAGTGATTTTATCAGATCTTGAACCCATGAACAATAGATGGAGAGAGAAAGACAAAAAGATCTTTTTCAGAGAAACAATTGAGAAAAAAACTGAATAACAAAAAGTCATTACCTTGCAACACACCACGAAACACAACACTTTTTGGTGTCCATTACATTCAGAACATCTGCAAAACAATTCTCATAGTGTTCTCCGTTCTGCAGACCCTCTAAAATACAGCAAGGTCATTGAGAAAAGCCGGTATTCATACTCGGCCCTGAGGCGTGCACGGACCAGCCCCTCAAACAATAACACCAGCTCCTCCGGCCCACCCTGCAATTTATTACATATTGTGAGCTGTCAACATGGAAAGTTGGCTTCTTCTTGTGCAGAAGAATGAAGGAGAGACACTTCGGTTAAGACAAAACACCAAAATAAAAAAAAATGTTGGTATTTTCACCCAAACAGATGCAGACACACTCTTACCTGCCATGAACTCAGACACTCGGGACAGCCCATTGAAACTGTACACAAAGGGAAGAGGAAAAACACCAGTCAAATGCATTTATGCTTCATGTTCTGTCATATATTTTGAATGTAATATGGCTTTAATTAAGCCAATTGCAATCATTTATTTTTTAGAAACATTGCTTTCGGTCTAACGTTTCCTGTGGGGATGCTGGGACAAGCGCCTGAAAACTGGGACATCTACTTACTCTATCTGAGTAGAAAAATCTGTTTTGAAAGTGGCCAGTAACCAGCAGTCGTTCAGTTTAAGCTGAAACAATAAAACCACAAATCAGTTCTTCAAAAAAAAAATGAAACACAGCCCTCTGGATCACGATGGGGTTTTCATGTTGCAGCGACACCAAAGAAGAAAGGAATCAGGAAGTGGAAGCAGCCAGTCTGAAGAGAGGGCGATGACGGACGAAGACTGATGGCTGGTAAGCGTCCCGATCCCAGAGGAAGGTCTAACCTTGGTAATCACAATTAGCCCATCCGACACTCAATCACACCACTCAATGGCTCCCAAATGGCAGAAAGCGCTCTGCAGCGGCCCGGCGTCCAGGGGAAAATTAAGGCCGCTTTCAGGGAAAGGAATGTGCTTCGGCTAGGATCTTTGGTTATTTATTTTGGTCTGGAGAGAGAGTGAAGGCACTTCTGTTACTCTGGACGGTTCCAGGAAGGGTTTTCCTCCGACTGTTTTGTGTTGACACCGTGAAATGTGTGCTGGAAACGAAAGCTTCGAGTCATTGTCAGCAGTGGTCACTGATGATTATTGCAGACATGTCTGCACAAAAAGTCAATGTTCTATGTCAGATCTTTATGATTTGAAAATAGCCGTGACACGTTTTGAAATGTCTCTATTTGAGCGGTGAAGTACTTCAAACCTCTGAAGTCTGAGAGCCACTTGTGGTTCGGCCTTTAAAGGTTTTGAAACCACTCATTACTGGTTCATAACCATTTATTCTTCCATGTTCTGTGGTCTGAAAGAACATCGGATCTGCATAGCTACCAACTTCTCTCGAACTTTAAGCCTCCCTCCTTAACCGACCAAACAAAATACATTTTGTCAAAGCTATTAAGAATGAATAAAACATCCACTCGTTCACGTATCCTGGGACAGACACAGCCAAACTGTGTGTGAGGTGAAAGTGGAAAAGGAAGCCAATAACTTGATGCACTTCCCTCTCACGGAAAACCGAAGCATGTGCCCAAAGACTCTCACTCACTCACACTGCCGCTGATTGCCAACAAAATGTCAAAGGTAGCTAAAATGCAGACGCTTGTGTAAGGAGCTCCCAACTTGTTCCACTTTCCCAGCAAAATGTTATACCTATGAGCTGCCAGCACATTTTTATATTTACATTTTAGGCACTAGAGATGACAACCTCACCCAGAGTGATTTACAGTGAGTGCTGCCACACAAAGCCAGAAGGCCATAAGAAATGAGATGAATGCTACGCCCCTGCCTCTGCATTGAACAAAAAAACTTGGTCCCAGCCATTTTAACGCAACCTGGAATTGGATTTTCTCTCGACGGCTTCAGACTTGACTTAACACTTAATCTGAAAGATTTTAGACTTGACTTGGACTTGCCTCAAAGACTTGAACAGAAGAAGTCGAATCCTCCGTCTCCAAATACAGTAAATAAAAACAAGGCCAAAGCAGGAAGTATTCCCACGTCACTGGAACAATTGTGTGTAACAGTGAAAAGCCAGCGTAAGAAAATATTTTTACAGCCATTCATTCAGTACAAAGAGAGAGCCTAACAACTTAATTTCCATGAAAATGTTATTGCAGAATTTTCACTGTGATTCAGCGTCGCGGTCTGTTGCCAAAGCTGTGGTGGCACAACTATTCAAGCTGTCAGACAATTATTATGTTAGGGGTAGAGGAGTGACAGGAGTGGGAGCTGGACCACTTCAGACTTACAACTGGGCAGGGAGAGGGAAGAGGAGGGGGGGGAGAAAAGACATAGATGGGCCAGAAATTGAAAGAATATGATTTAAACTCTCCTGTGCTCACTTCTTTACAGTAAAAACTGCCAAAAATGTCTTGCTCATTGCCCCAGCGACTACAAACCTTCCCTCACTGCCTGATGAAAAACTCCAGCGCCATATCCAAAACACACCACCTCTATCAGAAAGTTCTTTTTGTGGAAACCGTACCCAGCGGAGCTTGCATATGCTTCCAGCTTGCCATTATGCAATCTGCCAACAATTCACAACATAATCAAATGCACACAGGAACAATGTGTGTACATTTTCCCTCCGAGTCCAGCAATCCAGTTACCACCTTTACACTGCGAGAGGCAATTTCCTGTGTGGCTCAGCTGATGAGGTTTCAGAGTAGGAGCGGGCCAGTAATTGAATCTCTGCGCTCTTGTTAAAAGCGCAGCTGTCGATGGCAAAGCTCGGTGGAAGCGGAGTGTGAATTCTTGTGTCATGGTGCAAGCGGGGAGCTCTGGCCACATATGCCAGCCATCAGCACCGGACTGTACAGTGTGCTTCAGCAGAGGGTCTGCAGAGAAAGCCCTGTGGAGCCTTCTCACGCACATGTGTGAACAAGTGCAAGCATGCTTAGACATGAATGCACTGTGTGCAACATTTGCACCGAGTGGCGGAAAGCAACTATGCACATTTACTCATGTGCCCATATGTACATTTAACCCTGTGCTTTATGTTTCTATGTCACTACATTTCAGAGAAATACATGTAATTCCTCGTCATACTTAAGTTTCATTACTTTATTTGCAGTTCCAGTACAGCTCTGCTTGGCCACACTGGTGCTTTGAGCTACAAGCTAACATCAGCATTGGTCATAATGTATACACATGCTAATGCTTGACAAAACGCTAATCTTAGCAAATCTTTGCTATTACTTTAGCATTCTAGCATGCTAAAGTAATTAGGACTAAACACAAGGTATCTGAGCCAGAGGGGAATGTTATTAGCTTTGCAGACATTTTGTCATAAACCAAGTATTGGACAAATTAAATATCTGACCTGATGACAGTCCTAGAAGACAAGCTAAAGGATCACTGTGGACGAGAGGGTGGGGAACACCCTGTGCAGGCTACTGGTCTTGGTTTCCATAATTCCCACTCGTTAATTGAAGCTGCTTTTAAACAATGTTGCACCTTGAGATACATGTAATGAAACAAAAATGCTCTCAAAATGTCTCTGCATTGAGACTTTACAGCTGTCAGGCATTCATGCTGTAGCCACTATACTCCCTGCCAGGACGCTGACTTGGATTCTTCGAATCCCTGGTTGCGCTTGAGCGAAACAACCCAAAGGGCCAAACTGTGAAAATGACATTAGTCAATCACAGCCCCGGTACAGTAAAGAGCTGTCAAATCTCCGGCTCTCAAGGTGCTGTGCAGAGGCACATGTGCGGGTCAGTACATAAATTACACCCCCTTAGAGTTGGAAATGTCCAGAAAGGAAAACAAGAGGAGCTGCAGACAAGTGAGACATGAACAGTAGAGCCATGAGAGCATGTTGAGGGCGGGGAGTTTATTGGGATTTTAATACTGCAGAACTCAACTGCTCCGTATTTGCCAGCTACAAATACATTCATATTGACGTTGCCAGCTTGGGTCGAGCACACTGCTGCACTAAAGTCATTTTTCATGTTCCTGGACGTGTTTCTCCTGGAGCTTATTTTTCCAATAGAGGGTTTACTGGTCAGCACAGCGTTGTTTCATATTCACAAAGCTAATTTCACTGCCTATTAACTGGAAATACTGGAAATTAACAATGGCGCCCACCTGTTCCTTACCTATAGTTCTGCTGGCTCAGGAAACTGCCAGGCCTGTGATTGTACAGTATAAATGCATCAGTGGGAGCTGATGCATGATGGGAGATATCCAGCTTCAGTTCAGGGCAGCGGCAAAGTACACGTGTGCCATGTTTGTCTTTTCTAAATTTTCTGTGGTAGTCTGGGTATCGAGGACGTACAATAACACTCCTCTAACTCTTCTGGAGCGGCGACGTGTGCTGTGAATGGCATATTGTCTTCAAAATGTGTCCCACTTCTTTTCGTCTCTGTTGTTCTTTTCCAGCTGCAAGCAGTCAGCGGTCAGGCAGCATGAGTCCAAGTGTCATTTCATAATGAATCCGTCACTTGTTTAGGTGCCACTGAAGCCTCTTTTTGTTTTGTCAAAAGGAAAATCTCTTTCCGAAAATGAAATCATCGCCACGATTTAGATTTTCCTGCAACTTTGTGCGTGAGTCAATTTTCCTCCACGTTGTTTCATAGTCAAACTATGCTGTTCCAGTTACTTGAGCTCTGACTCGTGTGTTGTTCAGTTTGCGCAGCGTCAAACAAAATTATGGTGCATTTGTTTTCTGGCACAACTGACTTAATTCGATATGAGAGCAGCCTGAGCCTTGATGGTGAAGTGGTTACGCGTCATCTTGAATATCTGACTACGACTCGAGTCCTTTGGGACGCCGCCCAGTGAAGTGCACCGCTTCCATTAAAACATGCAAAGACGAAGAATGTTTTTGGAAATGAGCTCTTTCTAAACTGCACTTGGCGTCATCCTGACACATTATTTACACGATTATATGAAGTAAGATTCTGAAAACATTTTGCTTTGTCATTTTAAAGGTGACTCAGCAGCATGTCTGGATCACACAAATGAGTACACCGAGGCACGGTGGAGCAGTGGGCGCTCATCGCCACACACGGAGTATGGGAATGACTGCGTGGGGTCAGAGGTCAGAGAATGAGCTGAACAGGAAATACCCAATACGGTGAACATCATTACCCTGTTCTGGTCAATTACAAAACTGTTTATCATTGCTACTCGCAGTTTTAATCATGTTTCCTCCAACTGGGCGGATGAAAGCTGTCACCGTCGATTCAGGAAGACAAGATAGGTCAAAGTTATTGGAGCGCATAAGACTTTCCCTTTTTAAGATAAAAGCAAGTCTCATTTGTACATACAGTGCATGTGAAGCAGCGAAATGTATTTAAAGGAGGCAGAAACATCACGTATGTATTTATGAGGAAACATCTGATCATCTTACTTTATTTAGAGACAAAGGACTCTTTATATATATCACACACATGAATACTGATGTTCAGACACTAACAAGTGATTACTGACTGTCCTGAAGTTTCTAATAGTCTTCAGTTTTAAGATGAGGAGCCAGGAAACAATCAGCACAATTCAATAATCACCCTCGCTGTTTAAAGCAAACCAGGGAGGCCCTTCTCTCTGTTTATTTTCCTTGTATCGCGTTGCATTTTCTTTTTAATTTCATGGCCAAGTGGACCTCCCTGACATCCTGCCCCCCCCCCGCCTCCTCGATCCCCATGGCCCACTCTCGATCCCCCTTCGCCCTCACCCCTCTTCTCCTCCCCCGTGGCCCTGAGCTCCCACATCACCAATGCTGGAAAACACTCCAGACCCCCTAAAGGTCACACCGCGCTCACAGAGATTTGGCAGATGAGACTGAACTCTCTCTCATGAGCACACACAGTGAATGAAAGCACACACATGCATTGTCTACATAAATATGTACACAAATTACTCAAGTTTCCACTTTTTTTAATGCAGTTTGAGGCTGGTCAAGACGACGTCAACAAACTCTGACGGGAAACTGGAAAAAAAGATAAGTACAGCCGGTCGGATGCACTTATTAAAATTAGTGCAGCTAATCAATATTTTTGTATTAAGAGTAGCTCGGATGACGATTTGTACTGTCAAAAATGTCACTCGCAGGAAAAAAACGACAAAGAATTATCACCCAACTTTGCAGTCCCCTCAGCTGGATGACTCATTTTAACCTCCTTCCACTTATTGTTTTGGTTTTATGGCTTGAAGCTTTACAGTTTGACTAACTCTCACCGCTCTCATCTGGTTTTTAGCAGCAGCCGGACGCGGTTTTAGATGAAAAAGCTCAAATAAACCTCTTGTGTGCTGCTTTACTTTCCAGTACCAAATGACAGACAAAGCTAGCGCCTACCTGGTTGAACGCAGTGGAGCGTTTCAGCAGATAAAGAAACAGATATTTCTCTCAGGAGCTGCAGGAGACCAAAACAGACCTCAAAGGAATGTCGAGTAACCAAAGACACGACGCTTAATGAATGCTAATGTTGCTCTGTGTCTGCAGGGTGTGTAAGGATGCCGTCGAACCCTTCCTAAATTCAAAATGGTGGTGCCAAAATTAGGCTTGTACGGCAAAGAGTGACAATGAGGAACAACATCAGCACAGAAATACTATGACACTCCAACTTTATGGTGAGATTTTCCAAACATTAATGGGTATGCATCAACTATCAATACCTAGTTTAATTTTGATTGTAATCAGCGTGCTCTGTCCAGCTCTGGAGAGGCCTGCCAGCCGCCATATCAGGTCACAAATACACTTTTCTGCCATTTAACATCACAGACTTGCATCTCACTTCAAAAATCTACATCCTGGACTGATAACATTGTGGAGCGTGCTGACGTGCTGAGGTAAGCGTATCGTCTCACTTCCTGTTTCTGGTTGCTGCCTAACGAGTAGTGTGCGTTTGTCGCTCTTGTTCCTCTGAGTGTAATTTGCTCTGTGTTTTGTTACAGCGGCCTTTTATCCGCACTCTAGAGTAACATTAGTTCTGCTCAAGCACCCATAAGTCTGTTTATTTAGCGACCGTCAATTTTATTTGTCTACGCGCTTGTCTGCTCTGCTAGCTATACCAACTTAGCCTAGCAGCTAGCGATGGCTTCTCTCTGTCCCTCTCCAGCTCTCTCCTGCTTGGTGTGTCACATGTTTAGCTACTCCTCTGCCTCCTTTAGTGATACTGGTACGTGTAATAAATGTAGTTTATTTGGTGAGTTGGAGGCGAGGCTTAGTGAATTGGAAGCTCGGCTCCGCACCATGGAAACAAAACCATTAGCTATAGTTAGCCAGGCCCCCGTAGTCGGTGCGGACCGACCAAGTGCAGCTCTGGCTAGCCGTCCCTCGACAGCTCCCGAGCAGCCGGGAAACCAGGGAGGCTGGGTGACTATTCGAAGGAAGCATAGTCCCAAGCTGAAGCCCACGGGTCACTACCAACCGCTTCATGTTTCTAACAGGTTCTCCCCACTCGGCGACACACCCGCTGAGAAACCAACTCTGATTATTGGCAGCTCCATTTTGAGAAATGTGAAGTTAGCGACACCAGCGACCATAGTCAAATGCCTGCCGGGGGCCAGAGCGGGCGACGTCGAATCAAATTTGAAACTGCTGGCTAAGGATAAGCGTAAATACCGTAAGATTGTTATTCACGTCGGCGGTAATGACACCCGGTTACGCCAATCGGAGGTCACTAAAATTAATGTGGAATCGGTGTGTACATATGCTAAAACGATGTCGGACTCCGTAGTTTTCTCTGGACCCCTGCCAAATCTGACCAGTGATGATATGTTTAGCCGCATGTCATCGTTCAATCGCTGGCTGTCGAGGTGGTGTCCAGCAAACGGTGTGGGCTTCATTGATAATTGGCAGACTTTCTGGGGAAGACCTGGTCTGATTAGGAGAGACGGCATCCATCCCACTTTGGAGGGAGCAGCTCTCATCTCTAGAAATCTGACCGATTTTATTTATGAACCTAACCCCTGACAACTCAGAGTTGAGACCAGGAGGCAGAGCTGCAGTCCTACACGCTTCTCTGCGCCTCCATTAGAGCAGTTACCCACCCAACACTCCATAGAGACTGTGTCTGCCCCCCGACCACGTAAACTAAGTAAACCAAAAGTACAGAGAAGAGGAGTTAAACATAAGAATCTAATTAAAATTAGAACAACCTCTGCAATAGTACAACAAGATAGGAGAATTAAATGTGGACTCCTTAACATCAGATCTTTGTCCTCTAAAGCTGTTCTAGTAAATGAGTTAATATCAGACCATAATGTTGATTTATTTTGTCTGACTGAAACCTGGCTGTGTCCTGAAGAGTATGTGAGCCTAAATGAAGCTACTCCTCCGAGCCATATTAATACTCACATTCCTCGAGGCAGCGGCAGAGGAGGTGGAGTTGCAGCCATTTTTGACTCAAGCCTTTTGATCAACCCTAAACCTAAACTCGACTACAAGTCATTTGAAAGCCTTGTTCTCACTCTTTCTCATGAGAAATGGAAAACAGTGCAGCCACTTTTATTTGTTGTAGTATACCGCTCTCCTGGTCCTTACTCCGAATTTATAGCTGAGTTCTCGGAGTTTCTATCAAGCTTAGTTCTTGAAGCAGATAAAGTAATTATTGTAGGTGACTTTAATGTACATGTCGACGTTGATAATGACAGCCTTAGCACTGCGTTTATCTCAGTATTAGACTCAGTTGGCTTCCGCCAGAATGTACATGAACCGACTCACTGTTTTAACCACACCCTCGACCTTGTTCTGACATATGGCATTGAAATCGAAGACTTAATAGTCTCCTCACAGAATCCTCTTTTATCAGACCATCATTTAATAACTTTCGAATTCATATTACCAGACTACCAGCCAGTAGGCAAAAATTCTTATACCAGACTCCTATCTGATAGTGCTGTAGCTAAATTTAAGGATATGATCCCATCAGTATTTAATTCAATGGCATGTCTCAATACAACAGAGGAGTCTTATGCTAACGTTAGTCCCTCCCAGATTGACTTCCTGGTTGATAGTGCTACAGGATCGTTGCGTATGACACTTGACTCTGTTGCTCCCCTAAAAAAGAAGAAAATTAAACATAGGAGGTTAGCTCCATGGTATACTCCTCAAACCCGCAAATTAAAGCAAACTTCACGGAAAATAGAAAGGAAATGGCGTTCTACCAAATTGGAAGAATTTCGGTCCGCCTGGCAAGACAGTCTTAAAATATACAGGAAAGCCCTCCGCAGTGCCAGGGCAGCCTATTACTCTGCACTAATAGAGGAAAATAAGAACAATCCCAGGTTTCTCTTCAGCACTGTAGCCAGGCTGACAGAGAGCCATAATTCTTGTGAACCATGTATTCCTTTAGCTCTGAACAGTAATGACTTCATGAGCTTCTTTAATGATAAAATTCTAACTATTAGAGACAGAATTCATCGACTCCTGCCGTTAACAGGTACTGTTTTGTCTTCAAACGCAGAAATCGTAGAAACTGTTACTCAGTCTGTCGCAGTTTTAGACTGTTTTACTCCTGTTGACCTTCACCAACTAATTTCAATAATTTCATCATCAAAATCATCTACCTGTATTTTAGATCCTATCCCGACTAAGCTGTTTAAAGAAGTATTACCTCTAATTGACTCTTCAGTTTTAGACATGATCAATCTCTCTTTATCAACAGGCTACGTACCACAGTCCTTTAAAGTAGCTGTGATAAAACCGCTACTGAAAAAGCCTACTCTTGATCCAGGGGTTTTAGCCAACTATAGACCGATATCCAACCTTCCCTTTCTCTCAAAAACTCTTGAGAAAGCAGTTGCCAATCAGCTGTGCGACTTTCTGAACAATAATAGTTTATTCGAGGATTTCCAGTCAGGATTTAGAGTGCATCATAGCACAGAGACAGCACTGGTTAAAGTTACAAATGACCTTCTAATTGCATCTGATAAAGGATTTGTCTCTGTACTAGTCTTACTGGATCTTAGTGCTGCATTTGACACCATTGACCATGGCATCCTATTGCAGACACTGGAACATTTCATTGGCATTAAGGGAACTGCGCTAAGCTGGTTTAAATCCTACTTGTCAGATCGCTCTCAGTTTGTACGCGTTAATGACGACTCCTCTGTGCTCACTAAAGTCAGCTATGGAGTTCCGCAGGGTTCTGTGCTTGGACCAATTCTATTCACCTTATATATGCTTCCTTTAGGTAAGATTATCAGGAAGCACTCAATAAATTTTCATTGCTATGCAGATGATACCCAGCTATATTTATCAATGAAACCGGAAGAAACCAGTCAGTTAACTAGACTACAAGCATGTCTTCATGACATAAAGACCTGGATGACCTGCAATTTTCTGATGCTAAACTCGGACAAAACTGAAGTTATAGTAGTAGGCCCTAAACATCTTAGAAGGTCACTTTCTGATGACATAGCAGTTATGGATGGCATTGCGCTGGCCTCCAGCACCACTGTAAAGAATCTGGGAGTTATCTTTGACCAAGACATGTCCTTTCACTCCCATGTAAAACAAATTTCAAGGACTGCCTTTTTTCACCTACGTAATATCGCAAAAATCAGGCATATTTTGTCTCAAAATGATGCAGAAAAACTAGTCCATGCATTCGTAACTTCCAGGCTGGATTATTGCAATTCTTTACTATCAGGCTGCCCAAATTCGCTGCTGAATATTCTCCAGTTGCTCCAGAACGCTGCAGCACGTGTTCTGACAAAAACCAGGAAGCGAGATCATATTTCTCCAATACTCGCCACTTTGCACTGGCTCCCTGTAAAGTTTAGAATAGAGTTTAAAATTCTCCTCCTTACTTACAAAGCCATAAGTGGCCAGGCACCTTCTTATCTTAAAGAGCTCATAGTACCTTATTGCCCTACTCGAACACTGCGTTCCCAGAATGCAGGTCTACTTATGGTTCCTAAAGTCTCAAAAAGCAGAACAGGAGTCAGAGCATTTAGCTATCAAGCTCCTCTCCTGTGGAACCATCTTCCAGTCTTTGTCCGGGAGGCAGACACTGTCTCTACATTTAAGAGTAGGCTTAAAACTTTCCTTTTTGATAAAGCTTATAGTTAGGGCTGGCTCAGGCTTGTCCTGGACCAGCCCCTAGTTATGCTGCTATAGGATTAGACTGTTGGGGGACATCCAAAGATACACCGAGCTCCTCCGTCCTTCTGTCCCTCTCCATCCGCACGCTCTCATGTCCTACCACGGCGTGTTACTAACTTAGCTCCTTCCCCGGAGTTTCTGTGCTTTGTCGTCTTGCAGGTTCCCATGGACAGTGGCTGAATCTGGATTGTGGATTTCAGCTGCGTCTCCTGCCTTGGCCCTGCCTGACATCCACTGCAACTGCTACTGCTGTTATTACATCCACAGTCACTGTTACTGTGACTGCATGTCTGTCTCTCTGTCTCTGTCTCTCTCTCTCTCTCTCTCTCTCTCTCTCTGACTGCTTTTCTTTCTGTCTGTCTGTCTGTCTGTCTGTCTGTCTGTCTGTCTGTCTGTCTCACTCACTCTCTCTCTCTTGCTCTTCCTCTCTCACCCAACCGGTCGAGGCAGATGGCCGCCCACCCAGAGTCTGGTTCTGCTCGAGGTTTCTGCCTGTTAAAAGGAAGTTTTTCCTCGCCACTGTCGCCAAGTGCTTGCTCATGGGGGAATTGTTGGTTTCTTTGTAGATAAAAGAGCTTGGTCTGTACCAGCTCTATATGGAAAGTGTCCTGAGACAACTTCTGTTGTGATTTGGCGCTATACAAATAAAATTGAATTGAATTGAATTGAATAACTGGGACGAAAACTCCTCAAGAAGTTGCATTTCCTCTCCTCCACAGACACGATTAATGCCTCCTTTAGGCTGAAAATGAACATCTCTGTCTTTGAGACTTGTGTTGAGATAAGCCAAGCAGTTAGGAAATGTTTCTGTGAAGAGGCCTCTGCTGTCTGCATCGACTTCCTCTGTTGAATCTAAAAGTTCTCATGCCCGAGAGACTCTTGGTCCTTCAGTGAAGACTCTCTAGTAAACTGATATGCAGAACATTTACGCAGCAGATGATAATCAGTGGAGCTGGTAGGCCAATAACTACTGTATGATATGAATCGACAGTAGCAAGAGTCAGAATGGACATATGGAGAGAAAAAGCTGAGAATTAATACAATAAGATTCAAATACTGTGCATAACCAGTCTGTTGTGTCTGCTAAAACCCTTCGCCGTTGAACTTAAGTAACCACGGTTCAAGACATTTGAAACTATAATGTCATTTCCTTGTGTGATTCCAAAATGTATAACAATGGTTTCTATAGAAAAAGGCTGCAGTAAAAATCCAGGAGAGACGTCCTGAAAGCTGAGACAATGCAGAAATTCAAAACAGCTGTGAAGTGACCACAACTTGGACAGACACACACATAACAAACACTGACGCAGCTGACTCCCTCCCCGCACACAATTGCACACATTGTGTGTGACGTTGGCAAAAATAAATTTGCCTGCAGGAACAAATTCAGACAGCAGCACAATCACTGTACAGTATGTGTGACAGATTATGCTTAAAAACATGACATGGGTGCTTCACACACACACACACACACTCGGCAGCTGTCAGCAGCGCACTGAAACCCCTCTGTGTGTGTGTGTGTGTGTGTGTGTGTGTGTGTGTGTGTGTGTGTGTGTGTGTGTGTGTGTGTGTGTGTGTGTGTGTGTTTCCCCCTGACATCTCCATAAGGAAAGGGAACACGGCTGTGCAGGCTATGCACCACATAAAGATGTCATCAGACAGGCGCTGTAAATAATTCTGGTGGAGCTCTTCATTCCAGCGATGATGAATGAGGCAGACTCAGGACCAGCACCGTGACTGCACAGTGACATTACGTGACAGCATTAGCATACTTCAGTTATTAAAGGTTAAACTAAATGTAGGCTCAATTTCATGTGTGGATTTAACTGCCGGTGCTTATAACTCAGGCGGTGTGATCAGACTGGACGATATGCGGTATTACAAGTTCAATCTTTTCAGCGGCACACCTCCTGCACGCTGGAAATGTGGTTACTGGAAGTTAATTTAGTTGATTTGAGCAGGACCTTTGACTGGGGCTGATTGAGCGTGCGGTGCCTATTTTGAGTCTAATTCCTTCACATCAGATAACACTGCGGCAAATCTCGCGCATGAAGCTTAAGTCGGTGAAGAAAGAAAAAAAGGGATTAAAGAAATCTTGACATGAAAAAAATGAGCATCCTGACTGTCAGCTGAACTGTGACAGCTATCATTCACTCATCCACGCGGCCTCCGCAGGGTGCAGCCCACAGCAATGCAGCAGAAGACGTCTGCGCCACCACAAACGCGCTCAGTTTCTATAACAGGAGCATTAGTCACTGTCAGGTAGGACCTCTGCCAAGCCACAGAGAGCGCCTGGAGCTGCCAGGTTGGACGCTGTTTGTGTGTGAATGCACTGCAGGTATATGCAGGAAGTTTTGATTGTACCGTTTTACGCATAAGATATCATCATCTCAGATTTCCCAGGCTTGGACCACCATGGAGGGAGATCGTTTTGTCTTGTTTTTTTTGCCACATCTTGTCTTTTTCATGCTTTATTCAGACGACTTTAAGACTAAAATATTTGTTTTCAAGCACATTGTTTGCAACACAGTTTAGGTAAAAAACAAAAACAGCTGAACCTTATCATTTAATAAAGACGACGTCGCCAGCAGTCATTGTCTACCGCTGAGCACTAAAACAGATTTCTTACTGCACTTGTTTGTATTTCTGTTTTTTCTACGTTTTGGACCACATGTAGAGAAACAATATTCAGCTTGTATTATTCCAATTAATTGCTAGACTATTCATAGCGGTTCAGCTAAACATGCAAAAGCGTGTCTGACTCAACTTTTAGATTCAACATAAATTAATATTTGCTTGGCTTTAAATGCAGCAGCTCTTTGAACAAAATTCATCAGAAAATTCCCAATTTGTTCTAAACGTTTTCTAAAAAGTTGGTCTCCTCAGTGTAAACTGGTCCTTATGGCGCCACCAAGAACACATCTGAAGGAAATCTGGCAGAAAGTTTTGCCATCAGTGAAGAATTAACTGATTCATTCACGATAAAACAGAAGAAAAACTTGAGCCATGAGGACACTTTGAAAATTGTTTTAATCACATGAAGAATTGTATGAGCTTTAAAAGAGTTGTCCAGAAAAAAAGTAGAATAAAAGACAGATATTCATGGGCTGATTCAGTGACGAGTAAACTGACTTTCATCTGTAAAATCAGTGGAGTTTAAGTAGCTGAAGGGACCGACCGATCCACGTTTCCTCCTTCCTGAACTCAAACCTAGTTTCTCATTGGTCAGTTAGACTGCAGCCGGTTTCCAGCTCAGGTATGAAGAGCATGCAGCTGCAGCAAAGTGCTGCTGAAAATAAACACACATTTCACGCTGAGGAAAACCTGAACAAATAAAAGGTTCAATTAAACTGGTCATTAATGCCTGAGATTGCAAAGGTCATCGCGGGCTTGACATTCAGATTACAGTTACACAGGCCTCCATTTCACACCACTTTCACACACGCCGTGACTCTGGGGAATGCACAGCGTTGTGTGTGTGTGTGCATGTGTGTGTGTGTGCGTGTGTGTGTGTGCGTGTGCGTGTGTGTGTGTGTGTGTGTGTGTGTGTGTGTGTGTGTGTGTGTTTGAATGGTAAAAATAGCTGAGGCCACTTCAGCCATGATGAATGGGGAATGTTTTTTTATAGTCTCCATTTCTTGTCCAGGCAACACGCATGTTTTATATGTGAAGAAGTTGAAATAATCCTATTATATTAATTAAGGAGGCACCACGACAGCAATGAGGAAGACGTTTGAGCATGAAGGAGGCCGTTACATCATCATATCATACGACTAAAAATCCATACTTAGCTCATGTGATGGCTGCTAGGAAAGTTCCATTTGCTGAAGAATATGGGATAGATTTATTGATACTATTGGGAATCTGAGATACAGCTATAAACATAGGTTTGATTCAGTACTGAGTATTGAAACTAATACATTTATAATACAATAATACAACGATACAGTACAGGACAGTATCTTGTTTACAAATCTGAGATTAATTCATGTTAAATCCAAGATTAATCAAGTGCAAAATATCTGAATTATGGTATTTTATCGTTACAAATGTGGCCGTCTTTTTCATGGAACATGCATATTCAATAATCTTTCAGGAACAGATAATCTCCCTTGATGTTAAGAGATTACATAACTGTCAGCAGCATTTACTTTTTTATACTTTGCCTTGTGTCAAAACTCCTCATTCAACCCAAAACCTGATGAGTCATTCATACGGCCTTCAAACAGCAGACAGAGTATCACTAGTTCCTCTCTAATCATTTTTTCCCCTTCGTTTGCCTTCTCCCTGGGTGTCCACAGAGTTTGTTGGTCGACTTGTCTGGAAAAGGTCAAGTCTGTTGAACCGGAGCGGCGTCCTGAGCCAACATAAGCACCGACACTCTCCTCCTGGACCCTCCTTAGCAAATTGGCCCTCGGCAGAAGGCGTTCATGCTCTGGCTGCATGCTGCCCTCCTGCTAGCATACTTAGCTTTAGCATGTGCAGCCAAGAGAAACTGTCGCCATTTAGGTCTAAGGGTGGCGTGGAATAAGACATATGTGAACTTGAAATGGGTTGATTTCCTGTGCAAACACACAGTCCATTATTTGGGTTTCAAGCTGTAAGGTTGCCAGCTTGTGCGCTGGTCCAATAGAAAACAGAACAGCTATGTGGAGCACAGATGGCGCAGCATATGGGTGAGTTTAAGTATGAAATGACTC
Organism: Chaetodon trifascialis; assembly: GCF_039877785.1. NCBI lineage: Eukaryota > Metazoa > Chordata > Actinopteri > Chaetodontiformes > Chaetodontidae > Chaetodon > Chaetodon trifascialis. Next base: position 3,658,148 of record NC_092066.1, on the reverse strand, counting down.
AAAAAAATCACATCCCGTTTGTCCAAACCCTATTATTCAGCAGAGCAGAGTGTGAATCCACATTTTTTTAAAAAACAGGTATTTTTAACACATCTGTGTGACTCATTTCGGGCACTACATGCTCCAACACAGCCCAGTTTAACAGTAATATGGAGCTACTTTATCTGAAATCTGCAGTTTCAGCCCCAAGTTATTTCATAGGGAAGTGAAATGGGAGAGCTGGGAGTCCAGGGGTTACAGAAGTAAGTCACCATCATTTCCTGCATGGACAGGTGACTGACAGCTGGAGCGTTTCCAAGGCTTGAATAGCCAGTTTACTCATGAATGCAAAATATAAGCAGCTCTGTCAGAAAATACATGAGGGATCGTCGAGTGGTTTCAGAATGAGAATGATGTGATTCACTCTGGCCTTCACATTCACAGTCATCTCAGCCCAGCCCAACGTCCACGTGAGATTCAGGGGTGACATGTTCGACAGCGCTTTCCACCGTCATCAAACGCCAAATGAAGGGAAATCTTTGACGTTTAGTAGAGTTCAGAGAGCTGGAGGATCTCTGGCAAGCTGTGTGGATGAGGGTGGACCAACACATTGCTGGTGATTTAATGTTTTTCTGCATATGTTTCTTTGATAAGAATACAAGCCTGTCCACACAAAAGGAGAGAAATGAGCTCCCAGGGGACATCTTGATAAGAAGTATGCGTTCACCAAACTTTAACTCGGCAGTTTAAATCCCTTCATTTTCATATTCTGGACTAGTTTTTGTGTCCAAATGCATTAGAAAGAAGTGTGAATTTGCTCTTTTTCCTCGGTAATCAGTGGTTACAGGTGTAGATCTGCTGTACCGCTGGATTACACGATCCTCTGTCAGTTTAGAGACAATCCACAGTCCTCACAAACCTCGGTGGCATTGAAACTGAAAACTGGTTTTCCTCCTGGAATACTGACGTGTTGGAGGTTTTCAACAGCGGTGATGTCTCATGGTTAAAAGTAAGCGCTGGTTCTGTCAAACCACAGTCAAAACTCAGTCTGTGTTGCAACCTCTTGAAATGATGAGCCTAATTCAAACATGCTCTTTTCTTTGAATTCCACAGGCTGCAGACAGCTGAAGAGCAGAAATGTATGCGCTCTGATAGTGAGACCACAGGATGAACAAGAAAATGCCAGAACGAGGCTGGTGGCTGAACACGGATAGGTGGTTTCTTATCTTTGTGCGCAAAGCTATTTGATCTCGCCTCAAAGCTCTCAAACCACTTCAAGTAAAGACATTTCAGATTATATTAAAGAGATGTTAGTACATGGACCCACTCTGAATGGAAATGGCTTTACTGATGTTTCACAGTCAGAGAGTGATATCTCATCCACGGCAGATTTATGCGCAGGATTTTAGCTGTTTTGAATTTTACACTGAGGGGCATCTTTACTGAAATCATCCTGCCCCTGACGAAACAAAAAGCTGTGACTTTTCAGATGCATCAGCAGGTCTGCTGAATGCCAAACACGAATGCTCGGTCACTGAAGTCGAGTCAATTGTTGGACATATGTAGCAATATGAGCAATGCAGCTATTTTCAGTTCCTCATCAAAGTAACATATTACATTTGATCACTTACAAGCTCTCCACTGTACAGAAATGATAGCACCTGTTTTTGATTTCATAATTAAAGTACTAATGAATTTCCAGCACTGTAACACGTTCTTATCCAACAACATGGACGCCTGCCCTGACGTGGTCGGGTTGTCATTTAAGTGTCTCAGCATCCGGATAAAAATACTAATTTAATGCATTTTTAATAAGACAAATCAATGATGGACTACAAGAAAGGTAAGTGTTGCTTACACACATGCACAGATCAACACTCTCATCACCCGAACAGATGGTTCAGTTGTTGTGCTGATCAGAGACCAGATTACGCTCCAGCAGCTCACAGTATATTTTGTATGAACATGTATTAGAAGTGATGGAACCTCGCGTTCTCTGTAAGACAGGGAAGAAGACGAGCTGCTGATAGACAAACTTAAGGCCGGATGAAATCTAATCATTTTAATTTCTCTGAATTTCTCATCACGAGGTGGATGAATAAAACTTCAAGAATTCAATAACAAAATATCCAAAACGTAATGAATATCAATAATTAACTCGGCATTATTTCTTATCAAATGGATCATCTGCAGGACAGCCTCCATGTGCAGCTCCATCACACCAGGTATGTGGGTCTGACGGAGGCTACTGTCACGTTCAGGCATGTGTGTGGCACGAAAATATAGCAGCCTGTTTTTTTTCTTTGTTCATTTGGCTGAGGCGATTTAAAAAGTGATTTTTTTTTTCCAGTTTATTCAATTTCCTGTGTATTTTTTGCACAGGGCCCTAGTCGAACCCCATGAGGTGCAATTTCCATTGCAACTGACTGACCGTGACTAGGAGTAAATAGGATTTTCATTCTTCATTGTTGTTCAAACCCGTCTTCAATCACAAAGATGTATATATGTAACATCAGTGAGAAATATTGTAAATAAAAAGAATGTCCCGAAATGTAAAACCAATAATGAAAATGATAAAATACGATAAAGGAAAAATCCTATCTCTCCCTCTCTACCTCACTCTCTCCCTCTCTGACTTTCTATCGCCCTCCCTGCCTCTCTACCCCCCAGACTGGAGGTTTTTATACCCAGGCAGATGGCTTCAAACACCAGGTATCCCCCATGGGAGCCTCACGAGGAGGTCCTGGACACTCCAGGCCTGCCTGAACTGCAGGGTGGGGCGTGTGCAAAGGAATGGACCAAACTGATTTATACATAACTCAGATTCCAGCCTTAATGCACAGAGTGTCTCAAAGCAAACGAACGCAGCGCGAGGGGGAGTGCTGGGGGAGCAAGGGACGGCGAGTGGGCGAAGGAAAGACGGGAAAAGGGAGAGGGGCAGATACCAGGAGAGCAGATTTCTCACAGATCTGAATGCATTTGTGTGATAAGAAAGGAAGTAACAGCTTCAGATGAGGGAAATTGCAAAGGGACACGTATCACCTTCCTTTACACTGTGAGAGGCGGATCACAGGAAGCACAGAGCAAAAGGAATGAGAGGCAGTTCTTGCAAGGATGTGAGGAGACGTCTTGAAATGTACTCCAGATAACCTGCCTCAGAAGTGTATTTGTATAAAATCCCATTGAACATTAACACTTTCATACTTGAAGAGAAAAAAATTAAGTTCACATCAACACTTGTTTCTACATTCTGAATCAATTTTATTTACCGGGTGAGAGAAGTGCAGGAATATTTTTCGTGGTGACACTGATGCAGACGCAGACTGACAGTTCATAGAGTTTCCAAGTAAATTCTGACATACATGCAACAGCGCGAACAGGCCCGGAGGCACGAGTGTGTAGAAAGGCCACCCTGCGACTGCACACGAGCTTGATCCCTGCAATCGTCATGTGTACTCATCATCAGGACAATACCAGTGGGTTTGCATATTTTTAGCCTGTTGCCTTGTGGTTTTTTACATTGCTGCCAATCTAAACCCATCTCAAGTTTCACATTTCTTTTTACTTCCATGTTTTGAATTCAGTGCGCCATAAATACACGTATTCAAATCAGCTTAAAATTTGTTAGAGTCGGATTTGGTCGCTTGAGACTTCAGGCATTAGATTCAGAGCATTCACTCGACTGTATTTGTTGTCAAAGTTACATTGCTGTCATGTGGTTACGCTGTTGTGCGCAGCAACTGTTATGAAAACTTTCTTTGGTAATGCAACTAAAAAAAAAAAAAAACCTTGACTGCTGCAAGGTGAAAAAGGTGAACTTGGTTGTTTCCTAATTAAAAAAAACCTTCAACGTTGCATGCACATACAGGGAGCATTGGAAGTGCTTTAAGTAACCGCACTAGGACAAAAGAATACCATTCGTATACATTAAGCTGATGGATAACACATTAGCAAACACCTGATATTCAGGATCAATCCACTGAAGTCATGTTTTGTCCATGATCAAAGTCCAACAATCACACCTCTCTCCATTTTCACCAGTCTCTTATTTATTTTGGCTTTGGTGTCATGCAGGAAAGTCGATGAGAGCCACGGGACTCAACCACACAGTTGATATGTAATTCTGGTGTGTGATGAGATTAGCATCTCTGCTAATTAACTGCCACTGTCAGCAGTCAAGCTAATCGAGTTAATCGAGTCGAGTTAATCTTAATACTTTATTCTTTAAACACTCAATTGCAAGTCCGACATTGCTACAATAGTGTTAGAAAAGTGCAATAAATCGGTTCATTTATGCTCAGCAACATCAACAGCACACTTGCGTTTCATGTAAATAGGACAGAAGAGGTGAAGATCTAACATCTCTCGGCACCATCGTTCGTGTCCAACTTTGTAAATTGGCTGATTTTGACACAGCAGTCCTTGTCCAAGCTGTATCACACAGGTTCTGAGTATTTCTTCAGTTTTGCAGAATGGGCTCATCTGTGTCGAGGAATTATTAGGTGATAAATTCCAGACGTGTCTGACATTATGAGTGAAACCCCATGTGACACAGAAAAGGCACTTTATTTGTGAAGAAGTATGCAGCGGCGATAAATTTCACTCTTCACTTTGCCGTCACTGTTTGAACAATTGCTCCCTCTATAAAAGTTAGGCCAACCAATTGCCTCACATAGATTTGTCTCCTGTAGCTCTCGCCTCCACCCCGGTGCCTCGGCGCTCGTTTCACAGCCACAGCTGTGCAAAAGCAAATTTATTATCAGCCTTAGTATTTGTGACAGGCTATCCGGCAGACGCTCGGGGTCCTTGAAGTGCAGAAAGGCCTTCCCATCGCTGCGCTCCTCTGCCTCCCAGCAGGTCTGCAAAGTGAATTTACTGCCACTGTCGAAACTTCTGTCAGTTCTCAAAGGGAGAGAGAGGAGACGTAGAGAGAGCGAGGGAGCAATATGGGACTTTTTTTTTTTTTTTTCTGCCACAGATGCCCGGACATGCAGTTTCTCCAACCCAGAGGGCCTTTGAAATCAGCTCGCTCGTTAATAGTTGTCTCATGGAGGCTCGGAGAGAAAACGCCTGACAGAGTCTGAATGGAGACACCAAAGCTCACTTTTGTCAAGTACTGAAATTCTCATTTTCACCTCCTTACTGTAGCATAAAAAACTGTTTCCTGCCCCCCCACCCTTTACTTTTTGTTGCACATTCAAGTCAAGCGAGCTGCTGAGCGTATCTTCAGCTGCTGATGGGAAACACAGTCTGTTGCCCGGGAAGTTAAATGTTCCATGTTTGACTTATGGCGCAGTGTTGCAGATTTATTATATTTATGCTCCAAGCACGTTAACGTGTATTGTTCTGTTGCATCTTTCATTTGAGTTATTGATGGAACAACTGGTGGTACATTTCTATATGTGAACTTTGTGTTTAATATATGATCAACCTAATTTTCCTTCTGCTCTTGATGCAGTAGATCTCATTTATAGTATTATTTTGACATATTCATCAAAGGTTTGAACCACTGATTGTTGTTTTTTGTCAAATTCTGCTCATTCGGTCCAACCAGCAGTACAAACAGTTATTTTCTGTCAGTCCACGAATCATTTAAGCTCCAGCCTCATCTATCTACTTGACAATATATCAGCAGTTCTTCACGTGTCTCAGCCCAGTCTCCATTAACAGACCAACAGGACGCCTTTATAATGAGTCCACTCAGGCACAGAGCTGTGCTGCTGCTCTGCTTTGAGGCGTCCTGCAGGGGAGGACACACAGGGGTGAAAACAACCCTGTACTTTAAAAACAACTGAAAACGTGAAGCCATTCAACCCTGAGCTTGCACTCTCCCAGCTACATACCTTCACGTCCTGTCTCAAAGGCATCCAAACATAAAGGCGGAGACAGAGAGACGGGGCAGCACGAACAAAGGGCCCCTGAGCAGCCTCCCCTTTCACACAGGCCAATATAAAACCACCAGGTTCCCAGTCCCAAGGAGAAAAAATAAATACCCTCTCCACCTCCTCACCTCAGCCCTTATTTTGTTTCTCTTGCTTAACGTCTACATAATCGTCCAAAGGCGACGGCAATATTTTGTTGCATCTGCACCTCAAAAGGCATCTCTGTGAATAACTTGCCTCTCTGGGGGCAGTTTTATTCAACTACTACAATGAATGTTTGCGTTCCATACTGGCCAGTAAATATTCAATATGTAGGAGTTGTGTTTTTCCAACAGCTTCTTTCCTCAACCTCTGCTGACGTGCAGTCAGCTGAAAGTCGTATTTGCACAGCCTTGTGAAAGTGGTGGAGGATTGGTGCTTAGTAACTTCTGGCAGGGCTCTTCAGTGTTTTGGCCCTGCAAGTAGACGCTTCCATTTTCTCTGTGAAGCCTCATGTATGCCTTCATAACATCTAGAACTGCTGTACCACACTTCTCTCTGGTCTACCTAAGACAACAACAGGCAGTCTCCAGTTGGTCCAGAACACAGCTGTCAGAGTACTCGAGATCTCAGAAGTTGGATCATAAAACGCCGGTACTCTGCATTTGTTGCCGGTTCATGCAAGAGCTGACTTCAAAGTCCTCTTTCTTACCTGCCTATGAGGCTTTAGATGGACTGGCTCCCTGATTTTTCCACGTATTCCATCACGTCCTTTACATTCCCTTGATGCCGGTTACTTAACTATTCGCCGATTTAATAAGAACTCTTTTGGTGGTCGAGCTTTTCAGACAGAGCTCCACTTCTCTAGAATAATCTACCACTGATACATACTCAACTGAAAGCAGCACAATATATTTAATGTTTTCACTCATCAACTTCATTGATGATGCTGAATTTAGTGAGATGTAGAGTCACCCAGGCTCGTCCACAAGGAACAGCGTTTGCATGCAGAAGTACTTGATAAAGACAAAAACAAATAGGGAGCAATGCAGGAAGAGCTGCCTTGTATGTTTCTCATAAGTACTGGTAATGTTATTTTCATCAAGCCATGTAAATGCTGAAAGCTATATGTGACCTGACACTAAGTGCTACTCCGTCTTGGTTCTTTCTTCATGCAAACTGTCAAAAGAGCAAGTTAACACGTCCTCCACAGGGGAAAAAAACATTTCTTCATGTGAGAAACATTAATGTCTCTACTCTTAATCTTCTGTTAAACTCATTCGAAACTGCTCCCGTTATGTGTCCTTTAAATGTAGGCTAACAAAGTGTGTTGGCGAGGGGGGAGAGGCGCTTTAAAGTGACCTTGAGAACTCTACTATCACAACACCCAGAGGCCATTCACTGCCAGTAACACTCCACCAAGCCCACTCACAATGCAAAGGCTGGCAATAAAACTCTTGATATTAAAAGCCTGGACAAAGGGGACTTTAGGGGGTTTCAATTTATGGGCGTTTTTGAAGTGCGCTCTCAGACGCTGTTGTTGCTTGTGAAGGGCGGGAGCTTTCATCGCTTGTAGCAAAGTTCGCAAAGACGCATTTGTCATTTCAATGAGTGTTTTAATTGTAGTCGAAGGGGAAAAACACATGTAGCATCTGGTAAACAGCGGATGAAACATTTGCAGTTTCTAAAGAAAGTTAATTGACATAAATGCATGATTTTTTTTTTTTTAAATTCTGCTGGCTACCCAAACTGACTTTCAGGCAGTCAACATTAAAATAAAATGGAAATTCTTGATCACTTCATCAGAATAACATCAGTATTGCCAGTCAGTGCTCCAAAGCCAGAGTATTTTTTAGCAGCCGTGCTGAAGTCTGACAGCAGCAGTTTGCTGAGCAGTTACTGGTTTGGAGAAGTGAAGGGCAGACGTCTGCAGGCACGAAGACTGCCGAAAATTAAGTGCAATGCAGAAATATGAGGTCTGAAGTGTGGCATCCTCTCTCGTCGCCCCCGTCTTCAAAACACATTTAACAGCTATTTTACCATATTTTTCCAGTGTCGACTGACTTTTTGGCTGTGCTTCTCTGCGCTAATTTCACCAGCAGATGTTAAATTTCAGCGAGGAAATGTGAAAGAAATACTGATCTGTCATAACTGTGAAACACGAGGTGAGAATATTGTAGCCAGCAGAGAGGTTTTAACTTCATATTTCATGCCTCCTACTGTGCTAATGCTGCACTTTTCCCTCCACAAGGAAGTGTTTTAACAATTAGATTTTTCCTTCCCTCTTTTTGAAATGCTTGCTCTTATTTTGAGCAGCGGCTAACATGGAACAGTGAAAGTGACTCAAGGGATTTTTCAATTTTGTGCACAAATGGGGTTCAACAATGCACAAGGAAAAAAGAAAAACATTGCCTGCAAAAATTTGTCCAGGCAACTTTTTGGAAGGCCCAGATTTTAGTTATGTAATCAGTGAACTGCACATTCGATCAGGACGAGAGAGCAAATGCTGGTGAGTTATGAAGTTTCCCTTTTGTTTACATTTTTGTGTCTGTAATGCAAAAAACAGGCAAATGATATGCTTCCAATACATCAGCAAAAGTGACTTTTTCATGCGAGGTATCTTCATCATCTTTGCAAAATATGCATTGTCCAAGTTTGCTCAAGTTTTCCAGTCAACCAGTAGAATTTGCGTCACGGCTATCGCTGCAACTGTTGGCGTCTTTCCTCAGTTACTTGTGTTTTGTTTCTAAGAAACCTCGGACATAAAGGCGCACCTGAAATGACCCACCTTTATATCTGCATGATTGCAAAGGTTACATACAGGTGTTTTTTGACCAAAGGCCATGTAAAGTTTAAAAACATTCAAAAACTTTTTCTATGTGAAGTAAAAAGACAAACAAGGCAGAAAATAATCAGATCATCACATTAGTGAAGCGGTCTTGTCATGTCAGCTCAGAAATGTCACTAAAATCTGACCTTTTCTCTTCCTTCATGACACTAAAGCAATCCAAGCCTGCGTAACTTCACTGTGATGCAGCTGCAGAACTCTAACCACAACATTACTCAAAGGTGAGCTTCATTAAACTGACTCATTTGAAATACATTTTGAAATTCTTCTAAAGATATTTAGAGGTTCTTGACGTGTGTCAAAGGTCTGGCACGGCCCTGCTCCACCCACACAGGTGTTTTCATTCATGCTGCCTGATTGGAGCTTTCCTCAGGACTGTGTGCATGTTCAGACCGTGCTTGACTGGCATCGCCTTACCTGTTTTTACACCCTAACAAAAGTCATCCAGTCATGCATCCTTTTCATGTTAGCTCAGAGATATCACCAAAAATCACACCCAGTCTGTCACTTTATGACATCGAGAAAGTCTTTGTTCGTGTCCTGGTTAGATTGTTGTTCTGCAGTTTTTACTCACATATCGCTTGTTCAAAACTGTGCTGCCAGACGTAGTGTCATTACACTTTGTTTGGTTTTAAAGTCAATTTCGGACTAAAATTAACATCTAACAAAAGAGCCGTCAATCAAGAACAACACGCCCACACTCTCCCAAGGAGAGGTCTAATCAGGAAACAAGTGGAAACACCTGGATGAGCATGACACTGACCTCAGACTGAGCTTTTCCAGGTATTTATTGACTTGTCCAGGGACTTTGTCCATTAATAAACAAAGAGCTTTTTTATTTCTAATATCAGATGGCTTATTATTTTGTTTACTCAGCACTTTTTGCCGTGATCAAAGTGGCAAATAAACTCCGGTTTGTGCCATTAATTGAAGAATGAACTGCTTTGCTCCTGTTTGTGTGACCACTTCAAAGGCCTGACAGCTTAAACAAGCTGCATTCATGCACCTGAATGCCCCAAATAATGGAAACTCTGTCCACACCGTGTGCACAAAAGTGTTTCAGACGGCAAAGCTGAGGGAAAACAAACAAACAAACACGCAGTTCAGCGTGGAGGAGCTCGCACCGCGCAGGCCACACCTTTACTTACAGCCTGTCAAAGCTGTCCGTCTCCTCCCCCTGACCCGGACCCTCCCCAGGCCTTGCTGCTGGAACAAAGCCCCCACTGTGTGTGCCTTCTCTGGGGAGTCAGCCTGGGAGAACGCTGGGCCGCCTCCACCGTGGCTACGATTGAGGCCGTTTGGGCAAGCTGAGGTTGGGAGGGATGGTGGGGGGTTGGGAGTTTGTCGGGGGTGGGATGACGGATGGGGTGTGTGTGGGAACCGTGGCCCGGCCCGCCTGTCCACTTGTGAAAAGGGCCAGTGCGCTGCCAATTTGCAATGCAGATCTCCCCCCTCTCAGGCTCACTTTGGGAAAAGGCGCATCAATGGCTGGCATAAAGCAGGCCTCCGCTGATGGCAAATGTCATTCCCATTTTGATTCTTGACCCCCTTCTTTCCAAACTCGGCCCACTCCTCCTCCACAAAAAAAAAGGAAAAAAAACCCTCCCCCCGTATTGTGCGCCTCAGTCACAACCCGCGCTCTGCTGCTGGACTGCCACATTAGATTTTAAAGGGAAAAAAAGAAAACAAAGTTCAGAGCTCCCATTCACATCAGGGGCAGTAATTGTCATTCACACTGAGACGGTGTGAAATACGTCAGGATAAGAATGAGAGAAAGGAGCGTTGGAAATTCCGTCCTCTGTTCGATGAGAAGCGAGCGTTGTTAACTATCGTGGTCATTATCGTTACACTCTAATTTGTCACTAAGCCATTTAACTCCGGCAGCTAAATAAATAGATCAATAACAAAGCCGGGGCTGGCACAGCTGTAGCTGGTGGCCGTGGCACCGAGGAGGGGAAAGAAAAGGCCTTTCACGTAACTTGTCCACTGAAACGCAAATAAGGACAAACTGGGAATGAGCGAAAGCCTAAATGTTCCTCCTCTGTGGAAATCTGAATGCTTTCAGGTTCTCAGAGACACAAACAAACGCTCGCACACACAGATGAATAAACTGTTGAGTTTAATGTCCGTCAGCCTGCACTTCCAGAGAGAAAAGATGCTCGAGGTTCAGCTAAGCAGAAGGAAAAAGACAAATTTAAGGACAAGGAAAGTTAAATGATGAACAATGTGCGTTCGACCACACGTTCAAATCAAGCTGAAAGGAGACTCAAATTTGTGAATTTCATCAAACTTTAGTCCAAGAGCCAAAAGAAAAGCAGGTTTAAACTTTAAAATAACTTATGCTAACGATAAACCCATACAATTACACAAAAACACTCTAACGATGCTAATTAGAGCTCTTAAAGAGCTTTAACTTGATTTAACAATTATCCTTCTGTGGCTTAAACTTCAGTCCTCGGACTTAAAATGTGAGCATAGTGCAGCCTTCATTCCAAAAACCACTGATCACTGCCATCAGATCTACTTGTTCTTGGTCTGAGACTGAAGCGGCGTGTCGTGGTGCCAGTTCTGACTGCAGATGGTGTTACAGAGGAAGGACGGGCAGCAGTCGGAGACGCCACAGAGCTTGCAGCCTTTTGTTTCTTGGTCATACGTGCTGCTGTGTCTTGTCACGCGGCCCGGTTCTGCCAGAGCGATGGGAACAAACTCACACAGCGCATGCAGGCGAATTCAGAAAGAAAACTTTCTGAACACTACGGGGTTAAATCTATTAATTGTAATTTTGTGTTGGAAATGCTGAAAACGTTACAGATTTAAGTTTAACCTAAAGAAAGATTTGTTTGCTCAGTTATATTAAAGTCTGTGTCAACACTTTCTGTCATTGTTTAATGTGAGTGTCCCACTTCGCCCTGGAAACCAGAGTTTTCCCAAGGATCCATTACAGTGCATGACTGGAGCCCAGTTTGTTTTCCTTTCAAAGTTTGGACGAATTCCTCGCTGAGCCCCCCAGGATGAGGTCAACGTACAACATAATCAATGAAAAACAAGATTTCTCGAGCAGTCAGTGGCCTTCGCGTGCACGGCGTAATCAGGAATTCGCTTATTGGTGTATTCCTCTGAGGTCCATATACGAGCGTTTGAGCAGAGGGGTCAGATCTCACGGTCAGACTCGCATCGGGATTCAGAGGACACCACCACGTCAGCTGCTCCGTGAGCTGAACCTGAACATTATAAAGCAACCCAGCTTCCCTGCTGCAGAATGGGACGTGACAGGATGTTAACAGTGATGGACAAGTCCAATTTATGAAAGAGATTTGCTCTCTGATGGGCGACATGACTGATTTGGGTAATTTATTCCCATCTTGCCTCAACTAGGTCAGACTGAGTTCACATCCTAACACATTTGTAATGAAGAGTGAATTGAGTTGCAAAGGCTGCTTTGACCGTGCAACGTCACCTTTTAGGTCGAGTAAACATAGCAAAAATTTCAGTAAAGTGTTTTTTTATAGAACAAGCATTATTCTAACTTTTAAGTTAGTTTTAATGAGCTGAGGAAGGTTTGTTACCAAGCCGGAGCTAAGCTTAATGTGCCTCACAGCTCCAAAAGCCAAAAAGACCTTTTTCATGATTCACGAGCAGAAATAAAGTGTGTGTGAACTCTGCGAGAAGGCAGAAGGATCTATTTTCACCTCTTAGAAGTGCCATCATTTGGAAGGTGGAAGAACACGCTCTAAATCGCATCCCGGTGAGCTGTGTCGCGGCTTGAATGTCATCACCGCCAACAACCCAGCATGGCTCTTCAAAACTCCCCTCGCTGCCTCCTGTTACAGACGCCGCTCGGCACCATTTGGCTTCCACATCATCATATTCTTTTCAAGTGTTTGTATTTGGCTCAGTTTGTCTAGGTTACACTTTGGGTGCTTTGAAGCACTTAGGGAATAGATGAATATGTTTTCCCCCTCATCATTTGGCATCTTTGGCAAGAGTGAAAATATGGTAAGTATGCAGGATGTCAATAATTTAGTAGACCCCTCGCTAAGAGTTTTAGCTCCGAGCTATCATCCGCACGTGTCTTATGTTTTGATCTGAACCTTTTTGTAATTGCTCTCAAATCGCAACTTATTCTTTTTCGCTCTGAAGTTTTGCCTACGCAGTCCTGTCAAAAAAAAAAAATCACCCCCATTTTCATCTTACGGAAACGCTGTGAGCGAAAGCAGATTATTCAGATATTGACCACAGCTAATTTGAGAGTTGCGACCATGTCAGAAATGCTTAGACAGTGAATAACTCTGAACCGCAGATAATAAGCCCTAAGTTCCCTCTTACAGCAACACCACTGTCTGAGCTGCTTAACTCAATTACTGCAACATATTTCTGCAATTCTGCCCCATTGCGCCCCCCCCACCCCCACCCCGGACCATCCAGGGCTGGACGTTCACTGACATGCATGTAATCTGGAACTTGTGCAATGGGATCATGTGAGCATTTGAATACGAGGTGGAACGAATTTAGATTGTGGTGAAGGCGAGAAGAGGGAGGTGGGGTGACGGGTGGGCGATGACTTATGACTTGTTTCTTGTGAGTTTTTAAGAGAAGTTCATTTTTGTTGCGTTGCGAGGTGATGCAACAAGGATGGACTTAGTCTCAAGACGCTTTGGGAAAAGCAGCCCTAGCTGCGCTGTCATGCCGCGGTAGAGGGGGTGGGTAACGTAATGGACCTCTGTGACCTCTGTAATAGGCGCATCACTCCAGAGTCAGTAGGACACCAATAAAAACATCAGTCACACACAGGAGGTCAAAGAGGAGCTGCAACAGGACAGCTCAGTTTCACCCGAACAGGCTGAGAGACAGTGACAGGGAAAACACTGCTATCATTGTACCGGACTGTTTGATTTTGATGATAGAAACTTTTCCACAGGGCTCACAATGTATTTTAAAGACTTAACCTTCCATTTCTGAAGAAATACATAACCTTTATTTGGTGTTTTATCATGAGCCAGATTATATCAGCGACCGAGTGCAGTGCTGTGGTACTGAAATCTTTCATTGCGCTGGCATGGCCGCTGTGATAACCAACGTATTTTTACAGCCGTTGTATACTGACAATACTGAAATATGTGTTTGCTTTGGTGCCAGATTCCAGGCGGGATCCAAAGGTTTGTTTAAACATCGTAATTTGATGGCAGGTACAAGCACAAATATTAATAAGGTGGGTAACCTTGACGACATACTGAATGTGTTCATTTGCAGCCTTTGAAGCCCAGTTTGCCGCCCAGGTTGAAGCATCAGATCAGATTATTGACACCGTGTGTACTTAAAAACTGTTCACTGCCAATCATTTCAATCCCACAGGCTTTAAAGAGATAGTCTGACATCATCTGGTTTGTCAGACAGGTCATTGCCTGAAAAGATCAGTCCACCTGTGTTTACTTCCAAGACACAAAAACATGGAGCTGCACAGGGTATGCATGAGCCGGTGCAGCTGACAGGACCAGACAACTGAAAAGCGGTTGCATTTTCACACTTTTCACAAAATATCAGTCGCTATCAGTGTTCAGGGACTCCTGGATGGTCTTTCCTTTCTGCAGGTACGTGTGACTCGTGGCCTCTGACCATGCAATCGATGGTTAAGGTACAGTCATGGTTTAGATTAGGGATGCATTGTTAACACACCACCAATCCGAGATGGGGTTTGAACCGAGCACAACAAGCCAAACAGCTACAGACCCCCAAACTTCCTGCTTCGACACTAAACTTACTTTAACTCACTAATGGAGAAAAACTGCACATGAAAGCAATTCTTATGAGACCAGGTTTGTTGAACGTGAGCGGTGTGTATGCCGTGTCCCGGCGTTGCCTGTGTGTGTTCACAGGAAGCGAGGAGTACCCCAGGGCTCTGTTCTTGGCCTGGCTCAGACTGCAGAAGGGGGGTGGGGGGGGGTCTCTCCAAGTCTGGAAAAACAATTCCCAGAGAGCTGCAAATAGCCAAAAGCAATACGGCCACAAGGAACCTTGGCCACTCTCCAATGCCAACAATTAAAATGAGCAATGTGTTAAAAACCAAACAAGAGGTGGCAAAGACCCATTAATTTACGACGATGTGCTCGGCTTTCAAGGGGAATGAGTGATATATCTTTAAAAATACACAATATATTACAGTTACGAAACACAATGTGGACCATGAATTGGTAACAGGAGATAGAGGAAACCCAGAAAACACTCCAGCTCAGCAGTTTAACTGATGGAAAACTTCACACTTCAGTGTGTGATTGCCTTTATGCAGTATGATTTAACACCACAGGAGGAATAAGATTACCACACGAACACAGCGTCAACTCTGACACTTCAGCACTTCTTGAGCGTCTCACGAGGAGTTGAATGATATTGATTATGCAGAAGGGTTTTGGATTAGTGTAGTTTTAATGAACAGCACCGCCAAACAAATGTCCTCAGTGAACTGAAAATGGCATCAAACAACGTCCATGCATGATGCATGAGGAGTAAAAGGATGAGGACGAGGCAGAGCGTTTGAAGAACAAGGTAGGGACCTATTGAGGTCTGCATCAAAATAAATCATCTCCTGGGATTGTTTACATAATTTAAGCATATTTATTTCCAATTCAAAGAAACAATCTATATGTGGTTGTAGATAAGACATTTTTAGAGAAACATAAAATCCCAAGCCATGGTTGATTTCCTGCTCTCTGGCTCCATCGTCACATTATGTTGGCCGCAGCCTGCATTCATTCAAAGGACCCACCGACAGGCGATGTCATTGGGAAGCTAAAAGAAAAAACAATAGACACCATCACTGCGTTATTCCTGAGAGGAAAGGGAGCAAAGCTGGCACAATATTCTTTTCAGGAGCAAATAAAGCTTGTAATGCTGGTGAGATTTTCGCTTATTCCAGAGTTGGTCTCTTTAAACTTCTCGTTAAGATGCTTAAAATGTAAATTCAAGCATTTGCCGCCGACCTTTAAACTAGCAGCTAAATTATCAGCCTCTGTTGGGTTAGGGTTATCAGCCTCTGTTCTCTTACAGTCTGGAGTGACGTTAGACTAGTCACCTTCAGAGAAGCTGAAATAAAAAACCCAAACCTGTGTTGTGACAGGCTGTTAGAAACGCCGGCTGATAGACAACAGAAGTGTCATCAATCAGTTGATGCAAACGTGACTTCATGCATCAAATCAAACCGTCGCCGAACAGAAAAACGTCTCTTTAATCCGCGGCAGCGTTTTCTGAAACCTTGGTTTGAACCCAGCCAGCTTGGAGAAAAATAACACTGTGAAGAATTTTTTTTAGGATCTTCTTTATTCGTTTTGAAATCACTGCACCGTATGAAATATCTGGGCTTGCCATGTTCATTGCATCCAAACTTGGCCAATGGTTAAAAACATGTGAAGAGTGTAGAGAGGAAACACTGACTAACTGTAATATGAAACAGTGACATAAAATTGTGACAAAATTTTCACATGATGAGCTCCACTGTTGCGTTTGCATTAGAAATATCATCTACAGCAATGTCTGTTTTTCATAAGTGATGATGATTTCTAAATATGTGTTCATTGACTCACATTATTTGTGTTTATCAGAGTGCGTTTAGGCGAGTCATTCAGCCTGTGGTGGTATGCAGTATGTTATACTCCATCCACCTGTGCAAACAGATTTTGGATCAATCCTGCACCTCACAGTCAGGTGCACACACACACATAGACATTTTGATGCTGTATTTGTATCCACTGACACACACACACACACACACACACAGACACACACACACACACACACACACACAAAGGCACATGCAACATCTGTCTGGCTCCCTAGGCAAGCAGCAGCCCAACCAGACATGCCCAATGAAATATGCATGACACGCTAGCATGTGATATGTCAAAAAAAAAAAAAAAAACACCATCCACTTCGCCTCATCCTCCAGCGGCTCAGATGTTCATTCATTATACATGGCTGCTCCATGCACCTCCACTTTGTGCATATTACTGTTTCTACCTGTGCCTGCTGCATCTGCCCTGCATGTACCACACACTGCTGCCCGGTGAACAGGATTTATATAAAGCAAATCTCTGACATGTTAAGTAAATGAACACTGGACCCTCTCAGTATCTTCCTGCATGTAAAAACATTTGCATTTAGTTTTTTGTGTGGATTAAACAAAGAGATACCATTTGTCTCCTTTGGACAGAGCCAGGACAGCAGATTCTCCCTGCTTCCACTCTTTGTGCTAAGCTAAGCTAACCCCCCACTTTCTGTATCTTAATACACTCGATGGAAAAGCGAATAAATGTATTTTCTAAAAAGTCAAACTACTATAGATCAGAAGTTGTCATGTGGGTCATCTTGTAAGACACCAACAAATCGCTGAATTTGTCATTGAGGCATCAGGACTTATTGAAAGAACAGGGCAACTAGCATCTAAGCCATGTTAGCCACTAAAAACCTCCACCTTCATCAATCATCAAGGAAATCTAAACAAGCCGTCGCAGTAGCGCCGACACTGACCTCCATGAAGTGCAGAAACATCACTGCAGTGAGCGCAGAGCAATGAAAATAAACACGCACATACAAACATCTGGCAGATGTTCCCAGCGTGGCAAAAGTGGAAGTCCACTCCTCCAGCATTTCTTCCTGCGCTGAGGCGCCGGGAGAGCCAGTGTGGGACATGACGGGATTTATTCCCAGGCCTCATTTGTTTGCTGCTCATGTTAACATCAGCTGGTGCAGGGAATTATTTGACTCAGAGCCAAAGCCTCTGTGACTCGCGCAGTTTAGCTCCCTCAGACGCAAACATCTCTCCCTCTCTTCCTCCCTCCTCTTCTCAGCATTTGAATTTTGAGAGTAGGTGTCACTTCTTTGGGATGTGTCAGCCCTTCGCTTAAATGAAGTGAGCCCAAAGTCAGACAGGTAACACATTTGTCAGGATTCCAGACATTCATCCTTAAGCTGCTTAGTTCTCTGCTCAACTTCCCGTTTTTTAATGTTTCCTCGTGGCCTAAAAAGAGAAAATGACCATTTTGTGTCAAATATTTGACAGAAAAAAATCTCAGACTGAGAAATATTTCAGACCCAGACAGGTGTTACATTTGAGTTACAAGTCAGAGCTGCAAGCGTTGCATCATGTTGGGAATGTTATGATTAATACAAGCGGGACAGAGGCAGGAATTTTTCAGGTTTTTTCCTTTCAGCTATCTGCAGGTGGATATCTACCGTGGACCTCCGGGAAAATTAGTTTTGGGATTGTGTGATAGCTTTTGGTGTACTTGTCTGCACCTTTCATTGTCACTCTGCGTGTGTGCGTGTGTGTGTGTGTGTGTGTGTGTGTGTGTGTGTGTGTGTGTGTGCGTGTGTGTGAGGAAAGAGCCATGTAATTGATACACCTCGTGTGAGTCAGTGGTGGATTTAGAAAATAGCACTTTCCTTTTGCCTTTAAACATACTTCTTCTTCTTTAATTGAAGGATTAAACATTCAGTCAACAACAATTTTGACTTTATAATAAAATTATTGCATTTAACTCAATATGTCTGTCTGTTTGAGTCCAATAAACCTTCTCCAGATTTGACAGATATGCAGCAATAAATCCAAAAAGAGGGTCAAAGAGCCACATCTTCAGTTAAAAACAAACTGTCCTTAACTTTTTTCCTCGTGCTCGTGCTCTGAGAATATCAAAGGAGAGGCTGAACATCACTCACGGGCCAATAACATATGGGGATAAACTGGGGTCAAAGGTCGCAGGAAGCAGAGGTCTAATTATAATCCTCTCATAAATATACACACCCGATGATGGACACATACCTCGCTGGCGTGCTGACATCTGCGTGGGGTCACCGGGAGGGTCCTGCGGAGGCGAATACAAATGTGTGTGTTTCTACCTGTGGGTGCCAAAGTTGATCACTGACATCAGCTTTTCCTCTGCAGTTAGATTTTGAACCTCTTTTGTTGAGTTTTTCACCATTAAATTAAAGTCTATATATATGATAAACTCAATTTTTAGGGACTTATCTTGACTCATTTGCAGCTTTGCCATAAATACACTGTGGTTTTATAGAGATTATAAATTGTCATTTTTGCTTAATTTGTTGCTTTTTTATGGTCACATTTAAACCATTTTCTTTCATTTACAACCTTCTTATTCCACTTATTCCACCCTTAAAGCTTTGCTCGTTGCTGTAATTAAATGCACACTGGGTTATTTGTAAGTTGGTGGCAGTAAAAAACTGCCTGTTTTTCATAAAGAAGGTCTGATTTGTCAATAAAAAGTGTCCACACTGGACACTCTTCACACATAAATCAAGCATACAGCTCTTCCTTTCTTTCAGCCCACTGTATGTTAATTAACACATGTTTTATTGTCCAGGACGAGGCCGCAGTAAATTGCCACCCAGAATAAGGACAGAAATCGTCGCTCTGTGCCAGCTCACTCCTCCGGCCTGTCTGCACATTCATCCATCATGTTATCATGTGCCGGCCGTGGACAAGGCAGCTTTTGGCCAAAGCTGATCCTGTCATCGCCGCGGGGTCGGGGTCCAAGATAATCGCCGTGTGGTCCAGCTGTTACCAGCACTCAGCGCACCCACAATGGTCTGCTTGTGTTCGGAGCGGAGTGGGAGAGTTGTGCTCGCAACATTTAAGCCCTTCCTCAAGACTGGCGATTGCGTCAGCGGTGCACAGCTGTGCTGCAGAGAGCTGGCGGGCTGTGTGTGTTGTAACAGGTTTGAGGGGGACAGTTGGTCTAAGGTGTGTGTTCGTGTAATTCTGTACTTCAATGAAAAACTGGCAGGCCTACATATGTGGGCAAAATGAAGAAAACCTCTAAAGCGAGGGGTGCAGAGTTAGGACTTATGTCACGGCAGCGTTTCATCCCTCATTCCAGGTGTTGTTCGGAGCATCGCTGCTTACGTGCAGTGAGATCATCATCTCGCCCTCCATTATCCCTCTGCCATTCTCAATCGATTCTGAGACATCCAGATCACTTTTTTAAACCTGTGGCACGATGTTTTCATCATTGCTCTCGCAGTATTGGCAGCGCAACGAAGCGATTTGTCACATTAGCCAACAAAATGTCAGCAGCCGACGTCATCAGTTACTGCCGCGCACTCGGAAAAAGAAACGGCTTCAAAGCGAAGTCGAGAGTTGGGGAGTGATTGCTGCTGCCCTCAAACAACCTGCTGAGCAAAATATCAGCTGCCTGATGGATCAATAATGCAACTGGCAGACATCTTTCTCTGTGTGTGTGTGGGTGTGTGTATCCTGATTTCTAAGAGTGCAGAAGCTTTGACGGTTCATTAGCATCATGCGGTCATGAGCTAAAGCCCAGACTTTAGTCTCAGATTAGATTTAAATTACATCTGTTTGGTTTTTGTCCAAAATTACTTCCGGATGGACGCTGCATGGAACCATTTTGGGATTAACTGTCTACATCAAGGACGCTTCAACATGTGGACAGAAGAACAGTAGGTATGGATCAAACCACGAACCACCCAGGCTGCATCCGCCTGTCAAATGCTGGATTCAATGTGCGTTTAGTCTCCTTGTCTCCTGCAAACACTTTGAGTGTAGTTTTAATCGTGTTCGCAGGACTCGAGGAGACATGCAGTTTTGTTGGTGTGTGTGAGTAAGACAGAAAATTGAGCGTCAAGCAGGGACGATTTGATTAGCGAGCCGTCGAGATACCAGAAGCCGATTTAACTCATTTCTAAATAGGAACGGCCAAGTTAAACACGTCTCTCCCTCTCTCACGGCAATTTGACGTCAACTTTCCGATTTCACGCCCAGCAATCTAGCAGCAGAAAAAGGGAGTTTGCCTCCGGACACGGCGGTGAGATGAAATGGACAGATATTCCTAAGTGGATAACAAACCGACGCCATATCGAATCAAACCTTCACTCAGTGTAAAAAACAAAGAAAAGAAAAACCTCACGAACCGTGACATTCGAACAAATGGGTTAATTACTTTTTAAAAAGCCAGCACTTAAACACATTTGTTTCTTTGTAAGTGCGAGTTGTAAAGTTCCCGTCAAGGGTTGCCGGGGCCATAAGATTCACTCTAAATGTAAATAAGTGGTGTTTTAAAGGGCTGTTAGCCACACGCTTGTTAGAGCGGGAGATAAACCGGGTGGCCTCTTCTCCGCGGGGTCAAGTCCCTAATTAACCCAAAACGGCTTCGTCATTTTCTCATTCGATTACGGCAAAGAATTCAGTGCTGCAACGCAGAGAGATAAATATGAGTTACTCAAGTCTCCGCTGCTTCCTCCTCCTCCTCCTCCTCCTCCTCCTCCTCCTCCTCCTCTCATGGCTGATGTGTGACAGATAGTGGTGAATATAGGTGGTGTGAAGATAAAACTGCTCATTAAGAGTTTAAAGTGAAACTAAACAAGCTGATCGGAGATAAGGGGTTACTTTTCTCCTCCAGTGGGATTTGGAAATTTCAGTCTCGGTATTTAGCAGCAGTTCTGCTCTGTTTGATTATGCAGGAGGACAGCAGGAGCGATGGGATGGAGAGAGACTGAAGGTCATGAGCTGCAGAGGGGTGGTGCACGGGAGCTGTGAGGAAGCACAGAGGGAGGAGGAGATAGGTGTGTGGAGGCAGGAGTAGATGAGGAAGTGCATGATTCAGATCTACGATGCAGCGCAGGTACGGTGAGACACGGTTTTCGCCTTAACCTGCTGAGACACCATTCCTCCACCTGGGGAGAACAATCTAAATTGCATCAGAGAAGCGGTAGCACCATCGAAGTTGAAATTCTGATTGACCGCCACGATAAGAAAAATGGGAAAGATTGATAAGGTGGAGTAGATTATGTAATGTCCTGCGACTCCTTCCAAGCGTGCATGCGTTTAACCTTCACTCTGTGAGAGGAAGTGTGTTCAAAATGTCTCAACACAGGGAGGATGATCCGTAAAGAGAGGAGATGAACGTGGAAAAAAGAGCAGCAGGAAAAGGGAAGCAGGGACGCTGGAGGCTTGTTTAAGCTTCTGGCTGCACCAATGGATGTTAGTGCAAACAGACATATTCACCAAACAATGTCTCAATCAGGAAAGACTCCACAAGCGAACCAGAGTTCAGATTTAATCAAATCTTTCAGCAGTACTTTCAGCAGCTGTTACTAAAGCTCATGTAACCCTCATATGTGATGAAGACACCTCTCTCAACACCTGTGACGGCACTTTAACAATCGCTCAGGTGTGCAGAGGTGAGAAAGTCGCTTCAGGATCTGAATTCCTCTCTCCTCTCTCTTCTTTCCTTGTTCTTCCAACAATTTCTTCTTCACTTTAAGGAAAGACCATCATCTCCGTATCTTTTCACCCTTCTCTGTGACGGCCGGCTGTTCGCAGCAGGTGTAGATAATTCTGGCTTTGGACGTGGATTGAGGACACTTCATGCAAGCTGGTTTGTTACGGCACATACTGCACTCAATTGCATTAAATAGTTCAAAGGATCATGATATTGTCTCTTAAACTTTACATCAATTACATCTCACCCAAATCCAGGGAGATCACAGGGCTGAATGAGGCTTCATCATGATACGATAGATTTTGAACTTCTGGCCAAAAGGCGTCTCTTTGAGCTATGAAATGTGTGGTTCTGTCTGTGTTCACTCAGATTATGTTCTGCAAAGCATTTTGGTTTTTTGGTGCCATCCAGGTGTGAATGTCTTTGTTCTCATTTGCTCAGACTCTTCAGGTGAACAGAAGAGTTCACTGCCTCAGTCCTTTTCAGCTATAAAAGAGGGGAGGAGGAGGAAGGCGCTCCGCTGGCCGCCTGCAGGGACGTCTTACAAGGTGCAAGACACCTCCTGCGCCCGGCCTCGGTTCATCCCTCTGATGGGAAGTCCTGCAGAGAAGCCGTTGACCCTGAACAGAGCAGGGAGCAGAGGGAGATGAGGAGGAGGAAAGTGAAAAGGAGAGAAGAGTGAGAAGAGGATGTTAAGATGTGAATCAGCTGTCTTTGCTGGGACAGAGTGAGCTAATGTTTCTGATTATCTGCTTTCTTTTGAAAGGAAGCCGCTCTCACCCTTCTGGACTCTTGCATGGCACTGTAAATCAAAATAACAATGTGAGAATGAGTCACGACGTGTGGAGAATAATTCGGATAAGCATTCTCAGTCCGTGAGTGAATAAAGATCAGCTGAAGTTACTGCAGTCGTTACTCTGATTTCAAGACAAATAATACGGGGCATAAAAACGACATTTGTTCTGCCTCTCAGTATCCCGCCTCACTCCAGTAGCTCCACTGAATTAACACCCATTTCATGAAGTTTCTTTTAACTGGTTGATTCAAGTTTATGTATGTTAGCACTGCAGCTGATGTCTTAATAGAATCACTATGTAACGAGGACACTGTGTGCATATGAACATCATACCCACAGAGCGCAACAGTGTGTAGGAGTACACCATGAAGAGCTGTGATGAATTATAGCAGCAGCAGTTCTGTAATTCCTTCCCTCTGTCTGTCTCTCTCACACACACACACACACACATACACACACACACACACACACACACACACGAGAGTCACGCTCGTGTGTGTGATGCGTTGTTCGGTGGACTTTCCTCTCAGCGGGGTTCCCCTCTCCCTCGGCACTGAGCCGACACACGCCGCAGAGCGCTGACAGCAACACGCTGATGTCTGTGTCACGGCTTCCTTCCTTCCCTCTGCTCCATCCCGACAGCAGCAGACCTCCTACATGCTCGGCTCTTCATCGATATGTGTTCTCAGGCTTGTGTTTTTCCATTATTCATCAGACTTATGTGCAAACACACGAAGCCGAAACAGTGACGACGGATGCCTGCGCTTAACATGGTAGAATATCTTTGGGATTCATCCTTTTTTTGTCTCTTCAGAGACGCATCTGATGCCTGATCACTTCCATGTGGTGCAGGGTGGAGGAATAAAAAGCTGAAACTAGCTGGCAGCATCATGTATTCAGAGTGAAGTGGTGTCAGTCGCAGCCAGTGGAACATTTTATGTGGAGTCGTCAGACCCACATTAGCACCACATGAACAATAAAGCCTCTCCATGCTGTTGATGCTGTGCTCACAGGTACAGTATGTGCACTCTGGCCCACCAGAGAAAACCACAATGATTTCATCATGGCGACTGCAGCAACTGTGCCTCTTTTGGAAATGACCCAACCCGTCTACATTTGTGCAAAATGTCAGCATCTGGTGAAAAAAGCCAAAATGAGAATGAACCGGCTTCAGTTGGTTTGGCTGCAGCTGCACAAGGCGTCAAAAGCTCATTTATCTGGATCAGAAAATAAATAAAAACAGTTTTAGCCTTTTGTCAGACGCAGAGCAATGCAGAGAATTTGGGCTATTAGGAAACCGTTTTAGCTTTTTCTAATGGACTAAGAATGAGGTTGCACTTATTTTTTAACACCTGACATTTTCAAAAATCTTCAAACATGTAAGATAAAGTCCATCTGATGCATCCTGAGCTGTGTCCATATTGCCGGCACATATTCTCAGCTATATGTCTGCTTTATGTGCAATAAACAATCAATAATAACCAAGCCGCTTGCAGACAGACAGATAAGTCCTCAGGTGACCATGCACCCCTGCTTCCAGGTGGATGTGGTTTTAACATCTGTTTAAAGAAGGATATCCTCCATGAGAGATTGGGATTTCACGCTCAGCTGCACTAAATCCTTTTAAAGATGCTGCAGCTCCGGCTAGCTTCCCCACAGAGATAACATGGCTTCAGCGCAAACGCGGCGAGGTCGTTTCTCTGTTCTGACAGGACAAACGCAGAGCAGCCAGCGGCTCATTAGACAGCCGTGCCCCGAGGGCTCGGCTCCAACGCTCAGCCGAGACGAGGAAACAGACGATAGGCACTTAACCACATGTGGACTGAATGTGTGTGAGAGAGAGAGAGATGGGGAGACAAATAAAGGGAGAGACGTTGAAAAAGACAGTAAGATCGAGGGAGGGAAATAGAGATGTGGATGGTTTGCAGGGGAAGGAAGAGGGCTGGACAGAGCACACACATGCACATCTCAGCAGTTTGAGGAGAGAGCTCCCATCCCACAAATTCTCCCACAATCCCTCAGAGCAGGACTGGGCAAGACTGTTTGTGCTTTATTAATGAAGAGGTGTGTGTGTGTGCATATACTGCAGAGCTAGTTACAGTGTGTGTGTCTGGTAGTTTTACTATATATTTCTTTAAATCATCTTGAACGCAGCAGATTTTCAGTGAGGAGATACCTGGGTCGTTGGGGGGGGGGCAAGGGGGGGCAACTTTTCAACTCTGAGCAAAGGCAGAAGGGAAAAACTGACCTGCACGGCGAACACATCTATCACACAGACATCCAGAGAGCGAGTGCGTCGCTGAGGGTCCTAAATCAAACAATAAGCAGACGTGCTGTGCGCATGTGAGCGGCCTGGTTAATGGTTGAATTACTCTGATGGATCGCGGTTGGTGTACGTCAACAGCGAGATTTATAGAAGTCGAGGTGTTTTAGCTTTTAGAATTTTCCGTTGCATCTATATGTCGGTACAGCCCCTCCTTCACGTTCTAAGAAATCTCTATCAATCTGAAATCTGCAGTTTTTGTCTGATTACCATCAACAAAGTTAAGTAACCTGATTGAAATGGATGAGGTCTTTAGTTCAGCAGATTTATGATTCTTTATGGCAACAAGTGCATGAACAGGATTTTTGCATCATTGTGAAGTTCCCTGGTTGTCTGGTATTTTTGCACCTGGATTAGCTTCTCATTCACTTTTCTCAACCTATTCACATAGTTTTCTTTCTATTGCAATATCATAATTGCTACACAAATATATTGTAAATCCTATGATTTTATCCATTTCCCTTACTAACTTTTAACAGGCCAATACGTTTAGCTGCTGCGGCCTCTGCGAGTGTGTGCCAGTGCCACACTTTGCTGCGTCTGGCTCGTCGTCACCCAGCATGTAATCTCTTCGTCTGGCTTCAGTCTTGTGGTGAGACTGCAGCTAACTTCCCTAATCAACAAATGGACTAATAATCCCCAATGTGCTGTTGCCCCCAGCTGCATTTAGCCCAGCCCTTTTCAATGCTAATGAGCCGTAAACAAAGAGGAGAATCAGTCAAAGGAGGCGAGCACAAACGCACTGTTTCTGCATGTGTGGTAAAAGTTATTACTAAGATACATGTACGTGCACGCCTCTGCGTGTACTAGATAACTGGCTGCTTAATGAAATTTGTGATGACAACTGTAACTCGTTCTATTTCAACTGACGGAGGATTTTTACAGAACTTTCCAATTTATTCAGACCCAAACAAAGCCGCTGAAATAACTCCACCCGAGGACGACGTGGCCTTAAGAGGGAAAACTCAATTCAATTTAGCGTCCTCCTCTTTAAAGAAGACGTCGAGCCTTCGGCCGAACAAATCACACGTGCACAAAAGAAGCAATGAAACACACAGTCTGTAAAACCTGTTTCGCTGACACACATTTTAAACTTGCATTCCTGGACAACTTCAGCAGTTATTATGAATGACTTAATGTGAATCATGAGGGAAGGACTCCGTGGACATGTGCATGTATAATGTAAATTAAGAGATGTGTGTGTGTGTGTGTGTGTGTGTGTGTGTGTGTCGTCTTCCTCTGTGGTGGTTTTATCGGGGAAAGGGAAAGAAAAACATCCCTCCTGTTTCAGTTAATGTTTCAGTCACTTCTTCTGTGCTTTACCTGCGACAGAGCGGAGACTTGCATTCTCAGGTGTATCTTTATCTTTATTCAAAGCTGCACGAGTTAGACTGGCGTCATTTTTATGTGGAAACTGAAGGACAAAGCAGCATTTACCACCCGAACAAAACACTATTTATTGGAATTAGCAAGAGGCAATTTCACTAAAAAATATCATGCAGGTGCAGATAAAACAGGACAGGAGTGTCTTTTTCTGCCTTCCTCGTGCCTCTCGGCTCTTCTTGGCTCCACCTGCCCTGTAAAATCCATATGCAATAATGTAAATTTATGTAAGCACTTCCTGCCCTCTGCCTCCTTCACCTCTGTCGCTCTCCTTTCACTCTCCATCCCTTTTTCTCTGTCTATTCCCTCCATACAGCCCTCTAACTCTCCCTTTTCTTTCCCTCCTCTCTCAGTCGCTCAGTGTCTACCGTCTCTCCTCTCTCCTCTTTGTTCAAGGTCAGTGGCTTCTCAGTGGGATTTCCCATCAGACACATGGAGTGAGGCTGGAAGCAGGATGCCGGCGGTCCTGATTGGCTCTCCCTGACCTTTGGTGTTGTCCTCTCAGCAGCCCACTTCTCCTTCACTCTCCTTCTTCCCCTCCTCACCTCTTGTGCCTTTATCCTCCACCTCCTCTTGTACGGATTTACCTTCTTATCTCCTGTTTTGTCTCCTCTTGTCATGTCTATCCTCATCTTTTCACCTCTCCACTTCAGAATTTTTCTCCTCACCTTTCTCTCCCCCCCCCTTTTCTTCCATCCACCTCTTGTTCTCCTCTTCTTCCTTCCTTGTTTTATAATTTGAAATATCTCCTAACACTGGCATCCGACATCTTCATCATCATTTATTTCACCTCTTGCCTTCTGACTCGATCCCTCCTTCTCTTATTTTAGTCTCCATTTCTCTTCCCTTCGCCCCTTTCTTTTCCGTCCTCTCCCCTGCCAGAGGAGTGCATTGTAAGTGCATTGGATCTGCACACACAGCCTTTAGCCCAAACCAGCTAATTCATTAATTCTGTTACAGGAGAAGATGCGGTTTGTTCTTGACATGTAAACGGCAGTCTGTGACTGCCGTGGTTTTGTAATGTGGTGAATTTAATTTGTGTAACTGGGTGGTCATGAAGTGAGTTTTGACTGGAATCATGAAGAAGTTTTTCCAGACAGTCTGTTTTTAGAGTAATTGAAGTTTTATTTTGAAATGAGCGCATTCAGAGTTACTACAGATACTGTAGGTGTTACGACTGCAGCACTTTGTGTGTGTGTGTGTGTGTGTGTGTGTGTGTGTGTGTGTGTGTGTGTGTGTGTGTGGGCTTGAAGGATGAAGAGGAAGTTTGGGAGTAGCAGGGAGGCGTGAAGCGTTTGTACTGCAGTGTGCAGCTTCTCCCTTCTCCTCACCTGTCCTAGCTCAGCCCAGGTGTGCTGCATCTGATTGCTGAATGAGCTGCACCTGACCTGGGACTGAAGCACTTAAAAGATCCAGAAGAGAGGCTTCTGGCGCGGGGACTGCCGATCTGGCTGCCTCTCAGCCTGAGAGCTTGTGTTGTGTTTTGTCTTGATTTTTATGTCTTGGTTGTCTTGACGTTAGCTCTCAGTTTCACACAGGACACAAACAGTGAGTGACAGCTCTATCCATCCATCCAACACCTTCCTCAATACATGGACTTTCTTGCTCTTTACACAACCTCACCCAACTCCCTCCTTTGCTTTATTATTTGTGAACTCACATTGGTCTAAGATCAAATCTGACAGAAGTTTAACAAGAACCATCTCCAGACAAATCTGACATCTGTGAAACTGGCAGCACATCATATGAAAATCCACTTTCCTTCTGACACATGAACTCATGCTCGTTCATCCCCCTGGGAACGTAGAAAAGCATGTGTGAAATTCAAAAGATCTGAAACTGCACTTAGACAAACAAGTGAGGTCATTTTCTGCTTCGGGTTCTGACCGAGCAGGTGAGGAAGACCACACATCATCACAGCTGAGGAGGGCCAGAAGTGCGGTCAGTGGGCCTTTGGCTTCCCCTCGCTTCTGCGGACAGAAGTTTGCCTCCGTATCCAAAGTAAACGGTCTCTCTGGAAATTTCACTGCTGTTGAGATGCCCTGAACTCTCTTTTTGAGGACTTCCTTTTCAGTGCCTCACATATAAAAACATGGACTAGATTGGAGCTTAGACAAAGAAGCAGACAATGAGTAAATAAGTGAGATAAAGAGATGATGAGCGACTCAAACTGCAAATAAAACACACAACCCGTGCGTGTGTGCAAAGCGCATTCTGATCCACGGTTTGCAAAAAGACGGCCAGGTAGAGAAATGACATCACTGTTTATCTTTACAGTGTTGGCAAAAAGATATGTAATTATTCAGGCACACACACACAGTCTGTCCTCATGGTCTGCGGCAATTTGGCAAACATGTTTCTGTTCAAACACACAATTATCTTTAAAAAATACGAGATAGAAAAGACTGTAACAGCTGTGTGAGACAGTCAGTCCTCTGAAACTGACCTTTCACTGAATCTATTTGTTTTCATCTGCAACAAAGGACGCTGTGTTTCCTTCACTGACAAGCTCGGCTGAAGGAAGGTGAAGGTTACCGTGAGAGATTCAGAAACACAGAAACAAAAATGTTCAAACTTCACGAGGAAAAATGTTCCTGAGATGTTTCAAATAATTACTGAGGAACATGAACTGAATAGCAGCCAACTTTTTCTTTCAATCCAGGAGATTTTGTTTATTTCTGCTCAGGTACCCACATCACTGCTGTCTGCCTGCCATGTTTGTCCTGGATCTTGATGATACGGGCCAGGATTTGGAACTGGACTACTGCAGGTTTGTGGTGCGAGTTGGAATCTCTGGCCTCAACCATGGCGCTGAAATATTATATATATATATACCATTTTGATATAATCAGCATTGTCTGTTTTCATGAGGCTGATAAATTGTCTGCAGACACATGAGAGACAAAGAGATGCTGCCGGGTGCTACTGTCTGCACTAATATTGACTTATTTTTAATTAATTTATGGAAGATTTCAAACCTACAAAACAAGAAGAAACTGCTGATAAATGCTGTTGGTAAGTGCACTCATTTTTTTAAAAGTTCAGCTCCTTGACATTTTTTCTTTAAAGTAAGCGCACTGCAGAAAGACGTGTGATGTAGTGATGTATGAAAATCTCATATCTACGCCGTTTTGCTTCTGCCAAACGACAACTTGTAATTGTAAAGTCTGAAGATCTATTCAAGCAAACAGAAACACCGCAGACAATAACATTAGTGTTACATAACAGCAATCCTGTCTCCTTTGTTAATATTATTATTAAATTATTGTGTTTTATCCCACAAAAACAACATCAGCCTTACATATCAGCCATCAGCTGCCCTCTAAATGCTAGCATAGGCTACCGACAAACATCGGCCGATCATTATGATAAATCCGTGGCGCTGTCCGTGGTGCTGAAGCAGCAGACGGATTTGTAATTGTGCCTTTTACTTTCAGTCCCGCCTTTCTGTCGTTCTCTATTATATTCTCCAAATTACGTACTATAAATACTCAATTCTATACTCTGCTGTAGCCTGTATACTTTATAGAGTCACCTGCATGATGATGAAGAGCGGCTGGATCATGGAGACACACTGCTGCCTGGAGTCTTCCTGTCATATTTTCATGTGACCTGTGGTAGAGCAGATCATGTGACCTGCACTGGTCACACCCTGCTCAGCTGCTAACTACATAATTCAAGGTTTAGTCTCAACCACCATCGTCCTCTTTGTTAACGTTTCACAAATCAACCACTGTGAGTGCGTACGTACAGGAAGTGGATTTTTGCGTCTGTCTGGTTTCTTCAGACCCCTTCATGTGATCACAAACCTTCGTGCTGTCTGTCTCCAGTCCTGCTCAGTGACTTTTCATCACGTCTGGGAATTTATCATCAAAAGCATTCAGGGGTAATTTGCAGCAATTATTTATCAACACACCCACACTGTTTTCAATGAAATCCTATTTTCAGCACACCTGTGCACCTGGTGTGAGAGAAACTGTAACTGTAATGTGAATGTGATGATTTATGTTTTAAAAACGTAATTTTGGTTTTGAGATGAATCCCCACTGAAGAATTAAATGTTCGTACTATTTCAAATCTGAATATACGTTCAGACACCAAAACTCTAAATATCCAGTACCGCAAAAATCACTGCACAGTTTGAATATGTGGCTTCTCACTTAAAATAGCTCCAGAAACTAAAGCATAAACAGGATTAGTGATACTGGGGGATTTGTTCTGTGATCTGGAATAATACTTGTGCTGTATAGCGTTTATGTATCTCAACACTGGGAGCAAATACATGATTTTGGTGCCTTGTGCTTGCAACCGAATGTTAATCAACAAGCTAACCTTCCAAAATGCACCCTGAATTATGACATTGAAATGGTAATGGAGGTTGGTATGAGTCATTAAATCTCCGTTCTATATTTTGGAACTAAGTCCATGCTGCAGTGTGCAGCTTTCACCCTGACAGCAGCACTTTGGCTCAGTTTGCGTTGGAAGGTAGCGAGATGCCAGGGCTAGCGAGTCATATTTTTGGCAGGAGGACAGCAGCAGGCAGCTGGCTGACAGTGGCACTTTGAGATGTTAACCTGCCCAGACACCTCCCTTCACCTCAGGCTTATAACACAGCCAGTGAGCCCCGCCGCAGGGGGACGCATACATCCGTGAACGAACACCTGAACGCTGAAAACAAAGTAAAAAGAAAATGAGATGTGCTGTATTTCACACATACAGTGCATCTTTGGCATTTCTTCTTTGCCTTCATGCACAGTGGCCTGAATGTTAGTTTATCTCTTATATTAAGTCTTATTTCTTCCAGTATTTTGCTGCGAAATGATCTCTCTCTGGTCACACGGGACCTGATCTCCATACCTGGCTCTGACCTGTTTATTTATTTCTTTTTGTTCATCTACAGACTGAAGCTGATTTTACTCATCACTCACTGAACGTCACTCAGGATAAGTGTCAGCTAACTGCCTCAAATGTAATGTAAAACATTTCCACCACTGACAGGCTTTTATTGAGGGATTGTAAGGCGTCAGCTGCAGACTTTCAAACATTTATTTATCCAGCAAATTAATGGCAACCTGTGACAGACAGGCAGACAGATACAGTCAGGCAGGCAGCCAGACAGACATGCAGGAACACAGACTGGCGGACGGACAGACAGACAGGCCGGCAGACAGACACGTTCCGTTGGCTACATAACATAGCCTGGAGCAGGGCTTTGGGTGTGTGTGTGTGTGTGTGTGTGTGTGTGTGTGTGTGTGTGTGTGTGTGTGCGTGTGTGTGTGTGCGTGTGTGTGTGTGTGTGTGTGTGTGTGTGTGTGTGTGTGTGTGTGTGTGTGTGTTTCCTCGTGGTCTTTTTTTATTAATTACATTTACGCTGAACACAAAAAGCTCATGCGCTGGTGGATGTGAGACTGTGATGAGAATAAACGCTTAACATCTTCAAGCATTTGAACCTCCTCCTGTTGTCTCAACCCTGCTGATCACATCTATGACCACCATCTATTCCTAACCTTAACCACGTGGATATCACTGGAACCATGATGGCAAAGCTCCCCAAACCTTAACAAAGTAGTCATTTTGAACCAAACCACGCTCTTTCTTTAAACCTAACCTAGTTTTTTTGTGTAAACCTAACCAAATCTCAACCATAGTCCTGTCAGATCGTAAAAGAGATTTATTTTGCCTTTTGGACGACACAGACAAACAGTGTTGTCCTACCAGTAAGGGCGTCAGATCACACAACGCTTCTGTGAGCGCAACAAACTATTTTAACTATTTTGTCATTTAATTCAGAGGATTAGCGTGTAGCATCACACATTAGAAAATAAGAATAAAGCTGTATTAACTGTGCAGCACCTGTCGATCTGCGGCCAAACGTGGACCATGCCGATCCGTGGGATGATAAGCGGCCTGACGGCTGTGGGAGAGTTTGCTGCTGGGCAGCAGCTGGACGGACGCTGATCACACAAACACACAGCACAGAGTCCAGTCTGAGGCCACAGCGTTCACAAACAAATCACATTCGTTTCAAGAACCGAGGCGCCATGATTTTCACACAGCAAAAGACTGAAGTCTGAAGTGAGGAGGACTCAGGAAAGCGTTAAGAGCATCAGCAAATAGATTTCAGATACAGAAACAATATGGACATGTAGAGTTTCCAAACCTCTATACTAATATTAATGAGATGAGCCACTAGTCATTGCAACAATCACATTTCATTTCTGTTTCAAACGCTTCAACATGCTAATAGCTAATATTTTACAATTGAACTATGTTGACTTAAGTACCAGTGAGTAGGGATGAAATGGTCACCGGTTGATATTATTTCAAGTTTTAATTATCATTAAAATCATGATTGCATGTTAAAAACTCAAATTAATATCTGTCCAGCATCAGCCAAAGTTTGCTCTGCACCAGTGAAAACACGGTGGAAGGCAGCACTCTGGAGATTTTTCAGCCTGAAGTCTGAAGTGAGGTCGTATTTTGGTTTTCATAAGAGCAAAATATGCAGAAAGAAAATCCCTTTGAATTTCATGAGTCATGTTCTTGACCACCACCCACTACTTTTGCAGCAAATGCAAAGAAACTCAGTTGAAGCTCAATGCATGACGTGGGGGCTTCAGAACGGGCCAAATGTCACGGTCTGCCTGTCTGTCTCGCTAATAGCTCATGAATAATGTAAACTGAGGCTAAACACTGCAGACTGCTCTGCTGCTGCATTGATTATGTGTCTGCAGACTCTATTTGCACATTGTTGCGTAGTTTAGTCACCCAAACAACATATTTTGTTCTTTTAAAATATGGACGTCGTCCAATTGGTCATAAAAGTGCTCCAACAGGAGAAACGCTGCAGACTTCTAAACACATTTCATCTCTACTCGTAAAACATTGATCCAGAAAGGCCTATTTTGAAGGATTATCAGGTGCCAAAACACTGCACAATGTTTTATTATAAGACAGGCTTTTACAACTCCAGACAATGGCAACAGTGACTTTAAATTTTGTGCAATGATTGTCAGCTAAACAGTGCAAGTGCATAGTTTATGTTACAGCTAAGTAATCCTTCAGGAATATGCGCTTGCATGAATTTGGTTGGCCAATGCAGTGCAGCAATGTCACAATGCTTCGTGGGTTTTTGCCAAAGAATATCATAGCACCCGCTAGGTTGCAGTCGTGTTTTTGGTACAACAACCTCCTTTAAGCTTTGACTGCTTTGAGGAAAACTCTTCAGATAATTCAGTCAACTCTTGGCCTTCGTCCATCGCTGCGTCTTCTTGTCCTGCATGCCACAGTTGGCTCAGCCCAGGCCGTCATTTCAGGTGTAGAAACTCTACCTGTCAAGGCAAGACAGACATTCTCATTAGATGATTAGATTATATAAACTCAATGTAAAAATGCAGATAGACTGGAAAAAAGAAAGGCAGCTGCATTGTAGTTATTGCAGTTCAACCTTAGAATTTGTGTCAAATCAAGGGAAAAACTCTGAGTTTGGGTATTTTTCCATAAAAGTAAACAGCTCATTTTCTCTTATACAGGCACCCTGATGTTCTCATTCAAGGCTACTTCTGATAACAGCGTTAGCAAAGTGTCTACAATGTAAATTTGAAGTCAGTCTGAGATTACTAATGTGTTACACTTACCAGAAGTACAAGGAATGCTTTTGTGTGTAACATTGGTGGGTAAACAAAAGGTGCAATTTCGCTCTTTCTAGTTTATGACCCTGTGGTTCAGCTTCATCTTAGGCCTGCTGGGTAACGCTAGTTGGCTGATACAGGTTATCTTGGCTAGACTGAGCCCAGGATCCTTTGGCTGTTGTCACTGTGATAGAAGAAAGCAAAGAAAGTGCTGTTTGAAAAGGTCAAAGGACCAACACACATGCCATCAGAGAGTTATTGGAAAGAAGTTGCATTTATACAAAATATGCAAAGTAAAGCACATGAAAAGTCATTATTGAGAAAGCTGTTAGGTTGTTTTTAGGTCGTCTATGGGGTTATTGTTATAATTAGGCTCAAGTGAAGACAAACTCCAGTATTTTGTGAGTTTGGGGTTGTAAAGAAAACAGACTGAGAGGCTACCGCCATGCTGGCAGCTCTGTGGGCTGTACGTAAGCACAAAGGGGCTTTGAGCTAAATGCTTATGTGAGCATGTTCACGGTGACAATGCTAACATGCTTCGACCTAATGATGGCTCTGGATGGAAGGTCAAAAGTGCCAAAACATACTACACGATAATCCAAGGAAAAAGACAGCACACAGCACAGCACTCCAGTTTAATTATTCCGTTTTTTAGCATTTCCTTTCAGGCAGACAAGAATATTAAGTGTGAATGCTTTAATTAGCGTACCCAGAAAGTGGCGCTTCCTGTTGGCTGCACAAGTTTCGATATCTCATATTAGCAGTAAAACGTCTATTCACGGGGTATTATCACTTCTGCGATTCCTCGAGCAGAGACAGACATCATGCTCTGACAGAACTTATGTGTTTGGTGATGTTTGCACAGCCTCATTAATGCAGTGGTGTTACTGTGCTGAGCTACAGCTGCAAACTTTCTCATGTCAAAAAGCCTCTGTAACAGCCACAAAAGATGCCTCCTTCGAGCCGGAATTGAACCAGCGACCTAAGGATTCCAGCTTTTTGTCCTACAGTCCTCCGCTCTACCAACTGAGCTATCGAAGGGGTCTGCGCAGTGTGTGTGGAGCATCAGACTGACTCTTGATAGAGCAACAGTCAAACAGCTGAAAATATTAAACTCTGCCGAACAGTTAACCGAAATTTAGCTGGATCCCAGCCCAACAACAGGATGTCAACAAAGTATTAAAAGTGTTTGATTATAAAGTCTGACTGTCAATATTTTATTCGTTTCTTTATTTTTCCAGCATTTTGTCAGATCAAAACACGGGAATGTGTTTTCAAGTCTCAAGTCAAATCTTTAGGGAGTGAAGTAAGTCAGGTCTCCCAGCAGTTTTTATTTTTACATCTTCTCTCTGACTTATCCAAGGTTCAGGTCTACGGCTCTGGAGCAAACCAGAACACATGCACATCCACATCCACAGTAAATATGTCATCCAGTCTGCACATGCACCCGCAGCGTGCAGGCGGAGCAGAAAAGACACATGTGGAGACTCCAGATCAAATGTCTCCTTCTTCCTTCCTCCTCCAGTCTCAGCGTGAGGAGGCTCCGTTTGGCTTCCCCTGACAGGTCAGTCCAGAACCAGAAATAATACACTTCCACTGAGTCTTTACTTTACAGTGTGCAGCGACTTCGCTGGTTATTAAGTGTCCGTTAGTCCAGCTCTGTCAGACACTGTGGTGTCCTCTCACACTGAAGGTAACAGCAGTGTCTTTCTCTGTTGGTTGAAGGTGGTGGAGATGGTGAGAGCACTGACCATCGCTGCTGTTTAGTTTCCTGATTGTTTCTCGGAATGGGAATTTTCCAATTATGGGGGAACAACTGTTAAGGATTAGCGGCCTGTCATATACATATGTGGCAAAGCAGCCCTGTCTTGATCACAGTCTTGATGCAAACCCTGGATCATAGAGCCTTAGTCCTGCGCTTCCATCCACCCTGACCACCTCCATGCATCTCCAGCAGTACATAAACGCGGCGTTGCATCCACTCAGAGACATGTTGACTCTGAATATAATCAAGGCAGCGATTACATTCATCACCACAATGGAGTCATGAGCAAATTAGCTGCATGTAAATGTAATTTCTAGGAGACAAGGTCAGATAAAGATCCTCACCATGAGCAGCATTTGAGCCTACACAGGAACTCCCCATTGGCTCTTAAGTCAAACACCTGAACCACTCAGCCGTCACAGCTGCACGGCGAGCAGCTTTCCTCAATAGAGTAAACATTTGAAGCAGCGGAAAAGCAACCTAACAGTTAATGGCAATGCTTTTATCTGGTGGTCTCATCCAGAACCACTGCTGAGCAGGGAGGAGGATTTGTGTGTGTGTGTGTGTGTGTGTGTGTGTGTGTGTGTGTGTGTGTGTGTGTGTGTGTGTGTGTGTGTGTGTGTGTGTGTGTGTGTGTGTTGTGAAGGACACTTTGTCAAGACAGATGGCTGATAAAAATGACTCTCAGAGCTTCCAGTTCCAGGACAGCCTCTAATGTCGCCTTTTGTAAAATACCAAGAGTGTAACACATTTCTTTTCTTTGTGCTGGAGGTGTAACATTTGCTAAGAAAATATAAAACAAAATATCATTATGCAGCACAAGGATTTAATTCAGAGCTCAGGATTTATGAATGTGAGCAATACAGAGAAATGTTTCGAAAAGGAAACTTAAATGTGCTGGTGCTTCTGACAGAGGCTAGCAGTTACCCTCTGCTTTCAGTGTTTGTGCTAAGCTAGGCTAAACATGTCCCAGAGTGACGGGTTACAGGTGGTAAATTAAAGGAAAAACCCGAATAAATGAAAGCAGGACATCACAAATGCAGATCTTTGCTGACTTTGGTACCTCAGTGCTGATGAACTCTGGCAGTGGTTCATGTTGTCGTTTATCATCTAACTTCAGGATCATTTTACAGAACTCGAGTTAAGGCTTAAATCAACCTGCTCTCATTCAAAGGTCGTAGAATACCAGCATTTTGTCATGAGTCTGTGTCCCATACAGACTCACAGGCTACCCCTTACATCATGTATAGTAAGTCAGCGTTGACTTTTGGCTTCCAAAGACCCCAGTGTCCCGAGTAAAAGTCCATTTTCTTACCTATCCGTCCACCCCAACCTTCTCCTTACATGGGCTTTCTCTTACTTCAGATTACATCACCTTGCTCCATGTGTCTAATATTACTGTTGATGGATTTACATTGGAGATCGTTTAAAGCCCAAGGGGCATGACAAAACATCATTATTTAATGACCTGCGAATGATAAAGATCTGGTTAAATATAATTCTGACATGATGCTATAATGTCCATGTGGTCCACACCAATGAACTCTTTGCAGAGGTTGGAGATGCATGCTTATATTCTGCAGTAGTCTGTCACACTGACTGCAGTAAAGTCAATAAATCCGTCACATTCATGTTCTAATTCCCACACTTGCATTCCAAAATGTAGTTTTCACTGATCCATATCACGTATCTTTGAACTCCCGCTGAACTCCCCCAGAAGCCGCTCGCCGTTTGGAAACTCTGTTCATTACTGTAAAAATGGCTTTTTTCCCCACATCTGTTTTACAGCTGAGCTCGCCCCTCTGCAGCCGCTGAGCTCCATTATTAATAATTTGTCACTGGAAAATTTCTAAATTAATATCTTTGCAGCACAGATCAAATTTGTTCTGTTTAGCAGACAGCCGTCCGGCTGGTTAGCTGGATCCCTCAGAGGTGAAACGTCCCTGGAAAGTCGGTCAAACCTGAGCCTTGGAATTCTGGGAAATGCATTTAACAATACTTCCATGGTAACAGAGTGAATTTTGGAGTATGAGTCCATCCCAGCAGTCAGTCACCAACTCCCCTCTGCGCATGGGAGACCGTTATTTCCCCCGTAATTACATTAAGCACAGAATCTCCCAGAATATTAGCTGAAATGGAGAGGAATGTGCAGCGCTCTCGCCCAGCCTTCCCGGCATTGTCTACACTTCTGAACGCTGTGTTTGTTTTCCATTGCATTTTCTCTAAACTAAAAACACTGGACATTCTCAAGGAAGAGGAGGACTGGTCACAGCGGGCTGTGGGATCTCTGCTGCTGCAGATACAGATGTTTATCCGATCAACTAAACACAGATATAAGGTTTCATGGAAGGGAGAGGGAGGAAGACACGTCGCCAGCAGCGAGGTGAGCTGCACAGCGCAGTCATTCGTGAGCTGTGAGCTTTATTCTAAAAGTTTTATTCTGAAATACAACATCCAATACCAACCTACACAAATTATTCTTTACAAATGCGAAGGGATAGTCGTTTTTTAATCACATGTGCTTTTTAAATATTGACAGCTGACTTTCATTTATGTAACGTCCTGGAATAAAACCGCATGCACCTGCAGATTTAGTGGGCAATAAAAAAGAAGGTAAACTCTGAACTCAGGAAATGTAGCATTTACCAAGAAGTGACTGACCCCCAGTTACAAGAAAGAGTTAAACACATCACAGCTCACTGTCATGAATAGCAATAATCAAGATTTAGACCTCCAAATGAAAGAACAAAACACTTCGTTTGTTCTCTGTGACTTTTCAGGATGTGGCGAGGCTGTAGTTGAGGTTTGGTTAGGTTTAGGCACAAAAATGACTTGGTTATTCAGCTAAAGTTCACAGTTTGGCTTATGTTTCTTTTATTTAAGAAGGGACCATGCACATGAATTAACACTGAGCACTTGGGTGCATCATGTAAATGTACCAGATTTAGCCACACAGGCTCATTTTCATCTGCAGTCATTGGTTGAAATAAAACTTTGTTAAGGTTAGGGAGACATCGTGGTTGAAATGACTACCACTATGACCATGGCTACAATAATAAATATGTGGTTACGGTTCTGGAAAGATTGTGGTCAACAGTCAACATCTGATGACGATCCATCGCCTCACAGTCTGCCTCATACAAAATCTGTCACTTTATAAAACCATCACCTTCTTTCTTCCTTTGCGACAGTCAAAATTACTGTGGCCTCTAGAGGGCGCTGTCAAATGAATAGAAACATAATTTTGGCCACTTCCAGCTGTTGTTCTTCTTGGGAGGACAGTGTCTGTATTGCCATGTGATCTGTATTAGTACGTCTTATTAACTCTGTTGGCTTTGTGCTCAGTTCTCGGTATCCAAATTAAAGGTGGGGCTGGCGGACTGTGCTGCTGTATGCGCTGAGATGATTTTTCTTTTGCCAAGAGTGGCTTACCTGTACGCAAATCCAATAGCATGTTCATGCTAGTCATATGCTAATACCAGGTGAAGATGAAGTACTGAAGGTGTGGCCAGACTTTGCTCTCCGTTTCTTTCTCTGTTGAACTGGGTGAGACAGCCACAAACTTTCTGGCCACTTTCACTCATCATCAACTTCAGTCTGACTGAATATAACACAAGGAGGACGGTTGTTATTCAGCTGCAAGGGCAGCGACGGAGCTTAATGACAGCGAACTGTTTGATAAGGAGCTGTCTGATGTGCAAACATTGTGAACTGCAGTTTATCCTTACCGCCCTGCGTACGCTAACGTAAATGTTGCTTTGAGAGACGTGTTCTGACTCCATCTTGAGTCTATGCACTGCTACACCTCCTTTGTCAGCCTTTTATTGGTTTCAGTTGTTGGCACATGATAAAAGAGGTTGAACTGCGATGATCACTGAGAACATTTTTCTCTTCTGCACTATGAATCAGTAAACACGAAGCAAACGAGAACTCAAGAAATTTTATTGCAAAGTGATTTTCTATTTGGAAATTGCTGCATCTGCTGCTTTTGACACACCAATTAAACAAGGTGGAGCGTGGTGACATCATCGGTAGGGCCTGACAAAACTCCTGTGAATGTGCAGGATCACTGGAGGAGAGACATGCAGTGACAGCGACCAAAACCTGAGAGACATAATTTGTCTAAAGGGAATACGTTTATTTAAGTAAGAGGTGGATGTGAGAGTGAGGACGTGGTTCAGTGGATGTCATGGAAGTACTGGGACGTCAACATCTGCCATCCGGTTTAGTTTCATGTCAATTCAAAACTGTTACAATATGACTGACCTCACAAATAAAAAATAACAAATTAGTCCTAAGTAGATAGAATTCAACAAAAACTCTCATGCAAGCCTCTCTATTTTTACATAACTTCAGGTGATGATTAAAGGAAAGTAAGACGTGGTGTTTTGGAAATGCACACTGTGTAGCACGCAGACACAGGCATCTGTCTGGGCCTTAATCCATATTTGCACAGAGAGCGTTTTTCACATGTCACTCCCATATAATTACACTGCTAAGTGTTTCAGAGGGAGACAGGGGAGGAGATCTGGGTGGTCTCTTGACTTCCTCGCTCCCTCCAGCACATCGACCGGAGACCTGTGATTCACCGTCATTAGCATTCCAACGACCAGGATGTGAGTGAGGAGCAGCCACAATGTCTCCAAGTCTGACCCCTAAATTAACTGCTGGATTACAGCAAGGTCACCAGTTTCATTTTTTACAGCTCAGCTCGGAGCAGACTGCATTATTTATTTTTCAGTACCACTTTATAATACCATCTCCTCTAGCCCGAGTGAGCCACAACACATGCTGCACAGTTCCTCTGTTTTCTTCCCTCCAATGCTTCTGTAGTTGTGGTTGAGAATCAGTAATAAATTGCAGAAATCCCAGATCACTCGTAATACATCCTGGTAGTTTGTGATGTAAGTTGCACACAATGTGGGTTTGAATCCACAATGCATACGCACGATACGTCTGACTTTGACAATACCCTGATCAGTAAAAGGCTAAATAAGCTGTGCATTAAAATGTCTTCTTCAGCTGTTTACAGGCTGCATAGTATGGTGAAATCAGACCTGTTACATGTACTGTAAATGTTGTTTTTACCATACTGCAGTGACAAATTGATGAGCTTCTGATTCGCATGTGGAAAAAACGCCTGCACTCTGTTCAAGAGAGGGCTGAACTCGGTTTAGGTCACGTCGTTCTTTCAGTGGCTTGCAGGTGTGTTGCAGGTTTTTACTACATGCTGAATTATAGTCATTTAAATTCTGCTGCAACAATTTAAGCCCAGCTAGATGTATTTAAACCTGCGAATGCTCACCGGGTGAGTTCAGACACTCAGTACAACTGTGATGGAGACACATGAGATCAGGTTGCTATTTTATCACGTCCTGTCAGGTTTGGGATTTGTTTACGCTGGACTGAGAAGTGGAAGTTTCCCTACTTATTCACCTTCCAGGATGGATCACAGTTCAGGTGATGAGAATACAATGTCATCTTCTTCCTGCTGCACAGCCAGACGTCCGACGCTGAATGCAGCCACAGCACAAACTCCCAGCAGAGACACAGACATCCTCATGACTTCCTCCCGCTGCTCGCCAACAGGTGCTCTTCGTTAAATAACACCATGACAAAACATTTTCAGCCTTGTCAATCAGAACGCATGCCAGATGAATACTATGCACAGTAGCTCTGCATACCAGGTCACTGTCAGGACAATTATTCCCTTGTTGAGTTCGTCAAGTAAGCGAGGCCAAGTCCAGTCACGCAAAATTAATGTTAGCTTCACGCAAATCTTTCTACCTCAGCTCCTGTTTCCTGTTGTGGCACTTATCTGTCATCCATGATCATTTATGGCCTGGCGCTTGGACAGCGTACTTGGACTCCTTTGCTGCATGTCCAGTGAATGATCTGGGGATTTAAGCTCTGTGTCACTCATCATTAAGTTGCTCTGGAAAAGAGCATCAGCTTAATTCCTCACATGCAATGCAAAATGTGGGTTTGGCTACCTAGCTAGCTGTCTGCCCAGATGCTTTAGCCTGGAGCCATATTGACTCCTGCCTGACTACCGGTCAGCATGGCCGCAGGCTCTGTTCACGCCAGCCCATGCCTGAGCCTGCACAGAGACATCACACTGCAAAGTCAGACTCACTTCTGATTGGATGAGACCAGGGCCAAAACCTCAGACGAGGCCCCCTGGGACTCACAAGGCTATGTTGTAGTACCTCACTCGCGCTCTCAGTAACCCTGTCTGCTGCTGTCTCTGAATACTGATTTCATATGGATTGATTCAGATCCACAGCTGCAGCCTAGATGACTGTGACGGTTTGGTTTTGTTATGTTAGACAACCCTGATTCAAAAAAAAAAAAAAAAACCCCACAGAATGTGATCATTTGTGAATCTTTTTTGGCATAAATCAGCACAAAGGCAACATATTGAATGTTTTACCTGATCAACAATGTTTATCATGTGCACATAATATGCAAATATGCACAATACATTTATTGCAAAGTGGAAACAAAGGAACTAAAATAGAGGATGTACAGCATGTTAGCCGCTTCATTTAAATCCATTGTGGTGATGCAAATTCAGCACAAGGTGGACACTCGCCAACATGGGCGCATCAGCTAAAACCACAAAAAAGTCCTCCTTCGAGCCGGAATTGAACCAGCGACCTAAGGATGTCAGCAGTGCTCTCCTACAGTCCTCCGCTCTACCAGCTGAGCTATCGAAGGGGTGTGTGCACCATCCTGTTTCCACGAGTCAACACATAGAACAGGACTACATTCAGCTTTGATTTAATATAGGCTGATGATATCAGTCTTTTACACAGAAATGCAATATTTGATTATGGTAAACGTCAACTGGCTTTTCAGGAACAATACCAGAGGACCTTGAACATAATAATACCTTATATATATACCAGCTCATCTGTCTGATATACATACTTATTCGTTCTAATATCAAACCATTTATTGATCATTTAGTCCATCAGACTGTTACTGATAATAAAGAATTTAAAAAAATGTATTTTCTTTTTTTGAGTCCAACTTATGCTGTAAGTAGTGATACAACCACAGCAGTCATAGCCAACGTAAACATATAGCAAGATACTTTTTGTTATTGGACTGAGTTATTATTCTTTACAGACGCAGCGGTTTACTGCAGATTCTCTGCCAGGTGGATGCCTGCCAATAGAAGTCTGTTTTCTATGTTTGATGTATCACCTGTAACAGACACAAACCGCAAAAGCCTCCTCCTTCGAGCCGGAATTGAACCAGCGACCTAAGGATGTCAGCAGTGCTCTCCTACAGTCCTCCGCTCTACCAGCTGAGCTATCGAAGGGGTGTGTGCAGCTTGGTTTCCGCTCTAACAGGCTGATGATAGTAG
Organism: Chaetodon trifascialis; assembly: GCF_039877785.1. Lineage (NCBI taxonomy): Eukaryota > Metazoa > Chordata > Actinopteri > Chaetodontiformes > Chaetodontidae > Chaetodon > Chaetodon trifascialis. The sequence continues at coordinate 3,614,940 of NC_092066.1, read as the reverse complement.
TTTTTTTTTTACAGATAATTGCTTTTTTTTATGGTAAATGATAAAGAAGAGCTGCAGAGGGACTGAGCATCCATCTATGTCATCCTAGTTTTACCAATAGAAAAATGAAATGAAACTCTGCTCGTTACGCACATCAGAATACAAAATATGAGTGAGGTATTCAATAAAAGTACAGGAATAAATGGGAAATATGAGGGGAAAGTGGAATTTAAGAAGTTAAAATCAACTTGAAAAGCGTTGTCTTGTCTCTGGTGTTAAAAATGACCAAAACAGTTCATACTGTCGATTTTTGGGTGCAGAATGGTTGAAAACGACCACCGAAATGATTGAAATGTAGACTTCTGTTAAAACTTCATATGCTCCTCTGTGTCCTTTGCCCTCTGCTGCGGCGTGCTTGCGTAAAGCCACCGTGTCTTGACTTGACTTGACTTACCCTGTGAATTAATCGTGGCCCAGCTGTTGACTAATAGTCCACATTCACCGCTAAAAAAACACAGTGTCACCACTCCCCATGTCCAGAGTGTGGGTGGTGGGAGCAGGGAGGGGCTGGCTGAGTAAATAGGATGGGGGTTGGGGGCGACGCAGGACTTGTAGCATTGTATTGTTTGACTGACAGTGGGACAGCGAGGGGGAACGGGTGGTCCCAGCCCAGAGACAATGCCTGAGAACACGCTGATTCTCAGCTAAGCCCCCTTTGTGTGGCAGGGTGGGAAACCCCTTACAAATAGCCGTCACTAGCGTGATTCATGCCTTTATCATGACTTGGGAACCTGCTCGTGGAAACATGGCATGGTCTGAGATGTCATATTGTTCAGCGCTGTCAGTGGTACCAACAGGCCGTTCCATGTGATCAGCTCAGGAGGACGTTGAAGCGCCCAGCAGCGCTGCAGAGCACGCTGGGGTTTGTGCTGCAGATGGAAGATAAAACACGCCAAAACTTCACACAGCAAAAAAAACCTTCCATAATCTCCAGAGGTTTGAGGGAAGCAATCAATGCCAATGGGGAATGAAAATCATGCAGCCGGTACAAAACAGTTTCTCCTGAAAGTAAATATAGTCATGTTTATTGTTAATTCCCTTTTCACTGTGTTGTAGTAGTAGTAGTGGTTTGAGGGTGTTTTTAATGGAGGCCATCAACTTATTAGTTCAAACAAGTTGAAATATGCTGAGTCGGTGCAGAATCAAGAGTGTGTTTAGAACATTTCAGCCAACGAACATTAAAATACAGAAATGTTTCTACAGATTGTTGTAAAAAACGTTAGTTTTAGCTGTAGCGTATGTTAATCCATATTTAGTCAGCTTTGTTGAACTGACCCGATGAGGCAAAGACAATCCAGGCTTTAAATGATCACTGCGGGGATAATCGCATCAAGGTCCCTCTGAAATATAAGGCAAATAATGAACATTAAAGATGAATAAAGAGAGCCAACAGCGTGGCTCAGCCTCAGCATTCCTCTGCCAGATTTATACACTGAAATGAAATGTGCTAACTGTTGGCATCATTACATAAACAGAAATGTCGCAATCTTTTTTTACACCTACACATTTAGAGTTTCTGGATAATCACAGATCAATATCCTTAAATGTTGTATAACATACCTTCACTCTTAATGATTTGACATCCTTTGACTTTTAAACCGTCTGTTTCCTGTTTAAATGGCTAATGTGGGATCATCACAGCTCAGTTGTGAAAAGGCTCCGATAAACAAACCGCTCATCTATTTTTTTGTTAAATTCACCGAAGCGGACGAACAATATGAAACTCGATCCAGGCTTTAGGGGGAACACACCTCCCGAAGCTGAGGCTGTTTATTCAGAGGCTTAGGATTGTATTCAGCGAGGAGCAGCGAGGAGGGGGAAAACACGTCAGGGTATCTGTTTACATTTGGCCCAATTAACAATACAATGGCGCAGGGATTTGCAAAGAATCAACTCAGCCTATTTGTCAGCATACATCTGTTAATTATTTGTGTAAATTAGGTCCCAAACAATAATTATCACCTACAATTAGGTCAGGTGAAGAGGAGAAGGAACTGCCATTAATTGTGTTTAAAATGCTGACAGCACCAATTAGCGAGCTAGATTCGTCCCTGCTGCCACCCAAAGACTGAGCTCCCTGTTGTGGAGATGAAACTCATTACGCTTCCTCCAATACACAGAGTGCCCAGTCATACTGGTTCAGCTGGTCGGCCATTCAGCTCCAGCACACAGGAACACACAGCGCTGTAATGTAATCTGGCGTGAGGTCATGAAATTTGTGGGCAAATCGTTCTCAGCGTGGAAAACGATACAGAGCGCCTGGCGCTGGTAGCAAGCCTGTGAGAAAGCTAATGTGCGAGTGACCGCTGAGAGTGCAAATGAAGGAGCATTTGGAAGGTCAGTGTGTGTTCTTGAGTAGCCAAATGCCCTGCTGAAGTGTCCTTGAGCAAGATGGCAACATTTTAGCCGCTTAGTCTGTGAACGCTGCTCGGTTGAGACGGTAGAGGAGAGCAAACACACCCACACGTGCGTGGATCTCAACAACAGGTGCAGATTAAAACCCAAACCATGGGCAATAAAGAGCAGTTCATTCAAAGCATCCCCTGTGCTTAGGCTCTAATAAACTTGCACACCTTGGCAGCAGATAAGAGCGAGCAGACTCTCCCTGATTCATCATGCTCTGAATGGGAGTGCCGGTGAAATGCCCACAGTGAAACAGAACGTAAAGCTGGCTGAGCTCAGCAGGTTTCAGCCCAAGGTGACTTTAAAGTGAGACCACATGGCTTCTGGAAGAATAAATAACACCTGTTTACAAATTAAAAGGTGAATCCATGAAGGATTAAACGCACCCTTGGAGTTTTACCACCAAACCCTTCCTTGGACTTGCAATAGTTTCCAGTGGCTAATGTAAGGAAATGTTAGCTTTTGATGTATTTTAGAGCAACAAGTTTCCTGTTTACAGATTCATTTACTCTCACATTTACTCTCCTTTAGCCTCTTTATTGGTCTCCACCAACTCCTGAAGGGAAAAACTGGATCTTTAGCTGCCAAACGCTCCACAATGTTCCCCAGCAGGTCTACCTCTTTCTGTCTTTGTCTGTCTGCTGTGGATTTATCGCAGTGTGTTCGCTGGAAACAGTTGCCCGAGGTTGATGGAGACAAGGTCGACGAGAGTCGAGTTAAAACCAAAAATTCAAAAGCGTGAGCTGTGAGAAGCTAAAAAGCTCTGCAGAGCTGAAGGATGGTGAGTCATTTGGTTAGCTGTTGATGTGAAAATGTTTATCAGAGCACCATAACGTTATTCTGTTTTGCTTGGCTGACATTGTCTCGCTGAATGACACAGTCATGTATGAAGGAGGAGACAGCTTCCTGTTGACTTTCTACACCCAGATTTTCCCAACCGGTCTGCAGGTTTGGACTTGTGACTTTAAGGTGCAACCTTCATCTTCATGGATGTCAAAATTCTTATTAATCAAATCATCTGTGCCTCCGAAGCAACGCTGACACACTGCGCAGGCTGTTGAACGCTGAGATTTCAAACATCAGATGAACGTGTTCACTACTTTAACTCACTGTTGGTTTTCTTAAACGAACTGATGAGCTGGAGAAAAAACCTCAGATGAATCATAACTTTGATAACTGTAATTTTCTTAATTGCATCACAATGTGTGAGTCAGGTTTCTTCATTTTGAGTGAAACACCTCTATGATGAAATCGTGGCCAATTATTAGCTTTCATAAATCACTCAGCAGCAGCAGTCGATGCTTGTGTATCAAGAAACCTCAAAAGTTTCCAGTGCGAGTGTGAATTTGATCATTTTACACTTATGTAAAATATTACTATTACATGCAATTATTGTTTATCTTAACGTGGATTTAAAGTCATTAAAATGCTGAAACCACATTCATTTGTAGCCTAAACTTCTAAATTATCTTCCCTTTTCAAGCAAATTTAGCCAAGGTTAATCTCGACCTGCAGATGTTAGTGATCTAGGCATACTGTGCTCCAGAAAGTCGATTCAGAAGATGAGTTGCAAATGTAGTTTGCTTATGCTGAACATAAAGCAGATTAGTTGCATGACCTTCATTTCTTTTTTTTAATGGAGGACCCACCCAGTACCAGCTCACTGTGCTGAGCAGCACTGAGTGGCCAAGATGTGAATGTTTAAAGGTTTTTTCAGCTTGATGGATAAGATTTTGCATTAACAAAGCACCAAAAAAGCAAAGGCAGACAGGCATGAATACATGACCGTGTTTACTTTGATCCCAGCTGCTGGTTGAACGTTAAAAACAATGAACTGCAGATGATTCAACGTTTGGATCCATATCCAAAAACCTCCAACAACGCGACAGAGAATCCATTCTTCCATGCCACAATAGAGTAAACAGCCGGGAAATAATACACACAATTATACACATATAATACCTACAGGCATATCAGCTATTGAGCTGCACAAAAACACCACAAAACTAATTAAAACAATGGACTAAATTGGATATCACTCCATTGTACAGATGCAGCTAATTCAACAAATTAACAAATGAGCCAAAACACAGCACAATACTGTGAGCCGAGTTAATTTTCATTAAATGATAACACATTCCAGCCAATTCAGGTTTTTTTATTTGCGTATTCATAAATTCCGGGCACGGGCGCATGAACCTCAACCTTTGTTAATATGAATATATTGTGAGACATTTGCATAATCCACTTCATAATCCACTGCAGCACTCGGCGGTAACAAAGATAAGGAGGGGTAGCCACTGTTTCTCCTGGGAACGCTACACAGATAAACGGAGAAAAAGAGACCCACTTTCTGCTCCTATTACGAGATAAAAAAAAAGAGGAAGGCTTTGCAAAGTTTTCATTTTCCAGTGCATTTCCCTTTCAGAGACAGATGGTGCTGGAATATCATTATTTGTGTGTTGAAACTGAAATTTAGTGAATTTCCTCAGAGAAGAGGTGCATGGGTTATTTATGTATCCACCACAGACGCAGCATGCTGATTTTATTTCCCCGCCGCCGCCGCCGCTTCACTGAGACCCTGAAATGTGCTTCTTGCAGAAAATGTTTTTCACACAAAAATGGAAAACCTGCGTCGTGCAGCAGGAGGAATCACAAGGTGACAAATGAGCAAACAGAAGGCAAACTCCCAGCTCGCCCTGAACATCACTAATGAGAACGCTTTTAGCTGCGATATGGATGGAAAAATGTGCCTGCACCTGTGTGTGTGTGTGTGTGTGTGTGTGTGTGTGTGTGTGTGTGTGTGTGTGTGTGTGTGTGTGTGTGTGCGCACGTGACTTTGTGAATGCATGAATGTGTGTGTGTGTGTGTCGTGACTGAGGCAGTGAAAAGCTCTCTTAAGTCCCCCAATCTTTCCAAATTGGCCTCTGGGATGACGCCACCACACAACTACATCCATCCCCGCTGTGCTGCATGCATTCCTGGTGTGTGTGTGTGTGTTTGGACAATGGCAACACTTCCTTTTTGGCCTAATAGGCAGGGAGCCCCAGCCATTGTGGCCTGATTAGGGCTCCCATTCAAGCTCTCTGGGATTTCTAATTGCGAGGCCTTGTGCGGCGAACTCCCCCTCACTTCCCACCCCGCTACACTCCCCTCACGACTACTGTAAGACTTAATGAGACACAATTACTGCCCCCTAGGAGTCCTACAGCGAGCCAATCACAAAGAGAGACAAAGACCCCCAGTGAATGGCCACTCAGCGGAAAAAGAGACAGAAAGAGGGAGCAGGAGGGAGGGGAGAATCACAAGCCCTCATTGTCCAGAGAAAGCACAGAGAGGAGCCTTTTTTTGGAGAAATATAAATGTTTTTATTTAATGCCGGCTCATAATTAGGCCCCTGAGAGGAAAAGGGAGAGCCAAAGGAGTGGAGAGGGCGGGGAGTTCAATGGCGAAAAAGGCCCGTAGGTACAAAAGACGAAGAATGACATGTTAGACGTGAGGAGGAGGAGGAGGAGGAGGAGAGGGGGTGAGGTGGAGGAGGGAGGGAGTAGCAGAAGAGGGGACGAATAGATACTGAGGTGAAAAAACACAGATGCAGAAAAACAAAACCAAGTGGAAAAACTTGACAGGACTTTCTTCTTTTCTTCCCTTTCTGCAGCCCTCTGAGCCTGTTTGGCGTGGGAAATGGCCTGACGTTGAATGATGCGTGCCAGGCCGAGTGAAAAGCCGAGGCAGTCCGGGCGTTTCGCAGGTTTGGCACTTCACGTTTGGCTCAAGAGGTGAAATATTCCTCAATTCGAGGAGTCTTTCTGCCAAAACTGTGTGGGAAGCAATAACAGGGACTACAAGAGTCTGGGTTCAGAAAGAGCTGCAATAAAAGACGAGAAAGGCACGGTTTGCAGACAGCTCTTGACTGTATGGGAACATTTATGGTATTATTCCCCCAGAATAGTGCAGATATTATTTCAAGCAGTCATGTCGGGGGAATTTGAAGCGTTCTCATGCAAAGGGGGGTTTATTGTGAAAGCTGAGCCTCTGCACGATGTACGCAGACAAGGAATATCTGAGACAACAGATATCACTGACCGAATGAAAGGCTACATGTCAATCAGGCCTGTGGAGAAAGCTGCATTCCTGGATTAATTCAGTGTGCGGGACAATACTCACCCAGCAGGAGAGACGGCAGGTGCGACCTGACACACAAAAGGAATAAATACGGAAAACAAAAGGCTTTTAAAGATTTTCTCAAGATGCACTCGTGGACAGAAAGAACTGCGGAACACTCTCCGTTCGTCTTTTAGCAAGAATTTAATCTATTAAAATCTCAGTCACACTTCTTGCTCTTGGCTAAACAACCAGACAACGACGCATGTTTGGCCTGGGCGCGCGCACACACACACACACACACACACACACACACACACACACACACACACACACACACACACACACACACAGTGGCAGCAGCAGATCAGGGTTCATCGTGCACAGGGTGAGACAGAGAGAGACGTTTGTAAGATGACTGTAATACATTTACATTGCAATCATCGTTTCTTATGCACAAAATCAGGTTAAGAAGTTAGGAAACACCATAAAAGAGACTATTTTAAGGCACTGAGGAGACCGAGCTCCACATATTAGATCAGAGGAGGAGAACCTTTATTATTACAGTAATAATATGAACAGCAGTCTCTCTGTGGATATGCACCATTCATTTGAGCCCATGTAGTAACATCCTTCATCCAATCATGTGTTCACAAAGAACCTCGCTCCATCCTCGCCTGTGAACGGCTGAGCCTTTCCAGCCTTTCCAATCATGATCCTCTCACCTGTTACCAGTGAGCCTGTTTACCTGTGGAACGCTCCAAACAGGTGTTTCTGGAGCGTTCCACAGAAGATATTTACGGAAATCAATGAAGCTGATGAGGTCAGACATTGAATATATTATCATCTATGTTTTACGGCGTATCCCAGCTTTTGGGATGGCAGCATGTATCATACATATCAACTAACATTCGGTGATTAACTCTCGTGAAAGTGTGTGAGCTGCACTGTGAGGAGTGGAGGCAGGCGCACCTCAGGCTCCTCATGGTCGTTAAGACATCAGCAGCAAAATAAGTTCAGATTGAATCCATCAGTGATTCAGCCTGTGAGTCACCACTGCTCCCTCTCCCTCTCTGCTCCCTCGCTTTTTAACAGAGGAAGACAGCAATGTGTCTGAAAAGGCTGCTTCTTTTGACAGTGTGGCACGTCCGATGTTTGCCACAGGTGTCGAATTACACACATCAAATGACATGATGTTACGTGAGTCAAACCAACGTGCTCGGCCATCACAGCACGCGTCTCCGGTCCAGTTCAGGGACGGTGCCCCTGAGTGCTGGATGGAGCGGGAAACTGCATCACCACAACACTTCAGTGTGTGGACGGACAAATATGTAAGAGGTCTTTAGATTCGTCATGCTGACAGGCAGCGTCAGTTGCAGCTGGTCACCCCTGTTATGGTTCTACATCGTCGATGCACACATGAGTCCATCAAGACACGTCTCCTGGATTCCTCTGTCCTCACATCGCTTCCTAATGTCTTACTGTGGATGATAAGACGTGACAAAAAGATTTAAGCAATTAGGACATTTAAGGTAGATGTGACATATTTTGTCGAATTAAAGCTGCAACATGCTCTCTGCTCTCTCTCTCTCTCACACACACACACACACACACACACACACACACACACACACACACAGCGCCCTGGCCCCATGTTCTTTTCAGTGCGAGCAGCCTCTCAGCTTCTGACTGAACCCCCTTTGTTCGGCGGTGACCCTCTTAAGCGCAGGTTGAAGCCTGCAGCCATTCCACTTTGGATTTGGACCCTATCGCGTGTCACACGGCTAAGTCGACCAGGACCGGGCCTCTTCGCTCAGACACACGGCAACAAGTATCCTTTCACATCACAATGAGCGCTGCAGCAGGGTTTAAGCTTAAAATGGCTAGATCACCGAAATCATGAGCGACCTTGGAGGCATCCAGAGGTTAGGGCTGCGTCGCCTCAGTTACAATAAAAACCATCACGTGCTGAGCTGCACTGCTGCTGTGAGTCACCTTTTCTTCAGCAATGCCAAAATAATCCTGAATAGTGAAGTCTGATTCACGACCTTATTGCAAAACATGAGCAACTTCAAGTGAGGAAATGCATTCTGAACTTAAAGCGCGTTAACACGGCGGCTAATTCTTTGCTAACCATAAACTGCACCAGTTAGCTGCTAATGCTAGGTGAGTGACAGAACCTGCAAGTACACGTTAGACTGAGCCGATGCTGCTTTGCTGTGTTCCAGCTAATTACGTTCACATCAAGGTCGTCAGTTGTGATGTGGATTTTCAGCTTTTTCTAGTTTTGATTTCCAGTTGGCCAATAAATAATTTGCCTCAAAGGGAACAAAGATGGACTCAGAGGTCAGACAAGTCCGTCATTATCCTGCGCATTTATAAATGTGTGTAAATTAACATGCTAATGCTCGTGACTTGGTTACTTGTCATATGTTCGCCTGCAATACAGTTTTTAGGCGCCGTAGTCAGACTCCAGAATTGAATCATTTTAATTGAATTAACTGAGTATTTTCCAAAGGATCCAATGTATTATGTTAGTTTTAAGGAATATTTTGCCGCCACTAATCAGTGTCAGAAATATGCAGATCACAACTCAGGTGTCAAGATGATGCCACATGATGCAACACGACTCTTGATTTAAGTTCATTTGCGCTGGAAACAAGTGAACTTATCTCACCTCATTGGCAGATTTTTTAAAGAGTGAGTATCAAAGAGCCGTTGAGATACTTTATTTTTAGAGCTGCCTTTAACGTCTGCCTTCATAAAACTGTCAGCCTGTTGCTGCTGAAACAACAGCGTCTGACACATACAAAGTGGAATGTGTCTTTGTCAGTTTCAAGTGGCTCTCTGTTGGTTTCATCAGCTTAATCAGGTCCAACTGTGACTTAGATTGACAGGTCATATGTCAAACGTGGATGTTTCACAAAGCGGCACATATTTCCTGGAGTTGCTTTTCAACCTCTCTTTATTTATCCAGGAAAAGTTTGCTAATCCTTTATGCTTTGCCCTGATTTCACTCATTCAGCACCACACATTCATATCTGGGAGCAGCTCGGTGACAAAGACGTGAAAAGCAAGTCTGGAAATAACAAATCTTATTCGCCATTATGTTAAATGCAGAGTTTTACCTTCAGTGCACGATCGGACTGTGTTTTTATACTTCTTCGTAGCATCCACACGTGTTGTACACACTCCATATCCATGGCATTAAAAGTATTAAGTGTTATCTGACTTTTGCTAAATGCTTCATTGTGTTTATGTGCATTAACTTGCAAATTCATGAATTTGAGGGACACTTGGACACAGATACTGCAGCGAGTGTGAATGTATAACATGCAGCTTTAAGCATTTTCTTAGAGGAATATATTTCAATCTTAAAAAAGATATTCAGAAGGAAATATCGACAGTGGAAAAGCATGTGAACACGTGGACAGTGGAGTGAAAATGCTGAGCCTGGAGCACTGCTGATCATCATCCTTTTTATACCTCTGACGTATTTTCTGCTGTTGCCACGCGCTGTGCAATTGTTTAAATGCTAATCCTCCATATTCTTCCAATAAATTATATCACCATCTTTGTTACCGAGCACTCACGTCTGCTATTTGTGCGCCGCGCTTCCCACAGATTACCTGTCAATCAAACAGCGTGGGCGCTAATGTGCACTTTTTTTCCTGTTATTGAAGTTTCTCTTCTATGCATTTTCTGTGTTCTCGTTTGAACTGCTCTGTCCTCTTTCTCAACAGCTTCGGCGTAACTACTAACAGGAAGTCATCATGTGAATACAGCCCTGCTGCTGATGCACCAGAATGGAATGCGGCCATTATTAATGTTATTAATGACACCTATGTCTTAAAAGTAAAAATGTTTCCTGTGAGAAAAATCTAATGCAAACAAAAGACGTGCTGACGTGCTCTCTGTGCTCTGCAGGCTGCAAGAAAATGACTTGTATTAAAGGGTTACTTCTTTAAATTTTTGCCTGAGTCACATATAACATTTTTAATCTCAGCCAGGGTTTGGAGCTGTTTCACCATAAATACATCCCAACTCTCTGCTCCACTGCATGCAGCTTCAGCCCTTTTATTTCTCTCTCAGACTCAGTCCAGCACTGCAGATGTATGAGTCCAACACTTGAACACTCTCATGTTAAGTAATTGAATTAATGTTACTGCTACACCAATACTGCTAAAAGAAGAATATCCATCCATTATCTATACCGCCTATCCCTTTCGGGGTTGCGGGGGGCTGGAGCCTATCCCAGCTACAATGGGCGAGAGGCGGGGTACACCCTGAACCGGTTGCCAGCCGATTGCAGGGCCACATGTAATGACAAACAAACATTCACACTCACACTCACACCTACGGACAATTTAGAGTCATCAATTAACCTAATGAGCATGTTTTTGGTCTGTGGGAGGAAGCCGGAGTACCCGGAGAGAACCCACGCATGCACGGGAAGAACATGCAAACTTCACACAGAAAGGCCCCGCCTGACCCGGGGATCGAACCGGCAACCTTCTTGCTGTGAGGCATGCGCACTACCTGCTGCGCCACCGTGCAGCCCAAGAAGAATATTATTATTGTTATTGTTTGCACAGATCAGATTTTCTATTCTGACACTAACAGAAAAAGCCAGAATTCGACTGTTACCTGTTTCTGTCTTTCATTCTTGTCTCTTACAGTTAGTCCAGTGTAGTAAACGCCATAAGGAAATATTAACAAAGTCTGCATGATCATCAGTTCCAGGTCGGTAATCATTATCCAGTACAGCACTGCTGTTGAGCAGACAGGGAGACTCTCAGCCGCTCATATGATGCAGGCTTATTCGATGTATTATTAAATTCATGTGATGCATTTTGATTTAAACTGCAGCTGCAATGACATTTCATGCTTTCACTTAACAGAAGCTCACTGGCTGTGTGCAGCTTAACCACCAACCCGATGCAAAACCCGTGATGTGTTTTCATGAACCTTATCAATTTAAAAACAACAATGCGCTTCATGAGCCCTCGTTGCTCAGCTTTGTGAGGATGCAAACGTTTTGATATGACAGCAGTGAAAAAGGCCCGCAGCCAGTCTGACGATCAATCTCCACTTTGACTGAGAGTGATGTCCTTTAAGCAGTGAGATGCAGCCGGTCTACACGAATAAAATGCTGCTGTCACGCGTCACTCTCTGTCGCTTTGGCTCTCAGTCTCCTCACGACAGCAGCACGGCAAACTTTGTGAAGCAGTTTCATTACTTGATTGAGAAACTGCAGAACAAATCAAACCTTTAAAAGGACACTTGATTGTCCTCCTAACAAACGGTGACGCTTCAGATTCTTCTCGTTAGAAATCTGGAATACTGGCTAATCTCAGACGTGGTGTGAAACAGCTCAGGACAGATTGCCTTTTGGTAATCATTATCCAGCATTTTTAAAGTTTTAAATCTTTAAATCCCAGTCTGCAGATTAGCCATTAGCTTCAGTGAGAGTGTAAAACATTGACCAGTCTGCGCAGTATTTCCTGCAATCCAGGCAATTTATCACACGATATCGTCACGTTTCCACGATAAGACAGGCGATATTTGAGTGCTGCGGAATTTCATTAAGCTGTGTTCCCGGTCCTTTTATTCGGTGTTATTTTATTATCTTGAGCTCATACAAGCCTTTAGTATAAACATGGACTGCTCTGCATAAACAACTTTAAAAGCACAAAAGACGTTTTCTTCTAATAATATTCACAAAATTGAGTTTTGGGAGACTTTCTATGATTGGCTGTGAAAACACAGGAAAGAAACACGCTCTCATAAACGTGTCCTTATCATAGTTTACACCTGATGTTTAACACTGTATCGCTTTCCACATTGCACAAGTGTTTCAGACTTAAGTCAGACTTAAGTGCTGTATTAACGCCTCAATGGGCTCCTAATGAGCAAAGTCGCAGCTTTGGTCTTAGCATCAAAAATCTTTTAAACTGGATCACAAATAGAGAAACATGTTGCAGATGCCGCGAGATGCTGCTGTGCTTCAAGTTCATGTTGGGTTTCTCAACCCTGCGTTTGAAAAAAACACAATTACTACAATGATTTATTGCAGTGTAAAAGATTCAAACTGCTCTGAGCCAATGGACTCGCTTGATGAAATCTCACAGTGCAAAGGTCATTAGAACAAAGCGCTAACGCTGGTTCAAAGGTCCCCCCGTTCCCCTCTTTGTCGTACAGTTTTGATGCTAGCGTGGACGTCAGCACTCCTTGTTTGCTCTTTGCTGGCCAGATTTGGCTGCTAGCTACACACATGCTGCTGTGTAATGCAAGATAAAGAAGTGTCAGGTCATGGACGATGAAGGTGCCACATGGGTCTGATAGCCCTCAGTTTTATGTGGGTATAATTTGGATTTTAGCTCTTAAATGAGACGAATGATTCAGCCTGGGCTGCTAAGTTGCTTTTCACTGCTAAGCAAGTGATCTCACAAGAGGCGACAGAGGAGAGCAGCTTGCTTCTTTCTGTTGTTGTTTGTTTGATTTGGTTTGTTTATGGGAGGCTGTGCGGTTTGGTCCTGAAACCCAGCAGGGACTTCCCAAGCAGGTTCGAATCATGCTCACAGCAAGGTAGTCTGAAATCAACCTATAACCACATTTTCCTGACAGCCGACCTCTCGTGGCTCAGCGTGGGATCTCGGTCGTAGTAGGCGAGGTTGCCGTAGACCTTGATGGAGAAAGTGACTCTCATTCACACACAGAGCTGCCATGCGAGACGCTGGCCGGCCCATCAGGAGCCTCTCAGGCTTCAGCCGAGCATCGACCCACCAACCCTGTGATTAAAGGACGATCCGCTCCACCTACTGATCCAAACCCACCTAATGTACGGGCCTGCAGACGGGGTTTGCATCCTGCAATCAACTTTGGCTTCTTTTGATCACAAAAAACATCTTAATCTTGAAGGACTTCCTGGTTAAATGAAGGTTAAAAAAGCACCTCAGTCATACAGGTGTTGCATCAGAAAACGCTCACATCATGGGGTTGTTATCGCTCAGACTGTCTGAGTCGTTTTTGGGGCAGTCACACATCATTTATGCATAACGACTTGTTGCGTTAACATGTCAGTGTTATCTTATGCAATTCCTGAACGTATTGTACAGGATAACAATATGGTTCTAATTAATGAGGGAACAAAAGGAATAATTTCAGGGTATGAATTATTCTGGAGAATGTCACTCATTCGCACTAATTATCTCTCGCTTACTTTCCCATCATCCCCATCCCCTCTTCTGCATCTCCTCCACTCCCTCATTTCTTCACCTTTCTCCTTCCTCCATCTCTCTCTGTCCCCATCTCTCCCCTCTTTCTCCACCCTCCCCCTCCTCCCTCTCACCTCTTTCTCTCCCCCTCCTTCATTTGGCTGAAGCTAAATGTCTTGTGTGAGATAACATCGCAGTAGGAAATTCCGCCTGTGTTGCCAGACTGCTCAGTTTTCTCCCCAGGGCTGGCAACAATGTGCGTCCTTCATAAGTGCCTCTGCAGCGCTCAGGATCTCCACTCATCCCCTGTGAGCCCGGTCAAAAGACCCGCCGGCGAAACCCAACGCCGCACTCCGAGCTCCACGCCCGAGCCACAGCAGCTCGCCCGCGGGATTACTGCAAAGACACTGAAGAGTCCGCCGCACAGTCTCACGTTTACTTACAAGACCCCCAAAATACAGACAGCATTGGCGCGAGCTGTCTTTCTACGCTTTGGTAGACATGAAAGGCCTTTTCAGAAAAGGCTAATCAAACTTAATATAGCTGTATTTGTAGGCTTGAGTTGGTCGCTTCAGAAGTCTCTTTATAACTTGGAAGCTATCGTTTAATTATGCTTCCTGATGGCTCTGCTGGTCAACCTCACAACAACAACAACAACAACGCTTGAACGCAAGAAGTCGCTGTGCCGGATCAAGAACTAAAACAGGACATAACTGAAACTTTTTTACAGTGTGGTTTTGGATTAGACAAATGAGATATGTTGGTTATTAAGGAGCTTTACAGGTGCTGCTTTAAGGGAATTTTGGGACCTGTGGACGGATCCTGCTTCCAGTATTTTGTGCTAAGCTAAGCTAAAAAGCTCAGTTACCTCTCAACATAAAGCAAACATTTCCATAAATGTTGAACTATTCCATCATCAGTGTTCCTCAGCGTATAACACACAGGTTTATGTTACGGCAGCCAGATTTAATCAATTCAGCTTCTGAAAAGTCATGTCTTCTCTGCTCATGTGGTCAAAAGGTCCCCAGTCTTTGGACAGTGATGAGCCCATGCTGGTGTTGCTTCATGGAAAAGCCTGTAAGAGATGCAAATCAGACAGATTTCAAGCTCTGTCCACAGGTATTTCAGTACCACTGATCAGACAAAGGGAGCCCCTGAGCGAAGATGAGAGTGACTGTCGTTTAAAATGTGCACTTAAGCTGCTGAGCTCTCCCATTTTCATCATAGGTAACCTATAAAACTACTGTTACTGGTCCATATACAGCTGCAGAGTGGAAGTTGTCAGTGTTATCTGACTGACAAGGACTGATGAACACAGCACTCTTCCAGATGTATGAGATACTGCATAAGGAAATATTTGGTTGTGTGGGTATTAAGGTGCAGAAAAAAATGTGGTTTGGTGGATTTCAATTGAAGGGAAAACAAAAAATGTAACACAAACAAAAAAAAAAGACATTTTTGTCATTTATATATATATATATAAACATGTAAACACAACAGACTTCCTGAAGTGCACACATGAAGGCACTTTTTGGCAGGCTCAAGCACTTTAACAATAAGCTTAAATCTTGTATTCTCTCCAGCCGATCCTACAGCATCAGGAGTAACTGTAATGATCCCATACAGCTGATCTAAATGTCACAGGAGGATCCTCCGGCTCTGGTCTCTCATGGTTTTACCACCAGCAACCCTCCATGAGCTTGGCTAATGTGGGCTAAATCGAATAGCATGCTACAGGTGATGGACAACAACTGGTTCACTGCCACAACTTAGCTCTAAAGTTTCAAATACACATAGCATCACACCCCGACTGTGGACTCCTGGACCATGATGACTCATGGTTTAGGAAATACTACACCTCATCATGCATCACAAAAACAGACCTTTCCCCTCAAGCTTTGCATTGTTTTGCAGGGGAAGAAATAAAGAGTCAAAAGTAAAAAGTAGGAAAATGCTTTTAAACGCTTGCCTGCAGAAGTCATATCCCCAGAGACAAATCTACGTGTTTATTTTGTAAGACACCCCAGAGAATTAAAGCCCACAGCATTTCAGGCAAACGCACGCAAGCTACAGAGGCTCAAAGACTCGGAGTCGCTCTCCTGAAAGCCTTCAATTGTGTTTTCAGACACTGAGGCCAAAGCCGGCGCTCAGTGAGTAAAAAAGATTTATCTCTCACGGCTATGCTGTGTAGCATACCATAAGAACATACGGTGCAATGGTCAGTTTACCTTCCAGATGGCTTCTGCAGCGTCTGTCATCCGTGAAGGGCCGAGAAAGCTCCGAGCCTGCATCATTTTAACGAGCCATGTCAAATAGCATTTATCTGTTTCATGCAATGTAAACACTGATTTCAACCCCTATAGTCTTTATATAGCTCTCACTGAGGAGCGCCACAACACACAGAGTTACCACAGTAACTAAACAGTTACCTCCAGCTTGCAGAGATTAGTGGGTTGTTGTCTGGGCAGGACGAGATGTTTGCACGCCGTACGGCATGAAAAGCTTTATGTATTTAGGGTTGTGTCTCTAAATTTGGAGCGTCTGCGCCATAAGCACTCGAGGCTCTTTGACAGAGCAGAAAGGAGTGTCTCGCTGCGTCAACGTCTGTGACCTTTGGAGCCGAGTTCAGGGGCCAAAGTTCGTTCCTCACGCTGCTAAAAAATGTCCACCAAAAAGCAGCAGAAAGTCTGAAGAGTGGCGTGCAAAGCTTCCTCGTCCTTCCATTCTGGGCACTTTTAAAATGATCGATTTAATCCTTTACACGCGTGAAAAAATGCACAACAAAGTGCAAAAAACACTCATTTCAACCCAACTGAGGTCATGTCTTTCAATGCATTTCAATCAATCAGGCTGTGCTTTCAAAACAAGGCAAATTAAATCAAAGTCATTTTAGTGCTGTGGTTAAAAACAAGTGAAACAGGCAGAGTCGGCCTGTAAACAGGTGGAATGACCGCCCTCATTTGCAGGTTAAATGCCATTAGTGAGACGCACAGACTGACATTTTTATGGGCGTCGAACGAACGTTCACCGCCATCTCTCCTCCGCTCGGTTAGCCTTTGACAGCCCTATCTCGCAAATGAGGGCACTCGCAGCTGCAGTCCTTGTCAACCGCTGCACTAAACGCACCTGTTGTCAGACTTATTTGAGGTGAGATAAGGTTAATTACGCCACGGAGCGTGCTTTATCATCGCTGAGCGACATACCTGGAGTTTGTACAGGGGCTGCACTTCCAGGGAAGGAATACCATTCAGTGGATGCAGCGCCCTTTAAGAGATAACGGGACTGTCGTAAAAACATACTTCGCCTTCGCTTGTGATATAATGATTGACTGTGAGCCAGTAGTACCAGCTGGAATACCGCTTGTAGTAGATGTAGTAGAAGTACATTGTAGTTTATATAATTATAAATTCATACTATATCTTATTCTGTTACGTGTTGAGTTGACGCAACAGAGGCTGACAACTTGTAGCAGCAGTGTTAGCATTCAAAGTATCAGTAGTTCTAGCAGTATTTGTGGCAATAGAAGTACTACAAGGAGGAGTTTTAATTGTAGTACATCAGCATCAGTGGTATCTAGTCGTATTTTTATGTTTGCTTTATGTTTTTTCGTGTAATATATTGCCATTATCATTTAAAAAGGGCATTATAAAGTTTATTATTATTATATGAACCAGTAATAGCAGGAGGAGGGAAGGAGGAGTTATAATGTTTGCAGTAGTAGAAGTAGCAGAGGTGGAAAGTCCAGTACACTCTTAAGGAAGTGTTTCATGAGTGTTTTCCATTTCCTTTCTCCTCCACTATTTATCTGATGGCTGCAGATTTTCCCCTCACCATGCATTTAAGTGGTGCAAAGTGAATTTTGTCCAGCTGTTGACGAGCGTCTAAAAGCTTGATTTTACAGTAACTGAAGTGTGTGTGCTGCCACCGAAGTTCAGTGAATGAAGTATTTTCTTGTTTATGTCTGACTCACCTGTCCGTCACTGATTTAACCCCTCCTCCCCCGTTCCCCGTCTTCTCCCCCCTCGCACCCACCTTTTCCTTTTTACACTATTTGATCTCCTCTTCCTCCCTCGCTCCCACGTCGACCCACGTTCACCCCAATAATTCACCCCTGTCCGTTTTGGGGGAGGAGGCGGGGGCGCTCTCAGTTTACTGTCAGCCTGTTGATGTGTGTGTGTGTGTGTGTGTGTGTGTGTGTGTGTGTGTGTGTGTGTGTGTGTGTGTGTGTGTGTGTGTGTGTGTGTGTGTGTGTGAACCGAAGGGTTCGGGTTGACAATGGGCGTGGGTGGGTGGACAGGTCGGGGGGAGGCTGCTGCCAGGTTTCGTCTGGGTCAAGGTCGGCTCGTCACCTTCGTGTGGAATGTGTCGATGCTCCAGGTACAAATACGTGTATGTGCACTGCCTTCAGAAAGCAGCACCACCCTCCACTTTGTCCATAGTTTGAAGGTAGAATGTGAGAAGTTCCCAAAATCTAATCCAACATGCTCCACTGATACAGAAAGGAGAGGCACAGAGAAATGCTATCGAGGCCGTGCAGCTGATTGAGTGCTGCTCAGTGTGTTTTAATGCCCTGCATGTTTTCACTCTGCAGAGACGCCTGCATTTCATCTATGATAGCGCATACAAATGATCGTGCATGTAAATTTAAACTGCCATTTCTCACACATTTGCACGCTCTGGTATACCTGCACACACACGGAGTCTGAGTAAATATGAGAAGCTGTTACTTAAGGGGCTAACATGGGTAAATATTAGCAGGGAGCACTCGGTGTGTGAGAGGGAGAGTGTGTGTGTGCATGGCTGACTGTTTATCCTCGGTGCAGATGTGTGTATTTTTGTGTGGGATGTCTTTCTGAGTGTGTGTCCTGAGCGGGTGTGTGTGTGTGTATGGCTGGTTGTTTATTAACCTGTCTGTACAGATGTGTATGTTAGTCGGATTTTTACCAAATGAGTAAAACGAGGCCACTTAAACCCTCCAGGAAATAAGCCGAGCCTTCAGACTCACATGCTGCGTACATGTTATTTTAAGCCCAAATTACACATCATCTGATATCCGTCCTAAATGGCTTTTCCAGCTTCACTGCTCCAAGTATTCTGAGGTAGAAGGACAGCAGTAAAAAGGGGCCAACAGGTTTAGCAGCAGCATAAAGAAAAGATGAAAAAAAGACAAGGCCAGCTCCACTAAGATGAGGGAAACCTGCCAAACTCCCAATTCCCTGAGAAGGGCAGGACAAGGCCCAGGCACCACAGACATGCTAGGCTACTTATCTCTTTTTCAAACATCCACACTCACAGCTTTAGTACTTCAGGGAAGTTGATCTTCCCAAATGTTCAAGACTCCATTTGATGAAGTGGTAGATGTTTTCAAGGCATTCGGTGAATTTGAGGAAGTGCGCGCAGATAAACATCAGTTTAAGTTTCTCTGAGGTCCGGGATGTTATTTGATGTGATTTCAGGGCGTCTGGTTCATTATTTCACTGGGTGCCTCAGAAGAGAGTACAGCTATGGTATTAGCTTCATCAGCTAGCGACCAAATTATCTGTAGATGTAGTTTAAGGCGTAACACGTGAACAGAATGGACAAATGAATCGATGTTGGACTGCGGTGTCTCACAGTCAGAAAGTTTTTTGCACAACATGAAGAGTTTTTGTTTTTACCTTTCAAAGTTTTTGTTTTCGCTGCTCTCACAGAGTCGCTTTAGGTCACAGCAGGCAGTTGTTTTCGGCTTAAAAGCTATAAAACTCACTGTATACTACCTGCTCTGCACCGAACAGCAGACAGACACAGTTAAAGACCAGCTGGTGAACATACTTCCCTCACGGGTTGGTGGAGACCCAAACCGGAGCTACAGGAGAGCGAATATTGGACTTATGTTCTCTAAGTGGTCATAAATTAGACTCTAAATGAATGATAGGCGTTAGAAGGTGATGATACGTCAGTGTAAGTCAACTTTTCTGTTGACCTTTGAAATGTTGTAGCTTGTCATATGTAGACAGATTCAACGTACAGCTGAAATCATCATTTTCTCTCTTTCCTGCAGAGATGCTAGATTTGATTGGATATTCCAGAAACCTTCGCTGAAAAATAGATTTCTGGTGGTGTTATGATATTGATTTCGATGTTAATTCAGAGAGAGATTTACGCGCTGCTCAATGAAGAACAGGGTTGATTTGTTCAGAATGACCTGTGGCACACACGGCAGGGCAGTCAGATGGAGAAAGGTGCAGTGTGTCACCTCCGTTTGCCACAGCTCACTCCTAAAGGCCAAACACTAATGGCTTTCAGCATGGCTACATTTCCCACCTCGTCACTGCTTCTACCCTCAGAGCAGCTTCGATGACAAGCTCCCTCTGAGGTGAAAGCCGCTCATAAACCACAGCCAACGACTCGGACTTAGCCGAGCGCCGAGCCTGTCGTCACAGCTCTTAATGAATCCTCGGGTCTGTGCAGGATCGGGGCCGGCCAAAAGAGCGTGTTTACCACGAGAAGACGTCATCGCCGCTGAAGAAAGAGCGTAATTATAAACACGCCACCGCTGTTTCCAGTGGCAGCGATTTAAGAACGAGCCTCCTGTCGCTGCAGGGTCTTAATGACGCCTGCAGAACAAGTGGCAATTTAGAGGGGCTCTGTAACACCCTCCAAATCTAAACTACAGTGTGGAGGGATTAGAGAGGGTGTAGGGGACAAACGGAGACAAATGGTCAGACTTTGGCAGCTGGTTTCATCCCCTGAGAAAAGAAAACACCTCAGTATTATTTCTTAATCACTTGCCATTCCCCTCCCTTTCATGAGCTGTGCAGCATTATCTGCCTTTTTTTCCCTAAATCAATAACTGTCTGGTTTTGTGAGTTCTTCTCGTTATCATTCATTAAAGCTTATACCTAATTTCAACATTAATTCATATTTAATAAGTTTAGAAGTAAGTGAGTTCATAAGAAACAGATTCACATTCGTTCCTTTTATGTAAAACACTTTATTCTGAGGGAAGGCGTGAACGCCAAGTCGTTCTGTAAACTGTGAAGGATGTGATGCAGATAGTTTGTGTAATCATTTTTCTGTTCATCCTCTCTTCCATATAACTTCGGCTTCTCGGGTGTTTGTTTAAAACGTGTCTGACTGCTTGCTCGTCTGACTGCAGGCTGAGTTTCTGGCCCTGTTGGACGAGCGATGATCCCAGCAGTTAACCCCGTATTGTCATAATCTGTGATAGAAATATGACCTGGAGTACAACAGTATGATCCAAATTGTAAGAAACTGGAAATGTCCCTTTGTTGAGTCGAGTGTTTGTGTTCTGCTGGGTTATGCTGTGTTAAAAGGGTTGTAATTTTGACACTCGCTCAGTCTTATGAAACACAGGTGTTCTGCATCAGCTCTGAGCAGTGAGGGACCGGCACATTACAGAAGGAGGGGTGAAACTGCTCTGCAGCGGGTGACATCTTATTTAAGCTGGTGCGCTTCTTTGTGCTTGTGTGTGCCCGTGACAAACTTCAGGTGTCTGCAATAATTTAGAATATTAAATTACTGTTTTGTGATATTGTTTCAGTGCTTGGATCTGCATAAGTCACCCCGTGCATACCTGAGCAGATGGTAGCTTCCAGTCCAGGTGAGGAGGTAAAATGCTGGGCTGCTCTGAAGCAGGAGGAGTAGGTGGCAGTTTGTTGTGAAGATGTGGGTTTTGTTCACTTTAAACTCTTTCTGTAGAGCTTTTTCTTTATTGTTTTGGTTAATAATCCTCTGCCTTTGAAACACGCAGTGACAGCAGAAACACCTTTATGATATAACAGCAGCAGTGCCTATTTTTATGGCCTGTATGTTGAATAAAAGCTCCTGAACAAGCAAATAAGGTGAAACCCTCTAAACTCAGACGCCAAAACAAAATCACTGCAATCTCAATCACTTTGGAAAGGTCCAGAAAAAATGTCCACCAGAAATAATTTGCATTCCTTTAATTATCTAATAATCTTAATGGACCCTCCAGGTAGCTTTAGCAACAACATCATACCTGTTGCCTTCCTGTTGTCTTATGTCCTGAGAGAAAGAGACGTAGAAAAAGAAAGACAATAAAAAAGGAAATCAACTATATGTACATCATATACCAATGTATAAAAATACTATTGCAAATTGCATGAGTCAGATATGCATGATAGATAGTGTTTTGTACAATTACAGAGTAGAAAAATATATGAGACAACAAATAAAAATGTGATATTGCAGAAGATATTTGCGCAGATGTAAATGTGTTAAAATGAAGCACAGAGATTAGCTCTTCCTCCAACAAGCTGGATGTTAGTTCTGGAGCTCTTCGGCACATATAAGCCTGTTTTATATTTTAGACCTCTTGGCTCTTATCAACCAGCTTAGAGTGAGTGTGTGTGTGTGTGTGTGTGTGTGTGTGTGTGTGTGTGTGTGTGTGTGTGTGTGTGTGTGTGTGTGTGTGTGTGTGTGTGTGTGTGTGTGTGTGTGTGTCAGGAGGTTGGTTAGCAGACCTGGCTGTCATGATCCTGCCCAGCAGCAGACTGATTGGATGGGAGGGTTTTGTGTCACTGTTTGCTCTGGTTAATGAGCGGAAGGAAGGTGAGCCAATACAATACACACACTCTGTCAACAGAGGGACACTGTCAGGGTGTGTGTGTGTGTGTGTGTGTGTGTGTGTGTGTGTGTGTGTGTGTGTGTGTGTGTGTGTGTGTGTGTGTGTGTGTGTGTGTGTGTGTGTGTGTGTGTGTGTGTGTGTGCTGTCAAGGGTGACTGCTTTAAGCCTCACATCCTACCTCAGGCTGATTAGTAGTCGGCCTTTAAGTAAACACACAGCTAACTGTGGAGGAATCTAACCTGTGGAAGGAAGGAAGGGAGGAATCCTCCATCCATCACCGACCAGGAGCGGCAACGTGGACACACATGACAGGGAACTCCAATTTCCTCCAGTCACGGCCAGAAAATTAAAGACTTCCACTCCAGATGAGGCACGAGTTAAAAAACACAACTGCTGAGAAAGTGTCTCCTAATCCAAAAAAAAAAAAAAAAAAACTCATGGAAATATGAGCAGTTTGGAAAACATGTCAGTCAGGTGTCCGACCAGACTGAAAAAACAAGCTGTGTTCAGTGAGTTATCATCTGAAGCCATGGATGCATAGCTGCAGATTCTATCTTCATATAGTTATTTATACACTGATTATTTATCGGGCCAGTGAGAACTCGGTGAAAGCGACGTTCCCTCCGAGATCAAGGGTGGCGTCTAAAAGACTGCGTCCAAACTTAAGCAAAGTAAACATCTTCAGAAGTCGAGGGGGCCTCCACGTCTTATCCTGAAGCCGTACATCAGATCTAATTACGCTCAGGCCTCCTCTGTGATGCACACATGAAGTTTTAAATCAGCTAAATTACCCTGGGGACCTGGGCGACACTTTATTTAAATATTGATTTAATTGCCTGCTTCTCAAGGATATTCAGGAGGAGCTGTGGGGTCCACTGAAACTGGGTCAGGTTGGTTTCTGGGAAAATCAAGATTGTTTTGAGGTGGTTGTATCTACAGCAGTGTCATTTGTTGTGTTGTGTAATCTGCAAATGTTTGAAATATAGCTGATAAAATCTCTCAAGGCCTTAATTTCCTTCTGCTTCCTTCCATTTGCTTCCAGCAGTCACCTGTCATTATGAAAGAATGGGAGGTACAGGACGGTGGCAACTCTACCAGCCAGAAAACGACACTTAAACGCAACACGGATTTGCAGCATCACATCATTTCACGCCAGAAGTTCATGCCAGGAAGTAGTCAAGGTAGCAGGTCTGAGGAGGGACTGTAAATAAAACAGCTGCTTTTTTAAGCGTTGGCATGTCAGTGCTGGGAAACAGGACGGCGGCACGTCCCGATGAGCTGACATGCATGAAAAAACCTGCAGAGAGGTTTAGATGAGCTCCAAATCTCTGCTTTAAAATAAAGAAAAAAACATCTATTTCCAAACTTTGGACTAATCAACATCTTTGTTTTGTGAATTTTAGCAGCATTTTCATTCAACATTTCTTATTTTCTTTTTTAATTTGATGTATTTCCTTTGCTCTGATTGGCTAGCAGCACCAGAGGCCGGATATATTTGGGGTTGTGTGTCTCTACAATGGTACAAGCCGACGTTAACCGACATTATGCAAATCAGCTCCAAGTTAGCACATTGTGTTATAAGAAGGACAGTAGAGTTTGAGAGTATCGCCAGGCCAAACTTCCCATGAGGAGGTCACAAAGACAAACATTTCAGAGTTTCACAGCACGCCTCAGTGACTCTGTGAGAACCCCCCTCCCTCGTCTTTTTCTTCGCCGTCATGAACTTTGAGAGCCCTGGGAGAATCGGTGGGGGCAAGAAGGGAGGTTAGATAGAGGAGTGGTAGGGTGGGCAGCTTGGAGAATGCAGAAATTGACTTCTAAACAGATGCAGTAATTCCATTTCCACCCCTTTAGAGTTGGTATGCAGGGGGCCAGCCCGTAACCCTAAACCCACTATCGCCGTCGCGCACAGAAGGTGGGAGGCGTATTCGACAGTTGGTGGCTGGGGCCGCCGAGTCTATCAGCCTTGTTAATCAATACGGGTTCCACTCTGATAGAGAGCGATCGGTGTAACCGATGCCCAGTCTGCTCCTCTGTTCGCCCTGGTGGGAGGAGGAGGCGGCACCTGTTTCCTGCGACTTTCACCTGCGGTTCACAGCTCAGCTGGAGACGGCTGGCCCAGCGTGAGGCATCTGGATCCGGCCCAGAAAGTCCCTGCGTGGACATGGGAATGTCTGAGTCCATCATGAGAAAAATGTTCCACCTGTTTAGACAAAGCGGTGGCTGGTATGAAAGTAATACCGAAAATAGCTGAAGCTGTGAGCTTTGTGGAATCCAGAATCACAAATGAGGGTCTCAGCTTCACTGAAAAAGGCATTAAAGCTGCTGCAAAGACTCCTCACCTCAATTATAATCTGGTGACATATGCACAACATTTCATGTGCTCAGGACAATATAACTCAATAACATCTGAATAACATGCAAAGTCACCCATAACTGTATCCTCGCGGCTTGTTAATTGTATGATTGTACATGTTTGTTGGACACTGGACAACACTTTGATGGAAAATGTCCACACTGGCTTCAGCTTGAGGTCTTGGGGGATAGTTTAGGGGCCGCTGGTGACAATGTGGACTAGTTGTGGAAGAGTTCGACAGGGTGATGATTGAGGCTGCCCAGAAGATGACAGGATGCCGGTTCAATCTGACTCCCAAAGCACTCGTGAGCGCTGGATGGCAAACTTCTCAGCCTTTATGTGGTGGAACCAAGATTACTGTGATGACATGCAACAGTTTGTTGTGCCGCTTGCTTGCAGCATCTGTATATTTGCAGTGAGAGGATGGGAGATAATGAGTACAAATGTGCATATAAATAAGCATTGTTTGCCAAATAGGAGAATACAGGGAGTGCTAAGAAGTTACAGGACAGTATCTTGCACTCAATGTAAAAGCGTTTTCGGGTTGCCAGCTCACCAGCTCCATCAGAATTATCTTTTCACAACACACCCCACCCAGCTGGAACCCCAAAACTGAGCTACAACAAGCATCCTTTAGCAAATATTGGTGTCTGGGACTAATTGGTTCTGATAAAACCGGTGCAACGGAAACATGCTGCCTGTCTGCCAAACTGTGTCAGCTCCATTTGAAGCTGATGAATCCAATAAGAAGTGCGAATGACTTTAATTAGTGCTATCACAATGCCTTATCTGCCCATGTTAGCTTATTTTCCTTCAGCTGAGCTCTGAAACTATTTACACACACACACACGCACACACACGGTCCTGTTTGTTGGGCCCAGCGGTGCGTCGCAGTAATCGCCGGCCCAGCATGCTCCGAGTGAAACATTGGCACCAGCTTTAAGACAAACAGCCCCCTCCCTTTAGACCAAGGCAACCCCCTGCTGTGGGCTAACAAGAACACATTAACCTCCTTTAGCACACACACATTCTCCCACTCTTTCTCCTGCATGCATGCAGACGCGCTCTCAGGCTGTCACTCATCAGCATGGAGGCACATTTTCTTTCAGTCCTTCACACATGCAGCCAACTCTGAGGCCACAGATCGGAGGGAGGGGGACAAATATCAGACTAGTGCTCCCTTGTGGCACTCAGAAACATTTGTTAATGAATGACTGACACATCGGCTTTTCAGAAACTTTGCAGCACAGTGGCTGGTTACACTAAAAAGACTTCTCTTAAAAGACAGTTTTAAATTTTAAGAAGTGGAACCAGCAAAGATGCAGACCAGTGTGGCTTTCAGTACAGGCCTATCAGGCTTCTTAAAGAATGGGATCGAAGGGATTAGCCGTGCCACATGTTTAATTGCAGTTTAGTGTAGTCGGGCAGTAGATACAGTAAACTCGTAACCTAGAAATACTCACATGTTACTTTCTGAATTTTATTTTGAAAAACGCTCCTCTCACTGTCCTGCTTGTGTTGTATTTTCAGGCTAATGAGAAATATTATGTGTAAGTAATGAAAATATTGACAGTAATATTCTGTCAGTGTAGCTTTTTTAGCAAAATGGACACAGAGAGAGTTGAA
This sequence comes from Chaetodon trifascialis, assembly GCF_039877785.1. Lineage (NCBI taxonomy): Eukaryota > Metazoa > Chordata > Actinopteri > Chaetodontiformes > Chaetodontidae > Chaetodon > Chaetodon trifascialis. The sequence continues at coordinate 3,588,605 of NC_092066.1, read as the reverse complement.
GTGATGTGCAGTAAATAAATAGTTGCCTGCAGTATGAGCTCTGGGTCTTAGCAAACCACCAAGATAAACAAAAAAACAACATATTTTTAAGTTTTTTTTATTTTTAGTTTGCTTCAGTGGTGCTTTCAGGTACATCCTGTATCCTGCCATCCTGATAAGTCTGGTAGGTTAATGTTAGTTTACTCCCCACTGTCTGCATCCCTAATTACATTTCTCCCTAATGTCTCTATTGTGTTATATCTCCCCTTTTCCTGGTTTGCAAAGGGCAGTGTGTGTGTGTGTGTGTGTGTGTGTGTGTGTGTGTGTGTGTGTGTGTGTGTGTGTGTGTATGTGTGTGTGTGTGTGTGTGTGTGTGTGTGTGTTGTAATGGGGGGTAAACAAAGTGATTATAACCCTTCCTCCAGGATGAACATTTTAAACAAGCACCTATAGAAGAGACCCTTGATTGACTTATTCTCCCTCCCCGCCCATGCTGGGGGAGTGTCCTCGCTCCGCCGGTATAAAACCAAACGCACCCACCTACTATTGAGTATGTAAAGAGAGCCACGGTGTTACACCGACACAAAGGGAGAGAGGAGACTGTCAGTATCCCAGCCTGCGTGAAAACTAAGCGCTTGTTGTTGGATATACAGACACTGCGCACCGTCACAAACTCTCTGCGCTCTAGCATGAGTTCAGCAGCATCTCTGGATTAATCGGACTTGCAGCCTACTTGCAAAGCGCAAGTTCGCTGGCACTTTGTCGAGGACGAATCGCGCACTGAAAACAAACGATGGAGAGGAGTATCCCGGGATGGTGCGTGCTGATTGCCCTCGTCCTGCACGGAACGGGTTGCATGGCGGCAAAGGAGCTCCAGTGCCAGGAGATATCTGTGCCTCTGTGCAAAGGAATCGGCTACAATTACACCTACATGCCCAATCAGTTCAACCACGACACGCAGGACGAAGCCGGCCTGGAGGTGCACCAGTTTTGGCCGCTGGTGGAGATAAAGTGCTCCCCGGACTTGCGGTTCTTCCTCTGCAGCATGTACACGCCGATCTGCCTGGAGGACTACAAGAAGCCTCTCCCGCCGTGTAGGAGCGTCTGTGAGCGGGCCAAAGCTGGCTGCGCGCCGCTCATGAGGCAGTACGGCTTCCCATGGCCAGACCGGATGAGGTGCGACCTGCTGCCCGAGCAAGGCAACCAGGACACCCTGTGCATGGACTACAACCGGAGCCAGACCACCACTGCTTCTCCCGTGGTGGCGAAGCCGACCAACCGGCCCCTGAAGCCGTACAACCCCAGGAAGAAGAACAGCTACGGTCGCGGCATCCCCGGGAAACACAAACCTGCGACGTCCCAGTGTGAGCCGGGATGCTTCTGCCGTGCGCCCATGGTGCCAGTGACCAGCGACGGGCACCCGCTGCACAACCGCGTCAAGACAGGACAGATCCTGAACTGCGCCATGCCGTGCCACAACCCCTACTTCACCCAGGAAGAGAGGACTTTCACCGCCTTCTGGATTGGCCTGTGGTCCGTCCTGTGTTTCATCTCCACTTTCGCAACTGTGGCGACTTTCTTAATCGACATGGAAAGGTTTAAGTACCCAGAGCGCCCCATCATCTTCCTCTCCGCCTGCTACATGTTCGTGTCCGTTGGATACATAGTCAGACTGATCGCCGGACACGAGGAAGTGGCCTGCAACAGGGACAACGGCGCTGAACACATCCACTACGAAACCACAGGTCCTGCGCTCTGCACCATCGTTTTCCTGCTCATTTACTTCTTCGGCATGGCCAGCTCGATCTGGTGGGTGATCCTGTCCCTCACTTGGTTTCTCGCCGCAGGTATGAAGTGGGGAAACGAGGCCATCGCCAGTTACGCACAGTACTTTCATTTGGCCGCCTGGCTCATCCCCAGCATGAAATCCATCGCAGTTTTGGCTTTGAGCTCAGTGGACGGGGACTCAGTGGCTGGGATTTGCTACGTGGGCAACCAGAATTTGGATAACCTGCGAGGTTTTGTGTTGGCACCGCTGGTTATCTACCTGTTCATCGGCACCATGTTTCTGCTGGCCGGGTTCGTCTCGCTGTTCAGGATCAGGAGCGTTATCAAGCAAGGTGGCACAAAGACTGATAAACTGGAGAGGCTGATGATCCGGATAGGGGTTTTCACAGTTTTGTACACCGTCCCGGCCACCGTCATTGTGGCGTGTTACTTTTACGAGCAGCACAACAGACAGACGTGGGAAATTACGCACAATTGTACGTGCTTGACGGACCCGAACAGGCAGAGGCCGGACTATGCTGTGTTCATGTTGAAATACTTTATGTGCCTCCTGGTGGGCATCACTTCAGGAGCCTGGATCTGGTCCGGGAAAACCTTGGACTCCTGGAGGACTTTTTGCACGCGATGCTGCTGGGGGAGTAAAGCCTCCGCGGGCTCCATGTACAGTGACGTGAGCACGGGACTGACCTGGAGGTCCGGGACGGCCAGCTCGGTCTCCTGCCCCAAACAGATGCCACTATCCCGGGTTTGAACAGGGGGGTCCCCACTCAAATGCGTCTTATGTCACTTGACACTAAAGACTTTAAAACCAGCGCGTGTCAGCTCTTCACAAAGTGGCATAAAGACTGATTTGAAATGCTTTGTGCGGTTAATCTTTGAAATGATTCAAGGTGAGTCACAAAACTGTCAGTTTAGGCGAACCTTTGGTCACGAGCACTCCCCTAATGTGAACTCTTTTTGAATTTGTGGTCATTTCTGCTTAGAAAAGTTAGAAGCTCAGTTTGGACTCCTACTTATGGAAAGTGCTCCTTGCTTGCCTTATCCAAATGACGTCCATGGGTTTGAATAGAGGGGGGTGGGAAAGGGAGGGGGCTAATTGTGTTGGGATTGTCCATCAGCGTGTTGTAATTAGCACATTAATGAGCGCCTAATGGCTTCTCTTTAAATAATGAGACTGTCAGCAGCAGAACAATGTACCTGGCACGAAGAATGCAGAGTCTTATCTGGGCTTAATTGAATGCGTACAGCTGACAAGATCCTCCTTGTCGATAGGTTACAGGTATGGCTGAGGCTCCTCTTCTTCTCACTGTAAAGAACCGCTGTGTCTTAACTATAAGATTCACAATCAAACTGCTCTGCTGGAAATGAGGCTGGGCTGTTTTTCACTTCAAGATGGATTTACACGTACACGAATCAATGCCTTAATACTGTCTCATACGGGTTGCATTAGCGCGTAAAGTGTATTTATATAATTATTGGTGTACATATATTGTACATTTGTATATTAAAATTTACGAGATTGTAAATATGTATAATTTCCACTTTGATAGAAGACTTTATTTTGAGAATAAAACAACTTTTATTGAACATTTCCTCGTGCGTCCTGGTCATTCTCGCCAAAAACCTTGTTGTGAGTTTGGTCACTGAAATGTTTGAAAGCAGCTGTGATGCATGATTTGAAAACACAGCCTGAGTAGTGTGGACTGATATTCTGCTGATGAGACCTCAGTGTGTCTGTGCGTAATGGCTCAGTTCTGGGTTTGTTTTGTAACTCGTCTTTGAGGCCGCGGGGGAAACCTTTTGTTGAACCTCCCTGGTGTCGCAGATTCACACGCTGTGAGACGCAGGGGACAACATCAGTATGGCCATGGAGGCACTACAGGTGGTCTTCTCAGTTTGATGCCCCCTGCGCTTTAGTCCTGTTATTAACTCATGTCTTTTGTCCTCAGTTAAACCCCTGATCCGGGCTAAATATGGCACGTTTTACTTTATCCCAGAAGTCAGTCAACTCATCAGCTTGTTGCTCGGTTTTGTTCAAAGTGGGAGATCGTCGGGAATAATTTCAGCATTTTGGAGCGCGCATCTGCTGCTCCGCACATGACAATGCGTGCTTGTTTACTGACTGTTCGTTTTACTCTTGATAAGGTGGACTCTACAGTGTAGAGATGCCTCAGGTTTATAATTAAGATGCCGGTGAGGCGGGTCACGCACACTGTAACTGCAGGCTGACACCCTCTCTGTCGTGCGTAAAGGTAATTACGGCCATGCTGTGTGTGGTCCATTTAAAGTGTAACACTCTGAACTGTCAGTATCACCTAATGTTTGTGCGTAATGGCTGCAATACGCGTAGGTGGGGTTAATTTCTGCCTCTAAAGTGGGAAAATAGTCTGTGCCCACAAAATGATTTTCAAACTATGCACATCTCTCAGTAATTCGTAAACTCAAATGATGGATGCGCCAAAGCCTGATGTGCTGCAAAACTCTGGAGAGGGCCCTACACTACGCCAGGGTTAAGAGAGGCGTATAAAATTGCATCATCCTGCCACCTTGTGGTCAAACGATTGAATACAGACAGACAGCAGCAAAGCACACAAAGCGTGAATTCAACAGTTCAGCACACATCCACAAAGTTTGATGTCGCGTAAAAATATTCAGTTTTATCCAAGCAGAAAGAAAGAATGTCGTTTTTTCTGCTCTAGTTTATGTTCATAACCTGTCAATGTCAAAGCTTCTTCTTAAGCTTGTGTAAACATATTTTACTATTTTAATAATCCAAGACTGCCTGTTTTTATGGCCGCACAGATACATCACATTGCAAAAATTGTGCTTAAAAAAAACCCAAATTAAGTCTGAAATATTTGGCATGTTTGAATAAAGAGTCACTGCTGAACACATTTATGAAATGCATAAATCAGCTTCTTCACACAGAGGACTAATTGTGACAACCTTATGTCAAAATTGTCTCTGTCAGTTACTGCATTCATCAAATTAAGAGACAGCAGATTTAATTTGCTCTGTCTAATCAGAACAAATCGCTCTGCAGCTGCTTGTTGACCATGTGACCAGTTAGTTTCCTTTTCCAGTGTGTGTGTGTGTGTGTGTGTGTGTGTGTGTGTGTGTGTGTGTGTGTGTGTGTGTGTGTGTGTGTGTGGTGGCAGGGGGTTGGGCATGTTCCCTCAAGCCCAGAAGTAAAATATCAACAGAGGAAATGGGCTGAGGGTCGTGCCCGATCCGTCTCCTCCGAACATAAACAAGGCGCTGACTCCTCAGAGAGAGCCGAACCCAGGTCCTCTGCATTGGATCCAATTAGGAAGTGTATGAAGGCCGTCCTTGTCTAATGATGGAATTAGCTGTCTGACTCTGAATGGTTTGAAATGAATCATGTTAAGATGTCTGAATGGCTCACACAGGCTGTTAAAGGTCACAAAGCCTGTAATTTCACAGTGTATACAGCGCGGGGTGGGAAGCGTTTTGCTTTCAATAACAGCTATTGTCACGCCACGGCTGATTTACAATGCGGTCTAAAACAAACATTTCTGCGAGGTCTAACTGACACGCCTCGTGATGGACAGATGACCTCACTGCTTTCTGCCCCAAAGCATGCTGGGAGCAACTACACAGCTGCAAAAAGAAGCTTTATTGGCTATTTGGTTGCAGTGGAAACAAGTTAAACACACAGCATTGACACTTGGCTAACGGCTAACAATTAGCATAATAAAAGACAAACTTTACGAATGTTAGATTATCTTCTTAACATACATGCAGTCATCAGGCTGATGGTGTTCCTCAGTTTAAGCACCTTCTCATTAGCAGAAGTGTTGACATGAAGGAGTTTGGACCTGCTGGTGCTGCTAGCTTAAAACTCACAAGATTACCAAAGTCATTAAGATTTGGAGTGAGATAAAAACATTTTAAAGGCTCATTCATCTCACATGCATGCATGAGAAGTCAGGCTGTGGGGCGCAAAGGTGAGAGGTCAAAGGTCGTGTTTGTAATTTCTGGCATTTTCTGCCGGGGCAACAGAAAGCAGACAAGGAAACGTCTTCAATTCTGTCAGACAACAGAAATCCTGCTCATGTCTGGTTATTAGCTGAAGCTTGTTTGGGACACATGACCCGCCTGAATGGATTATATAGTGAATGTTTACAGACTTAAAGGCGCAGTGCACCAATTTTACACATGATGAGAAGCTCACTTGACATAAGCAGAGGACGTGGGGTGTGAGGATGGTTGTGTAACGTCTCCTGTGGATCTTTATGGAGGTTTTGAATATAGTGTTAAAATGACACACAGCAGACTAGAAGCTTTCTCCAACCCAAGCAGCCTTTCAGTTTCATGTTTTAAGGTGGTTGATGTGTGCAGATGTATATTCAAGAGCAGTTTTGTCAGACACTCAGACTCAATCAATGAATTTGTGGACAAGAAGTCAAACAAAGAGACGAACTCGAAGACACTCGTCCTTCCTTTCCACCAAACCAACACTCTTGGATCACTTTTTCCAATCCCTCTGTCATCAACATCAAAGGAAGACAGAATGGATTTTGTTTTCTGAGCCGTGGCCATCGGGGACCAACCCCACCCACCCACCCATCTAAACTACAACCGCAGAGGTGAAGAGGATGCTGGGTAATCAATACTTCTGATGCCTCTGACATGCCTTTGATACCTCTGATGCGCTGTTGTAGTCAATGTCGAGCTTTCCCTCCTGCTTCTCAATCTCCTCCGTCTGTCACCCATGAGATGGGAGAGTGCTATTGCACCTGAGGCGGATGCAGGTTGATGCATTAACTTCAGATGAGGAGGCGATCGATGCGCAGCGGACACACCGACTCTTAATATTCTGCTCTGTGCTGATGTCTGAACACAGCTGTGCAGCACAAAGTGCACATACGATGCATTTTGTTTCTGAATGAGATATCTACCTCTCTTGAAGACATGAACATGACACAAGTTTTTACATTTTTTAAAGGCTGGAGAATTGAATGCTCTTTTACAGACGGGACCCCTCAGGTTCAGAAACCAGCAGATGCTTTTGCCAATAACTTAACAGGCTCTGAAATTAACTTCCTATTAAATAAAGTGACGTTATAGTGTGTTTTGAAAAATGGAGACACATCTGAGGGGTAAACACTGAGGTGTATTCTCAAACACATGTATGAAATATTATGTATTGTCTTTTTTTAGGTTGGAAAAAGCAACATTGAAAGTTTAATCTAAAAGGAAGAGGCTTTATGTTCCAGAAATATTTTTATTTTTCAGCAGAGTATTCCACCTATTTTAAACACTATCAAATCATCAAGCCAATCCACCAGCATATTTGATTTGGTATAGAAAAATCTCACACTGCAGTGGTTACTGTCCATTTGTTCCTCGACTGCTGCAATACTTACCTTTGGCCACTAGATGGCAGAAAACGCAACGCTGTCCTCTGAATGTGAGATCTGTGCGGGCAGAGGTTACCTGAGGAGGTCTGTCATGTACCAGCATTTGAAGGATTGAGAACTAGATTTCAACAATAAAGCTCTGGTTGATGAAATCAGTGAGAAATAACCACATTTTACAAAATATAATTTAGGACTTATTAGTATTTTTCATTTTACACTATGGCTGAAAATATACTGTACATGATTTTTGTGTGCTTTGGCAGCTTCATGGCTTCGGTTCAGATCTAATGAAGAGACATCTTAACACGACAGCATACAATGATATTTAAGACAATAATGTGCTTCCAGCCTTGTAGCAGCAGCTTCAGGAAGGCCTCTTTTCAACAAGACGAGACAAACTGGAACTGGCCTGCCAGCCTGTCCTCATCACCCAGCGCTGATGGATGGCCTCACTAATGCTCTTGTGGCTGAATGGGAGTAAATGAGCTCAGCCAGGTTCCTAAATCAGGTGGAAAGCCTTCTCAGAAGAGAGGAGGCTGTTGTAGCAGCAGCTGGTTTTTGGATGAGATCACACGTGGGCTTAATCCTAAAGTGTCCATATACTTTTGTATATTATATATATGTATATAAAGAGTTTGTTCAAGCAAAATGCTCATATGATCTTCTTATGGATTGCATATCAAAGCGTTGCCGTTAACATGGCTGATAACATGACTAGACCATGTGTCAACACAGACGAGGTGGCTGGGATTTTGCCAAGGACACATAGCTGTCAAAACTGTTTCAGCGTGTGTTTTGTGTGACACATTTTGAGAAGGGCAGCAACAACAGACACATACTTAGGGACCCTGTTTTGTGCGGATGTGGGTTAACGCATGTGTAGGGTCACCAGGTCCGCTGCTCCGACCTCTTGACCCCCACCAGTGACAGTACGATCCTTTCTCTGAGCGCCCGACCGACCGACCGACCGCGGGCCACCCTGCTAGTGTTTCTGCATGTCTTAGCTGCCCTAAATACCACAGCAGAAGAAGAATGGGAAGGGTATGAGGCACGTGTTAGGGTCACGGCCGCGGTGGAGGTAACGCGTCTCAGGGGTTGTGCTGCTGCATTCACTGTCACTGTTTTGGAGTTAGAATTTGTATTCCAGTAATTAAAACAGTCACTTCAGTGGAGAGTTTTTCTCATCATCATACATTTTCTCATGATACAGTTCTTTCCTTTAAAGTCTAATTTTCCTGTTCTGAGGTTGTGAACCTTTTGCACTTGAGGCACTTTTTGGACTTAAGAAAATATCTTTAATACAAAATATTTTATCAAAGGTGAAGTCACGCGCTTTCTGTATCATACAGGTCAAACGGCTTTGCTTGCAGTCTGAGTTAACGTTGAAGGATGGCGGCGAGGAGGTCGTAGGCCTGATGTCGTCCGAGCAGGGTTGGCTTCAGTCAGGTCATGGCTGGGTCATGTGAGAGGTCAGAGGTCGGGTCAGTGGGTCTGTTGTGGCTGCCAGCGCTCAGTCATCCAGACAACAGCTGAAAACTGTAACCGCTGCTTCATCAAGGTCAGCCTGTGTTTGCGTTGGTGGCTCAGGGAGTCGAACAGAAGTGAAACAGTACGAATCAGCTGCGTTTTCATGATCTAACTGACCAGTTAGGTGTTTTTATTATTACAAAAAATAGCATTTGGTAAGCATGCATCATGAAAAACACTGTCACATGAAAACAAGAAGCAAAAATTTGAGAAAAGCGGCTGATTTTTGATTCACTGCTGAAAGTACAGACTGTCTTTTACCGTATGAACACTTGCATGTTCAGTTACTTTTAAATCCTGTGAGCCTTCGCGCTGCAGGCGATAATCTAAGGTGGACTGAATGACTTTTTGGCCACTTGTGGGCAGTGGAACAAGCAGGGAGCACAATTTTTTTGCAGACGCAGTGCAAAATGTCACTTTTTTCATCATATCTCAAGCCACCAGGTGAATATTCACTCTCCATGTCTGTTTTGTCTCCTTGGCTGGTGAATACAGATATTTATCTCGATAAGTTACTCCATGTTGCTGCTTTCGTCTGTCAGCTGTTTGGTGCTCGGCTGGCGGTGCACAGTGGGTTTATGGAAACTTTTTTTACTTTGTAAAACCAAAACAATGAGCTGAAAGTTGCTAAAGGGCTGTTTCTGGTTATCTTGTGGGTTCAGTGCTTATTTGATGCATTGTTGATAAAAAAATATTCATGAGTGCGGCTTTACAATTTCTAGCAAATCGTCCTCTATAGCACAGCAACTCTACAAATTCATGCTTTTAAAGGCAGATTCACAGCAGCTCGTCACTTACACCCATGCCCTCTTGTCTTGAGATTCACTGCTGTCGGACTGTTGGCCTGAGTTTGCCCCAGCTGGAGCGCACTGGCCCGGCTTTTTGGCCCCCATATGTGTTGGCACCCTGGGGTTTGGTGGTGGGCCCCTGTCAGGACGAGGGGACAGCGGAGGTCTCAGGTGGCTGTGGAGGACGAAGTGAGTTGGGACCGGAGTGCTCATGGGAGTGGGCGACTGAGACATGTCCACCTTAGCGTCTTTGCCATCAGACCTCCTGTCGTCAGTGGTCCCAGCATTCGGCTTTGCATGAGGAGGTTCACCGTTAGGCACAGCAGCAGCAGCACCGTGTTTCTCGTCTTTGAGACCGATCTTTGAGCTACCACTCAGGCTTCTGGTTAGAAGAACGTCGCAGTCTTCAGTCATAGTTGTCGTTGTAAACATACTGCTTTGCTCTCCTTTGTTCATCTCCTCCATGAACATCTCCCTCTTCCTCCTCCATCTCACCATCGCCTTCATGGAGCTCGCCAGGTCAACCAGACTGAGCAGAATGGACAAGGAGGCGACACCCAGCATGAAGTTCAGCATCAAGGTCTTCTCAGTCCGCCTGGAGATGTAGCATTCGACCCCAGATGTGCAGGGAGCCTCGTAGCAGAGGAAGCTCTTAGGAATGGACAAGCCAAAGAGGAAAAACTGGCCTGCGCCGAAAACCACTTCGAGAAAGATCCGTAGAGTGATAACCAGGAAGTAAGCGCAGTAGAAGCGTGGCAATGCCCGTTCACGAGGGAGGTCGTGAAGCGGAGCTTTGTGGAAAGACGGCTCTCTCGAGGAGCTCGAGTTCTCAAGGGTCAAAGGTGAACCACCTTGGCTCCTGTCGTAGGAGAAACCTCCAAAATAGGAATACGACCAAACTTTATGCATGACGTACGTTGCAAACAGCACGTGAGGAAGACAGAGCAGAACGAGGTGGAAGAGCCAGAGACGGAAGACGGACACGGGAGCAAATACGTCAAAGCAGACGTTAGAGCAGCCCGGCTGGATGGTGTTGCAGATAAATCTCTCCTGCTCGTCACTGAAGAGGGTGAATCCGGCCAGCAGGAGGACGAGCAGACGTAAAACCAGCATCAGCATCCACCAGGTTTTACCTGCAGCGTGAAAGAGACGGTCGAGAAATGATGAATAGATTAAATACAAGATGAAATTTAAATGATCCCAGTGGAGCGACAGAGTCATGGCATGAAAGAATAAAATACAAATAAACACATTTATCAAACATGACACGATGATGATGAAACAGCAGAAACAGCCATTTTATTTCATCGCTCGTGATGAAATTACACAGGGAAAAACAAAACTCACCACACTCAGAAATCAAAACCAGCAGATCCTCAAACTGCAGCTCTCAGTTTTCAATGCATCTACCTCAACCACAACTCAGATTAAGAGCCTTTCAGTTGATTTTGTTAGATTTTTTTTATGTTGACAGCACATTACATGCACCATCTATCCGGGTTAACAGATGTGTAACTGTGATCATATATGAAATAAACCTTGACATACTGTGACTGGTTAATTTCTAATATTCTAAACTACAAAAGAAAAACATACCCATGAAGGAGACGTTGTGACTGATCGTGATGAAGAGTAGATCTATCGCTCCCATCTTCCCTGAAGAAAACAACCCCAAACTCACGAGAAAAGCTTCTCCACGACAGATCCAAATCAGGGAGAACTTCTCGAGTCGCCGTCGCCTTCGATGCTGTTTGAGGACTGCAGCGCTGACCCGACAGCTTGCACTAAATACAGTCACCTCCGATGTTTTCTTACTGCTTCTCACTCTCGTCTGCGGAGGCCAGGACCTGCAGAGAGCTATTCTTACCAGGCTGCCATCAAAGCATTGTTGAGATGTCGAGGTACCGGTCAGCCTGCCTGGAAGCTGAAAGTCATACGCAGGCAAGCTCGTAATAGAATATCATAAACTTAAGTCAGACGGCTGAATGGCATTCAGTCATTCACATTTAGGTAATAATCACAAACAATTCACGTAAAGTGAATGACAGCTTAATTTTAATGCCAGTGCTGTCAAACAAAATGCTCTTGTCATTGTATTAAATCTGCAAATCAACTGTTAAAAACGCAGAATTATCACACAAGAGCGATTTCTTTTATTAAAAACACAAATCAGCACATCCATAAATAATTCACAATGACCCTGTGTCAGTTTCTTTGAACTCTTTCTACACAAAGGTACAAAGTTTATTTGCAAAATAATGCTTTAGTTTTCAGACAAATGAGGAAGAAACCTGAAGACCTGATCAGCTGTTTGCCAGCTCAGTAGCAGTTAAATGAAATGTAAAGTGGAAGCACAAGAGAGTCAGTTTGTCAGCAGTATCAACTCTTTTCCTCAGAAAGCTGTGAGTGTCCTTCATTTTTAGTCAGTGGGTTGTTATATTTTGGGAAAGCTGTTGAAACCCAGACGGCTGCATGCATGGATGAACTGTATTCCTTCAACCTAAGTTTAATTATCAGCATCAGTCAAGCTGGTTTTTACCACGCCAGCGCTGTGAAGGGTCAGCTGGGAGATAAAGACACCGGGGTAGCAGCCACTGAGCGTGACACTGCTAAGATTATTTATTTTTCAGATGTATTGTAGATGTAATGCACCCTTATCGAGCTCAATAATACTGAAGAAATAAAAAATAAAGCAGTGTTTGTATAAACAGCTGTTTGCTGTGATTATCCTGTTGTATCCTGCTTTAATCAAACGAGCCTTCATCAGTGTGTTGGAGCTGAGGGACAAACATTTTTTGGAATTTGAGTGAACTGACCCTTTAAGCCACCACAAGCTGATAGTTTTCTGCAATACTCAAGAGTCCACTAGATGTCAGCAGAGAGGCGATACTGGACTTAAAGTTTCTGTTGAGCTTCAGTCATAAAATGTGAATATTCAACCTCTGAAAACGTGCCCTGGTCTTTATTTTATGTTACACAGGAAAATTGCTTGTAATTGCTTCATTATGCTCATAATTAGTCCCTAAAACAAGAATGTATCAGTGACATCTGTAGGACTGTTGTCACATCTGCAATTTGTCACGCCGTGATTTGTGTTTGGGCTCTCAAATGAGGAGCATCAGAATTAATCCACAGATTGAACGGACTACCTGAGTAATCAGAGCTACGCTAGAAATGCTGTAAACCTTGAATATAAAGATTCCCAAAAAGGAGAAAACCTGCTAACACTTTCATCATCTAAGACCTGTCAAAGGACACAAATAAGTGGTAGAAATTTCAGTGCTACACTACGGTTTTTGATTTTTTTGCAGCTGCTCACCTCGTCCACACGATCATCTAAAATAAATAATACGCTTCTTTGTGAAGCTGCAGGGCCATCTCAAAGGCAGCTTATATCAGATGTTTCAAACTGGGTCAGACACAGATTAGTCTGGACAGAACCAGAAAACTGAACAGTGCTGATACATTAAGACGGTTCACAAAGCCACGTCCCAGGAGGTCTGCAGGCTGTCCTGTCCGGGACCCTCTCGGTTGGTCCAACGAGCCTGGAACTGCCTTCTCTCTGTCATGAACAGAAGAGTCGAGGCACTGCGAAGGCATTAAGTTAGAAACCTCTCTGGCGTTCACCTCCAAAAACTACACCTGTGGTTTCACTTTCTTGCCTCCAGTTTGAAGGTCCAGATTCAGGGTTTCAGGGTCCAATCGCTGCTTCCACGTCGTGGTATCATCTGAGTATCCAAACTGAAGTTTCAGAGCTCGGCACAGGACCGTGTAGGTCTGCTTCAGAGTCTGCAGCCTGATGCCAGTGTTCACCACATGGCAGGTTGATAGTGTTTAGGAGAGGATTGCAGGAACCCATCTGATCCCACACAGATTGTCCATGCTGGCTGAGCGCTTCCGTGCAGCTCTGCGCACGTCCTTGTACTTGTCGTCACATAGCCTGGAAATCGCCTGAAGAGGGGACACGGAAAGGGTTTTTAAGCATGAACAAAAGTCTATTTTTAGTATTTTCCCCCTGACAAACTTCCGCTGTCTTTGCTTAAAGCATTCTTAGCATTAATCTTGGGTTAGATTAGCAAAGACACAAATGGAAATACGCCATTTTTACAATTATTCTGATGACACTGTGGACAGACAGCAGAATGGCGGCACCTCTAGTTTTTGGGCTTTGTCTCTGCTGAGCGGCTCCAGGGGGAAGCTGAGGTTGTTGGACTCTGACAGCGATCGCAGGTCAAAGTAATACTTGGCGTAGACGCTGGACGGCACGTTGATGTTGAACTGCAGCAGTTCCAGAAACTGGCGCTCCAACTCGTTCCTGTTGGGGAGGAATGCAAGAAGGGTCAACGCTAGCTGAGCGGAGGGATTTTCACTTCATTCACACACTGTTTTGACACGTCCAATGAGATTCACAGTGACTTGCTGGTCAAAATCCAGTATGTTAGTCTTTTTTTTAGTCCTCTGTCCATGAAAAAGGCCAAATGTACCTGAAAACTTTTATTATGACTCCCATTTCTTAAGGTAAAATGAACTCACATGTCCTCCACAGTGATGTCCTTGAGGATCTGGCAGTAGTCGACGTTCCAGACGGCCTGGTCGTCCCAGACCTTGGAGGCCAGGAGGATAGCACCCAGGACGATCCGCTTCCAGTTACCCGGACAGATGTCGATCTCCGCATAGGTCAGGAGCCTCTCCAGGTAGACCTGCGCAACATGACGGGCAAAGATGTCGCTGAAAGCCGGGCATGAAAGCAAGGACGTGAGCAATGATCACACGTCTGGAACCTTCACCATCATGACCTCATAAGTCCTCAAAAAGGTCGACGATCTTTGAGAAGAAACTTAGCAATACTATTTCCATAAGACAAGCAGCAGGATGTATGTTTGCATATGAGCGTTTTATGTCATGGGCCACAGAAGCATCAGGAGGACGGAGGAGGCTGAGAGCTCTCACCAGAGTGACAATGGCACACTCAGACGTGAGCTGAGCGGCACTGAACAACGTCCTGACAAAGCGGTAGATCTGCTTCTGCTCTGGGTCATGTTGGTCATAGTCCAGCGGCACCTCTGATTTCTGGAAGAAGGAAGGAAGGAAGGAAGGAAGGAAGGAAGGAAGGAAGGAAGGAAGGAAGGAAGGAAGGGGTCCAGGAAAGGACATAAACGAGGAGATTAAAAAGCATCTGGCCCAATAGTAACAAGTTAAATGGAGGTGAGTTTAACAGATGAAGTCTTACTGAAAGAGGGTGAAGCTTCTCGTCAAAGATATCGAGCAGCATTCCTCCATCTGTGTCCCTGACATGAGAAAAGACAGTGACGTGGTTGATGTCATGAAATAATTTCTTAACAATGAAATAAGAATTTACTAAGAGTGTAAAGTTATTAATAAACAGGATGTGAAAAATACTTTTATAGGCTAAAATACCTGCAGAGATAACTACTGATGGTTACAGCTGACACGTGTTTTACTGCTGTTGTTGTTATTTATTTCATAGTACCCCCATTTTATAGATTCTTAATGATAAAAAAAATACATTTTATTTTTTTAAATCCTAGAAATTATTTAGATTCTTCGACGTTCGTTTAGTTGGAAGTGAAAACATGTTCAAATCTTGTGTTTTGTGTTCAGTATAGTGCTAAAAAAAACCTACAGACTGTATCAAATAAATACAATTCAGCTCAATTCAAAGGCAGGAAAAGGAAAGAAATGACATGATCAGAAGAGAAAAACCCATACTGTTGATAACAGAAGAATGTCTTTGTGTTATCTATAAAAAATGCACAATTCAAATTCTAAATATACATAAATGAATGCATAATGAATTCTTCTTCACAGCATATACTGATTACAAAAGACAAAAGAAACCGTCTGCAGAACAGCAGGCATTGAAGATGACTGAGGAAACCCACCTGTTTTTGATATGGTAGTAAATCGCCAGTGCTACGCTGTCATGAGAAAGAATAACACACATGTTAATATGTTTAAATAAAGATCTGTAGAGGATAAATTCATGCGTGAAAGGTCGTTTTTCTCGTGTTTTTACCATTTGATGGTGTATTTGAGGTTGGGCTGGCTGACTGTGTTGTCGTCAAGGAAGATTGTGGAACAGGAGCTGTATTTCCGCCTCGACGTTGCATGCTATAAACACACACACACACACACACACACACACACACACAGTGACTGTTATTAGAGTGAACATGTTTTGTCTGACCCACATAAAGCATGCCGGGTGCCACGCACAGAGGGAATGAAAGTCAGTGATGTTTTCATCTTTCTTCAAGTGCAGCTTTTAGTCCATTCAGACACAAGGCCATTCAACACAAAGGCCAGCTGAGTTTGACTGAATGCAACGAAAAACTGGAGAAACTGAGGTTTCATTTCAATAAGAAGTCAGACTGTGAGGTGGTTCAGATTGTGGACAGAAACAGAAACAATGCACACTCACATTATTGACGAAGAGGCTTTTCCGTTTATCTCGCACTGCAGGAAGGAAGACACGCTCGTCAATACGTCACATAATTTCACTTCGTACAAAATGAGAAATAAAAAACCCAGCAGCTATCAACAAACGCCGCACACTGCAGTCACGACAAGCGAACCAAGGAGGCAAACAGCCAGTGTGTAGGATTCAGCGGCATCTAGAGGTGAGGCTGCAGATTATAACTTTACACCCTCAGCCCTCACTTTCCAACGCATAAAAGGACCTACGGTGGCCTTCAGGTGACATAAAAACACGCTCTCTGGACCAGTGTTTGTCCAAGTTAAATATTATATATCCATTTCTGCAAATAAATCCACTTAAATCTTACACACTGGAACTTTAACACACTTTGTTAACAAACACAAGA
The DNA here is from genome assembly GCF_039877785.1 of Chaetodon trifascialis. Taxonomy (NCBI): domain Eukaryota; kingdom Metazoa; phylum Chordata; class Actinopteri; order Chaetodontiformes; family Chaetodontidae; genus Chaetodon; species Chaetodon trifascialis. Next base: position 3,572,294 of record NC_092066.1, on the reverse strand, counting down.
CAAAAGCTGCCGACAGTTAGAAAGCAGTGAGATTAGGGCTTCAAAACTGAAGCGAGGCTGCTGTTGCACCACCAGGGGGAGACAAAGTCACACTCAGGACTACTCACCATTCCTGTAGGGCACCTCTGAAAAAGAGGAACCAAAAAAAACCTTATTCCATTTGCAGGAGAGTAAAAAAGTAAAAATTAAGTGACAACTGCAGAATACGGAAGTTATCGATCTTTGCTAATGTGGAACGTACAAAATCCAGATAACAGCTGCATATCGTGACATGAAGTCTGGAGATCAGGGGCCCCAAGGGGTCAAGAGAGAAATGTGAAAGGTCAAGAGATGATGATCCCAAGAAAAACATCTCTGTCACAGGATTAGATTGATTTTCTCTGACTCTTCTCTCCTGTTTGCTTTTCCTTCTGGTGATCTAAAAACTAACCTAAAATGAATTCATGTGAGAAGGGTTCAGTCTAAGGCTGGTGTTATATGATGTTTTTATTCTTATCAACAATAAAACAAGAAGACAAAACCCAAATAAAACTGGAAAACTTTATCCAGCACCCTTTATCCAGTGCTTTAAATTATGAGAAAATGTGTTTGGACCTGAACAAAGACACGTCCGGCTGTGACTAAACAGACGATATTTGCAAGTCGGATTAATTCACTGCTGGACTGGTCTCTTCGGGGGATTTGTTGATAAAAATAAAAAGGGCAGAATAACATCAGCTTTACCCTTTAAAGCCACGAAGAAGAGGGCGGGAGGGTGGATCACCAACACGGGAGCTTCATCCTCAGGACAAGGCTAAATATTAACCATTATGTACAATCTGATAGAAACTGTTGGCTCATTCATCTCCCCTCACGTCAGACATCATTTCATTCATTCTTTGTTTGTTTACAGCTCAGCGAATATAAACTCTCTGGATGAAGAAGCCCATGCAGAAAACACTGCCCATGCAGTACATCATCAAATATCTGACACTGGATTAAATGTAACAGGAAAAAGCATTTATCAGCGTCACAAAGCCTGTATTGTTTTGTTGTTTGTTCCCCCGGCCTCTAAAAAATGACGACCTCATGCTGTGACGAAACACGTTAATATCTCCTCTGTCACGGTGTGACGAACCCCCACAGGATGCTGGAGCTCTCAGTCAGATGCCTCTGGGCAATTACATAAATTAGCAGGCATCAGCTAGCCACAAAGACACAGACTGTGGAAAATCCCAGACTTTCTTTCCAGAGCCTCATTACCTAGATTGTATTTCAAGACGATTTTAAGTGTGTTCTGTGTGATAGATGCACGTCAAACTACTGCAAGTGTGTTGTACTCCTACTCACCGTCGTTCTGGGATTTGCTGAGGAATATGGTGCTGGCCCGCGGATGGTCCGATGGATTGTACTCCATATTCAGTTCTGTCAAAACACAAACAGTATGTGTCACTGCTAAGCACAGCAACATCAACTGTTTTCTGCATTTGAGGGCACTGATGTCCAGTTTTTACCGGCTCACTGTCGCATTAAACATCAGTGTTTGGCTCACTTTGAGTTACGATCAAATACATGCAAGACTAATGACATTCCCATCAGCTTCAGCCTCATGTTTAGTGCTAATTAGCAAATGTTATCATGCTAACATGCTAAACAAGATGGTGACATACCTGCTAAACATCAGCGTGTTAGCATTAGCGTTTGCACACTGATGTTAGCATTTAGCTCAGAGCGCTCAACACATGACATAAAATAAGAAAGTGAGAAGTGATGATTGTTTTTGCTTCCCTTTGTGTTATTTATTGTTCCTCTGCACTCTCAAACACACCCAGGCGTGATTCCTGTTCCCATCCAAAGCTAATCTGGACTGCAGCGTGGCCTGAGGACGTGAGCCACTGACGGGAAGCAGAAATATATGACCTCGTCCTACGTCCCAGAATGCTCGGTTGCCTTTGAGTCCTCGTAGATAACCTCAGCTACATCGATAAATCAGACACGGGCGCTTACTATGAACTGAAAAGGCTGCTTTGTCTCCTCAATGAGTGGCCTTTTTCACAGTCGGCATGCCTTTAAAACAGAACATGCTACAGTGTTCAAAGTGTGACGCACTCTGACTGCTTAGGCATGACGTTTCCACTGAGATCGTGCTCAAAAAACAGCATAATGACAAATGACAGGAGAGCCTGAACTTTGTATTTTCAAATGAAATCCAGCCATGCGCTCCATCAGGTGAGCTACGTTTAGTGAAATCAGACTTTAAAAACACCGGCACGCCATCTGCACTGCCAAACGTTCTGACTGCTCTGTTATGACTGTCCAGATTGAGATCCAGGCTATCTGATTACAACACAGATGCTGCGAGGGCAGCGCGGCCAATCATCTGTCTCAGTGACAGCAGCTGCTGTGGGACCACTGACTGTGGGGCAATTAAAATAAGACCGTCGCTGCTGTTAGCTAACAGAAGTGTGCTAACAATCTGATCCAGACTGTTTGAAGCAGGCTTCTGTTTCTCACCACCAGACCACCCTGCAGGCTCTGCTCTCCTGGACCTTCACATGGCTTTACACAGCAGCACGGCCGAGGAAATATTAATCGAACCCTGTGGATGGACAACGCCTGCACAAGGGTTGTGACTGGTGTTCGTCAGCCTGTGAGCGATCATCTTACAGCTGCTACACAGAGAGAGCGAGGACGCCCCGAGCAACAGCCCAGTGGGAGGATATCCCGAAACCTTCAGCACAGGTGTCAAACCGTGTAAGGAGTAAGACGATGCACCTAAAAGCCATACACAGAGTGTATCTGACACTCTGCACATGATGGCTGAAGCCGTGCTGTGACGAGGGTCTGGATGGATGTAAGTATCAAAGAATACACAGACTTATTACTCCAACAAAGAGTAATAATACTACTTATAGTAATAGTAGTAATAATAATAGTAATAATATACTGGACAAGGTAAACTGTGGGCATTGGGGGTAAGGTGTGGACATTATTGGAGTTTTATTACCTTTACAGCAGCAAGAGTGTATCTGTATTGTATTCAATGAGCTCTGTGTTAAACACACAGTATCTCTCTCAAACGGCTCCTCTTCCTGAATGGATCAGAGCTTGATAACCCCTCCCTCTTCCTCCTGCTCTCAAACACAGCAGCTCCACTCTGTCCACATACTTCCTGGTTCCCTCCCCTTCAGATCTACACTTTGAAGATGGGTGTAACCAACATGTGATGAAGTGCAGGAGCTGACAGGCCTCATTCACTGCAGAGGCACATGCTGTTTAGATCAGAGCTAGTTTCACTCGTAAGGAAGCGACTCTGAGAGGTGAAATGGCGCAGAAAGGAGTTCAGCTGGACCGGGAAACCTTCTCTTGATCGATCTGTCTGGATCTACTGATGGATCCGGTGACTATTCCCTGTGGACACAGCTACTGCATGAAGTGTATTAAAAGCTTCTGGAAGGAAGAGGACAAGAAGAAAATCCACAGCTGCCCTCAGTGTAGGCAGACCTTCAAGCCGAGGCCTGTCCTGGTGAAAAGCACCATGTTAGCAGCTTTAGTGGAGGAACTGAAGAAGACTGGACTCCAAGCTGCTCTTGCTGATCACTGCTATGCTGGACCTGAAGATGTGGCCTGTGATTTCTGCACTGGGAGGAAACTGAAAGCCTTCAAGTCCTGTCTGGTCTGTCTGATCTCTTACTGTGAGAAACACCTCCAGCCTCATTATGAGTCGTCTGCCTTTGAAAAACACAAGCTGGTGGAGCCCTCCAACAAGCTCCAGGAGAACATCTCAGCTGCGGCAGAAAGGACTCAGAGGCAGAGAGAGCTGGAGGTGAGTCGACAAGACATCCAGCAGAGAATCCAGGACAGACAGAAAGACGTGAAGGTGCTTCAGCAGGAGGTGGAGGCTATCAGTCGCTCTGCTGATAAAGCAGTGGAGGACAGCCAGAAGATCTTCAGCCAGCTGATCCGTCTCATGGAGGAAAGAAGCTCTGAAGTGAAGCGGCAGGTCAGATCCCAGCAGGAAGCTGAAGTGAGTCGAGTCAAAGAGCTTCAGGAGAAGCTGGAGCAGGAGATCACTGAGCTGAAGAGGAAAGATGCTGAGCTGAAGCAGCTCTCACACACAGAGGATCACACCCAGTTTCTACACAACTACCCCTCACTGTCACCACTCAGTGGACCTACAGACTCGTCCAGCATCCATATCCGTCCTCTGAGGTACTTTGAGGACGTGACAGCTGCTGTGTCAGCAGTCAGAGACAAACTACAGGACGTTCTGAGGGACAAATGGACAAACGTCTCACTGACAGTGACTGAAGTGGATGTTTTACTGTCACCACCAGAGCCCAAGACCAGAGCTGGATTCTTAAAATATTCACGTGAAATCACACTGGATCCAAACACAGCAAACACAAAGCTGTTATTATCTGAGGGGAACAGAAAAGCAACATACATGAGTGAACGACAGTCTTATTCTGATCATCCAGACAGATTCACTGGTTGGTCTCAGGTCCTGAGTAGAGAGAGTCTGACTGGACGCTGTTACTGGGAGGTGGAGTGGAGAGGGGAAGAGGTTTACATAGCAGTCGCATACAAGAACATCAGCAGAGGAGGGAGCTCGCGTGCATCTGGATTTGGATTCAATGACAAATCTTGGGCGTTAGATTGTTACAAAAACACTTATAAATTTAGGCACAACGATGGGAAAACTCCCGTCTCAGGTCCTCGGTCCTCCAGAGTCGGAGTGTACCTGGATCACAGTGCAGGTATTCTGTCCTTCTACAGCGTCTCTGAAACCATGACTCTCCTCCACAGAGTCCAGACCACGTTCACTCAGCCTCTCTGTGCTGGACTCTGGCTTTGGTTCGTCTCTGACACTGCTGAGTTCTGTAAGTCGTAAGTTTATGTGATGAGAACTGAACGCTGAAGCGTGATTCCTGTTTCCTGCATCTGAGATGTAATGATCAAATGAGTGCAAATACTCATTGTTCAGGTTCACAAGGGGACGGTTCTCCATCAAAAACCTTGCAGCCTTAAACAGCTGGCTTAGCTAGGGTTAGTTTGGGTTATGGGTTAGTTTGGCACACTGAAAGGTAAGAAAATAAAACAGATGAAAATAATGGAGGTAATAATCTGACTCATTTTTATTTCTTCTCTGTGAATATGTGGACATTAGTGGTAAATGTGTGTAGGCTGTGTTACTCGTCATAAACGATGGTTGGTTGGTTGCCTATCTTGGTCCCAATGTCAAGGAAACATGCTGACAATTTATTCTGTAATTAGCATTTTTAGCAAATATATATTCCAAGGAGAACAGTATTAACAGCCTGTGGAGTAAACAGAAAGGAAAACTGAAGCAAAGTTAGTCTGGATTTCACATTTAAAACCGAATCAAACCAGGCGATCAGTGCCAACATCCAGCTCTGCACTGAAAATATTTTACTTTTGCATTTGTCGACCATGATTGGATGTTTGCTTGATTAAAACCATGCAGTGCACCTGTGTGGAAGCATCTGCATTCATTACATTTCTCCACTCATTTCTTCAGGTTTTTCCTGTAATTTGCCACCTGTCTGTATATGATGTGTGTTTGTTATTAGAATGTGTCCCTGTGAGACTTTCAGCGAGGCGACTCCTTGTCTTGCCAGAGGTCGCCAGTTGACACACCTGCTGGCGATGAACTGATTGATGCTCATTGCTGGTGACGGGTTATTAAAGACTCTGCCCTCACAGCTCAAACATCTGTGCCTTCCCCTGCACTGAAAAACAGAATTACAGTTCTGAGCAAATTCTTTGTTCTTGCTAAACTCATTTGAACCCAAAATGCCACTCAGGCCCCTCGCAGCTAACCCTCAGCTGGATGCTTGGCCAGAACCTGAACACAGTTCCCCCTTTTGCTATTTTCAGAAACTCGACTGATTAGTCCTGGCTCGGGGCCTCAGCAGCTCACCCGGCTGAACGGACTGAGCCCGGATTAGACTTGTTTTGGTGTAGCACCTTATGCAACAGTGATCAGGAGTATCGCTGCTTCCGGCCCATTTCAACACGTTCATATATTAGAGCTTGACCAGTCAATGAGCTGCTGTTCAGTGTGTTTGACATGTGTGCTTAGGAATATAAATGTCATTGATTTTAAACTGTCTGACCAATATAGAGTTCTTTTCTACTACTTTAAACACACGACTATTCCACATATTATCATGGAACTCTTCACTGAAAAGCATCTTAATGCAACTAAATCTGCAATCTCATAGATTTTCTTTATCTCACTGCACTTGCATGATGTTACAGATGTTTCTATGCTTACAGACATGCTGGCTGTTATTTGACTGTACAGATTAAGCTTGTAGATGACGTGATAATACAAAAAAGAACTTCAATCGTCCTATCAAGGATTCTTTGGATGACCATGTCAGGGTACACTCAGTGACACGAATGGACCTGACTGGCATTTTTTTTGATAGTCCAATCACATTTCTAAAATGGTCCTGCTTGTGATCAGAAACTTGGATTCAGTCCAGCTGGCCTGTTAACCATCTTACATTCACAATGTCTCTGCTGTTTACACAATGCAGTATTTCTTCTTAGCTCTGCGTACTGCTGTTTGGACTTTCTGAGAGGTGCCAATGATGTGTCAAGCATTTGACATACATACCACTTAAGAATCTGAAGCGGACTCATCTTCCAGGGTCCTAAGTTCCCAACGTCCTAAGTTCTCCAGTCTGTGAAAAAGCATAACCCTAATACTGTGTTTGGATCAAAACCCTATGGCCTAACCCTAACCCTAACCTTGAATACAAAGCACCCTGGGAACAAAGGGTTGACCCACTGCCAGTGATACAGAGCTAGTTCTTCAATTCCATCCATAATAAACCAGTCAATAATAAGCCACAACAAACAAAAATTACATTTTAACCATCAAAAACTGCTTTATTCTCTCAACAAAGAACAGAAAAATGCCTTTTTTTGTCAATATGTAGGTCAATAATGATTGGAGGCACTGAATGCAGAGAGTGTCCCATGAAAGACTGGACTGAGGAAAAACAATATTCTGATCGCTCTCAAAGTACAGCTGTAATGTCTTCTGAATATATATACTGTTTTTATGTTTCCCTTCATTGTGTTTTCAGCTGCTGTTTAAATGCATTTCTGTGTCGAACACAAAACACGACTTGTTCTCATGTTGGAAAAGTGTCACACAAACAAACTTGTGTTGCCTCACATGCTCTGTAATTGACTGATAAAAGCATTTCTGAATAAAAATCTGATAGGACCTGACCAACTAGGCCTATCTGCTGGAAATCCCAGAGTGCACGGCATCTGGTGTCGAGTGCTGATACGTGATATTCACCACCTGAAGTAAACTTTAACGAAGACTCGCGGTCAGCATCTGCACAGTGAAACTGGAGAAGCTCGGCTAACCTATCAGCTGGCAAGCCAACCTGTCTGCGTTACTGCTCTTACATAATGAATTACAACAGGCGCACCCTGCTCTTAACGGCCCGATTCATAATTGTATTAGAGTGTTTCCAATATTTGGCTCTTTTTAAAATGTCCTTGCAGCCTTGTATAAACCGTATGATGGTCAAAGGGTCCTGAGCATGTCCCCCTGCACACAGGGCTGCTGATGGACAAGTGTTACTTTGCAGTGTTGTATGTGGTTTGGATTCTGCGCTGCTTTCAAGCATCTTGCTGCGTCAGTGTCTCTGTCCTTAAATGTGTCAGTCTCAGCAACACGGTGCAGCTATCCGTTACCACAATCTGTGCTGTGCATCAGTTCTCTCCTTCAGGTCCGAACCTCAAAGGCCTTTCATTGTTCGGTTTGATTCTTAGATAATGAAATTGAAATTTATGCCGTAAAGAACTAGAACAGGTCAAAGCCTCCAGGCCCAAGGAGGTTTCTCAAGGCTAAATCTGCCATCTTAAACAAGGCTTTTGATTTTTCTACTGAATCTGCTCCTTTAAGCTCATTGTTTTGGCCACTCATGCTTCAGTCTCACAGCTCTCAATATGAAAGCTGTTTTCTGAACACAAGCTGAGACGAGCCGAGGTCACCTGCAGCTAGCTGGTGAAGAAATGTGCTCGCTAGTCTAGATCAATACAAAAATAACAGCAATAAAAAAGACAACAATTTAAAAAGCCAGATATTTTTTCTCACACAACCAAAATGGAGCTAGAAGAAGGATGAAAACTGAATTTGCATTCATTCGGCGGACTGAAACACAACCCTGAGGTGTAAGTAGTCAACTGTGAGCTAAAATATTAGCCCTAACATGCGTTACATTCAGATGGAGGGCAGGAAGTGAAAACCTGTCCTCCATCTGCAGCACAACAAAAGAGTGACGTGACGTCATACGCAAACGAGCTATTCGCTGTATCACATGTGGAACCTCTACATTAGCTAGTTAGCCTTCAAGCTAGCCTAACGCTCCGAGCAAGATAGTTATTACAGTTCAAAAGATTGTTGCTGTAATGTAGCTTTTAATTAAAAATCTAGTTAGGGTTCTTTTTGTACTATAATCACGAGGCCTCACCTCCTGGGATTATTTCCGCCTCCAGAGCAGCTCTGCCTCTGAAAACACTTTGAGTTTCATCCACAATGCGCTCCAAAACGAGTGTGAGCCCAGTGTTATTGCTGGGGTCTGTGGCAGCGTGAGCCCTGACTCGCTCCCATGGAGTCAATGAACATGTTCACTGTTCAGTCATGCTCACTTCATCTCATGAGACATTTGGAAATGTGCTGCACGTGAATGTCTGAATCTGAAAAGACCTGGAACACATTTCAGTCAGAGTGGGTCACATGTTGCACATTCGTTCCATCTGCGTTATCATGTCAGCCGTCAAACAACGGGAGGATGTTATCCTAACCCCCCCCCCCGATACTGTTTCAACACACACATACAAGCACACGCATGCACACACAATGACCACAGGCCTTGACAGCTAACGAGCCGGCTTAAACAAACACAACTGACCTGCACACACATGCACACAGCCCCATGATCCTGGGAGCGAGAGGGAGAGCTCCCTGCACTGATATCACACACACACACACACACACACACACACACACACACACACACACACACACACACACACACACACACACACACACACCACTGAGTCTTTGCTTTGTAATACCACAGCTGCTACCGTTGTTCTTTTACTGCTACCACAACTGCTTCTTCACAAATAATCCTGCTGCTGCTGTTACCGCTATCACCGCCATTACTACCAGTACTATGACTGCTGCTGCTCACCACATGTTGTGCAGCATTACACTACAACAGCAACAATATCTAATTGTCAATGTGTTAAATGTTACTCATTTAAACTAGCTTTCCTCTGATTTCATGTACAGAACAACCAGGCGCTCAGCCTGCACTGGGGTGATGCATGTCCAGCAGTGTCAGCCTGAAAGCGGTTTTGCAGTCAGCTCTTATTAATGTAAATCAGGCCTTTTAAAAGTGTTTTGTGCCGCGACAGCTCAAAGCCGACGTCTTTTTCAGAAGTGATAATTAGCAGGATCAGGTGGTTTGGTGTGGACCGTGGACTGAATTACTTTCATTACTAGTCAATTAATTAAGAAAGGACCCTCTCCTGGGAAATCCTGACCCTGAAGGGAACAATTATCACCAACAAATGCAGAGGAAAGAAACAGAACTCTATTTTCTGTTTTCTAGCCATCGACTTTGGGTGTTTTTCAATATTTCCAACTTTAACCTTTAATAGTGCTGCTTCCTCTGTGCCAGCATGGTGAGCTGAGCCAGTCATCTGCCCCTGGTGAAACACATGCTGCTGCTGCTGCTGCTGCTGCTGCTGCTGCTGCTGCTGCTGCTGCTGTAAAAATAGGAACGGGGCTTCTTCAGTGGGAAGAATTGGCTGTATTGCGCTACTTCAGCAAAACTGTATGTTACTTTATTCCCCCTGGATCAAACTTTTGAATTGCTAACACGGCTAAGAAACCGTGGAAGAAACCTGGAAACAGAATGTGATTTTTGTTTTTTTAAGTTAATTTGAGGCCAAGTTTTTCTGGAAAAAATATATTGAGATTGTTTTTTTCTGAAAAGAGGAAACGGGAGGAAAATCATCATCATCATCATCATCATCGTCATCGTCATCGTCATCGTCATCGTCATCATCATCATCATCATCATCATCATCATCATCATCATATGTTCTCATCAAGCATATTTTTCCATCTCTTCTGTCATACACGTAACATACAAGTGTGTGTTCTGAGTGCTCCTGCTGTGCTGATCATTTCATCGTAACCGTCTTCTTCTCACCATAAATCCCCTCCACTCTAACTGCAGTGCATTTCAAACCATGCATTTCCTCGCCTGCACACCTGTAGTTTTGTGCATTTCCCACCCAAATCCATCACCTGATCGGTCACATCAGACATAAGCGCTTGTTTATGTTCCCATGGGCGACATCACTCCTTCGCCAGATTTGTTGCTCTGCGTTACACTGCATGATAAATTTAATGAGCAAACGAAGCCAGAGTTCAGCCAGCTGCCGCCGCCTTCAGCGCGCACTGTTTTAGATCTAAAGCAACATTTAAATGTGACATTTACAAACCCTCAACCCAGCAGCACAGCTGTCCATACACTGTACCTAAACATAAGAGCGTCAGCTGACGCACGAGGCCTCACAGCAGCAACAGTCGTCTTAAGAGAGAGACACAGTGGGCTTTGTCAAGGAAGAGGCAGATCATATGACGGCTTTGTCTCCCTCCATCCGTCCTCCACCTCCAGGGGGGTTTTCGGTTGTGTTGGTGTCTCTGTGTCCTCCACCACAGCGTCCTGTTTTTGTAAACCTGTCAACATTTTCAGAGTTCCAAACAGGTTCATCTCAGTTTCACGTTGTGTTCACCCACAGGAAAACACTTACCCTGGATCAAAGTGTCATAATCTAATAATCATATAGTTCCAACCATCAGGGGACTCGTTCACGTAGCCAAAGCAAATTCCTCATTCGTTATCTCACCAAAACAATGAAGCCCACCCCCGCTCAACACTCCGGGGTTGTGCTGCAGCACCAAACAAAGTGAAGCAGCTTTCAGTTATTATGCTCCTCACCTGTGGAACAGTCTCCCTGCACACCTGAGGTCTGAACCAACTGTCAGCTCATTTAAATCAGGGTTGAAAACATTATTATTTGCTACAGCTTTTACTTAAAGTAAATGTATTTGCTCAATGGTTTTAATCATTCTAAATGCTAAATTATTGTCCTTTACTGGCTTCGGTTTTTAATTTTCCTTTAAGTGTATTTTATTTTTATTTTTATATTCTCTTCTACTCTCTTTCTTTCTTTCTTTGAAATGTGTGATTTTAATGTATTTTTATGCTTCTGTAAAGCACTTTGAATTGCCTAGTGTATGAATTGTGCTATACAAATAAATTTGCCTTGCCTTGCCAAATGCTGGCTAATGGTAGCTAACGTTAGCAGATGTGAAGGAACTTCACACTCAGTATAAGCAAACTTAAGACAGCTGCTGCAGTGAGGCTGACGTTACTGAGCCAGATACTGCGACAGATTACAGAGTTTTCTTTTTTTTTGCAAACACCATAATTCTGAGTAACTCTCACTTCAAATGATCATAATCTGTGACATTACAGGTATAAAAAAGGATAAATTTAGCTGCTGTGTGGTCAAAAAGTTTTGAATTTTGGTGCTGGAGCAAACATCGTTTCACTTGTGTCTTTAAATAAACTGACTGCAGAGGAAAACTGAATTCCTCCAAAAGGGAGCACGATGTCTATATATATTAACACAGCGCTCCAGGATTTGTTGCAGCGGCATCAGTTAAATATCTAGGAAGATGTGGACATGCAAAACAGAATGTTTAACTCCCAACAGCTCCAAAGAATAATTTCACATGCTGACAAAATCTCTCCCAATGGAAATATGAGCCACACAACACAGCACAAACCTTCGTTCTCCCAAACGAAGCTCTTTTCTGAAACTCTACACGGCGGTTTAGTGGCAGAGGCTTCAAGGCCCCCGGTCAGTGAAATGATGGCGTTATGTAGTGAAGCGATTATCTGTTCTTAAAAGCAGACGGATGTCATTTTAGGACGCCAAGTCTAAAATCCCCCAAGTGACATAATAGCCCACACTGACTGTCTGCTCTCAAGGCCTGATGGGAAAACATTTGTCAGAGTACATTTTTAGTCAAACTGAGAGTTTGAGGGTGATACTGCAGACTTCCCTCCATGAATAACACACAGTGTACTCACTGAGATCATTAAAGCTTTGCTTAACATATAGGTTGAAATTAACCTTTGTGATGTCAGACTCTGCCATCTTTCCAGGTTTCCCATGACTGCTTGAACCCTGTAATCCTTTTTATATGTGGCAGCTTGTCCAAACAAGAAATAATAATTCCCTCCTAAGCAGCAAACTGGAGGCAGCACGTTGAGCCCAGTGAACCCTCAAGCAACCTTTTTGCATCCACACGCTATTTTCCAATTCCTGTCATTTTCTCCAGCCGTGACTCAGGAGCTACAGGTGCATTATGAATGCTTCATAATTATTATGATTAAAATATGGCAAAATGGAACAAAATCTGGCATGATTGGAAATTTTACAAGCACTCTCAGTTTGGTTTCAATGCCAGTGTAGACTCAACAGCTCTTCGTTCAATCAGATTTTACGATCTGGTTCGTCACTCAATCAATTACTCAATCAACAGAACATAAATGAACAATTTTCTATAAGCCAATTAATCGTCTCATTTATTAAGCAAACATGGCAAATATTTGCTGCTTTGCACTTGTTAGGATTGGCTTCTTTATGTCGCTGCATGTTGAACATCTTTGGTTTTGGATTGTCGTTCAAGAAGAAGAAGAAGTAACCTCGATCTGAATGGAGGGTCTAAGCACAGAGGGTCTCACGCTGCACAGATTCTGGGCTCTACAGTATAAATAAAATTGACTTGAAAATTGACTGATCTATCTGCACTGCATCACAGTGCACTTTAACTTAAATGCTACTAACTTCTTAATGCACAATAGCCGGTCCTTTCAATTAGGAGCAGATGATGTCTTTGAAAGCGGCGTCGCAGTCTAAATTGAGGCGTTCTTGGCAGTCATCTGTCCCTGGTGGCTCCCTCCTATCTGCTCTGACACAGGCTCACAGCTGCCTCCCTGGGCTTTTCTTTGGGGGGGTGTTGAGTTTTTCTGATGGTGCATATCATAATGAAGCCCGCTAATCTCCGTCATACTGTCTGTGAACTCATAATAGAGCCAACACATTAGACACGCTCCGGTCTCAATCACTGCACCGCCGAGACAGACGGCGTCTCAGCACAAGTCGTCATTATCCCTGTCGAGAAGCGTTGGTCGACTGTCCATCATCTGCCTTTGAACCTTCTTAATGCCACTTTTTCTCCTCTGTGAGGAGGGCATCTGGCTCCACACCGCATCCTATTAAGATAACGACCCACAAGATTCATGAAACAACAAAACATTTCCGCTGTGCTATGTTGTCAGTGATATGACAGCAGCCCGGCCAGAGATGCCAGAGCCATAATAACAACACCAACACTGACTGCAAGACAAAGCACTCCAGTTAACAGCAATCACAAATGGCATACAGTATGTAAGTGCCATACACTCCTCAAGTTTACAAGGGGAAATTACATCACTGGTCAATAAAAAGCAGGTCTCCAACCATCCTGACAGCGCAATTAAAGGGATCCGCTCGCTTTGCCGATAGATGGTGAAGACAAGAAGGCTTCATGCAGCAAAGTACACCAACTTCCACGAGTCCTTATAGTCTATATTCAGCTTTGTTCCAAAATGCCATCTGCACCCCCGAAACCTTCTGTTGGAAGATTATTTCCTGTGACTGAGCCTGATTCAGTCTTTACATCTAACAACCTGCAAGACAGTCCAACAATCACGCCCACTTAACACAGCGACTGGACAGCTGTCTCTGAACTTCCCTCTCGTGCTTTCCTGTTTTCATTTCTCAGACATGTACTTCAGTCGCTTTACTTGTGTTTAAAAAGAGCTGTGAGGGCAGGCAACTCACCCGACCTTTAACTGCGGACATTCACAGGTGACACGTATAAACACTTTCACCTTTTAGATGTAGTCCGACGACGTGCTGTTTGACATTTCAAGCATAATGAACCCTTAAAAGAGTAAATAAGAACCCAGAATTGGCTCAGCTTGAACATGGCAGCATGCAGGCTGCACTAATCGATCATTTCACCATTTTTTAATCAATGCCATCATGCTGTCACAAAAGACTGAGATAACCTTACAGCAGCTAAAACAGAAAAACAGATCCGAAGATGTTTTACATTTCTCCTTACCCAAGATACGTCTATCCACAGTGCAGCTTGATTTATATACCAGCCCTTCTGAAGACTGACAAGTGAACTGATGTGGCAACCCACTAATTAGCAAGCTTAAAAAGTGGATACTTACACTCCACCCCTGGTGTGATAACATATGACTCCACAGAGCCTGGAACTACCACATATTTGATGCTACTATATCTACTAGCAGCTTACATCCTCAGGACCTATATATGCTGAAATGAGTGGATATATTGACCCCTACACCACTGGTCTCGTATATAAGCAGACTTTCTGATGGCTTATCAGACAAAACAGAATTTCAAATCATGCTGGCCTGTGAAACAGTCTTATACAGTCTCAGAAAAATCTATTCATATGTAATGGTCGCTGCTGGCTGGAAATAAGCAACCCATTTAGTGGACACTTTCCAGTGTGAATGGGTCAATTGTAATGCATATTAGCATGTGTCAGTGGGGGGGGGGGGGGGGCTGCGTTCCATAGTTGCAGTTTCTTTCATGCATGGGCTGAAAACAAAGGGCAGCACAAAGGAGTCTGCCCTCATGAACAGGATGTTGTCTGCAGCTCCGTATCTCTCTGCAAGGACACATGGGAGTGAAAACGCACAGGACTCCTCCATGTGCCCGGCCGATGAGTGTGAACAGAGGCAGCGGCCATTTCTCCAGGATATGAGAGATTTCAGAGATGGCAGAGAGGTCAAGAGTCACCATCCAAGATGGAAAAATGACTGTAATATCTAGGATATTATTAGGAATTTTATTTTCTGGACCAACAGCGTCACCAGAAACAATATGATGACTATAATTCTTTAACATTCCCAAAGGGCCTAACAGTACATCTGATATTTAACACTAAGATTAAGCTTCCTTTTTGCTGTTGTCATTATTTTATGGTGCTCTTATGACAGTGTTTTAATTATTAATCCTCTAGATTTTAACAGCTTCAGCACAGATGTCAGGTTTTGATGAGTTTCCACAACTGTGCTGCAACTCGGTGTATTAGTAGTTACATTATTTTGTATTTAGGGAGCACACAGCATCATTAGCACTGCCTGTAATGTTTCTTCAGTCTCTAATGACACTCATACAATATACTGACTTACAGGAGCCTCTCTTGCGCTCAGCTGTGTTTTGGTGGCTGTGTTTTATGGATGGTTTGGTTAGATTTTCCTCCAATAGAACAAGTATCCCTTTAGTGATCCTATAGCATTCCTTCTTTAAGTACTGCACGTCAATGCAAAACAACTGTAGTTTCTCACTTTCTTATCATCATCATGTCACGGTGAAGTGTGAACAGTGAGCATTGTTACCGTCGACGTTCTCCCTGTCGCTGATGTGCTGCAGGTTGCATCCCGTCTCCTCCCTGCTCAGCTCCGACTCCTGGTGGTACGACTCCAGCCTGGAGTGGGCATTTCTGCGGAGCTTGGGGCTGGCAGACACGCAGCAAGAGGTCGTGCTCCCCATCTTTCCTCCTTTATCGACCCCCGGAGGTAGCGGGCGCGTTAACGATCCTTTCCGCCGAGACGGGAACTTGAAACGACGGGTCACCAACCCCACCGCGGCGAGCCGGTCACCGCAGATCACCGGCGCGCATCGGGTGCATCCGCGCAGAGGCGCCCCTGGATCCTGTCAACCGTCCTATCACAGAGGATGTATGTGCCACCTCCTGCGGTAGTAGTCGATGCATGTAACGGGCCGACCTGGCACCTCTATCCCGGGCATCGTCCGGCAGGAAGCATCCCTCTCCGGGCAGAGACGAGCGGCGACGGGCGCGCAGTGGAGCGCGGATCGGAGCTGTGGCTGACTGTCAGACACAGATAGGGAGGGCTGCAAAGCCCGAGAAAAAGTTCCGGTTCAAGTGGGTGGTTACAAAGTACAGAGCAGATAGAGGAGGAGTGTCAGCGCTGATGATTAATTGCTGATAAGGCTGATTAATCCATTATGGTTTTGATTTATTGTATAATGACGAGGCTGTTCATCCACGTTTATCTGCGCTGTCATTAGCTGGCTGAAATGTTTGGTGACGCACATTTTGCCATGTCAGTTAAATTAATAATTTAATCTTACATTGCCAATTTCAATCGAATTTCAATATAATCTGTATGACAAACGATGGCGTGTAGGTTACCTGCGCGCGCGCGTGTGTGTCAATGTCCTCATAGGG
Organism: Chaetodon trifascialis; assembly: GCF_039877785.1. Classification (NCBI taxonomy): domain Eukaryota; kingdom Metazoa; phylum Chordata; class Actinopteri; order Chaetodontiformes; family Chaetodontidae; genus Chaetodon; species Chaetodon trifascialis. The sequence continues at coordinate 3,555,823 of NC_092066.1, read as the reverse complement.
ACTGAAAGATAATCCATATTACAACATGACGACATTAAAGGATCCGTCTGTCCTTTAGGCCCTTTCAGGTTTAGGTTATAAGCTTTGATGGAGCTGATTGATTACTCTCTGTGTGTGTGTGTGTGTGTGTGTGTGTGTGTGTGTGTGTGTGTGTGTGTGTGTGTGTGTGTGTGTGTGTGTGTGTGTGTGTGTGTGTGTGGAGGGTTTCCAAAAAGGTGTGAGGTGAGTTTTCAAAAGGTGGCTCAAGAGAGTGTGTTGGAGAGAAATCAACTGACTGGCCAACTTTCAGTGAGTGGGGTCAAAAAAGACATCAAATTTGATGATAACCCAACGTTAGTAACTCATTTTTTCATTCAATTCTAATTTCTACATCGATTATTTGGTTTGCCATCGAGCTGCACGCAAAGACATTGTAGGAAATATTACAAATTTAAAATTTCTGAGATCAGATGTCCAAAATCTGTGCTGTTCCTCATAGTTTGCATGTCGTTTGTGCTGAAAAGAACACGCTGTGAGGAAACCAGTGGAAGCTTTGGAGTTACAATAGCGACCTCTGATGGCCAACCGGTGCTAATGCACCTGCATGGATGTATTACATGAGAGGGACTGAAAAGAGTCACAGTTTAAATAAACTCTTGTGTGTCATTCCTGACATTTTCCTCAGTAAAAAAATGATCTTACCAACATATACACAAAGTCATGAAGGTGCGACAGCAGCGACACAATTTGTGCACCTGCAGGTTTAGTATGTCCACCAGGGGGCAGATCAGGGCCAAATCATCCATGATTAACAGCAGCTTCTTATAAATGAGCTCATGTAACTAAACATGGAGGCAGCTGAGAATGCTGCTGCTGCTGCTGCTGCTGCTGCAGCAGCTGTAACAAGCTCTGTTAGTTTCTATTCAAAGCATTGCTCCTTTGTTGCTGCCGTTCGTTCTGAGTCTGCAGCTTTACTGTCAGCCATATTGGCCCCACCAATCATCCGCTTAGTTGAATTTTGTAGATGCAAACTGTCCAATTGTGAGTGTGCATGCAACCAACATGTCAAAGGAGCCGTTATGCACATGCAAATGCACACATATGAGCAAGTATATCAAGACTGTGAAGTGGTTCAGCAAACAAATTAGGTGGGGTGACATATTTCAACGTGTCTTCTTACCAGGGCCAAAGTGTGCATACTTATTCCAGCTGGCCACACTAGAACATGTGGAGAAAATCCTCCTGTCAGAGTCTCTCCTGGCTGCATGCACCTGCCAGTGCAGTGAGTTTTGCATGTCTGTGACGCAATGAAGCGTGCAAATATGTGTCACAGTGCACACCTTTGGACAGCCTGTCCTCTGAGGCAGTTGTAGGGCTGCACTCGGTTGTGCACATGAAAGGTGACAGAAGTATGCAGCTGGAATGAAGGAATGAAAAAGAGAGCTTGAAAGAAAAGTTCACGCCCTGCTGTACTTTTTCAGCCCAGCGCACCCAGCCTGACAGAAATAGGTGTGATTGTTAAGTTGTATGTCGTTCCAGTTGTGCCAGCGGAGGTTTCAGGAGCACTTTGCCTGAAGCATAATGAGGCCTTATTAAAGCGGGCTGATCCATGGCGGTCATGTTGAAGCGAGACAATGCATCTTTTAACAATAGCGGTGCATTGAAAGCAGTCTGAGGTGATAATGAGGTGGTTGTATTGTGCAAGAATAACACTAAAACTTCTGCTTCTGAGGCAACAAGTGAAATGATGAAGCAAATCTAGTGGGTTTTTATGAATATGATCAAAACAGCTGATTGAGCGTAACGTCTTCAGATTATAATGTTGTCATACAGAAAGAGTAAATCAGTTTTGTATTAAAACTGAACATTCAGCACGAGGTATCTAAAGCAGTAAGGAAACAAGAACCAAACATTTGACAGTGTTGGGTTCATGCAGCGCAGTGGTTGCAGTGGTGTGTGTTGAACAGCAGAGGTCCTCTGTGACTGCACTCCTCATGTTGTCAGAGCAGCAGGCCTCCCTGTTCTTCTTGTAGGCGGTTTAGTCTCTTGGTGGAAATTTCCACTCCAGCCACACTGGACCAAAGGCCATGAAGATGTTTGAAAGGCAACAAAATGAAATATTAAAGAGCCTCTCGCTCTGCAACTTTTCCATTCTGGGTTGTTTTCAGCTCAAGCAGAAGAGAAAGATGGTGTGCAGTGGACGCTGGGTAAACACTTTCTGTGCAGTCTTGAACAATAATTGACTTGACGCTGGCTAATCCATAAATTACTTGCTCAAATAAAAGTGAAATTCAATGAGCTCTGTAACGTTTAATGATCCCGGCTGACTGATACTTGACTCATACAGGTTGGACGGTGGACTAAATATTTAATAAAAACATTTAAAACCTTGGTTAAAGCTGGCAGTTTATGTAACATTTCAAGAGAAATAGATTGTGATGCCTGTGCCAGTGCTGGGACACGGCGAGGTTTTCTATTCGTAAACAGCAGATTCAAGGTTTCCTCACAGGCATTTTTCTCTCTTTTGACAACGTATTCACCACTCTGTGTGTGTGTGTGTGTGTGTGTGTGTGTGTGTGTGTGTGTGTGTGTGTGTGTGTGTGTGTGTGTGTGTCTTCCCATGGGTGTGTTGTCATCCTGAGTTTTATTTATGCAGACCCTTTCTGTGCATGTATTAGAGGGAGAAACACATGAAAAACACAAATTATCTTCGCTTTTTTCGCCATCAACCCTTCGAGGTCAATGCGGTATCGTCAGGGGTTGCCATGGAAACTACTCATTTCCATGGGCATCCCTGTTAAAAAAAAAGTAATTTCATTTTAGTGGCTCCTGAAATCTTAGATGCTTAAAAACATCCTCCTGGTTTTCTGTTCACTTGTTTCAGTTCAGCTTGTTTCATTGTCTGTTTCTTAACACTGTTTCGGTGCTTATAAACACATCACAGGAAACATTTTTATGTCATTTAATGAAATATGCAGATATGTAAGATATGAATTGCTTCTCACAGGGGAGCTAACCTTTTGTTGGCAGAGTAGCATAACAAAACTTAAAGTCTTTCTGCTTGGACATTATATAAGGAGTGACCTTTAGGGACCCTCATGATAAACAGCCAAAGCACTCCCTCCCATCACCTTGAGCTCCGATGGCTCGTATCAAAGCCGCCACACTTTGACAAAGAGAGGATTAAATAAATCAGCAGCTTTGTGCTCAGAGCACTGGCCTTCACTGACCTTTTCAAACTTCATGTAGATGCAGAGGACACTGTGAGAACTGAGTGAGGAAGCCAGGCGGCCCTTTAATTACTGCATGTGTGGAATCAATCGGTAACAGCAGAAAATCACCACATATCGACGGTCTTGGGGCTAAAAAGCTGAGACTCCTCCCAAAAAGGTCAAGCTTAAACTCATGCTGTATTTAGGTTTTACTACACAACCATAATTCACACTTGTTGACTTCAGAGTTTAGCCATTGACAGAGAACACAGGGTGTGATGGAGGGAGGGCAATTATGAGGCACAGATGTTAGAATACTAGAAGGGATTCACAAATGTTAAATTGCAGAAGCAGTATTGTGTATTTTAGCCTCGGCAGTAGCGTGTATGCTGTGGCCTTTTGTCTATGAGAGTATGTTGTTTCACTAAAGCTTTGACATAAGAAGCACTGAGTGAGAGGGTGATGGCATGAAGTGACGAAAAACTGAAACGGGAAGTCAGACGTCTGCAGACCACAACCCTGATTCCAAAGAAGCTGGAACACTGTAAAATGTAAATGAAACAGAAGGTGACAACCTGCTCATCCTCTCTGACATACACTCAACTGACAACAGCCCAAAGACGATATATTTAGCGTTTGAGCTCATCAGCTTCACTGATTCTGTTAAATACTGCATGGACTCAGTAAACACAGTTTCTTCGCAGATGACTGAATCCTGTTCATTTATGTTTAACGCAGTGAAACAACTTCTTTGGAATTAGGGTTGTTGTTGTTTCTCAGTGAACGTGGAGTCAAAGAAAAACTTCTACGACACCGGACAGTAAATTTAGATTGTAATCACCATTTGAGCTCTTAAAAATGCAAGTTTGTGAAGTGACTTCAATATGGGAGAACATTCTTTCAAAATAAAATGATTAGTTTGTTATTAATCTATTTATCCAAGAGAAGAGTGAAAGAGACAAAACTTAACTGGAACATCCAACAGAGAACATTGCCGCCTTTTTCATTTGATGTTGCTTGTATTTCATTTGATGTTGCTTTTCCATTTGATGTTGCTTGTACAGCAACCACGTCTTGCCACCAAGCGAGGCAGCACTGTGCAAACTTATTTTGTGCCCCGTTAACTGCACCTCCACAAAAAGCTGGCTTGAATCGTGAAGAGGAGGACGCTCTGTGAGCACTGGGTGAGCAATAAGAAAGAATCCATTTCACATTTCAATATTTTATTAGATAAACAAAAATAGTTTTGGATTTACAATTCAAACGGGGAAGTACACTGAGAAAAGACCATGATGGCGCCATCTGAAAGGGCTAAAAACTACATGCAGAGAAATTCAGTTCGGTTGATATCAATGAAAACCTGAAGTTTATTATCGTCTGCTTTTTAAAGAATGAGCTTTCCTCCATGACGGGTCATTTGGTTTGCACACAACGAGCCCGTGGCGGGATGAATCATAACATTATAACTGAGCTAAACAGTAGTTAAACACCTAACTGTTACTTAAAGAGCTTTGGCAGTCGTCAGAGGTGGTCGGTTACATTAAGAGGTGCTCCTTCTAACATCTTCTCCGAACAATAAAATATAATCAAAGTCAACTATAGAAACAGAAAAAGCAAGCAGTTCAAAATCACCACAAACATGAACACAACATGATATATTATCATTCAAAGAAAATGTCATTACATTAAAAAAGAGGAAAAGAAATTGGCATCACCCTTTAAACAGAGCATTGTAATATCTAGCCATAATCAAACACAGTTTTATACCACAATGGATATCCATCATTTGAAAAACAAAACTGACTTGCTTGCATGACAGTAAAGCACAATTATTCTTTGATGCTGGCTTATAAAATGTAGTTTGTTTGTTTGTTTTAGGAGTAAACAATTACATTTTTAACACAACTAGATGACAGGTTACATTTGCTTTGCACAATGTAAAAACAGGTGGAGTGAAATTCTGCCAATAAATGTAATCGAGTATAAATTCTGGTAATATCCGACACTTTGGTACTTTCTGTGCTTTGACTGAAGAGCGGCTGTGCTCTGTCAAATACTACAATCAACTCATGATAGTCACGAAAAGGAAAGGCTCTTTGGACTTTTTCTAACCAACTTCTGATGAAGGTAATGCCCCTCTGCGATGGCTCCTGCTCAAACATAAGACGATTTTCATCTCCAATTCTTCTTCGTGTCTCTTTAAAAAACCCTTTTGACCAAATCAAGAACGTCTATACAAACTGAAAACAAGTTGACGTAATCCAGGAAATCACTGACAAAACATCTGATGACGCTTCTCCTTAAATTTGTTTACGCATGAAGGAATGCACGAAACGACCAGAAACGGCGGCGTGAATGACGGATGACGTTATCAGGTAAACACGGCTGGGTTGCCTCGTTGCAGCTGGTGGTGGCTCCGCGTAGCTTTGTGTGCACCTCGTCTGACCTCGGAGAAGCTCGCCGGTAGCGAGACCCGGCTGACCCTCCGAGCTCTCTTTTTCGTAATCTCTGTACTTGAGCAGTACATTTTCAGGAAGCACCTGTATTTCCTCTTCCTGTTCCTCTTCTTCAGCTGGCTCTCATTGGCTGCCTTCACCCGTGCACAAAAGCGACAGTGAGCAAAGTGTGTGCGACACTTGAGTCTTCACATGCAAAGAGCACAAGATAAGAACAAGAGCGAAACTGGCAAGCTCAAGCTGTTCGAATTCCCCGGGACACTTGTGACTTCAGCGTAGACCAGGCCTGAGTGAGCAGAGAAACAAAGACATTCGAAGCAGTTTTTGTTCCAGAGTCTTTTCTTTTTTTTTTTTGTTTTGCTGCAGCAGTGTGCAAACGGCCCTGCCTTCAGCCCGCGACCGCAAACGGCCGCCACTACTCGCCTTTGTGGCAGTAAATGTCCTTCAGCGCTTTCAGCTCTTCAATCAGGGTCTTGTTTTGGTTTTCCAACACGGCCACACGGTTTTCCAGACATTTGACATACTCTTTCTTTTTCCTGCGGCACTCGCGAGCTGCCTCCCTGGAGAGGAAAGAGGGAAAATATGTTTAAGGCACTTGATGAAAATGTTATTCAGGCTCCAGACAAAATGCAAGCTCGGCACAATCCAAGAGAGCAGATGTTTTTAAGGCTGGCGGGCTCAGGGTTTATTAGTAAACTGCTTCCACATTTATGTTCCCAGACAAACATTCATGTGCCTGCTGCAACATTTCTCCATCAGACATGAACAATCAAGAAACGTCTTGACCTTTGCACTGATGTCTGTCAGTTTCCAGTCTTTTTCATTGAAATGGGGCTGTTATTGATAATTTGTTGCACCATTTGGAGACTCAAACATCTGAACTCTAAACATTCCTGTTTGTAAAGACGTCTCTTGTAATGAACATAAGCTTATCCTCTCTGGTAACCCCACTCACTTCCTCTCTGATCCCTTCAGAATAAATCATTGTTTCACATGTGTTTAAGGACTTATCGGGCAGCGGCTCCTACCTGTTCTTCATCAGCCGGACCTCCCTCTTGCGGGTGATCTCTTCGGCGTGCTGTGACGAGGGGCTCTGCATGGTGCCCGGGGAGGCCGCCATCACGATGCTCTGGGCCAGGCTCGAGTTGGGCGAACGCAGCTGGTAGGCAGGTATGTCGCCTGTGGCAGCTGTGAAGGAAGAGGGATAAAAGCATTACAACTCCTCGAACTTCATGCTGATTTCGCTAATTTTTTTTAAATTTTAATGACTATCTGTTCAAGCATGCAACCTGCTTCTTCATCTTTTCCCCTTAAAAATAGAGTAAACATACAAGTGTTTCACCAGAGGATGTTAAACAGCAGGAGTGCCTTTCCGCTCTCCTTCCTGCCTTAACAGATGAGTTTCCTGTGACCGCGATTGTCCTTGTGAACAGGTATTTGCTCTTAAATGACCTGGCTGGTGGAAAAAATGTGCTTTTTTGTGTCTTTTTGTTCCACTCATGTCTCTGTCGGTGGGTGCAGGTGCAGTGTGAGCTGACAAAACTGCTGATTTTGTACCTTATAAGCGATTAAGAGCTTGGAAACGCTGTAAAATGTACACTCATCAGTATTTTATTACATTTCATCTTGTTTCTTGATGCATAATCAAGCAAGAAGTGACTTCCACTGCAGTTCCTCTAACGGCCACTAGATGCTGGCTCCAAGAAGTGTAAATAAAATAAAAACACAGAGACTAATGTTATGAAATAAAAGTTTCCCCCACATGTTCACGTGCTTACAGGCACATTGTATTGTATTTTAACTCTTGTATTACTTTTCAAATGAGTCACTTATGCTGCAGGATTCGTGTCAAGCAGCTGCGACAACAGAAACTGAACGAGTTACTGGTTTCTGCGGCTACTCTTCTTCTGTGGTGTTAGCAGCATTCTGTCATTCCATCACATTCATATTGTTTAAAACAGATCTGTCCATCTTTGGCTGCTATCAGTTAGCCGCACGTCTAACCGTGTATGTTATTCCAGTGAGAAACAGAGCGCAGCCTCTTTCATCTAAAGGGGTTTGATACAGTTTGGACTTTGGACGGTGACACACGAACACACTCAACGCTGCCGAGTTTCAGCATCATCAACAGCATTGATTCATGACATGTTAATTCATGCGCATATAAGATGAACTCCAGTGAAGGAATTCATGTTTTCTGTGCACAAATGAGACTTTCCTCCCTCCTCGTTCATCTCGAAGGGTTTTTTCCCTTTGATGTGTCTGAGGTGATGTCGAGCCACCGACAGCTGTCAGTCTGTCGTATCCATCAGTAAAAGCGATACAGGCTCTGGAAGGAGCGGTGAAAAGCAGCTTCTTGATGCAGCTTGTGTCTGTTTGGGTTGACTCATCAGTCCGATGACTCAACCGTTAACTGTTCCTCGGCTGTCTCTCACATTTCAGTTTCTCTTTATCACTTTGTTCCTGTTTTAACTGAAGTTTAACCCCCCCCCTCGCTCACCCCTCCAGTCCACAAACACACACTCACTCAGAGACACAGCAGGTGTACACACCCACCCACACACACACACACACACACACACACACACACACACACACACACACACAGTCTCTCATTGTGATAACAGTGACTCGGCCTGCGCTGACGTCAGTGTGTGCGTCTCGCTCGCCCGCTTTGCATTCTCTCTCCCCTGCCTGGCCTCTGTTCCAGGAAACTGGAGTGACGTCAAACCGACGACTATCTTACCCCCTCGCTGCCACCCGCCCCTCTGCCTCTTACCCCCCTCCCTCTGCCTGCATTTCTGCCTGACAACCACCGGTGGTTCAGAGAGCACGCTCTACGTGTGTGTGTGTGTGTGTGTGTGTGACAGCAGGATACAGCCTGACTGGAACAGAGTTGAGCAAACTAATCAGACACTTGTTGACCTGCTCTGTCTCTTTTCTCCCTTTTCTTTTGAACGCAGCTCTGAACCATCACGGCGCGTCTCCTGTGTTGACATGTGAAGGACAGCCGTCCAATCAGAGGCGCTCTCCTTCCTCAATTTCACAACAAACAAGGTTAAAGCCTTTTAAAAGTCGTTCACATTTCATGAATATTTCTCTGCAGATCTGTTAACTGACAGATTCACTCTAGAAAACATCTCCAAATACCACAGAAACAGGTGGAAAACTTCACAGACACAGCCGACAACACACACTTCTGCGCGTAACACGTAAAACACACGCATGAGAGAAACTCTACCTGACTCAGTCTCATCCCCGGTTACAGCCATCTCTTGTTTCCAATAATCCAGCACCACGGCGGCAGAACACCTCAGCACAGAAACACTCTTCTACCTTCAGCAGCACGTCTGCCTCCTTCTCCCTTCTCCCCCTCGGCTCTCTCTGAATCACGGCGGTCACTCGTCAACTTTGCAGCCCGATTACAATTACAGGCATTGACATCACAATGACATCACTCCTGCCCGCTGAAGTCAGTAAAACACCCGGGATTAGAGTTCCTCCCACCCCCCCACCCCCCCGCGGATCAGACGCTGAAATAGAGAGACACAATGTGAGCTGAGCAGGCAGGCAGGGAGGGAGGGAAGGAGGAGGAGGAGGAGCTGGTAGTGGAGGGGTTGTATTTTTAGCGCCAGTGACGCAACTAGAGAGACGCTCAACAAACAAGAGGATATTGTATCCCGAGTGACTGCCGTGCAAACCGATGAGCACCCTGATTGGAGTTACTCTGCGTGTTTACGTTCAGTCTGAACAGACGGGACGAGGCAGGGCAGAGGGAACAAAGATAATTGAGGTTTTGCTGAAAGTTACCACAACACGCTGCAGGATTCAGCGACGTGACAAGTGGACATAACAGCTGTTTCACAGCGCCTGTGAAAAGATTAGACAAAATCCTCAGCCGCACAGGAAGTGGTGCTTTGAGCATTTCCAGGAGGTTTCTCTGGAATAAGACGGCAAATATCTGAGTGAATGAAAGCTCACACTGCCTACAGAAGCTCTAACATAAGAGCTGGTGTGGTAAAAGCCATCAGAGCGTGGAATCAACACCACAGAAGAAAACTTCCATTAAAAAGCATGTGAAGTCAGAGCGGATGGAGGCACAAAGATGACTCGACGCCTCGAAGGAAAAACGTTCTTTTAGTGTTTCTTTGATGTCAAAAAAGTCCATTTTCATCATCAGTTTCATTTCTACGAAACACAGGTTTTGTTTCTGAGGCTTTGAACTGAAGTGTGAAGTCAACGTCTGTTAAAGGATAAAAGCACGTCATTACTGAGACGTCATTGAAGGCAAAGGAGGGCAATGAATCCTGCAAGCGCTGATTCATGTGTTTGGATTAGCTGTTAGCTTATTGAGGATTGAGCAGAAACGCACAGCAGACACATCATTTAAAGTCACTCTGCTCCCACTGTTTCATTTACTGTCGCTCAAACAGCGCGAACAAACATCCCATTTCATACACACGTCTCAGAATGAGCCATCTAAACACCTGCTGGCGCTCCGGTGCGATCACCTGCCTCATTTGGAGCTTTGTGGGAGCAGACGACAGCGTCTCGATTCTGCTTTTTGCCACCGCTGTGTGTAACAGGCTGAACAAAACCAAAGGTCAGGTGTCTCCTCCGTGAAAACTACAGGTTTAAAATTGTTTTTTTTACTTCATTCACTGTGGACTGAAGCAGACTTAACGCTGACATCAGCAGGCTTCCACTGTCTCTCTTTCTAAATGTGCGATGAGCAAAGCTCTTTCCCTGTGGGGATCAATAAAGTTTTCCTCAATCTGAAATGTAATTTGGTATATTAATACGCTGCTGGAAAACTCCGACATCCAGGACCTCAACTCAGACCCATAAGAGACGAGCAAACAGAGAAAACAGGTGACGAAGGTTTGGCTGCTTCTCTTTGACCAATGTGGAGGCTGAACCCTTCACAGAGCAAACACACGCCGAGCACACAGCGCTTCTTTAAAATCTCTTACTGTAATTAAAGCTTTGTTGACTCGTCTTTATGGTCTGTCAGGTAAACCAGCTCCTGTTCCGCTCACACATTTCCATTTTCTCAAGCCTTCGGTCTGCCGGGGGGGGGGGGGCATACCTGGATTACAGGCCAGGTACTCCCCTCCACACTCACACAGGCCGTCTACGCTGCATGTTGTCTTCTAAATACTAAAGGAGGCAAAGTTAAGTTGTCATCGGTCAGAAGTCGTAGCTGAAAGTGACCCGAGGTCACGTTCCTTTTCATGTGCTGCAACTTAAAGTGTAGAAACGTTGAGTCAAGTAGGAAATGTCTTCATGTGTGTTTGTTGATTTTCTTGAGAAAGAGAGCGAAGGGAAAATGAAGCACAGGAGAGAGACAAAGAAAAGTGCTGCTTGTAGTATTTTTTGTGTTTTACACTTTTAGAGATTAAGGTGACGCAGAAGGGTTAATGGTCAGAGAAACATCCCACAGATAGAAATCCTCTCCTTGACATGCTCGACATGTTCCCCTGTAAACACGCAGTTTAACAGGCGGGTCGTTAGTTTCACAGAAGAATGCAGTCATCGCCCGCATCGGCATCAGGTTCATCAGGTTTCATTCAACAGCGTCTGTCAAGTTAAGACAGAGCGGCGCTGGTGCTGAAGGATGAAACGAGCATTGCTGCTGGTGTCCAACTGGCCTCAGGACAAACTGCTGCAGGGCTCTTAACACTCGGCGTGGTGGTGAACGTTTTCTTTCACACAGTCCCACATTTCTCCCAGTCTTAATCCTATTGTCAGTTTAGCCTCAGTCTCTGTTACGTCACTGTAGAAATGAATGTTTTCATTTCCTGCTGCTGCCAGATGTCAGACATTTGCGCGGTACACAACATATTGCAGCAGTTTCAATGAATTTCAAACAATTTTCTGCAATTTCAACCTCAGAGAACCTGCAGCTTACAGCGCCACACACACACACGCACACACACACACACACACACACACACACACACACACACACACACACACACACACACACACACACACACACAACACGGTACATTTCAGCACAAACCATCGAGCCTACCTTGGAGGAGCACCTGTCCTCCCTGGACGTAGTACTGCTGCGGGGAGTGACCGGGCTGAGCGGCACACTGCAGGATTGTGGCTCCAGGCTGCGAGGTGGGAGAGCCGGCCACCGTCAGGGCCTGGGACCCCTGGAGGCCTTCAGCTCCGGGGCCGGTCAGCTGGATGGCTCTGCTCTGAGCGAACGTGACTGTGTGGGGTCAAAGTTCAGTCAGGCTCAGTGACACTGATAAGCAAAGCGGGAGCAGTTCTGTTATGTCAGTAACAGAATAAGACTGTTTACACCAAAACTGCATGTGATGAGTCAACGGCAGCTCCCAGGGAGCATTGCAGGAAGAGCTTTCTAACCACCAGGCTTGTTCCTGTGCAGCTAATCTGCAACAAATGCAGCAACAATGATGCTGTTTATTGTTTCTGATTGACTCATCACAGCTCTCTGAATGTGCTACAGCTTGGATTTGTGCTTCATGTTCACCTTAGGACCAGCAGGCACCGGGGCACTGCTGCTTTTTCAGACATTTACCAAACTTAACTGACAGAAAGATATGTTTTGAGAAAAATAACAAATGTGTGTGCGGCATTGTTAGATTATCCAGGTGTCTCGTGAAGCTGTGTCAAATACTGGACATGAAAACTTCCAAATGTAAATTCACAGGAGGGGAAATGAAAGCTTTTCATGGCCGCGGTCAGCTCTGAACTGAGGCTGGCTGTGTGTACTGACTGTACTGTCCAGAGCTGGTCTGGTAGATGGAGGTCGGCGCTGATGCTGACGCCGCACTGGAAACCGGCACCTCCTCCTCAGTCTTCTCCTCGTCGATTTTGGCGACCGCCGGCGAATCTGATGAAAGCTCATTGAGGATTTTTCTGCGGGAGAACAGAATTCCAACATGATCAGGCTTCAAACTTTACTCGCCGTCCGCTCTCCTCGCTCACTGTCGGCGTCTCCTCACCGATAAGATGGACGCCTGGACAGAATCTCTCGCCTCTTCTGCTTGTCGGTGGCCGGCGCGTCCTCCTCCAGCTCCGCCACGGTGGCTATCTGCAGAACAGAGTGTGTTAAAATCACACGTGTAATTACATGTGAACGTCTGCTGTCTGCTTCACTGCGCAGGTCACAGGTTTGATTATTTCCTGACCGACTTCCTCGTAAAGAGACTTTTCATGACAGCAGCCTCTGCAAATCAAGCTGCACATGTGAGAAATTCTGCTGCAAGATGTTACTGATAACACTTGAGGATTACTTCATTTCCCATTCACTAATGTTTGTTTTGAGTGCTGAAAATACTCGTGCATCTACGCCACGTTCTGCAGTGGAACAGTCTCATTGTGACTTTCGGCCGGCGTCGCACAGCTTCGCTTCGCCCCTCAGGTCGCTGCTGGCTGATGTGTCTGCAGCTTGTGGAGTCGTCCTCCAGCCCAGACACAACAACATCTCCCGAATGTGAAGGTTAGACTGATGAGCTTAAACCCTCAGCTCCTGCTTCTCGCTTCAATCCTATTAACAGATGCACTGCATTAGGCCGCATGCACTCCAGAGGACCTCCTACACATGCCACCCAAATCCTCATTCACTAACACACCTCTCTGACATCGCAGCCTGGAAATAAGGCCGTTTCTAGTCCTCCTTTCCTTTTCTGGACTTGGACTTAAAGTTGACTTAAGTCACCAAAATGAGGCCTTAACTCTTGAATGATTTGAGGCTCGACCTGAGGCTCCTCTCAAACCTGTTCTCACAGAACTGAGACTTGTGTTAGGGTTGTCTTGCATGACTTGATACTTGACTCGAGACTTGTTTCAGACTTGTCTTGCATGACTTGATACTTGTTTTGACAGACTAGAGACCTGACTTGGACTTCAGTTACCTGAAACTTTGGACCAACAGGTTTGACTTGGAGTTGTCTGGAATAACTTGAGACTTGACTTGGGACTTGAGACTCACCTGGACTGTCTGAACTTGTGGTGACTGTATGACAGAGGTCTGAGGGGCCTGGATGACCCCTTGGACCTGCACCGTCCGGCCGTCGGACAGCTGGACAACCGTCACACCGGGAGACTCTGCAGCCACCGGCGCCTGCAGGCACAGATTGAAACGTTCGCACCAAAATCCACAATAAATGACTTCAAAATGTGTGTGTGCGTGTGTGTGTGTGTGTGTGTGTGTGTGTACCTGAGCAGGAGCTGCAGGAGATGGACTGGCTTCATTGTGGTTCTCCTCTCCATCTGTCACCGAGTCATTCAAACTGCTGTCCAACTGAGGCGAGACTGCGGTGTCCATGGTCAGTCACCTGGACAGACAGACAGACATGTTTTCTACATGTGAGTGCATCTTTTATTCTCCAGCACACTTAATCAAAGATAACAAACAAATGATGTTTACAAGATGAACTTTTTAATTAAAAGAGCTGTCATACACTGATCTTTAATGTCTCTAAGTGTAAAACCTCAACTTATAAACACAATTTCCGCTTCTTTTTAATTGATGTTTTTCATGTCACCTAAAGAACCACCATAGTTTCAATTATCAAGTTCCACAGATTACTCAAAAAATGTCATGAAAGCTAATACGACTTCCCTATTTTAGTGATACAAAGTGAAATTGAAGCTGTGCTGAACCTCTCTATCATCATTCATTTTTACTCTCTCATCCTGAACGGCGCGTCCTTTAATTAACACAACTCAGAAATAAAGACAGTACATATATTTTCCATATTTATGACTCTTTTTTTAATACTTTATTTTGAAGTGACACCTTTCGCTCAACATCCGACACGTAACCCCGTCACACTTGACGCAGCCCGGTAGGAAAAGAACCGCTGCCAGCGGAGCGGACTGACAGCTTTTTCTACTCCATGTTGCTCCGCTAATTCATCAGCCTGGTCGCAAAGCTAAGTTTGAGTGAGAAGTTTCGCACCGCAGACGTGTTTGCACATTGTCCTTCGACTCTGCCCGACCGGCGCTGAGCAAAAATGTGACAGCTTTGCAGCGACTTACCGAAGTTTTACGTAGTCTGACTCGTCACTAATTACAGTATGGGTGGACGGCCTGTGCCTTCGCTCACGTAGTTTTCACGTCAGCGCTGATGATGCTGTGCCGAAAATGTCGACCGACGAGTCCGTTTTACGTCGAAGAGTGTCGAGGCGGAGCGAGACGATTCGCCGCGACTCACTTCCGCGTTCGCTTTGCGCGGCGTGAACGAGCCGGCGCTAAAATCGTCTTTTCAGTGTTTTAAATGGAAATAAGTAAGAATTTACGGCTTCGTAGCGCAAAAGTCTTCAGTATGAGGTAATTTATTTAAAATGTAAGAGCATTTCTGTCCTGGTTTTGCTCTTTTTTTTACTCTGTTTTGGAGCAAACCACATTTATTTCCAGTCATTCACCAGTAAAGTTCAACTCCACTGCAAAATATGTCCTTATTATTTAATAAAAACAGTATTTCAGACTACTAAGGAGGTGAAAATGTAGCTGTTAGCGATATTAAGTTAGATAAATGTTTTATGATGTGGTTGTAAAACTCAAGGTAGGACATAAATAGCCAATACGGGAATAAAGTGATTTCAGTTTAACAGTGAAACTCGAATTAAGTTTGCAATTAGATGATAAATGTCATTAAATGAGCAATTTTCAAATGAATTTAGGATATTTTTCAGTGCTTCACTATGGTCAGGTTCAGGTTTACAGATCAGAATAATGCTGCCATCTGCTGGCTGAAAACAGTAACAACACTTTAAAAAGCAGTCACAACAAGATCAATTTGTTCTCATATTCAGGCCAATATATAAGTTTTATTTTATGACAGAAACGATGACATTAACAGCTGTGAGCATTAAAGCGTGCAAAGTTCATAACGAACAGCAGATCCCATTTTTCTCCATTCTACAGCCATATTTATGCACATGAACAAAGAGGGGACTTCCAGAGAAAGCTTGACGTCCCTGAACACAACACAGCAGCTTCAAGCAATGTGACAGTTTACAAAACAAAAAGAGTTGTTGAGGTTTGTTTCATCCAGGTTTTAACCAGTAAATGACAGCCTGTATCTTTATCAGCATGACTGAATTAAAACTAGTCAGTTTAAAACTTCCAAAAGCATAAATTAAGAATAAGGTGTGAAAAATGACTGAAAAACAAAGAATATACAGTCACAAAATCCCAAAACAGATCCAAGGTGACATCATAAAAAGTCTTCATTGATAAAACTGCATTACGTACTTCAAACCTGCTAAATGTTTTCCTGAAATCGTGCTTTCTGCACATTATTCCACTGTGATATAAAGGTGTGGACTGTAGAATCTGAATTCCTTTATTTAGCTCTGACTCTGGCTGACCCCGGAGCCGCCATCTGTCCCCCTGCGTGCCAGGAGAGGTCGTACTGTTCAAACACTGCCCCTACTGTTATCAAAGAGCACTGCTCAGCATGGCCAAGCCCCTCCCTTAATCTCCCAACAGCGAGACCAAGACGCAACTAATTCAGAAACAACCAGAAGTGAGAGAGTGCTTTGAGGCCTGCTTCATGCTCAGGCTGCAGGCGGTGGTTTGAACAGTAGAAATGGATAAAACTGAATTCACCACGCTGCCTTTAGTTTCATAGACAGAAACGTAGATAAAATATATTTTTGAATGCATTTCCATATTTTTCCCTCATATTCTCATTTGTCCGACGGCATCGTTCTGAACATGTTTCATACTTTCTGCATGCTCTTGTGAAACATAACTCCTCCCAAAGCTCCTGCTGTGTGTTTCTTTTGCTTTCAGGCTGCTGTGATTCAACTTTCCCACAGAACATTTCTGCAATCCATCATCTTGTCAAACTCTGCGTCACATTCATCTAAATAACGGAGCTCTATTGCATCAGTGATTTGGCCTGCGTCCCCCTCGCCTCCACTGCTTACCCTCTGCTCTTTCTCCTCCTCCTCCTCCTCCTTCATCTCCTTGGCCTGTCCTGCGGTCAGAGGATGGAGGCTCCAGATGGTCGAGTACCAGCAGCAGAAGGGGGACCCTCGGGGGGCGCAGAGGCCTGACAGCGGGGGGCTGAATGTCACCTGGGCCAGACAGCTCTTTAGCACAAAATTAGCCTGGGATGAACGCGTAACACAATTACACGCTGTTAATACCATCAAAGAGGTATTTTGGCCTCCGTTGTGGCCTCTGCAGCTTAACTGGCCTAATTCCTAAAATTTCACGGTCTTATCAGTCAAGCTGATGTTTAAAATTTCTCAAAGGTCGAACAGCTAAAACTTCTTTCCATCATTTTTTCCAACATAAAATCGTGAAAGCTTGAGTTAATACTGCTGGTGCAGCTAAAGACAGTAAAACAGCTGTGAGGATGTGATGATCCGACTGCTGCGTTTCTTGCAGTGTGACTTTAAAGATCGAGAGATAAACATGAAAATGTGCAGAGCAACTGCAGCTGAGGCCATGTAGGAGGCTGCAGATACTGTGTCTCAGGACGTCGTGAAGGCGTGTAGGCTGGTGTCCTTCAGGGTTGCAGGCAGCCGACGTGTGTGTCACGTCAGGCCTTTCCACGCAGCAACACGTCTGATGTCCCTGCTGATCCGTTTTCAATCTGATCTGCTCGGCACTCGCTGTTTCACCGTCTCCGTGACTGATTCTCATCCAAACTGCATCTGAAAAATGTTGCTGTCTGATGTCGTGCTGATAAATCAGTGTTCAGACAACAGAGTTGATTTCTCAGAGGAATATTATTGGAGGAAAATAAAGCTGGTGCACTGTTACACTCACATCATAATCAAACAGTTTAGCACTTATAAACTGAATATTGTCTTCTTAAGAGAAGGTTTTGGCAAATACGGTTTGAAAATACAGCTAAAGAGGTTCAAATCCTAATGAAAGCAGCAACTGTCCACTGTGCACCACAAGAGGTCACTACTGATTCAAATATGCTTCGTCAGAGCAAATCAGACAGGTGGAGTTCATATTTACATGTTGATTATTTAGCTGGTGCTGTAAACGAATAAAGAGCGAATGCTTTAGGGACTCAGCTCTCTGCTGAGCTCAGCAGATCTGTTCCAGTACGACAGTCTGCAGCTGCCTCTGGACTTTGTTCTCTTCGTTCTGGCACGCTTCACCTTCTTCACAGTCTGCTCTTACACGATGCAAACGCTGCATTCGCTTAACAAATCACACGCGTGATGAATATCATCACAATCACAGAGCCTAAAGACCAGGCAGGCTGGCTCAGGTTTGCCATGCTGCTTCAAACGTCTTATAATCTGGTGAGCGTGACAGTTCGTTCCTGACCTAAAAACAGTTTGACAGAGAGGGAAATAACTGATGTTCCACTTATCGTCTGCGTCTCTTCCAAAAGTGGATGGAGGTTTTATATTATGTGTATTATACAGTTTGCATATCACCCAGCATTCTGAAAACAATGATTAAACAGAGGATCAAGCAAGTCCTCAAAGTTTTTTTTAGCTTGCAGAAATGAATAATTTCTATCTAGTGTAACTTCATGAGGTGGATTTCTCATCTTGGCATAAAACATTTAAAGATGCTGAGTTACACTAAAGTCTGTCTTTGATGTGTCGCATATATTTCACGTCGTTGTTAAATGAGTCCCGTTTCTCCTCTGAGCACTCCAGTAAAACAATCACTGTGCAGGTGGTTTTGACCTTTGACCTCACTGCTTCACCTCACCGTTGCTTGTAAACCTGAAGCACATTGGACTGGTTGACCTCCTGCGCTTCGACGCTGCCGCACCCACAGCAGCCCCCCTTCGTTAAAAACAGCCCGTTTGTTGTTTTTCACCCCTCCGGTGGGATTGCACGTTTCCTCTCTGCTACACCTCCATATTCTCCGACGCTGAGGCTGTTTAATCTGCCATGACAGCTGCTGAGGCTGTGGTTGGTGGCCTGGGAGCTCCAGCTGTGTTAAGAGTTAAAATAGTCTCGCAGCTGCACGCTGGCACCAAACCGTTCGAGCAGTGCCCATGTTCACCACACGCTTCACTTTCAGTGGCTCCGTCTCTTTTCATGTTCTCGCTGAACACTGAGCGTGGGAGCTGCAGCGGGGATAATCATGTTGGCAGTTACCTGTTGTAAAAATGTGAGGAGTAAACATGACACATGAGGCTCAGGTGGGCGTTTCTCACAGCAGCCTGGTCCCTTTGGTGCAGCTGTTCTGAGGAGCCCCTCATGGACTGCTTTTCATCTGGGGGTTTGGTCACACTTTAGTGGAAAGATGGACTGAAATAGGAAGGAGGCGGGCACATATATGTACTACATATACGTACTATACATGTATGTACGTATACACACTCATGATAGTTTACTGGACTGAATCAAAGTCATTCTCTATTAGCGATCTAATCCCTGCTTAATCCTAATCATAACCTTAAATCTGAACCCAAGCCTAACATTTAACAAAGCGGGATCAACAAAAACGCCACTTTTGTCGGATTTTACTCAGCTTTCTAGTCTTGTGAGGACACATCGATGAAGTGCAGTGGCGGGAATCTGTATTGTTTTCAATCACTGTATCGATCTGATCATCACTGTGATCACTGCTGTCCTCTGTGCAGTCCTGCCCTGCGCGCCAAACAATCCTCCTGAGCACACCGGGGAGGTGGGGGTGGGGTGGGGTGGGGGGGGACAGCCTGCAACTGTGGCCTTCCCTGCTCCTCTGATGCCTTAAGAGTCCGCTCGGAAACTCCAGTTTCAAAAGATGCGATTATTTTTTCCAGCAACTTATTTCTTGCACAAGGGTCTTTTCTCTCGGCTTGTTCAATAAAATTGCATTGGACATTTTTACTTTTAATTCTGTTTGGACATTTTTACTTTTAATTCTGTTTGGACATTTTTACTTTTAATTCCGTTTGCACTGGACATGTGGACATTTTTTTACTTTTAACTTTTAATTCTTTGCTAGATTATTTATTGCATGCCTTTTACTAAAAATTTATGAAATATGCTGGAACTTTTGAATTTCCCTTGGGGATGAATAAAGTATCTATCTATCTATCTATCTATCTATCTATCTATCTATCTATCTATCTATCTATCTATCTATCTATCTATCTATCTATCTATCTATCAACTGAAAGGTTTAGTTAGATTTTAGTTAAGTTTTTATTTCATTGTGACAACATTGAGGCAAGGGAACGCAACAAAAATGACCAAACTGGCTAAATCTGCTTCATTTTCACCCAAATCTGCTTGACAAAATTTCTGGGAACTAACAGAGCAGTGATTGATGACTTTGTACTCATGTCTGAATTTGGTCACTCCTCCATTGTGAAACAGCTTTCAAAGGTAGAAGAAATAGTCCAATCCTTTGATGAAGTAAAAGTCTCAACACCACACAGGCATGGAGTCCACCCCGCTCACATTTCAAATCATCTCTGCCGTTCATATTGGACCTTCTCTGGATTCCAACTTTTCCGGACGTACATGAACGCAACACGTGACCGAGCATGAGCTCAGCAGGGAGAGAGAGGGATCGGGACCGAGAGAGCGAAGGAAGGAGAGAGACGAGCTAAACAGGTGGTCTGAAAACACAGAAAACAATGTCGGCCGGCGGGGAGACGCGGACAGAGCTTTAGTCCCCGCTTCTGGAGAGGGACAAGAGGGACAGCCGAACAAACAAAAACCCATGCTCCTGCTCTGTTTCCACACGGATTCCTCCTCCTCCTCCTCCTCCTCCTCCTCTTCTCGGTTTCACTCCGAATCTGGACAAGATCTCGGACCCTAAACCATGAAAGTCACGGTGTGTTTTGGCAGGACCCGGGTGGTGGTGCCGTGCGGGGATGGAAATATTAAAGTCCACACACTCATCCAGCAGGCTGTCATGAGGTACAAGAAGGCCATCGCGAAGGTAAGCGGCGCTACTTTGTTTTCTTGCGGCTTTGTTTTCCTGGAAACAATGTTGCGACGTCCTGCACGCGCGCTCAATATGGCGCTAACTTGAAATAAACGCAAAGAAGAGGGGGAGAGGCGGCTGCTGGTGCTGCCGGTGGTCGCGTTGCTCAGTTTGCCCACTTGACGAACTCGTCGCCTTCGCGGCGGGTTCGCCGTGTTATCCGCCGTGTTGCCGCTTTCAAAGAAAGGCGCACCGCCATTGCGGTTCTTGTGTTTGTAAACCCACAAAAGTTCCTCTGGGATCCTCTGCGCCACTGAACAAAGTGGTCCGTTGTTTGCTGCAGCTTAGACGCATTAAACTGGAGTTTTTAAACACACCGAAGCACAAACAGTCGTTTGTAGGCTTAGCGACCCAGTCTCAAGACCCCGGTTTATGCCTCTGAAAGTTGGCAGCAGAGATTAGCCGACTAGCAAGTTAGCCCGCAGGCTGCAGGAGGAGGACTGAGGCTGAGGCGTTTGGACTTCAGAGCAGAGCAGAGCAGAGCAGAGCAGAGCGATGCAACCAGCGAGAGGAAAGTCCTGCCAGCTTAGCCAGACTCTGCTTTAAGGTCTGCACCACGAAAACAGCAAAAGTTCCTGATTGTCAGACTCATAATGAGCTCATTATGGCGCCAGGGAGGGGAGCTGGAGTAAAGACAGACGATGCAGGTTCATGAGCGATGCTTCAAATGCAAGAGGAAGGCCAGATCTGTTGGAGAGTAAGGTGCATTTCTAGTGCTGGACTGAAGGCAGAGGACAGAAGCTGCCCTCAGCTGCATGCTGCCTGGCTCCAGGCCCTGCAGGACCGGGAGGGAAACTGCAGTGCCAAGCTCCAGCTGACTGCTGGAGGCTTGGACCTGACACATAAATCTTGGAGATAAAGGGGAAGCTAAGAAAGCTTGCAGCATGATGTTGGGGTAGCAGCAGATAACCTTTGAACCGGCTTGCTGCTTTATGTGCAAGGACGATTCTAAACGGGTTCTTCTCTGATAGATTTCCCTTGGTCCTTAAAACGATCTTTATTCTGCCAAAATTCAGTGAACCTCAGCCAGTTTTGGCATCGACATCACTGTAGCTTTTGTGTAAATCCATGCAAAAGTTCTGCATGTGTGAAATCCTAAATTTGGCACACAGAAGCTCTATTATAGTCCAAGTTCACTCGGTTCATCTCTGCATTTCGTCCTCAGGCTTGCTTTTTAAAGTGGAACCAGCGATAACAGTTCATTTGGATCTGTAGCTGATGCCAGTTGCTCATTTGGTTTGTCGTCCAGCCTTTAAGGTACAAATGTTACAGCAGCTCTCAGGTGTCATGAATGCTTCACACTTTGCCCTTCCGTGTGCTAACTTTAAGGCGGCCTCTGGTTTTTCTTGTAGTCATAGTGGCCTAGAAGTCACACTGTATCTCGTCGTCTCCTTTGAATAATTCAGTGTGAGCAGACAGAGTGCAGGAGAATATCTGTGTGGAGCTGAGAGGCAGGTAAAGAGCTGCTGAGCCGCTCTCCACCCGCCTGTGCAGAGACGGTTCGGACTCTTCGTTCACGTCATGCACATCCAGGTTTTATTGTTCTAATGTTGAAGGAGGGGGAGAAGAGACTTGTTTGTCCTCAGATTTAGGAAAAGCATCTGGAGAGCGAAGAGAAAAGTCACGTAACGTAACACACAGGAGCAGCTGTAATTTGGTTTCCTCACTTCTTGTTTGTTCTCAGTAGGATTGAATGTGGGTGATGGTGCAGGTGTTGAAATTCCCAGAAATAATCTAAATTACTAACAGGCTGCGAAAGGCATCGTGTGATCCTGCGTGTCATACGTCCCGTCTGTCCGGCTCAAAGTGGCCGGAGCGGAACCGAGCTTTTCATTTTAAACATGCTGCAGAACCGTGGAAGATGCAAGAGAATCAGACAATTAGACATATTTCATGTTAAAGAAGTGACCCAACCTTACAAATCACAGACTGTGACTTCAGTTCTGACCAGTTCCAACACTTTGAAACCCCCCTCCTCTGGATTGTGTGCCGTACTTTTGAAATGACGGTAATTTCATTTATCCTTGCCGATTTACCCAAAGATAATATTACAGCTAGCCGTAGCTAATAAGGCTATTGTTAGCTGAGCCACAGTAGCCGGTCTGACTAATCCTTTAGAGCCAACTAACCAAATAATACTCGTTTGATTTATTAGTAGAATGTGAACACAGATGACATCATAAAAAAAACACACATGATTAATGATTCACCAGAAATACTTTGAATAGTCTCCATCGTCGTGCCATAAGATGTTTCCTACCAGCATTGATATGATTGGTGTAAAGGTCAGGGTGTTTTTCCCAATGATCTACCTTCAGATAGTCTGAAATGAGTGTGTGTGTACATATTGATTACAACTTACGTAGTTTTACAGTAAATTTCAACACTGGCATGAGTCGTTTAAATATCTGCGGTGGGTCTAGAACTGCGCTTTCTAGAACTGAAAAAGGTCTCAGTCTGGAGTCCTGCTTTGACCAATAAGGAACAAGAAACTTTTAAAATGTATTTCAATGTTACAAAAAGAGACAGTTTGTATTCTCTTTATTCATTGGCCAGCCGTGCGTGGGGTTTTGTAAATGGTCTGTTTGTAGTCACCAGTTGAAGTCAGCGTGACCGTCTTTCAGGTTATTATCACCGTTCAGAAAAAGGCAATTGTCTGGAAAACCCAACGGTTTGCTGTTTAGTGCAGAGGACGGATTGCGTCTGCGTGCTGAAAACGAGGCCACGCTTTTAACACTCATTCCTCAAGCTTTGATCTAAAACATAAAACCTAAAAAAAAACTGCGAGCTCCTCATGAACTCCTCACCCACAACAAAACCCGCTGCCTCCAAACGCCCTCTTCATTCAGTCACTTCAGATCTGCCTTTATTGCTGCCGTCCCACCCTGCCCGCATTTCATGCGACCAGGGTCGGGCATTTTTCGTGCTTCATGTGCAGCGAGTGACTCAGGAAGTCTTTTCGGTCACAGATGTTGTGTTGAAGATCACAGCTTCTTTTGGTCAGCCCGCCTTAATAAGAGGCTCAAATTTGGGTTGGTTTTCCTGCTTTACTGTTTGTATGGAGCATCTTGTAACTTCCCCTGTCATTAGAGAGGAATGCTTCCTGCAGAAAAGAAAACAGTCCACTTCTGACGGCCTTAAACCATCTCATAACTCTGGAATTAGAAAGACGAGGACGCTAAGATGAGTGTACAGACACCGTTAGTGCAGAACTCTTCCTGGGCTGGAGAGAGGGGAGAGTTTGAGTGTGTTGAGAAGTAAAAGCGTGTCAGATTATCCTTGACTGCGCTTTTTCCTTCCACAGATCATAGGGTAGATTCTGACTAATGTTCACCCATTTGACCAAGTGTGGCAAGCGTTTAAAATGACACCCTTGACTGGAAAACTGTCTGGTGGTTTAATGCTCCAAAACCCTCCTCTGACATAAGCACTGGCACGTCAGAACCATGAGATTTGCCTATTTTCGATTGTTCCTAACGCTCAGAAACCTCCGGGGGGATATCAGGTGTCCGGATCGTCGTGTCCACACCAGCACGCTGCAGATTTCCATTCACACCAACTCCTTCACACTGCTGAAGTTTCCTCCGGCGGAGACGAGGCCATTGTGTTCACACTTGACCGTTGAGGCAGACAGATTTAACGTGACTTTGACCTGTCGCAGACAATGGCAGCAGGTGTGTGCTGTTGGTCTGGTTAAGTAAGTGCTTTTCTTTAGAAACATGCAGCTGAAAATAGGGCAACATTCAGCTTAATTAATCCAAATTCTGTCTTTCAGATGAACCCATTAGGGCTGCATCTCATGTCCATTTGCATTATTGACATTTCAGATTTTTCTGTAGTTTGTTTAATATTAAAAAAGGTGACGTCTCTTAATCTGAAAGCCAAAAGTATTCAATATACAATCAAAGGAAGGCATTAAAGTCTTGCATTTGAGAAGCTGCACGCTGTGTTTGTGTAATTACTTAAAAAAACATGATGATTCATCATCAGTCATGCCGGGCTCAGTCAAGTGCCAAATGCCAAGGTCGGTGCCAGCTTTTGGCATCCGCCGATACTGAAACCAACATCGAAAGTTTCGTGATGACGAGATGCTCTTGACAAGACAAACTTTCAATGTGGCTTGAACCCAGAAAGTCATCACATTTGAGCAGTGCTGCTGTCGACTGACTCCAATCTGTCAGCCTGCTTTTAATCATGCCCTGATGTCAGCGCAGTGTGCTGCAGCGTGCTCGAGATATTATTCAATCCGCTGCACAAATGACTGTTATTAATTAGTGTGCAGGAGCCTTTGATGGCCGACACGGCCTGGAGATAAGCAGTCCTGCATGCTGTGAGAGTTAACTGCTGCAGTTACGGACACACACTTTCACATGTTCGCCACCAGAAGCGTGCCACATCTTCAAAGAAACAGAAGAAGCTCCCACTTCTGAAGTTGGCCCAGTTTTGTTCATAACTGCATGCATGAAAGGGACATCAGATTCAATGTGATATTGAGGAGGGGTCTTAATGTCGCATGTCCAAGACTGCACAGGGAAAAAGGGTTTTGACTGATGCACGGTAATATGGAGACCGATGAGCAATACTGTGCTTTTTTTTTTTTTACAGGCTGCAGAGAAATTCAAAATCTTGCCCCGAGCTCGCATGTTATTCTCTGCTGGTACACCAGTGAAGCTCTTCAATGCTCTTGTTTTCTTGCTAACAATGCAAGAATGGCGCTAATGATGTTATCATGAGGGGATTTCCAAAGCACTTGCCTGGTTCCACGCTGCTGGTCTATTGTGCCGTCTAAACGGTGGTTATATTAGTCTGTGAATGGATGTGCTCATACCAGGCATATTTGGAGCACTTTATTCCAACTCAGGAATGTTCAGTTGTACCTCGAGCGAGTTCAGAGCAGCTTCGTCCAAGTTTGGGTGTGGACGAATGATCTCACTGACGTGAAACGGGTCAAAGGTTAGCTCTGGGTCGACTTTTAGTTATATCTCATTTCCATTATGCTCGGAGCTAAAGAAACTTTAAATGTGATTGCGCTGTCAGTGGAGGTGCAGTGGCTCTACCTCATGTCAGGTCTAAGCCCAAATAATTTTACAGTTCATCTGTTTGATCCTCGTGTCACCAGGCTGTACCAGCCGGGGTTCCCGTCTCCAAAACGGGCACAGTGCAGGATTAAAAGCTTCACTGATGATCCCCGGGCCGCTGACTTTGCCCTTGACCAAACTACTGTGAAAAATGTCCCAAAACGTGACCCGGAGCAGCGTTTCATCTCCTAAAGGAGTCAGCGAGAGACGCACCGGGATGAACGGAAGAAAATAAGCCACGTGAGGCTTCCTGTAAAAAACAGGACACGGACATGACAATGGCTTCGTGCGTGCTTTGAAAACAGATGTGTTGAGATTCAGTGTTTGAAAGCTGAGAGTTCAAGCAGTCAGATAGAATAACTGACTTTACATAAAGGACTCTGCAGATCCGCCGGCGTCCTCTTTCACGTCGTTCAAAGTGTATCGTCTGTTTTTCCTGAAGACGAGACATTCCACACTTTTTTTCCCTTTTTGCTATTTGATGATGCAGGCATATACGGCGTTTCCCACAGTGCTGCTCTGCTGCGCTCTGCATTTTAGATGGCTTTTTTACACCTCAGTAATGCTGCTTCACTGGGAGGAATTTACATAAGTGAGCTGTCATCCTTACTAGTGTTTGACACGATGTTGATGTGGTAATGTAAAAAGACGTCATTTTGTCATTTGCCCGCGGCTTTTCCCAGGAGGACAGCGTACATGGCATGGATTCATTAGCAGAGCAGAGCAGAGCAGCTGTTTGGGCCTGTTAATGCAGAGAGGGAGGCAGTGAAATGCTGACTGTGCATTTCTCAGGTGGTGAGGAGGCCGAGGCTCTTCCTTTTCAAGTTCATTTACATTTTAGAAGTTGAGCTCATGCCGTTATCCAGAGCTGTTTACAGTAAGAGTAGCCGTCGACTGTACTGACATTCCTAGAATTGTAAGTAATGCAGAGAAAGCTGTGTGAGGGAGTGCAAGGATCAAAGCACCCTGACAGGAGATGAAACATTTCTGCAAACTTGGAATGGTATTGACCCGCCAGGAAACCTGTTTGTGTCATTGATTATGTAGAAGGCGTCTCAGAGGGCATTCTGTATGTTCTGGTATCCTCCTCGTACTGAACGCCGGTTTGGGAACAAAGTTCATGCTTTTTTTGTAGACCTGAGACGGGAAATGGACTCAAGTTCAACTAAAGTCACGTAAGTCAGGACGTGAGACTTGGCTTTCTTTAAGGAGTTAGTCAGTCAGAGCTCTTAGGACCGTCAAACGGCCGTTTCCACATTGGATTTGGCTGTGAGAGTGACAGTACCACTGAATGCCTCTCAGGAAATACTGTCCAAAAGGGGTACAGGGTTGACCTCCAAACCCCAGCTGCCTGCGTTATCACCTGGCGAAATTCAGAATGCACACAGTGAAGCTTGTGCACAAGCACACACTGCACAGATGTGTGCAGAGTCTGTGTAGCAGGTAAAAACCTGGCTCCACCCTGCCTCTGTTCTAGGTGTCATCTCTAAGTGTTGAACTTGTCATGATTCATCCGAGCCTTGCTTTGACTTTCCCAAACATATTATTGGCTGCACGTAATGACACCAAACGCACTGATAACTGACACATCTGCAGGGTGAGAAATCAGCACAAACTGCTTTTATAAATGATCCCTCCAGTGAAAAAGAGCATGTTGGAAACTGAACTCTCGACCGGGACGAGGAAAGGTGCTGCCCATCAAAACCGTAGTTACTGAGAGTCCAGATCCTAAGACTTACGGACACAGTGAGCTTATGTGGTTCACAGAGTGCTATGAAAACAGATTATTTGAACCCTGGCGCAGATCCAGTCAGCTGAGCATTGGCACCCCAACCATGCGCACCAAAGCCGGCTACATACGGCACTGCATCCCCCAGCAGACCCTGCAGACAAACAGAGTAAGCCAGGCGCTGACTGATGGCCTATTTTGGGTGATAGATGCTTTCAAAATTATCACCAGCACTGGAAGTTTTTTTTTATGAGTGCCTGCATCACAGGGTGGTGTTTTGAGGTCACGTTAGTCACCACCCCCACCCCTCCGCCCTCCCAGTCCAGCTGCAGACTTTCTTCCATAAACAGAGGAAGCTCCTGAATGTAAACTGGCACACGGAAAAAGGATTAGGGAGCTTATAGAAAAGTTTTATGACACCTGAACTGCTCTGCTCTCGGGCTGTTTGTCGATCAGGCCTTTCAGCTCCGTTTATTCATGGAGGGAATTGTTACCGTCTCTTCCCAGAAGAGCGTTTGTGGGAAACCAGGCTTGCTGAGAAAGCTTGTGTGTTTTCAGGAGAATACACTCATTGTACAAGCTCACCACAAGTGTGAGTTTGAGATGATTTGACCTCAGGAAGATTTAACAACTTGGATGCTAAACGTGAGTCTTGTTGAAGTCGGGCACGTGACGCCATGAAACTCACCCGTCTGTTGTTGAACTTATTAGCCGTTTGAGTGATTGCTTACAGAACAGCGTCATTACTTGTGTTGAACACTGCGTCGTATTCATCTCTCTGCTTTTTTTTTTTTTCAAACGCAGCTCAGGTTGAATTTACTCAGGAGTTTTGTGGTTTGAGCCACAGCAACATTTAAATAGTCTCAACTGATAGTTATGCTAAGCCAGCCAAGCATGAATGGGTAGTCATCAACTTTCTCCCATAATAAATATGGTGGTTACAAAGCCCAGACATTGTGTTCCCGTGTCTGCTTAAAGGAACAATGTTCTCTTCAGACTCCTCTGGTCATTTTATGCCAGCAGCACAAGCAGGGACAAGCTTTTACCTTTAAATTGACTTTTCTGCCGGTGCTGCCGGGCCGGCCGTCCACACGCCACAGACAGTCACTTAACTGTATGGTTACCAAATGCAATATAATTGTTTTGAAGTCAATTAATCGGCTAATCATTTCAGCTGTACCACATTGTGACAATGCTCCATTTACTGAGGTCAAAGGGACAATTTTTCCCCCTGAAATACAGAGGAGTAAAAGGACGAAGTAGCCCAAACTGGAAATACTCACATAAATTGTGAGATGGAGTAAATGGCGACATGGACGGGTCAAGAAACACGAGGTGAGGTTGAAAACAAACCCCTGGTTTCATCTCCCAGAGCTCAAGAAGTGCTCCAGTTTATCATAATTGAAGTAAGCGATGGTCAACACTACAGAAAGACTGCAGTGAAGAAACGGACTCTGTGGCGCAGTACTTTGGTGCTTACTAAGAAAAGGTCACAGTTTTATTTTGTACAATATATCCAGTATGTGGCCATGAAGTGACCCTGCTGAGGAGTCTTTGAGCCAATCAGTGGCCGCCCCATCTGCCCTCCACCCATCTACTCGCTCAGCGTGTAGAGTGTAAAATGAATGTGCGCTTGTTTTTAGGAGGCAGTCTGGCCTTGTTCACAGGCCTGAGTGTCCCTTGTCCACCCAGCGGACAGACACTGACTGAAATGTCAAGGACTGGCTGTGTGTGAGCGCCGAGCACAGGGAGAGGATTGTCTCTGAGGAATGTCAGGACGCTGAACAAACAGCAGCATAGCTCAGATATACTGTATCCCCCAGTGCAGCCTGATACAGGCAGCGGATTTGATCGAGTCTGAGGGCTTCACGCTCTCGCCAAACTCTCCTTCTCTTCCTTTTCTGCTCTCGCAGCCCCGCTCTTGTTTTGTAACCTCATTGTTTAGATGCTGCTTTATTATTTTCTCGTTCCCGCCTCTGAAATTCCTGCGAGACTCTCCTTGCCAGAGTCTTCAAATTTCATTTCACCCCCCTCATAACAGAACCCGTTGCTCTCACCCAGCTGCTAATTGCCAGCAGCTAGATGAGAAACCTGGTGGTTTAGTGATGCAAAGAAACAAAGCGCAAAGCTCAGCCCGCTGAGCACGTTCTCCATGAAAACCCAGATTCGGAGGGACGGAGGTCCTGCACTCGCTTAGGCCACATTTTTTGACTCACTGAGACAAGTGTGCGGTCTAGCTTGGACATGGAAAACCGCATGCTGCTCAGAGGATGAAGAGACTACATTAGCATAACCCAAATGATTTATGAGTGTAGATTAATGATGTCCCTTGAAATTGAATTCAGTACTTAGGCTGATGAGGCTTTGTCTGCTAAATATAGGACAGTCCAGGCGAGAGCTCTGCCTTTGACAGATAGATGATTATTGGCCTTTGGGCAGGGCAGAGACACGAGGGCCTTGAACCTCATTCTTCATCAGCGCCATGTCTCCCTGCTGTCTGCTGGGGCGTCTCGGTCCCTCGTGGTGCAGTTCAGGAGGCGGATGGCTGGGGTGTGTGTGTGTGGGGGGGGGAGTTGTCACCTGATGTAGCTCACCTGCCTGCTGCTGTCAAATGAGAGAATTTGCTGCTTTTCTCTTGAATATCACTGTAAACTGAAAACAATGGAGCTTCTGACTGTTGGCTGGACTATTGATTTTTCAGGCAGACGATAGACTGATGTGGGTGGAGGTGGCAGCTTTGTCTGGAGTGTCATATTTTGTGCATAAAGCGACAGGCAACACAAAGTTTGTGACATCTGTGAAATTGAATTAGCATCATTTGGATGAGGCTGAACCGTCCTTGTCATGTTAGCTTTTTGAAACGTTCGTGGGAATAAAGGAGCGCCAGCACAGTTCCACACAGTTTAACACGTTGATATCTGCCCATTGGGTTTGAACGTCGGCCGATTTCCCTTGATAGGTGAAAGAAAGGCTTTGATTCATTGCCGCCTCCGCGTTTCCGAACCTTCCTTCTCTCCTGGGTGTGTTTTTGATGTGGCTGGTCTGCACTTGTCAGAATGCAGCCTGCACAGCGATTTGATATTCAGCGTTCACACAGAGAGCCTGTGAAATAATGAGAAAATCAGTGATTCACAGCAGCCAATGCGTTCCTCAACCTGATTGGGCAGCACTTGCTTAAAGGGTCACAGACTGACTAATAATGCATAATACAGTCTATTCACTGCAATTTTAAGGGGGAAATGGGAGGATTTCAGATTCTGCTGCACTGTTACAAAGTTGAATTCATCTAATGAATCCCAGTTTCTGTGGGCTGAAGACATTACTGTGTGTGAGCTGTGAATGCTGCTCAACAGGAAAAACTGCTGTCTGACTGACTGACCAGCTGATGATGCAAGACTCAGTGCATCTCCCTCATGTCTGGACTCGAGCTGTCAGGAAGACCGCATTGTGTTTTCAACGCCGTGACTTTGGCGTGTTGACTTTTACTTTGGTTTCTATGTCTGTAAACTTCCCACGTGCCCTCAGCCTCGCCGCGCAGACATCAGGTTGAGTGGCAGGTCCTGCAGACCGCAGTGACGTGTTAACTGCTCACCTGACCGCTTGTGTAGTGCATCCAAATTTCAGCCTGTCAGACGAGTAAGTGAGATGCAGCTCAGACCGCCGCCACGCCTGGCTTTCTGCTGCTTGCAGCATCAGTGCAGCTGCATCTTAGATACAACAACACTGCAATTGTATGTTTGACAACTAAGTAAAATAAAACAAATATGGACTTTATTTAAATGGGCTTTATTTTAAATGGACGCTGGAAAAGGAATTTTTGCACAAACATTCAGATATGCTGTTTGATATTTTATACACTGAGACATCAGTAAATACATAGTAAAAGACACAATTCAATGAATAAACATCACTCCATGACACATTAGGGTTCTACACATGCTTCAAAACGTAATGCATTCAGTTTTAAATTTTTGTGTACAGCCCAGATATCTACACTGTAAGATGAAAACATGTTGCATTTGATGGTCTATTAGATGTATTCTGGAAGAATAAATTGTATTTGACCAGAGAGTGGTAGACCAGGTAGAGCTGCTCAGAGAAAGGACAGTAGGACAGCTAAAAGCATTCAGCAGTCACCCTCATGTTTGACTGGTTCCCACTTAACCAAACCTGGACGACACCAGTAGCCAAAATCGAGCTCTTCATTCAATGCAGCCGCACATGTGGACCCCAAACCAAAAGTATTGCATGATGGGTTTAAATTCAAGTTAGGATATTAAACTTAGGATTGGCTTTAAAACTACAGTTTCTGTTTGAGTTCACGTGAAGCTGGTTGTTGCTAAAGGGGGTCACTTCAGCCCAGATGGGACTGATTGAGGAGTGGGTGGCAGCTGTAGAGAGCTTTCCTTTTCCTGCCCCTCATCATCAGTATGCAGGGAGTCAGTGGTGAGGAAGTGCATCAGATGGACCAGCTGAGCCGTTTTAAAATGTGTTTGATAGACATAAACTGAACTTTCAGCCTCCAGTTTGAAACCAGGTAAGAACCTCTGACCACCTGAGAAAAGAGCAAAAAAAAAATGGAAAAGAGCAGTACAAAAACTGCCACAGGGAACTGTGGTTAATGATCACTGACGTGGTCGACTGAAAGCGTGAAGCACAATAAACATTCAGGGACTGTTTTGCCGACAGTCGAGCAGAGGCATCGAGCCAGCCGTGTACTTCCTGTCTGCATCTAGCTGTGGTTTGTTCGGACACTCTGCACCAGCGGGGGAGTACGAAGATGAAAGAGGAGGCCGTAACTCGGTGGAACCAGAAATAGTGTTGACCAAAACTAAGGAAAGAACAACAGTGGTGCTGAGAAAACATCTGAGGAAATGCTCGGTGAAGATTTAGCAGCCATGTAATGAGAACTTGGTCCTGCGGAGAACCAGAAAGAAGTATAAACATGACAATGTAAAGAACGGCCACAAAACCAAGACGGGAAAACACAAACAAAGCGTGATATTTTAAAACAACAGCAAACCATCCGACAGTAGGTGCTACTGTGGGAAGACTTCAGCGAGTGCAGCACTGAGCCCGCTCTGACTGCAGAGCCTGAAGCCAACACAGCGCAGAGGGTTTTTGGCTAATGTGGTGTTGTGTCCAAGAATCTGCTGAAGTTTCTCTCTGCAGCAGCGATCCTGTACTGCCTGCTTCACAGAATAGCACAGTGGACTGGATCAGAGAAAAGTAAGACCTTGCACTGAATGAAAACATTAAGATTTGATCTAGCATCCATGCACGTGTGCACAAGTTCTCCAGATATACGAGAGCATTGTTGCATAAGTAAAGCATGAAGTGGACGAACGCTCAGTAATGCTCGTGTGTCAGAGAGTCGTGCAGGCGTCCTTTTTGGTTTTGTTTGAATGTGTTAAACCTGAAGAAATTGCCTTTTGTAATAAACAGTGATGGATTCTCATTGTGACGTGGAATCAGCTCATGGCGGTGGTGACAGTTGAGGCAGAAAAGGCCCTTCGCCGGATAAAAAGCTTACTGTGTGAATGAACTGTGTCAGGTTTGGCCTAGGACTGCTGCCTCTTTTGACATGATCAGACAAGATTGTGTGTGTGCGCGCGTCTGTGTGTATGTATGTGTGTGTGTTTGCCCTCTCGTACTCATGAATTAGGACACCAAACCCAACACGCCTGGCATTTCAAAGAGGAGGCCATTTGTTCGAAACAAGCGCCCCATTTAGACTATCTTGATCCACGTATTGAACTGTGCCCAGAATCTCTTCCCGTGTCTCCAAAGTCTGGACTTGTTCACTCCTCTGATGCACTCTTGTCAGCTGAAATAAACTCAGCATCCGGTACATGTAAGCTAATATGTACCGGCAAGGCTCCTTCCTGTGTCGATTTTGAGATTTGTCTTTTGAGGAAGGAACAGACGGCTGTTCATAAAACCTCCAAACAATGGTGTAAGATAGACAGAGTGTAAGATAAATGACAGTCAGCGAACAGATGTCTTCACATTTGGCTTTTCTGCTTTGATATCCACCTGAGCAGGTGAGCAGCAATACTACATGAATGCAGACGCTGCAGTATGTGAAGATATGCCTTAAAACCATCAAACAGATTGCATGTAGCATGATGCTATATGGCTGCAAAAAGGTCTTTGGGCGTGCAAAGAGTAAGTTTAACGCTCACCTTCCTTTGGATCGTCCAAGTCGTAAACTTTAGTTTTCTTTAGTGATGGCTGAGCTTTGAGTATTTTCAGTTGCATACACCTAACCAGACCCCAACCACAGAGATAGCAGCTCAGGCGCGTCTGCTCTGGAAGAGGCCTGCGAGCCGTTTTTGAAGGCACTGGCAAATTGCTGGATAACACCGCGTCACAGTCTTTCTTCGTTTTGCCCTCATGAATGAAATGGATTTGGCTCTTGAAATAGCAGCTGTGCCATTTGGTGCGAATATTATCCCTCCATTTAGCTCCTGACCTGTGCAGCCCAGAGCGACTCTAAACATAAATGTGACAAGCTTCTGTCGCTTGATTTACATTTAAAGTGACGGCAGCTTCAAAGTCACATGCCCTACTTTTTTCCAGTTACATGCCCGCGGCAGTAGCCTGTCCCGCTGTGTCACGACGGGGAAGCCCTGGGGGCACCCTCACAGTGGATGCCCGGTCATCTCGGGACCTCAAACAAATGGCCAGATTCCTTACTGAGCCATTCATCAAGCTCACAGATTTGTTTCAGCACAGACAAGGTCAGTGAACTGGTCAGCACTGTCTAACCGCTTATCAATCAATGGCGCTTTGAAGCCTCTGACTTTGCATTATTGGCTTTGTAGAGAAAATTATATGGTTGGTAAACATCTTCAGCCGTTTGCCTTCCTTTCCTGTTCAGTCCTTATCAAATGAATATCGGTGATGTTTGGGTCTGAAAAATTCATGCTGTCGAGAAGCCGTTTCCTCGCTCTTCCTCAGTTTAAACTCCCTGTCCGGCGAGGCTTTGAGGAAGCCTGGCATGGAGACAGAGATGCTGCAAATACCTCTATCTTCACCATCCAGACTGGATGGATGGAAAAACCGTCGTTCCTGCCAAAGATTGTGACGGCTTGTGCCTCAGTCCAGCTGGTTCTCTATAAACAGAACAGGAATTCTTCTGTTTTTTTCCGCGTTTTCTGCTTTGACTCCCTCCTATTTCTTAATTTCAGTGACTATTATTCAGTCTTTAGAGACATACTAATGTAGGCATGGGCTGATTTTGACGTATGTGCTTTCAGAATAACCACGTCTCTCTTCTTCAACACAGCATTTGAGAAGTATTTTGGTTGGATGAATGAACAGAGTTGCAAGCAGGCACAGTTGAATTATTAATTGATATTCACAGGATGTTTGCAGACAGCAGACATCATAGTAAAGACACATACAAGACGGCTCTTTACCTGAATACCTCAGGGTGTTTTATGCCTTTACCTGCAGGGTTAATGCATCAGATCTTGTCTTTTGTTCCAGATTGAGCTTCTGTCATCTGCTTTGGATACAGAAAGTTTTCTGCTATCATGCATATCCATGTCTGTTGTCTCATTGGACCAGACAGTGTCCTGACCCCGCAGTTTATCCTCTTACATCACCAGTGTTGGGACTCGCAGAGGCTAAATAAGCGCATGTGTGCAGGTTTATGCCTCTATACCGTGATGCAAACTTCTAATGCACAAAAAATAAAGTGGAGTTTAAATTCCTCCGTTTGCGTCGAGTGGATCAGAAATGTTAAGCATTTAAGCTTTCACATGATCCTGGACAGCAGAAAAGGAAGATTTTTTCAGAACATGCTCGACCTGAGCACATTTTTAGCAGCGTTATGTACCTTCATCGAGGGGAATCCTTAATTAATTTTGTAAAACCCTGCGTGCAGAGCCACACTTTTGACCCAAATACCAGATGGCTCTTGCATACATCCGAGGTTATGATTTCATCACATCTTTCAGAGAGCCAAAGGAAACTATCTCATCTCCTCTCTCGCTCTAACTACCACCCCCCCAGTTTCTCCAGACTCCAGAGGAGGAAATGACAGCAGTCTGCACCTCGGTCTCCCAGCGCTCCAGCCTCCCTTCTGCCTACATCTCAGCTCTGTTACCTCCCCCACCGTCCTCACACCCCACTTCTTCAAACAAGCCCCTTGCTCTCTCGGCTTTGATCCACACGGCGCCGTGCTTGAGCTTTGAAGAAGGCAGTTCCTCTTATGTTTTCTTGATTTTAAATGCATATAGAAATGAACCTTATGGGGCTGTAATGAAGCTGTGAATGTTGATGTGGCAATCAGTTTGTTGATGAAGTCTCCTGCAGCTCCATGTCCTGATGGTGCGCTCTCCGTTTTCTGAAAACACTTGAACTTTTGCCAGTTTTTGTCTTTCATGCTGAAAAAATGCTGGCTCATGTTCCTGTTGCTGTGTGTGCATTTTTATCTTGGAGATAAACTGAAAATGCTCTCTTGAGGAAGCAGTAATGCAGTCGTGGTTATCAGATTGACACGAGCGCAGAAATGGTTCTGCAGGTCGGAGCACAGTGCTTTTCTCTTGGTCTCGTGGCCGTCAGAGGACACGAAGCAGCTGCTGTGAGGATTGACTTTGTGACATCTTGCTTGCAGTGTCACCGCTGTCCTGCCCTGCTGTCCCACACATGCACACTCCCCCCCCCCCTTTTAAGCCTCTCCATCTCCTTTTCAGTAAACCTTGAAAGGGAGTTGTCTAGCTGTCAGAATGCCCTCTGTTTGAAGTGTGTCCATAAAAATTACGCAACAGTGTCTGTAAACCATCAGTGACTGTACTGTACTGCGTCTTCTGCCTGCCTGGGCCTGTCCGACCCATTTTCTGTCTGTACAGGCCTCTGCAGCTTCCATGGATGTTACCTCACGGGTCCACACGCCACACCTTGACAGCTCTGCTCAGACCACTGCAGTTTCAGAGCTGAATTTCTGTAGATTCACGCCTTTCTGCAGCCACACACGACGTTACTTCTGTCCCAAGCTGACCTGTGTGGGATCAAGGCTTTTCGATCCAGGCATCTTAAAGCTTGATCCATTAACAGCCCTCCATCAGGTAGTCCAGGTATGCCAGCTGTCATGAGTCACTTGTGGAACACACACAGCCAATGACCTGCAGCTGGCCCCATCATCACATTATGCATCGGTGAGTAACGCCGTCTAGGTTTATTTTTCATGCATATTCAGCCGTGCGAAATGCATCTGCCATGTTTTACAGATGAAACGCACCTTTTTAGGTTGTTGCTGTTTGTGCAAAAGCGCATTTGAACTTGATGTTTGCTGTCACCTTTTATCTTTGTGCTTTTCTGCCGTCGACCGCAAACCAGCCACGACTCAGCTCGTCACCAGCCACACCCACAATAAACGACAAATTTTGAAAAATATACATCAAGCCAGTTTGAGGAACCCTGTTTGTTGTTACCTTAGCCACATATGTTTAAAAAAACAAACAAACCTAATAATCATGTATGCCTCATTCAGCACGATACACTTTTCTTGGAGAGTAGATTCTATAGAGGTGAAGTACAGCAAACCTTTCTCACGATACTGTGACCTTTGTTATCTTTTTTCACTGCATTTGTCCTTGATTCAGACAAAGACTGACATTATGGGGCGCAGATAGTTTCTTGATATTCCAGTATCAGAGCGTCACAGAGCTTGTTTAAGGTCGTGTGTGAGTGTGTGATGTTGCTGCAGCTCCTCTGTGGCAGGCGTCCCGGCGCCCCGCGAAGCCCAGCGGAGTCGCGAGCTTTGGCTGTGGCAGGCGTCCTCTGCCTTGCTCTGCTGTAGCAGTTATGCATAATAGGGCATATCTCCGCCTGCTACAAATAAGCCTCCTTACTTTTGCCTTTTCCATTTGCTGAGCTGTAATCTGATACGGCCGAGGCCATTGGCAGTCGTTCCTCCGCTCTGTGGAGCTGTCACATGACGCTGGCAGACAGAGTGCTGTTTCTGACTCTCTGTGCGAGTCCATGTTTTACAAAATAATCCCATGCACCGCTGTCTGCCCGTTGACCAACTGTTGGTGCTCCTTCTCCCCCCACAAATCCTCTTGTACAACATCTCCCAATCGGTGGGATAACACTGGGAGCGAGCTCGGGAGCGGTACGTGCGCGAGGCCTTTTTATTCAGGGGCTGGTGGCGTTCGTGGTGAGGATGTCACCAGATGCTTTCGCAGGAGAAGCCGTGATTTTGCCGTGAGTCACCTCCTGAAAGGCCGAGGCGTGTTTGCCGTCGGTCGCGACATGTTTGGACCTGATGGAGTGTAAAATCACAACAGCTCCAGTGGCCTCTGAAAAGGGGATTCGTGTTTAAAGCCGTTCTGTGTCTACAATATATACATCCACATCATCAGCTAATATCGTCACCTCCACACCCATTCCCCTCAGGGGCACCGGGGAAGCCACTTCCCTCCTCACACTTCCCACTTCCTCCTCTGATTGGCCGAGGCACGGCCGCTGGGAATGATGTCAGCTTGTCTCCATGGCTGTGGTTTGTGTTTGTCATCCAGAGGGACAGTCTGGGATGTGTCACTGTTAGAGAAGACCAAAGCTCTTCTTGGCTGAGCTTCTGTCGGAGAACAAAGCCAAGTTTGAGGCGGCGTTAACTGAGATTAAGAGGTCTGAGCGTCGGTCCGGGCTCATCTGCCGGGAGGGGGGAGTTTCTGAACGCACGGTCACAGCTGTGCTGTCAGTATCTGCGGCATGTTTGTGGCTCGCGTCCAGCGAAGGTTGAGTTTTGATAAAGAGGACGCTGACTACTCGATCAGTCAAGTTGTGTCAGCTCTACAGTTGCTTTGCTGGTTCAGAAATGTTATTTTATGTTGGATTTATGATTTTATTTCCCCCTTGAGAGATGTTTGCATTCAGAGTTTACTCACTGTCAAATAAAGCGTTCACACTGCATACTGGCAGGAAAAAACTAAATTTATGTCACCGAGGGTAGATGTATTTCTGCTAAAAGCTTGTGACGAGGCTCTTTAGTTTCTTTCCCCTTTTGTGCCCCCGCCAACTCATCTTTCATGCCTCCATTATGGAATTCTTTTGTCCCTTCTTGGTACTATTTTTTTGTCAATGCGTTGCATTGCAGTTATCCTCTACTGCTTTCTGATTTGTACTGACAGCCTCAAACGCATAACTACAGGAAGCCGTGATTCAAAAGATCACTTTGAATACTCTTTTTTTCCACCTTTATTTTTACCTTTGTAGCACATTGTGAATTTTCAAGGGCGGTTTTGTCCAGGTCCGTTCTTCATTTCATTGGCGTTACCTTTTTTAAGCATCGTTTTGGATGATTAGCAGCTTTCTGAATGCTTTGTCTTTCCAGTGTTTAATATCAAGTTGATTGCAAGGGAAAAATAACTGAATGAAAATGCTCATTTTAGTTTGACCGAGCCAAAACAAAACCAGGAACATTCAGCGTTCAGTCTGAGCTTTCATGCGTGTTCCTTTGAAATCTGATATGATCATTTTGGGGTGATTTTTAGGGACACGCTTTTTGAAATAATATCAAATCAATGCATGAAACAGGTCACTGTGGAAAGAAGAAGGAAGTGACTTTGGTTGAACCGGTTCTTTAAAGCTCCTTGATGTTTTGTCTGTGAGACTTCCACCTCTGACAGACAGGATATCCCCCTGTCACATTCTGCCAGAAACCAGATGAGAGGAACCACAAGATTGGCTCCTGATAGCAGTCAGTCATTGTGCCATGAGGAGTTCTTCGAGTGGTGGTGTGTTGTAATAGAATACAGCTCCGACTGCAATCACATCTGAAATTCCTGGTGTTTGGTTGCCCGTGGTTGGATCTGCAGAGAGATGGGGCTGATTGCGCTGAAACAGTCGAGGGCCACAAACAGAAGATTCCAGTGAATTGACATGCAAATCTTTGGCTGACCGGCCAGACTTTCCTGTCCTGCATTTTAAACTCCACCCGTTTAGCACTCCAGGGGTTTATCTGCATGCTAACCTGAGCTTATTTTCAATTCACACAACCGACCGTGTGATTATAGAAGTCTGAGGAATGATGCTCAGACTCCTCTCGTGCGCCGGCTGTGACGGCCTTTCAGCCGCAGACCCTGACGCTTTGCTTTGTTCAGGCTCAGTAGATTGTTCATCTGATCCGAGCCTGCTGTCTGTGGAGTCTCCTCCACCTGTCTGATGCTCTTATTTTGGCTTAACCTGCCCTCGACACTGACGTTTGGACCGCGTGTCTTTGTGGAAATTGGCCCTGGGAGATGTAGAACTGTTGAGTCTTATAATTTCCCTTGAATTCAGGGTTGGACTCCTGCAGGTCGAATACGTTCTGCTGCTCAAGGCCCAGTGAAGCTGACTTTCCAGGTCAGAAAATTAGACGTGCCAGAGAGATTTCCCGTCTCCTGGACGAGCAGGTCGAGCCGCTCCCTCTGACAAACTGCTGTACTTGAACCAGTGTGATTTACACTGGTTTTCAGTGTTCAAGCATGATTAAAAACACATTTTTTGCACCTTTTCCATTGAGCCAAGATTACATATGGAAATATCCTGATTATGGTGAGATTTATGCAACATTAAAAGATTATTCACTACCTGATAGTCAGAACACGGCAGATTAATGCAAATGGACTGCTGCTACTGTACTGGAGCTCAAGTATCAGCGCAATTCCTCAAGCCGTTCACTCTGCAGCTTCTTGTTGCTGTGCCAGAGTATCAGTAACCAGCGACACTGTGGCAATCTGATACACCCTGAAGTAAGAGAGCAGGTTATTGCGTTGCAGCGCGTGTCCCCTCTCAGGTCTCGTTCTACAGTTAGACGCATGCAAATGCACACATGTATGCAAAAGAACAGCCGCAGATGACTCGCATAAATCGTCACATGCTTAAACACACACACATGTGCAGGTATACCTTAACACAGTCTGCACACGTATAAGGCTTGTGGTGCACACGCAGGGCATTTGCTCAGTGGTTTACCTGGCTGCTGCAGGAGAGGACCATCAGAGCGTGTGCAGTTTAAGGCTCAGATGAGATGTGGAAACACCACTATGCCCTCAAGACGAGACTCAAAGTGGAGTCTTGTCGAGTCAGCCAGGCACAGGTATGTTTGCTCTGCCTCTTAATCTCAGTGTGTGTTTGTTGTGCAGAACTCTGACTCTGTTATGTGTTCACATCTGTCTGCTGCTAATCCTACAATCATGTTTTCATACACACGTGCGCTCACCAGGAATGTCCCGAGCAGAGTGACGGGCTCGGGATCAGGATCAGGATCAGGATCGGGTCAGATCAGATCCAGGCTCTTTTTGAAGGGCTGACACCGTGAAGTCTGATCCGTCTCTGATCCTCGCAGCTTGCACTGTTACAACACTGGAACAACGCAGTGTTGAGAGCGAGTGAGTGATTTGTTAATGAAGTGTGCGGCACCCAAAGTAAATAAACAGCCGTGAACAGTTTGAAAGTGTGACGGCGGGCAGGAGGAGCGATGCGGGCACAGCTGCTTCAGGGAGGAACAAATCAGGAAGCTTTGCTTATTTTGCAGGTGAGACGGTCTGAGGAGGTTCACTGCAAACTGAAAGAAAGTCAGTTTCTTCATGCTGGAAATAGAGAGAAACCATCCACACTGACTGATTATCTACAGGTATTATACAAGGTACTGAAGGACAACATCCAGGCAGACAAACAATATCTGTTATATATATCAGATATCAGCTCTTTATTTAGCTGTCAGACATCTAAATCGCTTCAGTTTAGGTTTGGTATGCACTGCAAAATAAAAAAAAAGATTGTCAGATCATCTGTGTTATTCCAGATTAGGACAAATTATCCAGTGCTTGTTGTAAAAAATCTGAAATCTTTGACAAATCTGTTTAACCGTAAAGTCCAACCTTTCAGTCATCCCTCATTTTAGTCTAAAATAACGTCTTTAAAATGTACTTTTTAAATATTTTTTTTTGTTGTTAAGAGGAAGACATAAATGTGTTTTTGGGGGATGTCTAAGCCGTCTGGGGGGCATGGCTCTGTCTGGGTTTGATTGACAGCAGGTAGATTGCGCCGTAGGGAACGACAAACCCGCTCTGTCGTCTACATGTCACGGACAGACGGTCCCTCTGCAGGTGGATGATGAGGACGTGTCTTAATGCTCCCTGAGGTCACTCGTCACTCTGCTCTGTGCTGAAGGCACTTTCCAGGTCGTCAGTCGTGGAGGATCTAGTTTCTGACGCACCTGAACCAGTCGCCTCTGACTCAACCTCTGATCATATCTCCGTCTTCCTGTCTTTCTTGTCGCTGCTGTTTCCTCTTTGTCTTCATGTCTTTATCTGAGTTCCTCCGTCTCCCAGCGCGTCGAGCTTTCCCTCCACGTGGGTAAAGACACCGAGCGAGAATAAAGCTTTGTTTTCTCAGATCTGTCTGTCAGCTTCTGTCAGGCGGGAGATGTTTTCTTTTTTCTCAGCTGACTTGCTTCCTGTCTCACCTTTCAAAGCCTCCTGCCATGAAAGGACGTGTTTATCCGTCAAACATGAAGGTACACAACCCAGACTGTGGGATATTAAGCGTACTGACGGATCATTGGGCCACACTGCTCGGCTCTGTCGTGTTTCCGGTGCTTCCAGGCTAATCACTTGTCGAAGCACTTTTTCTGCCTTTCAGCTGAGAAGTTTTTGTTCCGCTGTATTACTCTGCGAGTATTTATCGACTCAGGCACGAGTGGACCGGTGCCAGGTTTGGGTCTCAGCTTTGCGGTTTGAGAAGCCGTCTTAAGAGTTTCTGGACCGTTTTTCCCCCTCTTGGATTTGATTTCAGCCCTGCTCGGCGTTGGAGGATCAAGAGCAGCAGGGCCAGGGGCGAGCGCTGGCGGGCTGACAGCTGCTGAAACTGTAGACGCCACTCCGACGTGTGTCTTCAATTTTCCTCCCCATTTTGTCGGAGAGTGACCCGTCAGATGAAACCAAACTCAATAGTAATTTCCTGCGTCTCTTTGCATTTCAAAATGGGAACTCTTTAAAGCATTTTCTGAGTTCAAATAAACTCTCTGTGTTGGAAAGGCTGGATTTGTTTTGCATTGTTAAAGAGGATGGCGCGCAGACGCCGAGTTTGTCTTCTGACGAGGTCCAAGGCAAAACATGTCCTCTTGAATCCAATTCAGTCTCTGTGCAGTCGTTTTCCAACAGCTGGTTTAGTTCATGCAGAGTTTTGCCAAAGACTATTAACAATTACTGTAACTCTCAAGTGTTTGATAGGCTGGACAGGCCGTGATTATTACATATGACAGTATAATGACCACGACATGGAGACTGTTTGACAGGACG
This sequence comes from Chaetodon trifascialis, assembly GCF_039877785.1. Lineage (NCBI taxonomy): Eukaryota > Metazoa > Chordata > Actinopteri > Chaetodontiformes > Chaetodontidae > Chaetodon > Chaetodon trifascialis. The sequence goes on along the minus strand of NC_092066.1, from coordinate 3,513,160 downwards.
CCTGGTTTAGACAATTTACTGTCATCTGATGAGCAACTTGTCTGTCTCTCCGTCTGAGCCGTCCTGAGAGAGTTAACCTCTCACCTGGTGCTCTGATGAGATTAAAAAGAGCCTCGCAGGGTGTTTGTAGCTACAGTAAAAATGACTGTTATTATTTCAGCTGGAGCCAAAAACAGCTCGAAAATGACTCCGAGGCGTTTGTAGTGGAGTGTCTGAGCCGCTCTCAGCAGGCCTAATGGAATGAAAATGACCTTTTTCTCTGATAAGAAGGCCGTCATTTGTGAACATTAAGTGATTAGATGGTTGTTAGGCTCTTTAGGAAATGTCCTAACTGCCGGAAGCGCCAAACATAGCCCGAATATTTCAGCATGGGAACTTTTCTCAGCACTGAGCCGCGAGCATTGTGCCGCACTGTGAATAACGACCACAGGCTGCTCCTTTTTGAGCTCCTTCTTAAATAAGCTGCATAAATCCAGCGTGAATTACCATGCCAATGCTGATAACTCAAGAAAGACATTCAGGTGTCCCGTGGCGATGATGCAACTTACAGGCAATACCTGCAGCGGCACGCAGACTCAGCAGCAGTGTCGGAGCAGCTCATCAGAAGTTCACCAGCAGCCACGAGTTGCTCTGTGAGCTGCTTCGTGTCTGTGGCAGCTTCTCCAGCTCTAACTGCCACGCAGGCTCTCTTTTAGACGGGCCTGACAAATACAGCCTGGTCTGTAGTCGCTTCTTGAGCAAAGGAACCGTGTGTTCAGCTCTTAACCGTGATTGTTTTAAAGACGGCGTAATGGGTGCAATAATGCAAATAAGCAAACTCAAAGAATGAAAATGAGCAAATTCTTGGCAGCTGGATGTTTCTGAACATGTGGACAGCAGGCACACGTCACATATCACAACAATCCAGTCAAGTTATCCTTCAGTTCAGTTCAGTTTCAGGCTTTACTGTCGTGATATTTTGATTTATTCTCCATCTATAGACAGATTAAGGCGAATATTATTAGAACATAGAATGAAACTAGTTTCCAAGTAGAAGAAGGAGGTGCTCAGATCTCTCTGCTCTTATCTCTTTCTGACTAGTGTTTGGAGAGAAAACACGTCTCCCTGTGAGTGCATTGATTTTCAGCTTCAGCCAGTTAACATGTAACCTGTGTGAAGGTCATGATGGCGACGACATGGAAGACAATGTCCTCAACTGTTGATGCCTCTGCTCGGCCTTCCCTGCTAAGCCGCTCATTGCTGTGTTGGGGCCTGAATGCAAATGATTTGATAAAAAAGGTGCATGTGATCATGTTTGTGTGACACAGGGATGGAATATATGAGCTTCTCTTCAGCAGCGTTGAACCACGGTATGTTGAAAATCGTCAGCGCAGACGTAAAGTGTGCATGAGTGTGTTTACACATGCTTTGCAGTTTGCAAACTTGCACTCAGATTAGTGCATTCTTTTAAAGAGCCTGATATGTTTCAAGAAGACTAAAGTTTGATCTCCTCCAGCAGCCCGTGTGAGGCTCTAAGAACCCCAAATTACCGTGATGGGATCCAGTTTCTGGCGTAATATGGAAAAAGAAGGAAGGCCTGTGCGGCGCGACGGGGGAGACGAGGCTGAATGAAATATCCATCAGAGTGACTCAGTCTGTTTGGAGGCGAGCTGCAGGCTCATGAACGTACCTCCTCCTGTGAAGCACATTGTCCGTCCTAACTTCCAGCCCCGGGGACGGCGTCTCTCCACCCCCCTTCCTCTCAGACTGCCTTTGGTTTCACTGCACAGGAGGTGGAAGTTAAAGACATGAGGCCGCTGTGCGATCCTGCATTATTTATCACGTTAATCAGGCGACGATCTGCTGCTTCTGGCCCCGCGCACCAGGGCACAGGTTGCCTTTTTGTTTGCAGTTTAAATGACGAGGAACTCTTCACCCCCATTGCTGAATGCAAGCTGCGGCTCTCTCACGCTGAAAGCTGAACTGAATGCCTGTTCCACGCAGAGCTTAATGTGCTGAATAAAGTCTGATTAATCGTACCTGCCCTGGTGTAATTTGGACTATTTTTAGAGCGCAGTATGTTTAGCTGTCAAGCGGTCGCCTGTTTTGATCTGATACAAGGATTTCTATGAATGGCGGCATTGTTCTGCACGCGGCTCGATGCCACAGGAGGTGTTTGCTTTTGCCAGTGTTTCTCTCTGCTTTCTGTCTCGGTTTGCTTTTTCCATCTCTGTTTTCCCGAGACAACGGCTGTAAGATTAGTGGAGCTGAACGGTTGAATGGGAGGACTCAAAGGTTCAGCGTGGATGGGGTGAATGATGGAGCGCTGTGGGGCCTCCTGATGAAACGATTGTAATGAAACAAGTTGTTACAGATGGAAGAAGGAAAGACGTCGCTGTGGATCTATGAAGCATTTGTCAGCGTCTGTAAATGCTGCATTGTGGTTGATGTGATGTCTTGAATTGGGATTAGTGTTTTCTGTTGATCATTTTCTTATCTGTCTTCATTCTGACCTCATTTGCAGCACTCTGGTGCATCATCATCACTAACTGACTGGCTCTCCATGTAGTGGGGAATATATCATTTGGATGTATGAGGATATAGAGGAAAGAGAAGAAGAAGAAGAAGAATATATTGACTTCCTGAATGCAGTCTCAGACCTTTAGCAGCCTCCCCTCTCCTCCCCTCTCTGGCTGTGTTTTTGTGGCCTGTCACCCTCACTGAAACCTCTCGCCCCTCCCGTCCATCCAGGCTGAATATTTATAACCGAGGACCATGACCTTTGCCCCACACGTACACACACATCCCGGCGCAGCAGGAAGGGCCAGTTGTTAACTCTGCAGAGTAAATGGCGAGCAGCGAGTCTGGCAGCGGGCCAGACCCTCGAATCCCACTTAACACTTACATCAGGAGGAATGTTTGGCACTGAAGGTGTTACACAGTCAGCCAGAGGGATGTAAATGCAGATCAGAGCGTCACAAATGCACATTTTCTTGCTGCAAGTTTGACCCGCATGCAAGTTTCTGGCCTCGTACATCAAAGTTTTAAGGTCGTCTTTCGTGATATTCTTTAGAAGAACTGCACAAAACACTGAGATGATGCTCTTAACGAGCCATTTTTGAATGCAGCTTTTTTAATTTGCAAATTCCTGTGAAAGTGGCGACACTTGAAACCGACACAGACTTTATAATGAGGTTCTATACAGCGCGTAGACTCACACAAGTGTTGCTGTGAGCTCACAGAGTGGTTCCTCGTTCCTCGTCGCCGTGCTGCTCTGACACGTCTGACACGTCTGTGGCTTTGCACGCATCACCTCACACTTGAATGGCATTTTCCAATTTCCGCCTTTCCTCTCACTGGTGTCATTTATACTTAAATGAAAGGGTCTTTTGTTTCTTGCCACCGACCTCGCTTTGACCCTGCCGTGAAGGTCATGTGCAGCGCGTAGCCCTGCCGCGACTCTGCACGCGGCCCGACATCGGAGGTGATTGAAAGGGGATTTGTCGAGCTTGATAAGCAGAGGACAGAGATGTTTGTCTGCTCGGCTTGAAAAAACTGATCTCTCACACAGACGTTTTCTGAAAAGGTTTTCATTTGTCAGCTCTTTTTAGGGCTTGAGTAAACGAGTCCTTTATTTATTCAGGGAGGGTTCGCTTCAGAAACGACCTTTTCCAGCATTATTTTTTACAGTCACACCAGAGCTGCCCCGTTACAGCACCAGTCCTCCAGCGAGCAGCGCACAGACAGCAGTTGCATGTTCAGTTTCAGATGTCGGGACGAGATTACCTCATCAAATCTTATGCTGACATGAATGCAAAGATTGTTTCCAGAAAACAGTCATTTTGATCTGGAAGGTGCAATTGAGGAGTCTTTGCTGCAGCATGCTTAACACGAACTTACTCCAGTTCAACTTAAATACAGCTAAAGTATCAGGCCTTTAGGGATCAGCCCACCTGTCACCACATATCCAAACAGCATTACTTATTGTCTGTGTTATTCCACAGTGGATTAGACGATACAAGACGTTTGTAAGGTCGACATAAACGATAATTTTGGTTGCGTTTTTGGTGTCTTGATGGTTCATTTACAGTCTGAACACTGCGTTTATCTTTCCGTGGAATAAAGTTTAATGTTGTTTTGAGTTTCTGGTATTGATCTGTGTTATCTTGTGGGTGTTTATACCTTATAGTTGGTAATTAGAAAAGGTGGAACCACAAGCACCTGACTCGAACTCGAATCTAATGACTTTAGACTTGACAAAATAAAAAAAAATCCCATTGCTTGAGTACACTTCTGGAGATTATGGTTTATAGGCCGGAGCATCTCTGTAGCATCACAGTGCTTCATTTCTATTTTTATTCTCTCTTCTGTCATTTGGATATTGCACTTGGCGGGTTTGATTATTTTTCTTTTAATTGTTCAGATTAGGCACAGATTGTAAAAGGTTGTGCTTAAACTCGACACAGGATAAGTGTCATGTTGTCTTAATATTAGCAGCTTCCACCATCGCATTAAGTTTCAGTGACTTCTTCTCTCAGTCTCCATCTGGCTTTGGTTTAAAACCAGAACCCTCACTGCTCTAAAACCTAAATCTACAACCACTTAATTATTCTTTCTTATCTTCTGTGTTTGAGGAGGAGAGAAGTCTGCAGCAAAATGCATTTTTTAGTGACGGGTAGCCCCCCTGGAGGGTACAAAACGGTGTCGCACTAAACTTGCAAATTACAGTACACAAGAAATGCGTTTTGATCTGCTGTGAACCTCATGAACGCAGCACCGCAGGCTCGTAGTGAGCGGAGTAGATAGGCGAAGGATTCCCAGAGAGCGTTCGCTGCACTGTTTTTGAATGTGTGTCATGATAGGACAGCGTTCTGTTAAAGTTTTATATGGAGGGAGGGGGAGACGAGAGAATGAGAGCGGAGAGAAAGACTGGAAAAGACAGAGGTAACGCTGATTGAACGTGGGCGGGAATGGGTGGAGGAGGCTGCAAAGGCTGTAGATGTACGATGAAGGGCGAACTGTTGGAGACGCAGAGGTTGAAGGAGACAGCAGGGATCATTTGAAGCGATGATTGTTGCATTTTAACATCAGTGCATCGCAACCACATGAAATGCAAGAGATTCTGACAAAAATGAAACCTTTGCTAAGAGCATTGCGTGTCTGAAGGCTTCTCCACTCACTTTACCAGCAGGCTGGGTTTGACACGACACTGCTGCTCGAGAGCACAGGGGAATTTCTCTTCGTGGCACAAATCGAGAAGACGTTAGGTGCACTCAGCGCTGAAGAGATGGAAAAAAGAGTGCAGCGCTGTCTTCAGACTGAGCATTCAGGAACTGAAGTCATAAAGCTTCAGGATGAACACGACTTTATTACCCAAAGCAATGAAAGTTCAACTGGTTCTTTGACAGTTTTGCATGAACTTTCCATACAATCACTCCACCTATAAAAAGGGATGTCCCCGACGACTAATTTCCCTGATGTTTAAACACAGGGTTAAACTGGAGCTAGCTATGCTAAAGCTAACTGTTTTTCCCTGATGCTGCGTGGTGAACAGCGTAACGAGTCAGCGTTTAATGCAGCATGTTTCTGATACACCAACCAGCCTGTATTTAGTGAGAAATCTCCACTCAACGGTTCGCCTCTCATTTCCCACGGTTGTCTCAGCTAACCCATGGAGGCTGGTAGGGAGTTGTGTTGATAAAATTCAAAATGTCTGAAGCTTGTACATAAATACAGTTTATCTTTATCGATTATGATGATGCCGAATTGATGAGAAGACCGTTGACATATGAGCCCTTTTATCTTGGGTTTCTAGACTAATGTGTTTGTGTGAACATGTAAGGAATTGTTAATATATCAGATTTTTAAAGGGAGTTTGGTGTAGTGTTTCCCTGGGAGAATGCAGGGAGCCTCCGTTTAATGCAAATACTGTATATGTATTTTCTATACGTTTGTGACCACCACAGAAACATGAGGTAACTGCTGGACTGTAATTCTTGATTATATACTGTTACCTTCATAGTGCATATTTATCACACATCGCTGTAGCACCATTGGTTTTGGCCATGGTGCCCTAAATTTTTGCCACAATGCCACAATAAATTTAAATTTTTCAAAAATCAAAGTGGCCTTAATTCCAGGTCTGCAGTCAGTCTGAACACTGCATTTACTTTAATTCTGCTGTGAGGAGCTCATGACAGTTGTTGGAAAATGACTTGTTGAACAGGTGGACCCGCTCCAGGTAATTCGACTGATCATCGTTTGTGCCATCGCTCCAGGTCACTTCAGTCTTATAGCCGCTCTCAGCTGACCTGAAGTCAGAGTCTAAATCTTCCTGAAACATCTTGTTGCATTGAATTAAATTTACTTGATTTCATTGAGTAAATTTAAGTAAAGTTTTGCTGGATTCTCACATGAAACCAGTAAAATGTCCTGCGTTTTTCCAATAGTGTAACATTTAGCTGCTGTACAATTCATTATTATATAAGACACAGACCTCTTGTGGACACAGACTTCTTGTGGACACAGACCTCCTCATGGACCCTCTTGTTTTATGGCTGTTGCAGAGCAGCGAACACCTCTGACTGTCTGTAACGCGGTGCTGGGCTTTCCTCACAGCCAACCTGTTGGCCTTGGCCTGCTTCCAGGTCTGTTGGGCTGATGCGGGGCCACAGCCGGCGATGCAGCCTTTGATCTCACTCCAGATCTGTCCTTAGTTTCTATGGAATACTTAAGATAATGGCCTTCCAGATTAGCGCCATGGGATTTCCAATTAGGCCCAGAGGGAACAGCCGAGAGTCAGAGAGCGGATGAGAAGTTAAAGTTCGCATTATCTGTTTTTCAAACATCAGACCAGACACAAAAGGCAACTGAGTCAAGTGTGTGAGTCATGGAAGTTCGTTGGGATCTATTTTAGGTGGAGGTACCCATCTCAGAGGTGTGTGTGTGTGTATGTGTGTGTGTGTTTGTCTGGCATACTAAAACCTTGTTTACAATGTGACTCGGTCTCCTGTCTGTGATATTTGCTGTGAGCTATTTTTACCACATGAACTTGGCCACACACACACACACACACACACACACACACGCACACACACTATTATACCCACTCTGTGATGTGGCCTGTCGCGCCCAGTCCCAACAGATACACGCTATATGAACTTGATATACAGCACATCACCACACAGACGCATATATCAGCGCGATCGTAACCACTCCTTTAAGTCTGTACTGAGAACAGCCTTTAAAAGCCTGACGGCTGCAGTCTGGGATCCTCATGTCTTATTGTTGTGTGTGTTTATAAGGCTCCATGCAGATGTTTTAGTGCACATGTGACACATACTTCATGTGATGTGTGGTATAATCACAGAGAAGAAATTTTATTTTTATCTGCTCAGTGTTTAAGAACGTGTTACTTACAGGGAAAAAAGCAGCATGTGGTACATCTTTTGTCATTTGTAATAGAATTTGTTGTTGTTGTTTTTTTGCCGTGAATCAACTCGTTGAGGTTTTAAGGTTTTTGGGAGGCGTCTCAATTCATTCAAAACAGACATCTGAGGTGTGTTTTGGCTGAGTTTGTGGCTTCCTGTACGACATCACCTCACGGCTTTTGGACCACGACAAGAACAACATTTGGACATGCTTACCCTCCTTTTTAATGCCTAAACAAGCTCCCACACACGCACACACACGCAGTGATTAGTTTGCATTGCTTTGTTGACAGATGCATATCAGCTGAACGTTGCCTACTTCCTGCATTTCTGTGTCAGATAAGATTTTTACAGCATGGCTTTGATTTCCAGCAGCTCTGCTCTGGAGAGACCAGCTGGTTTATTTATTTAGTATTTTTTGTAGTATTTCTGTCTCTCTCTGAGCCAGGAGCCTAGTTGTTTGTGCGTATATAAAACAGGAAATCAAATGACAGCGGTGTACCTAGAAAGAAGAAGCGCGTGAATCTGCAGCGCTCTGGTCTCCTGAAAGACGGATCCTTTGCAGTGTCATCGAGGTCTGTGCGTAAATTCACATTTCCACACTGAGCTCCATCAGCTGGAATCCACAGGGTCTCCGTGTCACGCAAAGCGACACGAGCTGCCACGACCCGTGACATGTGTCACAGCAGCGTGACAGTCTTTGTGTGCAGCTGACAGCAAACGGCGGAGAAAATACTGATCTAACCTTTTCTTTGATCCGCTCCTCTTTTTGTCGCAGCCTCTCGTCTTTGTGGCTTCGCTCGGTTTGCAGTCGACGTAGATTTCTCAGTGAGGGATTCGTGCACTCGCAGATGTTGTCCTCTTTGTTGTCTAAAGGGACTCTTCGCTCTGGACTTGCTTGAGATCACCTGTCAATCGAGCGGTGTGGGCAGTAAAGGTTGTTTCACACTTTAATGAGCACAGATTCACCATTAACTCGTCACTGGCTCTTTATAAAGCCTTTATTAATGCCTTATTCTGCTGCATACCTATGCTTCAGACAAAGGGTAAAAGCTTTCATTAACAAGCATTATAATGTCAAACTTGATGTTTGATCTATTTTTTAATTCACTGTTTTCTGCTCTCCTTGGGAACACATTTTTCTGTCCTCTACTTGTCTTCCTCCACCTGTCTGTATCCTTTGATCATGTCTTCCTGCCTCCGCGTCTTTCTCCCTGGAAGGCCTTTAATCGCGTGTGATTTCGTGAGTTAAACACAGCAGAAGTGTTATTATCCCTCTGTAATGAGTCTGGTGCCCTTTGCGGTGTGTGCGTGTGTCGCAGTGGACTCAAACTGTACGAGTGTGTAATGAGGCTGTAGCCCTCAGGGCTGCTGTGTGCAGGTTGAACCCAAACAGTCACATCTTTGACTCATAACGCTGTCAAGTCACGCCCAAGCACTTACAGTACATGCGTGTTTCAGATGTGCGCTCTGCGCTGTGGTTTTTGTTTTTGCATGTCAAGACCCTGAGGTCAGTTATTCAGCAGCTATAATCCCCATTTCTGTCTGTTTACTGTAACAAAAATATGTATTATAACTGCTAAACAGCTCTCACTCTCCACCTCTTCTTTTTTATCTCCCACTTCTGCCGACCTCCCGCGACCTTTGCGTGTCGTTTTCATGTCAAAACTCTGGACAAGAAGCTGCAGTTATTCAGTCATGGCTGGGGCGTCATCACGGTTTTAAATGTCTCTTTCTTCTCCTGCTGTCTTCCAGGATGCCAGCTACTGGCTGCAGGTCCACCGGCTGGAGCACGGTGACGGCGGCATCCTCGACCTGGATGATGTACTCTGCGACGTGGCCGACGATAAAGACAGGGTGAGTGACTCGACGCCAGCAGCAGCGGTTTTTTAAGTGTTAAAGAAAATGCATCTGATGCACAGGGAGCAGTTCTCACGCTGCACGCCACGTTCACTGTGGGACTGGGTGCATATTTATTGATCAGTGTTTGTGTGTTCTGGGAAATCATTCGTCAGGTCCACGCCGTTTTGCATTCAAAGTGGGTTTCCTGTTGCCTTCCAAGGCAGAGGAGCGTACCGCCTCTTTGTTCACGTTAGTGGTAACAAAAACAGGTCTGGGTTTTTTCTAGAGATGCTGAACACTGACTTTGACTCACGAGAGGAGACATGCACTAAACATCTCACACGACTCTGTTTAATAAATCTCAGTTATTGCGTCACTGAGCGCACACGCACGAGCCGTATTTCCCTCCATCACTTGTTTGCATTGTGACACTTACGTACTCGCTCCACCGCGCTTTAGACCTGCCAGTGAAGAGGAGAGGTGTAATTTAACTGATTTACCTGTAAAGCAGCATCTCAAACATCATTGTTAAACATCAGAAAGGTGCTCTGCGTTTAAGTTACGGCGCTCACATCGAATCAGACTTTTCAAACCGCTTCACATTTCAGGATGAGAAACTGAAATTATCGCTAAAATCTAAAATTAAAAAAAAGAAAATCAATTCCTAATGAAAGTTAATGGCTTTGATTGACAAACTGCTGTGTCGATCACAATCAGTGAAATTGTGTACAATAGTAGTGAAGGACTGACAGGTGGCCTCTGAAGTGCGTTTGTTGTTGCACTGACTTCAGGCCTTGAACTTGTCGGTGTCAAACGGCTGACAGCGACACTTCCTCACCGCTGGTTCATCCGCGGCCTCAGGTACCGTCAGAGAGGGTCATCCTGACTGCCAGCCGGCCAGGAGGTCACAGGTCACATTCTCTGCTCGGGTTAAACATTTCACTGCTTTCCCTCCAGAGGCTGAAAGGTGTCAGCGAGAAGTCATCACCGCATGAGTCAGTGAACGCGAGCGAATGGAACGAAAATGAGATGATTGCCGAGAGGCCGGCGTTTCCAGCCGAAGGCGGCAGCTTGGATTTGGAGGGAAATTTGCTCCGTTGCGTTACGTCTTAAACTTTTTAAAGTTTTTGAAATATTTGGTGGCTCCATCGTCATAAATGTGAATCATTTCTGGTCTTTTTTGGGTTTCTGATATAGTTAATAAACCGTTAGCAGTTGTTAGCAGCAGTCGTGACCTTCATCGTGCTCGTTTCTTTCTGTAAATCCGAAGAGAGAACAGGTATTCTGGAAGGAGACAGATCCTGTTGGGACTGGTTCTTTGTGAAACAGTAGCACTGGCATGCCGCTCCAGCCCTCCCAATACACTTCATTTATTTACAGTAATTATACAGCACCGCTAGTATGTAGTTAATTTGACAGTGCCTGATGACAGCAGCTCTATCCAGACACTGACTCTCTGTCAGTTGGTCCACTGAAAGCAGACTTCTGCAGCTGGAACCTGTTTTCAAAGGTGAGGAATATGAAATGTGACTCTTGGCAGCACTTTCAAAGCTTCAGTGTGAAGTATAGCTCAAGCAAAACTTCGATTGACAGAAGAATTTCTGCTTCGGGAGTGTGAGAAGTGTTTCACCTCTGTCTTCTGAGCTCGAAGGACGTTTTCCGCTGCGAACGCTCGTCCGCGTCAGGTTTCGCGGCCTCCAGGTGCGAGCGTGCGTCCGCGTGCGTGTAAACGAGCGTCTGTATGGACCCTCTTGACGAGCTGTCGTCATGCTATCTGTTCACATCCCTCTCTCCTCTGTACCCCTCACTCCTGCGTGCCTCCAGGCCTTTTCCACAGCAGAGAATAACTACATGTCAAACATGACAACCCTTCAGCCTCACAAATCTCACCCTCTCCCACGACTTTGACTCCAAACAGATCAGGTTTATTTGGTTCTCAGCGCAGTTTGAACGTCTGTATTTAAAAAAGAAAACACTGTTTTAAGTGACTTAAGACATAAAAATACTCTTTGAGTAATAATTTCTGATGAGGTTTTGATGACCTCGCTAAAAACAACCTTAAAACGACGTCTCCTTCTTCCACGTGTCTCACAGATCCTGTTCAGATGTCTTCGTGTTCGTTCAGATGAATGTGCAAACAGCCTTCTTGTGCCTCGCTCTGCAGATTCGTCGTTCTGCACAGCGAAGCTCAAACATCAAATCAGAGCACCACCGAAATTTGGCCACTTTGAAATACAAATAGACAAGTTTTTAGATCAGAAAAGCAGCCTGTGTTCAGAGAAAGTGCCTGAAGGTGAGGAGATGTGCAGGAGGTCGTCACTTTTGTTCAAGCTGAGCTTCCCCCGATGCACCCGTCACACGTTCAGGTGTGCAGAGGCGCTCCTTCAGTGTTCGACTGGGTTCGCCTGCTGCAGCCACACAGGTTGGAGGCAGCGTGACGCCTCATTTCAATCTGTCTTGCTTTGCTTCTCGTTCGGCGATTAAAATCTCAACCTCATCTGATTATCTCGCCGCATTGTCAAGTCGTTGTGGAGCTGAAATGCACTCTGAGGCAGAATCTGAGGCGGTGAGCTGATTTGGAGTTGTGTTATCTGCCCTGTGACCAGCTACGCCGGTGATGTACAGCCTGCTGGCGCTCTGCCAAGCACAGCTGGAGAGGAATGCAACACCGGGCTGGCGTGTGTCTGTCAGTGGAGGGTAAAGTGTAGTGGATTTCCCTGTGCTTTAGTTATTTTTCATAAAAATAAAATTATTAGAGGCTGAATCTCAGAGTCTTGCCCAGACACATCAAACTCAGACTTATTATTCGTTTTGCCGCCTCACTGTCATCGTCTTCTCAAACAAAGCAGTAACAGTCGCTCAGTGTGAAGCTCTGTTTTGTGGAGCCAGCTTTTCCTCAGCTGCCTCACTGTTGATTCAAAGCGCTCAATCGACTGAAGGATCACTCATGTGGTCCAACGAAAGCCAACAGTGCTTGACGCTCTGCGAAACTGACTGCAGAGGTCTCAATCTGTCACTGACTGAAGCCCGGAGAGACGTTTCGTACCAAAAGGAGGTCTTTGGTGCAGCCTCGGTGGGCTGCGATGAGGAGACCGTGGCAGCGAGGCTGACTGACGGCCAGCAGAGCGACTCCTCTTTAAATCCCACTGTGGAGCTCAGCACGGAGTGTTTGCAGTCCGCTCGAGCCAGAAGAGCACGCAGTGGAAAGTGGGGCTCTGAGCCACAGTTCATGGCCTCTGCTGGCCCACATCCCCGCTCAGTGTGTGCGTGTGCACGTCAGTGTGTGTTTAAGAGTGTGTGAGAGAATCCCAGCGTGAGTTCACTGTTTGATTCTGCTGGGAAGCACAGCTGTGTGTGTGTGTGTGTGTGTGTGTGTGTGTGTGTGTGTGTGTGTGTGTGTGTGTGTGTGTGTGTGTGTGTGTGTGTGTGTGTGTGTGTGTGTGTGTGTGTGTGTGTGTGTGTGTGTGTGTGTGTGTGTGTGTGTGTGGGCGTGTGCACGCCCACGCACGTGGACAGGCTGGGAGCAGCTGTGAAAATGAACCCAGCGTGTGTGTGTGTGTGTGTGTGTGGACAAATGCCTGTCCAGAAGTGCGTTTGCCTCCTGACCTCTGACCTCAGGGAGATGTCGGCGTTGTTAAGCACAGCTGCTGTGTTGGGACAAATTTAATTAAGCCAGGCTTTTCTGTTATTGTGTCCAAAATCAAATGATTGAATGTGATTGGGTCAAAGCACCTTTGGTTCCTGTGTGTGTGTGTGTGTGTGTGTGCGCGCGTTGGGAAGCATAAAGAAGAAAGGGGGGGGGGACACAGCAACACAGCTGCTGTGTTAGTACCTTTCGTTGTGTTGTCTTGTTTGTGTGTGTTTTGTGTTTCCCAAATGTGTTGTTCCAGTGACACACACTCACTCTCCAGCTCTTATTTATGAAAATTAAAGTAAATCCAATCACAGTTGATGCGACGTGTACAGTGTCATCACACAACCACTGAAAAGTGGCACTCTGAGGTTAATTATTTGTCCTTAAATATCGTCTGAAAACTCCTGCAAACCAGTAATTATGACCCCATTCCCAAAAGTGAGGCTAAGAAGCCGAACCAGAGGTGTGCCCGAGCGTGTGTGTGAAGTTTGATCACTTCACATCAACCGTTCATTGATGGTAAAAGAGATCGTTTGTTTACGTGTCTGTGATGCAGAGGCGGGTCTAAAACGGATGTTTTCTCACACTGATTGGCCTGAAGGACGAGGGACAGATGAAGCTCGTATGAGAGTGTCGGTGACTCCGTGTGTCTCGCTCGACATGGCTGGTGGTCTCCTGGCAGCTGTGACTCATCTCTGCCATTCCACAGGAGCTTTTTAAAGAGTGTAAGGAATGGCCGGCCCGTCACACACAGACACTTTTATTAGCCTACGCTGGAGTGAGACGCTCGGCCTGCGTGTAGCGCTCGTCCCGGGACTTCAGTCCGTTTTCAACGCTTTCGCTCGGTGTGTGTGTTTTGCTGCCTGTGCATCTGTTAAAGTGGAGCAGAGTGTGTGTTTTTGCGCAGATACTCCACGTGTCATCTCATGCCAGGAAACGTGGCGGCCTGCCTCCGAGTGTTTTTCCAGATGCCATCTTTCCATCCGTTCGTCGTCCTTCCTTCCCCCTTTTTTCCCGCCTCTCACGCTCGGTGAGCAGGCTGCCTTTCGTACACAAACGCACCCTTAACCCTCATCGACCTCGACAGCCCGCTCTCTGGCAGGTGGATCTGTATCAGTGTAGTCGATGGTCATCGTGCTGAGGCCATGGAGGAGGCCTGTCTCTGATTGGCTGACAGGTGCATGTTAAAATCACATTAATTGATTATGTACATTACGCTCTTAATATTTCCACACTTTTACAGAAGTGTAAGCCAATGAGAAATTAGTAATGAGGCTTAAGGTGGATGATCTGATTGGATGAGCAGAAAAGTCAGATTGAAGAATTTGTGACAACTTTATTGAGTCTTGAATTACAGACAGTAACGCAGCCTGAGGTCACCGAGAGGACTCACTGATGCACGTTTCTGAAACAGATTTAATGCGTGAACTCGTGTTTTTATGTTGGTTTAAGTAGTGTGTGTGTGTGTGTGTGTGTGTGTGTGTGTGTGTGTGTGTGTGTGTGTGTGTGTGTGTGTGTGTGTGTGTGTGTGTGTGTGTGTGTGTGTTTGCTCTTTCAAGATGTGTTTAGTGTCCCGACCTTCATTCTGTGTTGTCTTAAGTCCAAGGGTAGTGGGACGAAGGTTAGTGCCAGCTACTCTCTTACAAATATGAACACACACACACACACACACACACACACACACACACACACACACACACACACACATTTACACACTTACTCGCTGCATTTGCCAGAGCATGTGCAAAGATACTTGTCAGAGTTTACACATTCATGCACACAATGGTGCACACATTTTTGTCATCATCTGTCACACACTCCGTTCACACTGAGACACACACACATGCACACACACACACAGATGTACCCTGACATACCCCAGGTGTCCGGTGACAGACTCGTCCCTACACACACTCCTGCAGCGATGTCACGGCCCTGAATGATGGCACCTGGGCTGTGCCATCGCCACATTCCTCTGTGTTTGTGTGCGTGTGTGTGCGTGTGCGTGTGTGTTGTCAGGGAGTGCCGCACAGCTGCACCCGCCGCTACTCCATCACTGACAAGTCTGGCACTGGTCAGCTGGTGCTGGAGTGTGTGACAGACATACTGAATTTTTAGCTTGTGTGTGTGTGTGTGTGTGTGTGTGTGTGTGTGTGTGTGTGTGTGTGTGTGTGTGTGTGTGTGTGTGTGTGTGTGTGTGTGTGTGTGATCATATCTATTAAGTTTCACATCTCGTTCTCATGTCACCATCTCTTCCCCGTCTGCTTGTGTGCGCCTGTGTACTTGATGGGCAGAGACGACTTATTTTTATTCTGAACCGTACGTTTCTCATATTGCGTTTTCTTGTTTGCGTGTGTGTTTGCTCTTGATCCAGACGATATCCCGGCCCGAGCTGAATATAGACACGTCTCGCAGCGCAGGAGACGGACGGACGAACGGACAGACAGGAGGGGCCACGAGGTTAAATAAACCCAGAGGCATTTCTTAAAACGACTCCTTCCGTCTTCTGTCTGTCCTGTCGCAGACGGACAGGCTGCCAGTCACATACCCGCGTGTGTGTGTTCTCGAATCTTAAATGTCTAAACATAAACAACCATACAAGACATTTCCCTTAAAACACAGCCTGTCTAAAGTTGTTCACGATGATTTAATCCAAAGCTGTCCGATCAAACAGCCAGTTAGCTCTGCAGAGTTCACACGTGTCGATCTCATGTCTCTGCGTTTGTTGTGTCTGTTGTTGGGATTGATTTTCTGAGTGCACATGTAGACACACCGCGGTGCTGTGAGTCCCGCTGAGATCTGTACTGGAGACGCTGAATATGGAGATTTTCCTCCGATTTTCAGCTATTGCTTTCGGGAAGAAGGAGTGTTTTTGTATTTGATGCGTTAGTTCCTTGTGTTTTGGGGTTGTCATTTCCCGCTTGGTCTTGATTACAAGCCACGCCGTGTTTGTCAGAGTGGTGTTTTCAAGCATCCTGGTATCTAAATTTGATGCCACCTGAGCCTGAATGTCACAATTTCATCTGGTGAAACAAAGCGAGCTATAGAAGGAAGCACAGCCGTGGGCTCTTTTTAAAGCCACCCGGAGAGATAGATACCATAGATAGTGCTGTTGTGAGAAGGATATTGGCCTGGATCGGTGCCTGCGTGGAACTCCTCCAACAGCAACATGGTTGGGATGGATGAGAGGTCAGCCAAGACGCGTCGGTTAAAACAGAAGTCCTATCAGCCAGCAGCCAGCTCGATTCTCCGCTGAACACAAAACGCATCACTTCCTGTGCAGGAAAGACGTTCCACAGAGCTGCAACGTGAAAGCTGCAGAATACGTCTCGTCCATAAACGGAGTAATTTCCCTTCTTGTCTTTCACTGCGACACACATGGAGGGTTGTCTTTCTTTCACTAACCCCCCCACTGCAACGATCTTCCTGAGTGTTTGTGATGACCTCATTTATTCCAGGCTAGCCCTCCTCATCCTCCTCCTCCTCCTCCCCCCGTTTCTTCCTCCCCCTCTCCAGCCTCCTAATGAGAACAAGATGACAACTTTATACCAGACTCAGCCGGGGTGACACAGAAACTTCCATGTGAGGCAGGCAGAGAACGGACACACACTGCTGGTGTGTGTGTGTGTGTGTGTGTGTGTACATGCATGCGTGTATGCACAGTAACCGTGGCTGCAGCTACTGATCATTTTCAGTCCGAAAAACATCCACAACAACTTCCCAGAGAGCGAGGCGACGTCTCCAAAGGGCTGCGTGGCTGCAGGCTTTCACTCGAGCCGAGCGGGCGACTCATCTGACGGCCTTCAAACAGTTAATGAGTGGAATCAGGTGAGCTCGTGATTGGTTGGACTGAAAATCTGCAGACGCAGGAGACTGGAAAAGTCTGGACTTGCCAGGTCGAAGACACGAACGACATCGAATCCACAATCGCGCTGGTGTTTTTTCACCATTTGATTGATGTGAACACTCTGACGGGAGCTTGATTGTTTTAGCTCTCGTCTTAACAGGACACACACGGAGTGTATTTACGGGTGTGTTCAGGGGGAAGTCGAGGAGACTATGAGAAGACAGATAAACAATCTGCACACAGACGCAGTGAAGCAGGATTTATGTTCCCTGTGAAGGCGGCGATAAAGTGTGATTTATTGTACTTTCATATTTGTACTTATTACCCCGAAGCACTGCACACAACAATGGAATCTAAGATCTATCGACGAGCCTCGCGCCCTTTTCTGGAGGAACCAAGGCTGTTTTTATCGCCAAGCATCACAAAATCAGCAACATGAAACAATGTACGAAGCTTCTTTCATCAGATTAATTACATCTAATTGCCACGATGTGTGAGATTAATAACATTTAATTGCCTCGCCATCACTTCTGAAGTGTTTTTGTCCAGACAAGCTTTTCTTTTCTTTCTTCTCTCCTTCTTTTTGAATCATTTAAGCTCGTTTTTAAAACAGCTGCATGTGTTTAAACACGTGAAGAAACGTCGCAGAAAGTGTTGAAAAGCTGCTGGAGTGTGTTTCTGCAACCAGCAGCACGCTGCAAGGCCTTATGGGAGCGTCCCGCGGGGCTCTCGGTGGCTCATGGGTAAAAAGCATGTGTGACAGCGTCCCTTGTTGGTGAAAGTACACGCACACACACCGCACACACATTTTATGGACGTCTGTTTTCAGGCAGCAAACATAACGATTTAAAGCTTGAAATTTTAGGTCCCGTAATTTTCAAATCATTTCTGAAAGACGTCTCTTGAAATTTGGTGCTAATTATAGGGAAAGCAGAGATAATGGTCTGAAGCTGAACACATAATAACTACCCACTTATTTATTTGAGGTTTTTAAAAAAGAGCCCGATCGCAGCTCGATAAGAGTTCAGAAGCGTTTGTTGATTTACAGAGAAACTTCCGAGAAAGAAAGAGAAATATTAAACTCCAGTGGCTGGAAACACACACCAAACACATGGAAAAATACATGTTTGCTCCTCAAAATGAAACATTTTCTGAGCGCTTGAATTTACAGCCGGACGAGGACAAATGCTGCGTCGTGTTTGACAACCTGATTCCAAAGAAGGCCAAACCTCGATACTCACCTGTTACCAATCAACCTGTTTACCTGTGGAGCGATCCAAACAGGTGTTTTTGGGGCGTTCCAGTCTTCAGTCGCTCCTGTCCCAACTTGTTTTAAACATGTTGCTGCATCAAATTCAGAATAAGCAGATGTTTACAAAAATCAGTGAAGCTGATGAGCTCAAACATTAAATATATTCTGTTTGGACTGTTTTCAGTTGAGTTCATGTCAGAAAGGATTAGCAAGTTATTTTAGTTTGACTCAGCTGACTCAGGGTTGCAGTATAGTTGACTATACTTGGATTTTTAAGTCTAAAAATCCAGCGGCTTTGATCATCCCTTCTCTCCAAACTGATACCGTCATAGAGAGACTAAATTAAGTTGCCATTTTCCAAAAGTAGCGTCATTTTTTCTATTTCCTGACATTGTTTTCTTGCTTTATTTCTTCTGCCGGAGGGAAATAGTTGGACGACAGTGAAAAACATGAGCTGGATCCGTGTAAGGACCTGTCTTTAGGGCCTGTCCTCAGGGCCCGTCCAGCACACTGCTCGTACATCATCTGGAGAGCTCGGTGATTCCTGACACACATGATTTTTGGAGCAGCAATTTGAGCTCCCAGCTTTCCCAGTGAGTTTCTGCATGGAGCCGTAATCTTGTATCAGATGATGCTCAGTAGTACGGCGAGGCTGAGCAGTAAGCAGAGCTTTTGTTCAGCATCACACGGCCTCAGCCAGCACAGAAAATAGACCAGCTGCTGCAATGTGGAACAAAGACCTCCACATGAGCTGCAGTGTGCACGATGAAGAGATGCATCGGTTGAGCACTTTTCCCAGTAAGTGGCAGAAGTGCAACAGTCCTTTACAGGAAACTTTCCAAGAAATGAAAGTCACCTCTCAGTTTCCAGAGAATCACGGCACCTGTCATTAGTGTTACCCCAAATGTTATTTAAGGTGCTTTGTGGAGTGATTACTCACGCCGGCTTAAGCCGTCTCAGCAATTCACCTTGAGTAATTGTCACCCACACAAACCCTGAGTCACCATTACTCAGGTGTGTGTGTGTGTGTGTGTGTGTGTGTGTGTGTGTGTGTGTGTGTGTGTGTGTGTGTGTGTGTGTGTGTGTGTGTGTGTGTGTGTGTGTGTGTGTGTGTGTGTGTGTGTGTGTGTGTGTGTGTGTGTGTGTGCGTGCGTGCACTTAATGCATGTGAAGTACATTTACACTCCGTGCCTTGTACGTCCTTGTGCGCATGTTTTTGAGCCGCGGATCCTCTTGCACAACAGCAGCTCCCGTCGGGCCCACGTTGACCCACCGTGCCCATAAACGCACAGGTTAGCGCTGAGCTAACCACCGCGGGCTATCGTCTCCTTGTGTGGTAACAGAGTGAGGTGTCTTCACGTCCCTGCCTCCCTCTGTCTCTGCGCCGGTCCGGGATCAGCGACCAGAGAACCCACAACACCTCCGAGCCTGACGACACCTTACATGGACAAGGAGGATGAAGCCATGTGCCATGAGCATCCTTATCATCAGGTAGACTTTTAGCTTGTGACAGTGTACTGATGGCTGGCCCTTCACATGCAGCATATTAAGATATGCAGTATATTCAGTGTGATTTAATAAATTAGTCAGAACTGTAAGAGATTCCACCGTACGGAGAAAATACACCTTTCATATATGTTACTGGTGTCGGTTGGCATCCAGCAGAAATACCTGGGACATTATCAGGATAGCGACGCCTCGTTTTAGCTCAGATGTGTTCCAGTGTCCTGCACCAATATTAGTGCAGTGCCACCTGCCACAAATGCGAGCTCATTTCCTGCCGGCAGCAGCTTTCAGCACGGCGGCTAAATATGGACGGAGCCAGAATAACGGGGGAACTCTTGTAGTTGGGGTGTTAAGTGAAATGATGGAGCGCGGCACTGAGGCTGCCAGGGTGTGGACAGACATCCGAAATTCACCTGTCATCTCTTCAGGTTTCATCAGCGACTGCTGTGACGTTCAGAATAGAATTAAAGCTCCTCTGTGCTGTTCACCCATCAGTGTTTGCGCCGCCTAAAAAGCTGATTTGAGCGTTACTTTGAGCCTTTTTGGGAAGGAATTCCTTCCTCATGTTTAACTTTTAACGCTACTCTAATGTGTCCTTTCAAAATAAAATGCAGAAAAGGACTGTTGTGTTCTCGTCCTGCAGCGACGAGAGGAGAGAGCTGCAGATCAAACTGTGTGTACGGGAAGATTTAGCGGTGGAAGCCGCAGACGCAGCTGAAGTGAGGTTCACCGGATTTGTTTTGGCTTTAGGCTTTTTGTCTTAATTGTGCTGAGAAAAGTGTCAGGAGGAGACAAAGACAATGTTTGAGGAGTCAACAGGAGTCTCAGGATTACAGCAGCTCACAGCAGATGTAGTGTGTGTGTGTGTGTGTGTGTGTGTGTGTGTGTGTGTGTGTGTGTGTGTGTGTGTGTGTGTGTGTGTGTGTGTGTGTGTGTGTGTGTGTGTGTGTGATAATGAGATTAAGGCTCCCCCTCCTCTCCTTGTCTATCTATTATCTTCTCTTTTCTCCATTCATCCCTCCCTCCCTTTCCTCCCCCCTTGTCTCATCTGTGATTTTATTGTCTTTCTTTGGAGCCTCGCTGCGTATTCTGCTGAAAAAGTGTTGTTTCTAGATGTTTTTGTCAAGTGGTCATGAAGTAATCGGCTGATCCGTGCTGCTCTTGACTTGGGCCTAAACAGGATGATTATTTGAAACTTTGATTTTCCGACTCACTTCAGACCATCTGTACTGAATCACTCTGCCCAGTTTTGAGGCTGAAGTGTGCTTTTATGCTTCTGGCTCTGAAACACTCATCAAATAAAAAGCTTCAACCGTCACGATGCAGAGGACGAATGACTACAGTGGACTGCTTCTGCCCTCTTGTGGCGGTGTTGCATCAGTGCGTTGTGCTGTGACGCCGGTCTTTCTGTAGGGGACTGTGAAATCACAGTTCATTAGTGCAAACTGGAACAATAAAAGGAGCGCTCCCACTTTCTCTTTTCAGTGTTTGACCTTTGGTGTTTGACTTTTTCTTTCTTCCTCCTGCCCTCTCTGGGTGCTGCAGTAGCTTTAATCAGACTGACTTTGACAGTTTGAGTCAAGCCTGAAGTTAATTAGCTGAAACAGACTCATCAACTTTGACTTATTTCTTCTTTTTAAGGCTAAGATTTGTCGCCCTCCCAGCTTTGGTCAGAGGAGGGTGCTGGGAGTCGGCCTGGCTTCCCTCAGGCGTGGAGCGCTCGGGTCTTTAGTTTCAGAAACGGCCTCTTTGGCAGACTGACTGCTAACTGCAGCTGCTGAACCGCAGAGACAAACACAGGCAGCGATACTGCAGTCTGCTCTCAGCTGATGCGCCTGACCCAGCGGGGGCCGGCGGATGGTTTATTTTGCTGGTCAGGGTCTGGTGCTGAGGGCTGGAGCGATGACCGGCGGAGGCCATTCATGCAGAGGAACAGCTGAAAACTCAGCGTGGGCGCTTACAGCGGCGGCAGAGCTTCTGACTCGTGTGCTTGATCAATACTACATTCAATCACAGTTACATGATTCATTAACGAGCGCCGCGAGGAGGGCGGCTGGTGATCTGCTGGTGAATCAGTTCTCTCTGACGTCCTGAACTCATGCTGGATAAGCAGGTTTACAGGATGTTCAAAACTGAGATCCACGTGTTATTTTTGGGCCAAAAACTCTTCTTTTAGTGATTTTAATTGTGAATAATTGTCCCCTCGTTCAAAAGTCGTGTTTCCTGAAGTCACACAGAGCTCGTCGGAGTCATTTCCCCCATTTGTTATAAATGAAATCCTCCCAGCAAATTGAAGCGTGTTTTGAGTAATAAAACTAAAAATAATGAGCCTAACACAGTGTCAATTAACTACTCAAACATGCTCCTTCTCTCACACACACACACACACACACACACACACACACACACACACACACACACACACACACTCTGCCACAGGGGTTCTCACCACAGTGACTCAGCCAGCCCAGCTGTGGTCTGTGGGAACAGCCTGCACAGGCAGGAAGTGGTGTGCGTCTATTTCTGTGCATGTGTGTGTGTATGTGCGGCGCACATCAGCTTGTGTGTTGCGGTGGGTTCGCACACCCCCCCTCATTCTGCCGAAGTGGGTGTTCTGCCTGCGTCGTCTCTAAACTCGACACATACGAGACGCTGACACAGATCTCAGCCGAACTGCCACCACAAACGTCTGAATGTCGAGTCGGGCCGAGCAGAAAAAATAAATGAATATCAGCATTGTGCATCTCTGACTGAGCTAAACTTACTCACAGTACAAACTTCCCGTGAAATTAAAGTGAGCCAGTTACATCGAACAAGGAGCTTTTCCAGCCAGTCAGCTCACAGCGTCCTGAATCTTCAGCTCATGCTGCAGCGTTCAGAAGTGAGACGATGCAATCAGGAAATACAATGTGCTTAAAAAGGTTAGAATTGTATTTAACAAGATAAATGTGACTATTGAAACACAGCTTGAAGGTCATATTGTCCAGTTTCCACTCAATGTCCCCTTATCTGTTTTAGCACTGCTGAGATACAAAAACAATAAAGATTTTAAATGAGCAGATGGGAACAGGTTCACACCAACAAGAGGAAGCCTGAAAACGTTTTGTTCTGCGTTCATGCGTCATTCAGTGCCGCCAGGCGCTGACTCGTAATAACAGTAATCTCATAAACTGACAGATTTCAGCTGATGGCCTCAGGAAGTCTGCCTCAGTCACTGCCTCCTTCCACCAGCAGGGGTCAGTGTGGGTTCAGATTAAACAGAGCGGAGGTCTTTCTCATCAGTCTGCTGGTTGCAGAGAAGGGGGGGGGGGCACAGGAAGTTTGTCTCTTAAGCTCTGAGGCCTTACATCATGCCCCCCTGGGTGATCTCTGCACCCACCGGGCCTGTAGTCACTGTTACACTGCTGCTGGAAGTCCTGAGAGCGTTTGTTAGGGAGGCCAGGAAGGAGGCCAATTTATGTGTGTGTGTGTTGCTTTGGGGGTGTGTGTATACACATGCACTGCACATGCCCCTGTGTGTGTGACAAGAGTTCAATAGGAGACACACAAGGAGCATAAAGCAGCACATGCAATCCTTTTCTTACATTATTAATGAAACGTGATAATACTGCGACTGTACATTTTATTGCCTCGCTTTAAAGATACGCAACATGAGGATACTGAATTTCTAACTCATCACACACTGCATCTCACTGATGCTGCAGTCTCCACCTTTGCACACCTACAGCTGTCATTTTCCCAGTCACATCGCTCGATTGGCAACTACTGAATTGTAATTCCTCCTGCAGGAAGTGGCAGGGATGCAGGCAGGAAGTGAGCGTTAAAGGAATAAACAGGATGTTGTGATGTGATCGGCGCTGTTTGCGGAGCCGCTTCCTTCCACTGTCTGCACTTTGATGGGCTCTGAAGTCATCAAATAATTAAGAGTCAGAATAAACAAACGAGTCGTTTTCTCTCATCTGCAGTCACAGATTGTTCTTGAATAGAAAAACCGTGTAACAGACTGACATTGATCTTCACGTTTTACGGCGTCTGAGTTTCAAAACCCTCCTCACGTGTGCGTGTAGCAGACATACACAGTCCGCACACCCAGACACACACTGATGAAGACTTCCTCCAAGCGTCCGGCTTCTGCTGCAGAGCTGCACGAAACGAGGGCTCACAGCAAACTCGTTGACCTCAGAGGATCAGGACCTGATCAGCTTCAGTGCACCACGCTGTCGTCTCGCATGTTGGCTCCTCATCCTTCCATTGTTACAGTGAAGGTAACCCAAACACCGGCAAACGCACCATTATTCTGGACGAAGGTGTGTTATGGTTTGCGCACTGTTGGGTTAATTTAAGTGTTTGGCCAGCAGCACAAACTAAAAGCTAGGTTTTGTTTTGTAGCCCACTGAATGATGAAACGTGAGGAAATCTTTTTAGCAGACGAGGCTGTTGCATCCTCACGGGGTGCATCTCCTGCTGTCACTCATTAACCGCTGTCAGTGCAGCCACAATAGACTTTTCGCACAGCGGCGTCGGCCTGATAGGCAGGGTTAAACAGATAGTGTCGCTATCTGCAGCCGCAGGTTGAGGGGCCGCGGCGTTTGATGGAGTGCCCTGATATCCTGCCATTCATTCATTCGCTCATTCATTCACAGACTCTGGCATGTGGGGATAAAGGCTCGCACCTCTCGCCTCTCAGCGCATGTTAAATCCATTATGGCTAATCAACAAGTGCCAAGTTGGCGCTGGCCGGTGCGGAGAAGTGTACGGATGTGTGTGTGTCTTCCTCCTCTTGAGATCTCAGGAACTCTGCGTGAGTGTTAAATAAGCAGATTGTTGACTTGCAGCCAGCCGCTCCACTCGCCTGTTTTATCAGATCTAAACACAACCTCTGAATCTCCGAGCAGCAGTTGACCCCCAGTGGCAAGACATCCTGTTATCGTCTGATATATGGAGTAAATAAAGGGGGACAGGATGCAAAGTGTGTCTGTGAGTGTGTGTGAGAGCGGGAAGAGTTGAACTTCTCGTCTGGAGTGTGACAGTTCTGCTCATCAGAGGTTTTGCGAGTTATTTTTACAAAGCAGACCTACATTTTGCAAACCATGATGTTTTGTTGTAGACATTCAAATCTATTTTCCTGTTTATTTCCATGCAAAACAAACATAGATGTGGAGTTTTATGTCATGGATTACATGATTCTAGCAAGTTTCACGAGTCTTAACATTGATTTTTGTAATGCGCAAACGAATGGAAGGGAACGGCTGCCAGGAGCCGCAGGAATACACATCCAGGTTTCTAAAACTGTAGAGCGCGTGTTTAAAATGGTCAGCAATAAATGTGAAGTGTGTATGATTTGTAGTCAAGGACCTCAAACGTGCACGCACACACTGGTGGGATCCTGTGAAGTAAATGTCTGCAGAGCTGCAGGATCTGGCGAGCCTTCAGGCTGCAGTCGTGGACGAAAGGCGCCTGTGAAATGAAATGAAAAAAAAATGTATTTCCAAAATCTCATTCCAAGAAATCTCCTAAAAAAAACAAAAAAACAAAACTCTGGTTTTCTGGCTAACAAACAAAGTGACGTGTGAGGGGGAATCTTTTGTTTTATCTGTGATGCTTTGATGGTCCTGCAACTCAAAGGCAGAATGAAGTTGAAGTCTGGACCAAGTGCCCGACGCTGAGCTGCCTACCTGCTCAGGCGCTGCTAATGCACACACACACGCACACACAGACACACACACATGGATTTTAGTTGCCATAACAGAGATGAAGATGATGCAAAGGCGCACAGGGATACACTCAGAAGCACTCTGTAACAAGTCCGGTCGCCATAACAGACGCCGGTACGTCCGGCTCTGAGCGGGAAGCAAACACACTCACAGACCTCTGCGCTGCTGCTCCACCCCAGCAGGGAGGCGCCAAACTCGCCATCAGACGCACGGCCGTGGCCCTCCTCGCCGCTCACGGCTCATGGTAGTTCAGTGTCTGAAGAGAGTAATGTGTGTCTTTAATCACTGTGAGTACTCGTATGCATTTGCATAAAAGGTGAAAGAGATGAATTGACAGATTTATCCTTTTTTTCAGTATTTGTCACTTTACTGGACTCATCCGCTTCATGGTGTTTCATTGAAGCTGCTGGGAGGAAAATCAGGAAAATCAGACTCCTGTAAACTCACTTCCAGGTGTCTCCAGTTTTAACCGTTTGAATTAATAACTTCTCTCATTTAGTCTTCATTCATTAAGCTCATTTATCAAACAGATATGCGTACATGTTGCTGGTTGCACTTGCCTAAATGTGAGGTTGTGCTGGTTTTCTTTGTCTATGGCAGCGTTTTGGGCTGTAGGTCAGACAAAAAGCAATTTGAAGACATCCGATCTGACTCTGGGAAACTGCCATGGGCATAGCTGGTTATTTTCTCTGTTTACAGATGAAAGGATTTATAAGATGAATGAAAAAAATCATTATAAGCAACCCCACTCTAAAGCTCTTTTTATGCGCTGTGGATTTCCTCCGAGGCCTCGAGTCTCCTTATGCCTGTTCGCATAACCGACACTTCCTATTTTGGCAGCCAGATGTCGGGCGAAGCCACAATAAGCTGACATGTCGTTTAGCTGAAACTCTTACATAAAAGAACAACTTTAATTTCCTTCATGACCAGAAACATAAACATCAGACATGCAGATTGTCAGAGACGAGGAAGATGCATGTGTATAAAGGAGGAAGATGCTTGGATTTAGCTCCGCAGTGATGTAAAACCTACATTTTGATGAGAATCTGTGTAATGGGAAAGGCAGTATCCCCACACTAACATGTTTTCTCTGCTTAACCGAGCCTCGCTGCAGGCTGTTGCAGTACAGAGTTAGCAGCAGAAATGGCCGCAGTGTCCCCAGGGTTTGGTGTAAATGAGATTTGCTGGGGGGATGATTGGGTCTGAAGCAGGCCGGGAGATGGACCTTTATGAAATAACCTCTGCAATCTCTGACAGAACAGCAGGGGAGAGAGCAGACACACTGCAGACTCGCACATCTACCAAAGCACACTAATGCTCTGAAAGAAAAAAAGGTGTGCGGCTGCACAGTGACAGAAAGTAGACCGACTATATTTGGCAAGTTAGATGACGTGTGCATGCATTGGTATATATGCTTTAACCTCAGCAGAACCCGAACAGAGAGAGGAGCTTCTCTGTGCTTATGATGGATGAATCCCCGCAGACACTCGGGACACAATAGAACGTGTTCTTCAGTGGTTCTTTACCTGGTTTTCTGCTGACAGTTTGGGTCCCAAAGGGGATTAAAGGAGGCAGACCTGCACATGCTAAAGGGAACAAAGACCTCTGTGTCACTGAGGAAGAGGAGTCACTCCCAGTGCGCAGATCCTCACGTGCCGCCACAGAAAACAACATTTTCAGCCTCCGGCCTCTTTTAAACATCATGGAGATGAACAGAAACACCTTAAAAGCCTCCCACTTCCCTCCACTCAAATAAAACACCATAAACCCACAATAGCAAGAGTTCACAAAACCGCACCCTCCCTCTAAAACCGAGACCCCCCTCCTGTCACGGACCCTTTGTGTATTTGTACAGAGTTATTTCTGACTTTCCTTTCAGACACGCAAACCACTGACTCTCACAGAGCCAGAGTTGGGGGATTTTCCTCTTGACATTGCTGCCCTCAGTGTTGTTTTTGCACTTGCTGTCAGATTCAGTTAGAACGCCGCCCGGCAACTTACCGACGACCTCGAATTTCTTCAGCTGCTTCTCTAAACGTGTCGGTAATTGCGGCTGCCAAGGAAAGCTTCGAAAGTGGCCCGAGGCCCCCGCGTTATTTTCGGAGGATACGTTTTCATGAAACGCGGCCGGGGTCAAACGCTTTCGCACACATCTGCGGAGAACAGAACGTGGAACACGCCCCCCGTCCCCCGAAGCGTCCCGGCACTGTCACACTGCAGTTTAAAAAGGAAATTCTTCGGGGTTTAACTACTTTTTCCAAAGAGGTTCAATCATCTCTTTGTACAAGCCTCCTTAAATGCGTTTCTATCTTCCGTCAGCGACATCATTCAGCCTTAACAGCATCCATAATAACGGTTATCTGTCAGCGTAAGTGCATCACTGACAGCGAAGCTCAGCGCCGGAGCCAAAAAAGCTCTTTGTCTGCGCCGACCTCTCGGAGCGTCGGGCTTCACGTCCTCTTCTCTCAGACTCTTACCGACGTGTGCTTTGACACTGATTGATTCCTCTTTTTGACAGGCTGGATGAACTGGTGGATTGTGGGTAAACTGGTGGTCTTTGTGGACATCCTAACCTTCTCTCGCTCTTGATTCTGTTCTTCAGTTCAGAATTTGACCGTCTGAGCAGGTTTCCATTCCCCTTTCTTACATACGCTCGTTTGTGCTCTTCCTCCCGTGTGCCTCACCCTCCTCCTCGCTCTCGTTCTGCCCGGCTCTCCTCGTCCCCCTCCATCCCTCTCTTCCTCCTCTCCCCTCCCGTTCTTGTCACTGTAATTGGCTCAGAAAAATTATGCGGACTTATTTAGCTCTCTGTGAAATCTCTCTTTGCTTCGCTCGCACAAGATTAATTGCTTAGAGAGGCGGAGCGTCACTTGTTGTCCGTTTGGTTGAATTAACATTAAAACAGACCCGGCTTTTAACCGAGGCCACAGAGAGCTCCCTGTCTGTTCGTCTGCGTCTCTTTTTCTCTCCGTCCTTCTCTTCCCATTGTTTTCTCTCTGTCTGTCTATATTATGCCCTTACTACCCCCCACGCCTTTGTCCATAATGGGACTTGTGCCTCTGACGCTGTACATCTGGGAACAGGGTGAACTTTGGTCTGATGGGGCTGATTAAGACCCATCTAGACCAAATCTGTCCGAGTTAAACCAAAGAGAGAGCTTTTTATGGGGCGATGAAAATGATGCAATTATTCCATAATGGTTGTAATGGAAGGGGTTTTATGAGTCTTAGCTCGGTCATGGGAACTTAGTTTTGCAGCAGAGTTAAGATAAGACTCATGGATGTGAAGTCGCAGCTGAACCCGAGCGAAGAGGCCGAGGGGATGTGACCAGGCATGTTTGCAAATGAGTGCGTGCACACATCAATAGAAGTGTACGCCGTGTCCTGGCTTTACTTGCCCGTTCGGTCATTCAGACTCGCGCACACACAAACGCTGACTCTGCGAGGAGCATGTGTTTCCAGCCAGGCTGTGAAATGTTCTGTTTCCGTGCCCAGGCAGGGTGTACCTTCTGCTCCGGGGTTTGTGATGGAGGCGTATCTACTATGCTTGACTTGTGTGCTGAGCCTGCTGGAATACCAAGCAGATCAACACACACATTCAGAGGATATCCAGGCGCAGAGGGAAAACCGTGTTTATGTCTGCTGTATGTGGACTTTTTCTACTCATAAACCTGTCGAACTCATTCTCTTATAAGCAACAGTTGTAGGGCAAATGCTTACAAGATAGCTGAGTCTAAAAACCTCGTGCAACGCTGAGGCAACTGTAAAATCAGAGTAAATATATAATGCGTCCTTTCCTTCATACTTAAGGCTTTGGGGAAAAGGCTTAAATGAGGTCTCAGCGTATTTTCTCACAATCTAGCATCGCTCAGTTTGAGTGCTTCCCAACCCAAGTAGCCTATTTTACACTCGCATGTGCGTCATTTATCAAACTGGGACTGCCTGCTCTGGGTCATCTGACTCTGCTGGGATCCAGAACAGATCTTCTGAGATGCTTTGTAATTCGTAGGACTTTTCTAGGAGATTCCTCACTCATTGAACTGACACAGATATGAAATTAATCTAACTAAAACTGCACCTGAAAGCATCATGGTACTCAGTGGGTCAAATGGACCGGCCTTGTTAGGTATGAAGCTTCACGTGCTTACACTGGCCGAACTGACCAGACGACAGACTTACGCTGTGCAGGACTTTTGGTTTTCTCCCTTTTGAAAAGCTTTGACGTGATTTAAGTAAAACTGATAAAAAGAATGATGAAACATAACTCTGATGTTAAGTTTAAACAATCACAAGCAAACTGGAAAGTCTGTCTGAGCGACCGGAAGGCGAGTGGCTGCCGAGGTGTCAGCTCTAATGGTGATAAATAAAATAGGAGGATGTCTTCAGTGGATGCCTCTGCAGACAGACAGACAGACAGACGGACGGACGGCGGAGTGAATTCATTAAGGTGACGACTACAATGACTGCCTTTTGTGTGCAGCCTTTCCTCAGGATGGGTGAAGGATAAATGTAGGAGGGACAAACTTCTGTTGCGGCTCCCATTATTTTGTTTTCTGCAGACGTTTCTTCCGTCAACCACGCGGCGTCTTTCCACTAAAAAAAAAGAGAGATCACAGTCAGACAAGACAGGATCACACACTCGACTCTAATCCTTCTCCATCCCTAATGCAGCTGAAACGTGTCACCGCAGAGCGTTCACAGACATCCTTTTGTTCACGCAGCAAATTAGCCCGTTTGCTTGCTCTTCCCTCACGACTTCGCCTCCAACAATGGCCATTGTGTAAGGTATCGTTGTCAGATTTCTGCTGTCTGTGCGAGAGTAAAAGTGCTTATTTCAACAACAAGGCCGGCGTAGCCAGCCTCGCTCTGCTATTCCCCCGGCACGGAAAGTATCGATGTCTCTTAGGATAAGCATTGCTTTGCAGAGGGTGGGATAATGGGCTTTATTTTCCCTAAATCACAGGGAATGTATCGGATTTCACAAGAAGAAAATGCAGAATTAAACGAACCATCTGATCTTTGGGTACACTTAGACGATGCGTTTCAAGAGGTCGGCTTAGAGAAAGACAGCTTTTTTTATCCTGTTACAGCTCCAGTGAAGGTCTGTGTTTGCTTCGTGCTTGTGGTCAGATCAAATGCAATCAGACATATGGCTACTACAAATTACAGGTAAAGTTGTGTTTATCTTAAAAAGGCTTGAACCCAGAGATCATAGTGCGAGCCAAGCCAGGATTAAGACGATTGATTCCAACAGAAAATGAGTGTTTGTTTACAAATGAACTTGTGATGATGCAAATGACTTCAGAGAAGAGTATTTGCCCCCCACCGGTTTCTCTTAGGGAGCTGGTGCAATAATGCATTCGTTGTTTGGCAGTTTAACATTGTGTAAAGCATAATTGGGTTTGAAGCCTGAGAGGAAGATTAGCTCACACAGCACTGAAGGAAATGTTTGCCAGTGTGGTCCCAAAGACCCCGTGGTTCTCTCCCAGCGGAGTGGGCTTGTCGAAGAGTGAACCCTGAACAGACTGTGATAGCGGTCTGTCAGACCCGTGTTGGCTTAAACAATTCATTTAGATACCGTAAAGACTCCTTGAAGGCAGTGGAGGGCGATAGGGGGGCTTCGGCTGCTTTATGGAGATGCATTGGTTTGGCTGCGATGCTAGTTTTTCATAACATGGAGATCAGGGTTGAACAAAGGGTTTCTACAGCTCCCTTCACATCGTAAAGTAAAGCCTGGAGATTTAGATTTAAGAGTGAGTGTGAAACAAATTCATTTTGGAATTACAGAATTTCCCCCCAAAGAGCTGAGGTTTTTTGCAAGAAGATCGATCCCACTCCTGTGTCAGTACGATAAATATGAAGCATCAGGCAGGATGTGGTGAGCTTAGCTTAGCATAAAGACCAGAAACAGGGGAAGCCACAAGCCTGGATGTGCTGCAAAGCTGCAAAATCCACCGAGCAGCATTTCTAAACACGCTGAGTGTAAAAACGATGCATCTTGGGAGTTAGTTCCTACATCTTTCCCTGTGTTTCCAGTCTCTGTACTAAGCTAAGCTAACCTGTTGCTGCTTGTAGCCTTGTGTACCGTCCAGACACGAGAAAGGTGTCAAACTTTTTATTCAACTCGCAAGAAAGCAAATATGTGTGTTTTACAAACTTTGAGCTCTGGAACTGGGTAACCAAAAGACAAGTCATTTATTTAAGAGCAATCAGCATCTTAAATGCTACATTTAATCTTTTTTAATGCTGTTTTTAGTACTTAAGGTGCTGTTTGTTCTGTATTGAATTATTGTAGCTCGATCATTTTCTGCCTGTTTAATGTTACGGAGAGCTAATCGATCCTTCGGGAAAGTCCACTCTCCTTCATGTAGCAGCTGTTGTCTTTGTGACACCTGAACTAACCTTTGTCTTTTCTCTTTCCTCGTTCTCTTCTCTCGGGCTCTTCGCTGCTGTCCGCTCTCGTCCATGCAGGTAAGTCATCCTCCATTCCTCTTCTGTTTTAACTCTCCTGTCACTCTTCTGAAAATTTCCACCCTATGAGTCCAATGAAACCCACTTCAAATCCAGACTCTGCATTTTACTGGTCCCTCCAGGATTCAGTCTGCTGTCCACCTCTGTTAGAATTGGACAGCGCGATACTTGGATGGTTTGGATTTGGACATCTTACCGTCTTGCTGTCTTCTGATGTCCTTGTTGGTTCAGGACACTTAATGCAGAGGAGTAAGAGTGGAAGTTGGATATATTTTCTCACTTACTGAACAGCACTCAAAACCAAGTCATGGCTGCACACCGCTCTAAAAAGTAATAGGTTTATGTAGCACAGCAGTAAAACAGAGAGAACAGGGAGTCAAAAATTCCCTTTTGGCTGTCACACCTTCCTCTACCACGTTCACACTCAGGACTCAGAGGTGGACGGATGGGTCAGTGGATCTATAGCTGCATCAAAGTGGATCGACAGAGTGACTCAGACCGCTCAGATTTACCCCCGATAAAATCAAAGTGCTTCACAGAGAGATGAGATTAAATAAAAAGGCTGCTGCACAGAGAACAAATACAGAACATCGATGTGGATTCATGTCCTGAGACATTCAGGATATAAACAATGATTAAAGTCATTGGACGATTAAAAAACAAGTCACCAAGATGTTTCATCCGAACACCACCATCAGTTGTGACGTGACAGGAAGTAACTTTGGCAAGACACACACAATAAGTCACATGATCGGCACATGGCCAGTCACATGACTCCTGAACAAGCTGATCCGGAGACAGACTCCATCACTCCCACCTCCAGTCGGAGTGGTGTCTGACTGGCCTAATCCCAGCCCAGGTCGTCTCCGGAGTCTCCGGGGTGCGCCGGGATCTGCTGGAGCTCTCTGTCTTATTGATTTGTGTCATTCTGTCCCGGCGGCGACTTTGATGTGACAGTTTCATTTGAGCTCTGCTTATGGAGCCTTTAATTAGATTTCAGTGTCAGGGCTCCTCTCCTGGGGATGGAGGTGGTGAAAGGGAAAGAGATTTGATGATGGGTTTGAGGAGGTGTGTGTGTGTGTGTGTGTGTGTGTGAGAGAGAGAGAGAGAGAGAGCAGGGAACTTTGGGTACTTTTGTCGTAAGAGCTAAGTTGTGCGTTGGTGTGTATGTAGGTTAGGACAGATAAATTGCAGGGAGTTGACTTCTGTGTGTGTTTGCGTGCTGTGGCTGTGAGAGATGGAGGGAAAGCCTTGATGCCCGCTCTACCTCGGCCTGGATTAAAGCCTAAACTTGCAGCTCTAATACCCCCGCATTTCAAATCCACCGGCTCTTACCTCTGACTTAGCAGAACCACTTTTAATCGCAAGTGCAATATCTGTGGTAATGAGAAAGTCTCTCTGAAGTCACTGCAGCGCGGGATATTATCAGTGCAAACGTCAGGTCTCCAATTATAAACACTGCTCTTAAAACCAGCAGAGAAAATGTCGTTTTACCCAGAAACAGTTCCCAGATGAAATGAGCGAGGCGGTGGCTGAAGCGGAAAAGTCTGTTTTTAAAACCCTCTGACGGAAATTCAAAAGGCATCACGTTCAGGTTGATTGACAGATGTTTGCAGCTGTTTTGTCATGTTTCTAAGAAGTTATGTGCCTGAATGTCAGTCCCTCGTGTGCTGGACTGGTCATCAAAAACACAGTGATAACAGAAAAACACATTTTAAACTCACCTGAAGGTCCAAGTGTTGCCGATCAGGCCGCTCCAGCCCGACAACAACAACAACAACAACAACAACAACGACGACAACGACAACAACAACAACAACAACAACAACAACTCCACCATCGCCTTTACTGCTAAAAACCAAGCCGGTGTGCTCACTGCCGTGGAGACGGACGGTCACTGAAGCGCTGATTGACAAAACAAAGAATTTGAGGATAATTTTGATAAATTTGCAACAACCCTCTTTGACCTCTTGCTGGACTTGCTTGCTGAACCGTGTGTGTGCGTCAGAGTGTGTGGGGGGTCTCCAGCGCGCGTTAATCCCAGCAGACTTCATCCTCTCCTATTTCCGTAATATTGCCTAATCCAAATAAGGAGCCGGTGTAATGAAACCATATGAGATGTAATTACTATCAAATGGAGTCACGTTTTCTGAAAGCATCAGCAGAACTATAATTTCTCATTAAGCGGCCGTCACTCCTGAGGTGCTCCCTTGGCCCTCAATTACAGCGAGGCTTATGAGACCTCCGCCTGGCTGGAGACCGGCGTCGTATGTGGGTCAGCCTCGCGTCTGAAGGTTTCAAATCCTCCCGCAGACTCGTGCTCATAAACTCGCAGATGCCTCCTGATGATACGGACGTGCCGCGTGAAAGTGTCCCCGAATCCTCCGTTGAGCAAAGTGCTGCTGGTGCACGCCAGAGCGAGGCGCTAACATGTCGAATATTAGCGGTTACGCTCCCACTGGGGCTGCTCTGATACAAATATGGCCGTATATATATAACTGTATGTATGTATGTAGTGGGATGCTGCCCACACAGCTCAGTAATTATAGTTGTTCTGCAAATATTCTTAAATAAAGTCTTCAGAGGAACAATCACGTTGGTGTGGCTTAAAGAAATCCACCTTATAGTACTTTTGAAAAGCATCCAGTAGCAGCGTATGGTGGGTTTTGTGGTGTATTTTTCTTTATCTTATGGAAAACATGCAGAGAAAGCGATGCCAAGCTGGCCTATCGCCACCAATGTGCATCACCCATAGCAGAGTACAACTCGCACCTATTCTCCAGGGACTGCCACAACACATTTAGACTAAAATAGAAAGAGTCGAGGTGTTTTGAGGGGAAAGTACGTCGTGGCAGAACATGCTAATAGTGTTGAGATATTTGGATCACAGACAGATCATCCTTGTTAGGGATCGGCGATTCGGCCACAATCCTCTTGGAGCTCAAAGGCTCCAAGTGAGAGCGACAGAGATGTGATGGAGGTGAATGAGCGCCACCAGCTGTCGCTCTCAGGTCACATGACAGTGTGGTAATGATAATAAACTTTATTTGTATAGCACCTTTCTTGCTTCCTTGCTTTCCAACAAAGAAACCACACGGAACAAGCTCTTAAAAGACAGAATGGACATAAATGGATAAAAAGATCAGCAATAAAACAAGCAAGTAATGGTTAAATAGACAGTAAAAGAATAGAATGAAAATGAGGATAGTGCATTACATGACATGGAAAATAAAAGAGTAAAGTACAGGTGAAAGTAGATTACGTAAAAGCATAAAATCAATTAAGTTGATTCACAGCTTGAACGAGTCACGATAAACAAACGGCCTCAGGAAGGATAACGTACAGTTAAACTTTACCGTCAGAGATGTTGGTACATAATTCTTCCTCAGTCTTTGCCTCTCTCCATCTGCCCCTCACGAAACTTCATCCTCCTCCCTGCCCACCCCGTCTCCCATCAGCCCCTTCTCTCTGTCTCCGCCTCACTGCCTGACTTCTTTAATTCAGCTGATTTATAGCTGATTAAAGAGTAGTTTCCTCTGAATTGACGGTCGTTTCATTGTGCAACAGAAACAGCTCCGACGCTCGAGCCAGCTTAAGCCTTGCCAGCTGTGTTGCTACACACACACACACACACACACACACACACACACACACACACTCATGCTATGCTAACACTTCCCCCAGCACCACTTGTCTAAGCCAAGGGAGTGACAGAATAATTCCCGGCAAAGAGGGGGAAGCTGTCCAGTTCACTGTGTTCTGAGCGCCTCGGCCAGACTCTGTGAGGAAACAGCTCAGTTTAAAGCGCCGTTGGCTCAATCCTGAGAGCTCGCTCCCCTTCGCCGGGTCTTTCTCACGGACGATTGGTCTGGCCTTTTTCCTCCTTTCACCCACTTCCCCTTTCTTCTTCTTTGGCTCACCCCATCATCTCCTTTATCCTTTTTTTTTTATCTGTTCCTTCCTGTTGTTTCTTTTCTTTCTCCTCTCTCGGGCCTCTTCATCTATATTTGCCCTTCCTCTCACCCCCCCCATCCTCACTCTCCTCTCTCTCTTCCCTCTTGATTGGCATTTCAAGCTCTTTTTCGCACACTCCTACGTCCATTAAACGCCCTGCTTCCTCTGCTGCGGCGTGGAGGTCAGAGGGACGACTTGTTTGTTGTTCTGAGACAGACGCATCAGACAAACTCGACCTGTGACCTACAGCTCAGCGCGGGGTCATACCGAGGACATGCCGTCACGTAGCATCGTGTGCTAACGCTGGTACAGCTCGGCCTCTGTTGTGGGTCAGAAGCTTTTATAAGCTTGGAATTGAATTTTAACAAAACAGAAAGAAATCAGCTCATGTTCGTTGGTGTCAGAGGGGCTGAGAGTGTGATTTGGCAGCTGAAGGGGAAATAAATTACTCAGATATTGTTTGAGAAACACTCATGTCTGGTTGTGTTTTATAAAGCAGAAGCAATGAAAAACATGCTGCTTCTAGTGTTTCAACCCCGAGCCAATCTTTGTTCCCATAAAGTTTCAATTGGTTTTTTTTTCTAGTCCTGAGAGATTAAAATCACACACACAACATAAGCCAAAAACCCCCCAAAAACTTATGTTGTAACTATTTTGTGCTGTGGAAATGATAATTCATCAGGTTTTAACTAAACCACTTATCTCAGCTTAGCATGAGTTCAGGGCGAGAGCTGCGGTTTCCTTCCAAAAGCTATTAAGCTCTTATGTTCATACACAGGTTGTCCTACTTAATTAAACACTCACACACACACACACACACACACACACACACACACACACACACACACACATGTTTACAGCTGTGGTGTCGCCTTTCTAAGTTTCTGATCAGTCCCATTGAAAACAGGTAATTGAAGCTAAATGGCTAAAAATAGCCCTAAGTGTGATTAGCACTGATAGCATGTGATGTATGGTGCTCATTAGCGTGCTAGCTAACACCCCCGGTATTTCTTTTGTCTTTAATGGTACGAGTGATGATCAGCACAAAGTGTCGCGCTTGTTGGTGCTTCGTCCATAAGAGCAGAACTTTTGTTTACTGGTTTTTTTATTCTAATGTGAGTTAAAGTGGTACAAAAACTGACTGTTGTTAAGCTCAGAAAGGTAGTCGCTCTGTCGCTTATTCAAAGTAAGAGCTGAACGTTGAGTGCTGATCATCTGCGCCTGCTGGCAGCTCATAAAAAGAGGAAAATATGCTAATGATGTGCAGCGAGCAATGGGAGGAACAAATGATGAATCCTGCTCAGGACGTCCAGAGTCTGGTTTCGTCAGACGACCTTCAGATTGACACCGTCGTGGTTAATATTGTATCATCCTGACATTGGGGTGAGAGTCGCGCCTGTCTGGCAAACAGATGTACAACACATTCACTCGGTACAGCATGCACCGTAACAAAAAGTATTGACTGAACTGCTCTGTTGCTGTTTCATTGCTTTCTCTCCGTTTACCTTTTAGCCTGCAGCTCTGGCTTCCCTGGCCGGCTAGCTGTCAGTGCTGGCACCTGGAGGGATGGATCCCCGGGTAGCACAAACCTGCAGCCCGCTTTGAAAAACAGCGCTGTCGGTTGCATCTCACAGGTTTCGTTCTGCAGGAGAAAGCAGCCAAACAAAGTGGATCTTTTGCACCAAAACACACCGATTTCAAGATGTCAAGTCCTGTAGTCCTCCACAGAGGTGAACAGAACGAGTTTCATTCCTAAAAATAATAAAGTCTAAGTAATTTTAGAAGTATGTTGACGAAAAAGTAGTGCAAGGCTTACATACGTAGCACAGCACGTGTTGCATTACAGTGAAGCTAAGTGTATAACAACATACGTCACATCACAGGATGTCAGAAAGTTTGTGAGGTTTAATTGGTTTGAAGCTGAATTGATGGATGTTTTGTTCAGAACACCGACAGCTACATGAGTGCAGTTATTTTTAGTGGAGACAAGCGCAGTGGGAAAGCAGCCTGTACCCATGGCAGGGGTTGTGCTTTGCTCTGCGCATCAAGCCAGAGGACAATCTCCTCTTACAGAGGTTTCAGAAATGGGTTCGCAGAGCAATATCAGGTGTTTGGCCATAGGAAATAGTCTCTCCTGGTATGTGTGCGTCTGTGGCTCTCCGGTGGATTTGTTGCAGTCTTTTCTGTGCCGTACCCACATCTATCAGCTTTCAGCAGCTTGAATTAAACACACTTTTCACTCAGCTGAAAGACTGTCAGCACTCCTCAGCTGCTTTTTTTTTTTAAAGCTCCAATATCCAGAATCGTCACTTCAGCTGTCGCG
Organism: Chaetodon trifascialis; assembly: GCF_039877785.1. NCBI lineage: Eukaryota > Metazoa > Chordata > Actinopteri > Chaetodontiformes > Chaetodontidae > Chaetodon > Chaetodon trifascialis. The sequence goes on along the minus strand of NC_092066.1, from coordinate 3,475,209 downwards.
GCTAAGTGAACGAGCAGACGGGGCTGACTGGAGAACAAGGATTTTCAAATTAGACAATGAAAGGTGAGGCCAGAAAAAACAGAAAATGGAAATTTCAGGTTTAATTTCAACCTCAGGGAACCAAAAGTCCTCAGTGGGAGGCGCTAGAGAAATGTTTATTGCTTTTATCCTGCACTGGTAGTGAAGATGGTGCTTTTTTCACAGTGGAAACAAATAACTGTTTTATACATTAGCATTTCTGTGTCTCGACCAGAGTCAGGCTAGCTGCTTCCAGTGTTTATGCTAAGCTAAGCTCAGCTAAGCTAAGCGTTCTCTGGCTCTCATTGTTAGCACGCAGGCATGAGAGTGATGCTGATTTTCTCATCCAACTCTTGGCAACAAAAGAGAATAGGTGTGCTTCTTTGTCAGGTGTATGTCTTCATTAATCAAAGATGGAGGTATGATACATGTCTGCAGGTTAAAAAACCAGCAAAATAAAGCAAAGGTGCACAGAAACACTTTTTGTATCAGCCATTTTTGAGGTTGGCTTCAAACTGTTCCTCTCGGGGCTTTGAGCCAAAGTTGGGAAGAATTCCACCAGCAGAAGTTCAGTAAAAAACGCTCCTACAGGGAGTGAAAGTCACAGCTCAGCACTGGTCTCATTTTGGGGGATGAATCACCGTCGGTGCCTCCTCTCTCGCTCCCTCGCTGCCTGATGTTGTCAGTTTGGCCCCGGCTCAGACGGCCCCGTGCTTTCCCTCCACATGTTTTCTATCGTCTGGATTAAAGTGAAATAGATATTGGGTCATTATGCTGATGGGAAGCGTTCCACACCGCTCGGTTACAGCGTGATCCTAAATCTGCCTTTGCTTGGTCATAATTGTTGTGTGTTTTGTGTCAGCTTGTGTTTTGAGGGTCAAACTGAGTGACGGATGGTGTTTTAGCAGCAGGACGGCGGCCGTGCGGGAAGGCGAGCGCACACCTGGGCGATGTCACGTCTCATTGTCCCATATATGATACTGTACGTCTCCTCCTCTGAGCGTCTTTGTCTCAGCTCGGCGAGGTCAAGGTGTCCGCGTGTTCTGCCTTCGCTCACTCTCTGACAGTCTCTGTGGGAGTTTGGGGTTGCGCTGCTCGTCTACCAGCCTCGGCTAATCTTAGCCGCGTCTGTCACACATCCAACCCGCCGCCCCTTCGCCTTCTGCTGCACAGATTAACGCTTTCCCAGAAATAGTCGAAGCAAAACACCTATTTGATTACAGCGGGGAGTTAGATTAAGTCTGAGAAAGTTTCAAACAGTCGCACATCTTGGGCTGTGCAGGAATTTGTGCAGTTTCACCAAACGATGGTGACACTAAATGTTTGTCAGCTGTTGCATACAGAATTAAGTTCATATGATGTGGAAATCATATTAAAAATGGAGAATAAATGCAGGAAAATCACCCAGTGTTTGTATCCTGTTGTCCTTTTTTCTTATAGCCCGTATTCCAACATAATCTGCTTTTACAAGCTCTGTGTCTTTGTTTTTCTTGTCAAAATGGTCTTACATAAAATTCCCAGTAACATTAAAAGGTCCGAGAAGTCTTAAATTTGTCTTTCTGAAACTTGCAGATACGCCTGCGTGAGTGGATTAGAGTGATATGTGGTGACTGCGGGAGAACAAAGCGACAAAACGCTGTAGCTTCAGAGCGTTCGCTGCACACGCTGTCCTGAAATTTCATCTGAATGTGGAAATGGGGCAGGATAAGCTTCACTGTGCGACTCTGTGTGATAGATGTAGAGTGAAGCTTTGGAGGAGAAGTTGACTGAGATGTCACTTCTGATTCCAGTAGAACGGAAAGTTTTTATACGAGCTCTATTTTCCGTTTTTCTTCTGCGTTTATTCCTCATAAACATCGCGGATGACTTCGCAGTCGACGTTCCAGATCATCCCAAAAGTGATGGGGGGGCTTGAGGTGAAGTTCACTTTCCCCAAGTGGAAAACCTTTGTGTTGGTGAGCAGGTTTGGTGCTTGTTGTGTTGTTGTGTGCTGTAGTTTTGCTTCCCACATATTGCAACTAACATCAAAACATGCAATGCAGTGCAGGACCAGCAGGCGTTCACTAAGTACTCCTTCAGTCTCGGCATCTCTTAAGTGGCTTTGCAGAGTTTTTGCCCAAAGGTTTACTTGCAGAGGTGCTAACACCCTGATCTGACTGTGACCGATTGAAATTGAAATACAGGACATCCAAACACACCTTGTGGTCACATTAGATGAGTGTGTGAAGCAGCGCCTCTGCTTCTGTCCCCAGGGGGGGGTCACACAAAATCCTGGACCCTGTACTTTTGCATTTCCTGTGGACCCTTCCCTCATCAGCGGCTCTTCATTGTGCTGTCTTAGTGGGCCAGTCCTAAACGCTCAGTCTGAGCAGTTCACAGCACGTCGCCTACCTCTGCTGTAAAGCACTGAAGGAAACTCAGGCACCTATCGCTCAGACAGAGCTGCCGCTCCTCACCTTAAGGTTGCGAGTCCATTAAAATGAGTCCTGTTGATGAAGTAGGTGCGATGGAGTCGCTGTTATTTTTCCCTGTGTGTCATTGCACAGCCCTGCCTGTCCAGCTGTCCGCCAACTGCCACGTGTAGAGAAATTATGACGGATGCTTTACCGCAACCTCACAGGTAACAAATCAAACTGGATGGACCAAAGAGGAGAAGAGGCCTCTCCTCTCCGTCTTGATGAGCAGCTTTTGCCACGTTCATGCATGTCTTACTTGTTGAGTGGAAACAATGTAACCATAACTCTTTATAAAAAAAGAAAACAATATGCAGCCAGTTTCCTTCTTTACCTAACGAACATGTCAGGAGTCACATTTCTCTGATGTCTCCACTCTGAAGGACATTTCCTGAAAACCAGAGAAATAAATGTCATCAAACAGCGAAAACAATGGTTCACTCTTCAGACAGTTAAAGCGTGTATCCAGTTTCACGCTGAAAGAAGTGACCTGAAGTTCAAACGCAGGCAGCCTCGTATGTAAAAGTATTATCATGTTGTCATCTCAAGTTTTACGTTACCAGCCATCCCCGAAACATTATGTTTGGTTTTATAGTGGGTCTGGCTCTCTCCTCCTGCCCTGCCAGACATTTTGAAACCGGACTCCCCACATAAACAGTGTGGTATGCTGACCCGGGAGTGACGCTGGTCACTGCCTGTCTGCGCTCTGTGGTTTTTGGCTGCGGCGGACTGATGCTCGGGTTTTGATGGCTGTCACTTTTGGGAAAAGGCCTTCTGCAACCTCGCACTTTCTCCACAGTTCCTAAAGCATGCAACCGAGGAAAACGTTCCAGGCTGCAGCTTTTTCTGACCCTGGAGGAGAGCCGGGACAACATGTTTTGGATTACACACAGCTGTGTAGGCGAAAGTGAAGTGGTTACTTCGCTCCTCTGGCTGACAGCTTTGCCGTTTGCCTTCTCATTCCCTGAAGTCGACCTCGTTTAGTGGAAGCCGGGTCTGGAGGACTCGGGTTTCTAGAACCAGGGTCACCTTTGTTTGCGCAGTGTAATACAGGAGGGATTTGTCTTGGTGATACTGGTGCACAGGTTGTCCAGATGACCTTCTCCCTTTGTTGTTGCTTTTAGGATTTTATTTTCCACTTTTAGTTCTCAGCTTTCAGTGTTTCTTCGATGAAACGGAACGCCCGCCTCTGTATTAACTGTAGTGGAAAACAGTGTTTTAGAAATTTGTCAGCTGTCTTCAGTCAACCAAACCAAACCACTTCATGGAAAACATGGAAATGTAAAGCCACACGGGAGAAGATGGTCTGATAATTTACTCTAAAGATCCAGTAACTGAAGTTTTGCACCTGCTGCACATCAAATAGAAGCTAAATAAGGAAATGAGTAAGAGCTGGTGTCGTCAGACATATTGATATATTGAATTTTGCTGTTTCTATCAAGCTTTTCGAACATGAAAAACACCCCGATGGAGCCACGGCTGATGTCAACCTTTGAACTAAGGCTGTAACGATTACTCCATCAACGAAAAAACAATCGATTGATCGTCTGTTAATCCTATAAATTGTTGTTCAGCCAAAAGCTGTTCAGTTCGCTCTTCTCAGTTGTGAAGATTTCCTGTTTTTTACAGCTTAAACCATTAACAGATGAAGTGAGAGAATAACTGGCAGGTCAGGTGATGATAAGGACAACAGCAGTTGTAGCCGTGCTTCTGATCGTTTACTCACATGAAGCCTGTCCTTCGGTACGTTTGTGCTCTCTTGTCATTTCCACTGTGTACGATGATCAAATCTCCCCCACGTTCAGCCCATCGGTCCTGCTCTCTGTCATCTATTGTGTCTGCTCTCATTGCAAATGTGGTTTAGATTCAATAACGCATATTGGAGAACACAAACACGCCGCAGTGTGGAGCTTGACACGAGGGGAAAACGCAGCCTATTGATGTAATATCACTCTGTGTGCGATTGTAATGGCTTGACGTTATTCGGTGTGGCGCGGGAATAAATCAAACGGTCGATAGATGGATGCAGCGGCTTGGAAAGATTTATGTTTTGGAGTCGTTTGCCAGAACGAAGGCAACTGTAATTTTTGGACGGCCTCGCCGCGTAAGCTCTGGGATTTCTGATGAAATAAGACTGGCCGATCACTGATGTGGTGCAAGCAGCGGCTGTGTCTTACTAAATTCACCCCCCCCACACACGCACACCCCCCCCGTAAGGATTAATTCCCCTTTGAGAGACCTTCGGTTCCCTCTCTCCGGCCCCGCTGCCAGCGTATTGTTCTAGCCAGAGTTCTGATGATGATTTATGAGCTGCAAGTGACTGCTGAAAAGTGGACTGACTCACACTTTCCATTGTAATTTACTTTTCAATTATTGTTCCTTTTTTTGGCTCGGGTCGAGGGGATGTGTGTGCACGAAAGTGGAGAAAAGTTGATGGAAGTGAGAGGAGGGCTCTGCGCACACACATCGCGCAGGCTGACTCAGATGTGTGGACCTGCCGCCTGCCTCCACAAGAAGCTCAGCTCAATTAACTCATCAACAGAAATGAACGCTTCTGATCATCGTTAGCGGCTTTAAGCAAACGCTCCTCGCCATTGACCCTCACGGTTGTTGGTCAGAGAGAACAACATGTGCCACCTCTAACATACGATGATTGATTCCTGAACAAGTAACAAGAGGAGTGATGGCTGCAGCCCTGATCGAGCTGGAGGTCAGGAATGAAGGTCGGATTCGTCTCTTCCTGTTTCTACCTTCTGGCTTCTATTGACACACTCTCACGGGCCAATCAACACCCATTTCTCGGCGTGCACGTCCTCTGTTTTCCAGCCCTGCTGATTGGATGTCACCTTTTTCTCAGCTTGTGTGTGCGCGTGTGATGATGTGTGGCAGGGTCAGGGCTGCGCTCGTCAACAAACCTCAGCAATTAGCTTTGACTCGGGGCCGTTTCGCAGCACACGGGCGATTCGCCGAGCAAAACGTCCAACAGAACCGACACGAGGCCCCAAGGGAGCGGCTGTCAGTCGCCGCCGTGGCCTCCGATGTTTACACGCCGCTCTATTCATTTACATTAGACGCAGGAAACACACAGTGAAGCTGATGTTCAGCTCGTTCGCTTGTCATTCATGTTTTTTTTTCATAATCAGTCCCAGGAAGTTAAAAAATAAGAAAGATAAAGGAGAGACTGGAAAGAAAAGCAACACGGACCAAGCAGAGGCTGCATTTAAGACCTGTGACGAGGTGTTAATTCACACGTGGCGTCCTCTGTGACGATGCTTCAGTTCATCGGGCTTCCACTGATTTCAGTCATTTGAGGTGTGAAATCACAGCAGCAAATAGGCAGATCGGTCAGGAGCATGTGACGCAAACCTAAGTTACAGATAATCACCTCAAAGATGTGTTTTAATGCCATGAGTTGACGAAAGCTGCTGATTCATCTGAGGTCAGACATGATCTGCAGGGCTAACGAGCAGCACTCCTCTCAGGATCTTCTTTCTTTCGTGCTGTGGCTCTCCCGATGTTTGGTGTGTGTGCTGTGATCTGACACGAGACGGCTTTTCGTAAAATAATGTTTAGTCGAGCACAGCCTGACCACATTTTTTTACTATTATAAAAAATCCAATAAGAGTAAATATATCAGGGTAGGTAAAAAGTTGCAAGTTTTGAAATATCCAGTAACTGCTCCTCATGATGCTTTAATGTAAGCTTTAAACAGAAGTGTTCAAAGATGATGATGATGATGATGACGATGTTTCAGCAGCGAGCAGAGGACCAGCTTCTTCCCAGAAAGCATTTCTTTAAAATTAAAAATTCTTTATCGTCATGTTTTCATCTGCATACTTTGTGGAAAACAAGTGAAATGATTTAATGATACGAAACTTCAGGGATAAACTCGCCTTTTCCAGTAGTCAAAGAACGAGACTTCAGTGTTGTTGTAATATTCTGATAAATACAACTCTCACCTCACATTTTAGAAAATACCTATAACGAGATTAATGCATCATGAACGCGTGGCTGTGCATCAACAGCCTCATCCTGTCGTCTGTCCTGCTCTTATTGACGATTATCTCGGTGATGTCAGCTCGGCTGAAGGTTTGGAGGCCTGACCGCTTCATAATGCGCTCTGCAGCCGCGCTGATTACCGTGTAATAACAACCACATGGGTCGTAAAAGCACACGGGGTCGGGGGTTCTTCTTCTGTGGTGTCCTCGGGGAGCGGGCCAGGGCAGGAAGGATGTTTGCTGACTCAGCTGTTCTTGCAGAACTGAGTGTTAATGAGGGACGAGCGGAGGACTGTCTGACAGTCACACACAGGAAGTTTGATGTAGATGAGTGTGCGTTACACGCACACACACACACACACACACACACACACACACACACACACACACACACACACACACACACACACACACACACACACACTCTATTCCTTAATCAGTGTTACCTCCCCTCATTATTACTCCACTCTTCCTTTTTTCTCTCCTTCATCTGCTCATTAATCCATTCACCCTGCATCTCTTTGACTTCACACATGCACACACACACACACACACACACACACACACACACACACACCCTCCATAACCTGCCCCCCCCCGCTCTTTGACCTTATTTCCCCCATTACTGTGTACACATTAGCCCTGGGCTGATGCAAGCTTTAATTTGAACTAAATATGTCCACATTTATGTAAAGGCCCTAATGGGAAACATGAGTCTTGAGGTGTGTGTGTGTGTGTGTGTGTGTGTGTGTGTGTGTGTGTGTGTGTGTGTGTGTGTGTGTGTGTGTGTGTGTGTGTGTGTGTGTGTGTGTGTGCGTGTGTGTGCGCACCCTCGAGAGCCTGTTCTCTCGCCAGGGAGCCTGTCCAGCGTGCTATAAAACTCTCCAGCTCTCAGACTAAATGTGGCTGAAATGAAGGTTTAATGTGCTGGAAAACTGGTAGTTAGATGTGAATGGTATGAGTGTGTGTGTGTGTGTGTGTGTGTGTGTGTGTGTGTGTGTGTGTGTGTGTGTTTTAATGGATTATGTGGGTGTCTCTGTGTCTCTAACTATAATTGCATGTGTGTGTGTGCTTGCTTCTCTTTCAGTGTGGTCGTGTTTGTATGAGCACATGTGAGCGTGTGTTTTGTGTTTTAGGAGAATTGTTGAACGTGGTTTTTCTCATGAAGTGACAGCGTCGCCTTAAAGGCCTCAAAATGTGAATCTTTTCTCTTTGCATTTACTTCTTTTTGACTTTGGATTTGCTTTTAAGAAGAAGATTCATGACATGCAACAGGCGGTGTGTGAAAGGCCTCTTCTGTGCCTGTTGTGCATTGAGGTGGTCGCCCTGTGCTCAGCGGTATGTTCATTGGTGCTCCAGCATCCAGATTGTCTTTATTTGTTCAGTTGTATTTAACAAAGCTGTGTGCGGCTTTGCCATCGTGGTCCCTGACATCTGTTTTTAAAGCTTATTGTAGCTGCTGACGTAGTTAGCGATCATTCGACTGAAATCAGTGCAGAATAAACACATGTGTACCGAAGAAACAAAGTTTGAGGTCAAACTGATTAAAGAATTAGTTCAAACATAAAACTTGCTCAAAGCTTGAAAGTACTCGGCGTTTTAAATAAGGGCAGCAGAGGTGATGAGCTTTCATGTGCTGATTCTGGTTGTGGAGTCAGATTCTGCAGAGCCAAACCTCCACTTAAACTCTTCCCTGCACGAGTTCATTAGATTTTGCTCCGTCACTGCAGCTGTTTTAGCTCTAATTGTTAGCATTAGCTCCAGTCCAGCCACATCAACACCTCTGAACGTGCATCCAGAGTTTGCTTTCAGGAACAGAAAACGAACGCTCATTTCTTGGTGAATTCCTTCTTATGGAGCTGATTCTGATTCAGAACTGCTTCTGTGCTGCTGCAGAGATCAAAATCTGATGCAAAACCAGACTGACAAACCTTGACTTCTGCGATGTTCAAAGGAGACTTCAAAAGCTTCATTTAACTTTCTATTTTTCTTCCACGTTTTATCTTTTTTTTTTGGCGTGTTCCTGAGTCAGAGTTGTGTGTTTTTGATCAGCTGCTTCTTGCCACGGGGTGTTTGCTCAAGTTTTCTTTAAAGTTCAGGGTTTTTTTTCGCTCACCATCATGAACCGCAGTGATCTTGATAATGTTTGAGCTGTTTAACATCCCCGTTTATTTTCCATGCGTGAGAAGTTGCGGGTCAGGCGGTGGACGGTCGAGCATCGCAGTCAGCCTCTGCATCGGATCTCACCACGAGGGACAGTTAGATCACATCCTCCTGCGCTGGCGAATGCTGGCTGGATTTTTCATTTTCTCCCCGACTAACTGAAGCCAGCTGAACACACACGCGGGCCTGCTGGGAGTCACAGAGGGACGGCGTGAATCTCATCTTTAATCTAATGAAAGGACTCGGCAGAGGCTGGAATTAATCAGATCTGTGAGGGAGAAGGAGGGAAGTGTCGAGGCATTTTGAGTGAAGGGAGGATGTGATTGGACATAACGAGCGCCTCACTGTCATAATGTAAAACGGAGAGTCGAAATCACCCCCACATACCTGAGGCTGAGTGTCGGCCCATGTGGATTTGAGCAGAGAAGGACCACCGTGTGTCGTCTGCACCAAATTCAAGTCAAATTTCACTGAAATTAGTGAAATTGTCAATTCTTAATCACTGAACAGGATTTGAAGAAATGACTGTTGTTAAGCAAATTATCGTCCTGAGTCACAACCTCACAACTGATTGGACCAATTTGGAGCCCAGACTGGTCCAAATTATGCACTGAGCTGGATCCAGGAGATCTCACTGGGAATATTTAAACATGCTCAAACAAGTGGAAATAAGGGTTTGTGGGTTTTAATGATCATGAGGTCAGACTAAAAACAGCTGATTTACATGGTGAAGGATTGTTTTACCCACATGACTCCTTGTTGATGACACTCGTCGAGGATTGAGCAGCTTATGTAACGCAGAGTTTTTATTTCAACATTTGTCAGAGAAAAGCATCACTTTTCTGCACAAATCCAGTCCAGCCTCCGGTCCTTCTCTCCTCCGCTGCCGTCTCTCCGCTCTCCCACCGCTCGGCTCCTGTCCTCCATTGTTTTGGGGGTGTTTGTGCTCTGTTGTGTTATTTGTTGCAGGGCTTTTCTCACATCAAACCTGCAGCACTTCCCTCTGGGTTATCTCCACGTCTTTGTCCCATTCTTTCTCTTTGTAATTGTAATTTTCCCTCATAATTCCAGATTATCCTGGCATATGTCATCATTGTCTGGGCTTTAAGCGTTTTTGCCAAACACAAAGAAAACCTCTTCAGTAAATGTAATCTGCTTTCTTGTATTTCTTGGTGTACCTCTGCCTGAGAACGTACAGCAGCTGAACTTGTTGGCTTTTCATGATTTAAGCAACTCGTGTCTCATCTCTCCCTCCTCCAGCTGATAGCCGTGTACGATGAGCAGGAGCCCCACCATGGAGGCGACGGCACCAGCGCCAGCTCCACGGGGACCCAGAGCCCCGACCTGTTTGCCGCAGACCTCAGCGCTGGAAGCGGAGCCTCAGCCTTCCAGCCCTACCAGGGCGCCAGCGAGATCGAAGTCACGCCCTCCGCCCTGCGTACCAGTAAGTCACATCACAGATGAAAGGAGGCATTCATGAGGCTGGACTTCAGGCCATTGAGTGATCAGTAGATGTATTCATTGTTTGAGTAGAGGGACCGTTACCTAAAGCTGCAGTCAGGAGCTGAATCTACTCAACAGGTGATTAATAATTGAGTCAGTTCTTCTTAAATCTGTCGTCCTCATTAGCATCAAATGTCAGCAACTGCTGCAGTATACAGCAAACCCAACAAATTACCTTATCACAGCCCAGCGGTACCTTCGCCCTGTCCATAAATTCAGTTAATTGGACAGGAGGGCTTTTTTCAGGCACAGATAGCCGCTTGATCCCCGGCCAAAATGGCTAATTGGTTCTGTTCGCTGCCTCCTAAATCAAACGAGACGCCGAGCCGGTCCACCTCTGCAGTTTTGCCTTCCACGTTGCTTCTTCGGCTGTAATTACCCTGACTTTGGATGGGAGAGTGACTCCTGTAGGTGATTTGTCAGTTTGGATCAAGCAAAACCTTTCGCACACAACGGGCAGCTGAAGCACGGACAGACAGAGAAAACATGCCGCCGCTGTCGCACTCTGACTTCCTTCTCGAATCTTTCTGTTCATCGTTTCTTGGATCGCTGTGAAAGTCTTGACTTAAAGTACTGAACTGAACATGTCTGTTTGTGCCACTGATGTCGGCTTGGATTGATGGCTGATACGCAGACTGATCAGCACTCACTGATTTCGACTTACTACAAATGCACAAGGCTGCACCGCCTCCACTACCTGCTGCTGTCTGAGTATCAGCTGCTTCACACCTGCCGCCTCATGTTCGGCTCACACTTCACTGAAGCGAGTGAACTTCGCTGTAAGAAGAAGCGAATCCTTTGATAAAAGTCTTGTTTTTCACTTTAAGCCAAGAGCATTTTTTCCCTCCTTAAGCTCAAACTTTAAAACATACACACCTTGACCTTCTTCATTTTCTGTCCTCTCTCCAAACACACTGACAGACACACACACTCCAACACACAAGTTAAAAACAAACCAGTTTTTAATTAGCATCTTTTATCAGCGCTAAAAATAGGTTTGAGGATGTCTTATCCACTAATGACCTGTGAGCTGGCATTGATTGACACAGCAGCCACAAGAATCTCCTATTTCACACACACACACACACGCACACACGCACACACACACTCACGCACACAGTGTGAGGGAGGTCACTCCGCTCCTAATTGGATTTCTGGATGAGATGCCGAATGTGAATTTGCGGTAAGAAATGGAAATCTGGGGCATAATCACACCTGCCAGTTACGTCCAATTTACCCGCCTGCATAAGAAATTCCAGCTCTGTTTAATTGACGACGCTGAATCTCATCAGCTGCATTTTATTGGGTTTCAAGAGAAACGTCCGTCAGGGAAGAGGAGGAATTTGATTAATCCTTTTTTTTTTCGGGAGCGCCTAATGAGAATAGCTTTCAATCACTGAGTTATGTTGGACATGATGAGACGCTGGACGCTGTGGGTCTTTGCCAGCTTCCTTGTTCGGCCCACCGACTCCAAAGAGGAGTGATTAAGCTCATTAGACGGAGATCTATTGAAATGCACAAATGGATTGATGTTAGTTTCTTGGCTTTGTTAAACTCCAGACACGGGGACGCTGATGAAAGGACGCTGTTGGGAACGTGCGAGGCTTTCGGATGACAGTTTAAAAAGTTAATTTCCGAAATGCAACAATTATTCTGGCAGAAAAGTCTCACACGAAGCTCGTGATTTAATCATTAGCGTCTGAAATGTCGCGATGTGGCCCCCATGCTCCTTTGAAGAGCTTTCTTTTGAGCCGTGATGTTGCTTTTCCACAGTTCATGTTCGCATCCTTCATTTCATGTGGAAGTGAACTTAAAAACTGCTCTTTTTAAATGTTTTTAGACTTCGAGCACATCTTCAGTCCTCTCAGAGAAGCCGACAACAAGCCAAAGAACTCATCACATTTTGCCTCACAGAACAATGTCAGCTTAAATTGGCACCGTTTGGTTCCTCGACTGATTGTTAGTTTAATGAGAGACTGTTGGATTTGAAATGAACAAATCAAAACAGTACTAATGACAGACGCACGGAAATCCATTAAGAACAACAACAAGTTGCACTTAAGCTTAATTCTAATTGTGTGTGTGTGTGTGTGTGTGTGTGTGTGTGTGTGTGTGTGTCCACATTGGAAAGAAAATCTAAAATGAGACGTTCAGTAATTTAATGAACAGTGCGGCACACAGCTGAAACACGCTGAATGAAGGTCAACTGGTAGAGAGAAACTGGTCAGAATGGTTTTAATTTGATGAGTCAGTGTTCGTAAGTGGCTCATGTTGTGACAGAAAGAGTCTCTCTGCGGGCTGTTGTTGTATTTATGAGGACACTGGAGAGCGTTTCATCGCGCCGGGGCTGCTTACCAAAGGAAAACAGTGGAGGCTGTGTTCATAGAGACAGCTTAAAGCGTGGGTCCAGCTTCAAGAGGCTCCTACATTTCCCATAATGCAGCTCAGGTGCATCTGGACAGACACTAGTGATGTAAGAGGGATGGCTACGGCGTCCATGAGACGCTCCCGTGGATCGCCAATATCACGAATCAGCATTTAACTCGTACGGCTGCTTCTGAAATGAACTGCTGATGTTTGATGTTTTGTTATTAAATATTAATAAACACCTGAACCAACCGACCAATCAGAAACAAGCAGCCTTTATGGCCATTAACACTCTGCAGGTCAATGCGCGGTGTGAGGCTGTTAGCGCGCTGCTTTAGCTCAGCTGAAGAGGTGCCCTGATGCCTCCTGGGAGTTGTAGTGTAGGTGGTGTCGACACTCACTCTGTCCCCTGCTGAACTCCGTCTCCCAGAGCGCCGCTGCCTCCCACAGCTCCGAGCTGTTCAGGTCCCACGCTCCGGGTGACCCGACAACACCGGTCAGCCAAGTGCATGAGTGTGTACACACACACACACACACACACACACACACACACACACACACACACACACACACAGATTCTCAACACATATTGTAGCTGTTGGCTCGGATATTTCCAAATACAAACACATGTCCGCTGGTTTACAAGTACACAAAATACAGACTCATCACTAACACATTCTTACACACAGTAGATAATGGTTCTCAAACACAAACACACACACACACACACACACACACACACACACACACACACACACTCACACACACACACACACACACATACCTCCAAACAAACGTATTGAGTGCTCGGGGACAGCTCATCAGTCTGTCAGAGCACAGATACACAAACAGACACACAAACACAGATGGACACACTTAATCTTGTCATGCTCTTCATCTCACAATACACGCAAAGTCAAATAGCCGTTGACTCAGACGCACACTCCGCTCTTTGGACGCATCGCAGTGTTTCCTGTACGCACACACACCAACATCCAAATCAAGTCGGCGTGTGAGCGTCGTGGTGGAGGACGCGGGAACGTGACACTTGGCGTCGTCCTCTGAAGAAGACGCTCCGCTGTTTTAAACTGTTTTACCGTTTCATTTACGCTCCCTGTGTCGTGTGTGTGGTCCGCTGGGCGCGTTTCAGCCAATCGAATCCGCCCGTGGGATTCTGGAGAGGTCTGAGAGTGGGAGATTTTTAATGTCATAACATTGTGTCTTGTGTACTCGGATGGCTGGTGTTTGGTGTGCGTTGCTTGTCCTACTTCCCACGCAGCACAACTTTTAAACAGAGTGAAGAGCTTTAATGGAGGGCGTCCTCTCACGCTGCTGTTTCTCAACAGGCTCTTCCTCACATTGTTATTCCCACACACTGTCTTCTGCTCGGTGTCATGAGGCAATAACACCGGCAGTAAAGTAGAAACCAGAGCTGCCTGATTAGACTTTCAGTGATAAATCAGATTATTCCACCGCGGGGTGATAATGGAATCTCAGTGATTGATTGCCTTTATTAGCACACAATGTTTAAGGAACAAATTTTAAGTTAATGTGAGTTTTATCAGCTGCAGCGAGGGTACGGTTTCCTGTGCATGCATTGCCATCAAGGCGCAGTCATAAAAAGTGCAGCAGTGTTATTTCCTCCCAGTGTAAGAGCAAAGAAGAAGCTGACATGCAGCCGTAACACGCTTATTGTCTCCCCCGCCTCTCAGATATGCCCCTCCACGTCCGGCGCAGCAGCGACCCCGCCCTGCTGACCATCAACGGGCCGTTCGGCGGCGGCGAGGCTCGGGTCCAAACGGAAGAGCCGCCGTCAAGGAAGAACCCAACCCGCTGGTCCACCACCGCTGGCTTCCTGAAGGCTCGCCACTCCTCTGGCACCAACAGCCTGGAGAGGAAGGTAGGTGGCTAGGAGTGGAAAGCAGAGGGAGCGTTCGCCAGCAAAAACAAAAAAGCATTGAAGACCATTTCCGTGTCTTTGCAGGGTAAAGGTATGGACACGTATCGCAGTCTGCCGCGGGATGCGGGGACATGGGCCAATCAGAGAGAGTTCCAGAGAGAGACGGCCCGCTCATCACTAAGCGCCAATCACCCCATGGTGGACCGCTGGCTGGAGAGACAGGAGCAGGTAGGCTGCGTTCAGCGCTCGTGTTTCTGTGTGGAGGATGCTTTCACGCAGAGCCACGAGAACGCCGTGTTTCACCACAGAAGACGAGCCAGTCTTCAAAAAGCGTCTCGGCTGCTGGTATTAATGTGTCAAACCGCCATCGAAAGGAAGCGTTCTCTGAGGTTTGTCGAGGATTTGAGGAATGTGTGCGGATGCTGAAGTGGAAGGAAAGTGGTCCAACAGAAAGCACGAACGATAACTTTATGACAAAACCTCTCACATGCAAAGTGTCAACATCCAGGGTTGAGAAATAAAGCTCACAAAAACTGCACTTCCTCAAATGGCCACTTGAGGCTTCTACCTAAAGCAAGTCATTCCCCATAGACCCCCATGTTAAACTCTACTACGACTACACATTTTTACAGCCTCAAACAACAGCTTTGCTCTCTGTACCTCATTTCCACACTCATGACAGCTGTACATACTGAACTTTTATTGAACTCACTCATGAATTAGGTTAAATTTAGGCGCTGGGCTCAGCAACCAGGCTTCGTTCGGCGAGCCGCCGTCACTGAGCTTCACAGCGTCACAGCCACCACATCCATGTTTCACACTGTGGTCTGGACACGAAGCGAACACCTGATGCCTTCAGCTGTCCAGCCTTCAAAGATTTACAGCCGGTTTCACCCTCCACAGTCCGTCAGCCCAAAGCTCTGTGAGAGCCCGTCTCGGTGGCCAGGATCCAGTCCAGAACCCGACCCAGTTCTGTCACTCCCCTGGCCCTCAGCGAAGAGGTCAAAAAGTGAGGAATTTCCCCCGTAAATCCACAATGACACACCAGTCATGGATGGAGAAACAGTGCGATGTTGATACAGGAAATAACATAAGCCACATACAGTACATATGGTCCCGTTTAGGGGGATCTGCAGAAAGTCGCTGGGGGCTCTGCTCCGTCTGCGGTCATGCACACCGACGTGTTGTTAGCATATGATCAGAAAATATGATATGTTATGACCAACATGCATCGTGCAGCTCACAGTTGGGCTTTGCGTGGGTTGAATTTTAGTGAGTGTTTTAAATAAACATGAAGCGCCGTGTTGTGATGAAGGGCGTTCAGGCCTTTATCTGTTGTGCTGAGTTGAGACATCTGCATGACGCTTTAGCTCTAATGAAGCCAGATAACGACCTGAAGCTGATGTAGGTGTGTTTTTCTGTTGGAGCAGCCTGTGTGAACTAACAGTGACCCCACACACCGGCTGCATCAGGTAACAACGCAGTGGTACGCAGACCAGGGAGGTGGACGTGGACGTGGACAGAGCGTCCTGTGCTCAGGCTGAAGACGTGCGTGTGGCTGTCCATCACCTGTAGTTTTATTGGCGTGTCCTGCTCCATTAGCACCCATCAGCCCTCGTCAATGACCGTTCAGCTGACTCAGCGCCTTGAATTGATCTCGGCAGTTGTCTCACTGCCTGCTCGTCCTTATTTTCTGCCTTTGCCTTTTCTTCCCCCTCCAGTGACACTTGCAGTTGTGTTATCCGACGTATTTTCAATCTGCATTCATGCACGTTAAAGCTGTTTTGTTGGATTCACAGTGGGGGGTGGGGGGGGGGGGGGGGGGGGTCTACAAACACATTTTACTTAGTGCACATTCTGTCTCGCGCAGGCAGAGGATGAACATACGTGCTGTGCGCGTTGCTTTCAGCTGAAGTCTTTGGGGTGTGCTGAAGTGCAGCTTTCAAAGGAAGATGTGAGGCTGCACATCAGTTGCTTTTGACTGCTGCACATCTTTGAAGCCGCCTCTGAGACTCAACAACATCCTCCAAGTGCATTTTTAAACACACACATTTACAGTACGCTTAGATTTCTGCTGATCATCGTAGACATTCGGTGACTTAGAGTCTGCGTTTTTGTTCTTCTGTGACTTCTTTGCTCAGCGCTTTAGTTAAACGTACGAGTTCTCACCTCCTGTCAGACTGCAGAGCTGCGACGTCCTCAGCTCGTCTGTCTCGCAGCACGTTTTACTATGAAGAGGGTTAAGTGATAGAGGTCACCACAGGACGGTGGCGTCGGTATTAATGACCCGCTGGAGGCCATCTGCCCTCCTCTGCACACATACACACACACACACACACACACACACACACACACACACACACTCACACACACTCACAGGCATGTCCGACACCATCCGCTCATTCTGCTGACAGCCCTCACAGCGACATTAACAGCTACATCAGTGTGTGTGTGTGTGTGTGTGTGTGTGTGTGTGTGTGTGTGTGTGTGTGTGTGTGTGTGTGTGTGTGTGTGTGTGTGTGTGTGTGTGTGTGTGTGTGTGTGTGTGTGTGTGTGTTATTTAATGCTGCTTCTCTCAGTGTGATAGTGAGAGACAGATTGTTGACCTAAGTGTGCAGGTGGTGTGTGTGCGACTCAGTCAAACAGCGTGAGTCAAAGTGACGTGATAGTATGTTATGTCAGATTTCTTCTTATCATGACACACACACACACACACACACACACACACACACACGCGGGCTGTTGCTGCTGGTCTCCGCTCGCCATCACTGTTTTCTGTCACAGTGATTTAAGCTCCACTTCGCTCGCTTCGTTCCAGGAAAGATGTTGCAGCTCTGCTGTGATGAGAAAAGCCTTAATTTAGTTCCAGACTTAATCAAATGAAGAACAGATGAGATAAAGAGGAAAAATCACCTCTCTTAGAAGCAGAAGTCTTAGTATCCGCTGTAGACGCTGCTGTTTTTGTTGTTCGGATGCTCTGGAGCTCTCTCTTTTGTCTTACTCTGCTGTGGTGGCGGTCAATAACGCCACCAGTCACTTTATTTCATTTCACTGGGATGAAGTTGGATACAGAGCCGGGCAGAGCAGTGTGTAGAAATACACTTTAATGTTAATATATGTGGGAGAAAAAGCTGTAAAAGTGCAGGTCTGCAGGTTCTGGAGACAGAAGCAGCACTTTGAGATAATAAAAAGCAAGCATCGAGCCCGATCCTCAGTAAATTCTCTTAATAGAGCTGATTTGGAGCAGCTTATGCATCTTTAATGGCCGTGCAGCTTCCGTGTACTTTCCAAACCTCCTACAGTTCATCGCAGCACCAGGAAGAAATCTGCCGGAGCACAATCAGCTCAGACGGCCATTTTCCAGCAGTGCATTAAACCTTTGTTAGGAGCGCCAAACAGAACGGCGCGGGAATGAAGAATAGCACAGCGAGAATAGAAAACGCGGTGATTTAATTAGAATAGAGCAGCTCGGGATGATGAATTAAGCGGCGCAATTTCCTCAAGTTAGCTTCATCTTATCTTCGGAGAATGAATGCCACAGAACAGAGGAGCATGAAATGAAGAGAGGAGTTAGAATAGAGCATCATATAATGAAGCAGAGCGCTCGGCTCCTCTCATAACACGACGTACAGAACGGGGCATTGCTTTGCACTGAAGTGATCCACGCTGAATGGCATTGAAATGAATGAAGCCATTCTCCTCTCCCAAGTGGGTAATTGTGTGCGCCCGCGGCGGCACCGGCGGCGGCTCGCTGGCACGCGGCGAAAATTGAACCGCTGTAGTTTCGAGCCGCGTTCGCGAGCTATACTCCCAGCCCCCTTTTGGCAACAGGTAGGGGGTCGCCATGGCAACAGTGAGCTGTCAGTCGAGCGTGTATTAATGAGAACTGGTTGGAGGTGCTGAAGCTGCATCTGTGTGTGTGTGTGTGTGTGTGTGTGTGTGTGTGTGTGTGTTTGCTTGCATGTTCCTCCACGAGTCATGAGGGCATTTACACATCTGCGTGTGTGTGCGCGACTTGGGCTGCGTGTGTTCTGTGTGTCAGCTGTGAGCATGTGTCAGAAATCCAGGCAGCCTCGAACTCGGCTGCAAATCAACCAATTAAGAAGAAGAGGCGCGAACCGCCTCAGCCGCCTGCAGTGTGAGCATGGACAGCTGAAGCTCATGCACGCACACACACACACACACACACACACACACACACACACACACACACACACACACACACACACACACACACACACACACACACACACACCTGTAATCTGTCCAGGTCAGTCAACACTCTCTGAGGACTTACATGTCATGGAGTGTGTGTGTGTGTGTGTGTGTGTGTGTGTGTGTGTGTGTGTGTGTGTGTGTGTGTGGTTTCCTGAGGATTTCTAATAGTACCCCTCTCTGTCTGTCCATAAAAGTGTGTGTTTTTGAGAAGCGCCCTCAGAAACAAAACAAAAAAAGCTGCTTTGAGCATTATTCATAAAATTTTGATAAGTTGGAGATACGTGGTTTTCACAGGACAGCAGCAGGTTTGTGTCCGAATGCTCACATCTCACCTGGAGGTCTTCCTCTGAGCGTGCGTGCGTGCGTGCGTGCGTGCGTGCGTGTGCGCCTGCCTCTTGGAATCATGATCTTTAAATTCTAAATTATTCATTTACTTGTCAGGCATTTTTCCGGCTTCTTATGTGAAAGCAAACACAGAAGCAGAAACAATGGAGAAGGACGAACGGCTCCTTTAAAAGACTCACATGCACAGTTTGATTCACATATGTAAATATCTAACATGAATCCTGCAGGTTAGATTCAAGCAGCAGCAGTTTTCAGGGCTTTTTTAGCGTGTTAGCAGCGTAACCTCTGAAAGGTGAGGCGGCTCAGCGCTGCTCATCAAGCTGCCGTAAACACTGCACGTGTGATGTTTCAGTGCTCTTAACGATGATAACTGACTAGTGGGCTGTGCTGTCTGTACTGCGGGGAGCATTCGGTGTGTCGCAGTGTGTGTGTGTCAGCGTGTGTTATGGTGAACACAGTCTTTGGTTCAGTGTGTGTCAGTGTGTGTTTGTGATGCTGCTGTGTGTCCACGACCATTAGACTGCGGAGGGACTGAGTTATCTTTCATGGTGGGATGGAGGCTTCACACAACTCACAGGGGATGTTGTTACACAGACATAGTGAAGGCAGGTCAGCACACACACACACACACACACACACACCTTCATACCTGTGCAGGGACGTTAATGCTGACGTGTGCACTGCGAGCACAGTTACACACAAACACTTGTGCTTTGCACACACACTTTAACACAACAGCTAATTTGATAAAAAACATAAACGTCACTCATGAGCAAATGTACACACGCACACACACAGAACCACACATGTATTATGCATACAGTACCATTCAAATACTTAAACCAAAGTAAACGAGCGTCTGCACACACACACACACACTCACACCATAAAAACACAATTACAGCATAAGCATATGCACCAAAACAAATCTTCATGACCGTGTAAGCACACACACACACACACACACACACACACACACACACACACACACACACACACACACACACACACACATGCACACACACACACACTGTCCTGCAGTGCTTCGTAACTAACAAGCCTCCATGCAGTGTGTGCAGTGGAGAGTTCAGTCCCTCAGGTGCACGCTGCAGCTTTAGCAGGATAAATCATGCAAACCTGAGCCGTGTGCTCATAAATCACCTCAGACTCGGTGTGTGTGTTCGTGTGTGTGCGTGCATAATGTGCGCCGGAACCTGCGGGTTTGGTCCAGCGTGCGTGTCTGAGTGTGTGAATTGTTTTCGGGAATGTGCAGGTGTGTACCCATGCATGTCACTTTCAATGTGAGGCTCCAAGAATGTGCGCGTGTGCATGTGCGTGTGTGTGTGAGAGTTTTGTGGTTAATAAGACAGGTGAACGTGAACAGTCCACCTCAGTGTGGATTCTGAACAAATGACCAGTAGGTGCTGCTGTGGAGCTGAGATGGAAGGCAGTCAGGCAGGTGTGTGTGTGTGTGTGTGTGTCGTCCTTCTGTTTCTGGACTCTGCGTGAGTGTGGTGTGAATGGGTGTGCAGATAAACACTGTAGGTGTGTGTGTTTGTGTTCTCAGATGTGAGAGCAGTTCGCTGTTAATCTGCAGCACCTTTGCTATTATGAGCTCGAGTCTGTCGCCTTCTCTCTCTTCTTCCCACTTTTCCATCTGTTATTTTTCTCCTCTCTCTTTTATTCCGCCTCTCACTTCCTAACTCACCGTTTTGGTCTCTGGCGCTCGCCGCCCTCTTTCTCAGGTGTTTAGCGGACTCTTTCTCAGCTTTCTGTGCGTGTTGATTGGCTGCATCTGATGTCCAGCTGTCAAACAGGATGTGGTCACACCTTTTAGTAACGATACACACTTTGTGCAATTAATTAGATTTTTCTGTCATTTCATATTTGCTTTTTCTCCTTCTTCTCCTCCTCATGATGACATTTGATAGAAGAACAAGGACCTCAATAATCTTTCTGCCTAAAAAAATTCCAGTTTCCATCAGTGGACTGAAATCTGATCTTACATATTTGTCATAATTTATGTTGACGTGCGTTTCCGTCACTTAAAAACTTGTTTTCTGCTTTGAGAGCAAACGTCAGCCTGTCGATCTTATGTGCCGTCTTTCTTCTCCTCGCCCTCGCCCTCCTCATCCCTCCCTCTCCCTCTCCTATCGATCCCTTTTTCCTCCTCGCTCCTCTCCTCACCTGGTCGCATCATCTCCTTTATTTCCATTCCTCTCATTGCTCCTCGTTCTTTTGATCTTTTGGTTTTAATATGATGGAGAGCTGTGGGAGCCCGGATCCCTTCCAGCTGGGAGGGACAGGGTGAGAGATGGAGGGAAGATGAAAGACGGCTCTCCCCCCTCCTGAGGGGTTTGCTTTTTCCCGGAGGGGGCCTCCACCTCGGGGCGCAACCTGCCGTCAGGACTTTGCACAAGCACACACACACACATCGTTTGCTGTTCATCACCTGCTACCAAAATCTAATTACACCTAAAATAGACGTGATGAGGTTGGACAGATGGTAGCTCTTTCTCAAGCTTACTCCTCCTCTTGAGGTACGGGAAAGGTTAGAAACGCATCCAGCCTGAAATCAAAGATGGCGATCTCAGTTTTGTGAACCTGCTGCGCTCCACAGGTTCATCATTAGGGCACACAGAACGAACGCGAGGGAGAGACACTGAGGAGAGGAGTTTATCTGAGGCCTGTAAAATGATCAAAGACACACAAGACGGATGACAACAGCAGGTGTCAGCTGTTATCAGAGGAGGGATCTGACAGAAGAGGGATAGAGCTGATTATTGAGCCCTGGTGCTCTGACGATGTAATCCTGCAGAGAGGGAGAGGGAGACGCTCCTGTATGAAAAGGGTCAACACCTGAACCCAAAGCACAGAAAACCAACGCCAGTTCAGGTTTTTTCATGATGCATCAGAATCATCACCGTAAAGCCGTGAACTTGCATTTAGTCTGATGTCAGATTTAGGTTTAAAGTTCACGTAATGATGAGTTTCATCAAACGAATCTTGCAGGAACGCAGAGTTCTTGCATGTCATTGAAAGGTTTTCGGTAGCTTCGAATTGTCCATGTTGCTCCCAGCGGCAGCGAGAGAAAACATATGCGTTAGTCTAATTTTTTTTAAAATGTGCAGGAGGTGGAGGCGTTTCTGATGAAGGTGCAGCACACACGTCTGTAAAGCGCTGCAGCAGGAAGCGGGGAACGAGTCCTGGAGTTTCTGTTCCCGGACTTGTTTATATAGACACACTCTTCTTCTCAGCACCAGCCATTACAGCTGGAGTCAGTCAGAGTAATGGCCTCCAATCTGACAACTCCACGTCTGTGTGTGTGTGTGTGTGTGTGTGTGTGTGTGTGTGTGTGTGTGTGTGTGTGTGTGTGTGTGTGTGTGTGTGTGTGTGTGTGTGTGTGTGTGTGTTCTTGTCACCATTATCCACAGCGTCCTTCTTCTCAGAAGGGCCATTCGGACGGCTCTGCCTGTTATTTCGCTCCGTGGCGGCGGCTCTGTCGGGAGTCTCATCTCGGTAAACACCGCATCACATGAAAAGCTGTGTGATCGGCCCGCGCTCCACCCGCTCCACCTCTCTGTTCAGGGCGTACAGTGAATGCAGCGCGAGGGTCAGACCTGCAGTCGTTCCCGCACAGCTGATGGAGGCACACAAACGCAGCAGAGCTGCAGTAGCTGTTCGTGTAGCTGAGCATCGCGGCGGTTTATCTTCTAACACAGAGAAGTCGTTCATTACTTCCATCTTTCAGAATAATCCGGATTTGTACAGCATTGATTTGTGATACCTGCTCTGTTGTGTTTGCTGTTGATGCGCTCATTGATTCCAGAAACAAATCTTCAGCCACATCCTCGTCCTGCCGCGCTTCCCTTAAAGATGGCTGTCAGGAACAGACTTAGGTTGTTCATGGTGCTGCGGTGTTGATCTTTTGCATATTTCAGGGTCAAATTTTGTTCTTCTTCTTGCAACCAAAGCAAAGCAGTCACCTCACATGGAGGCGAGCGAGGAGCTGCTCCGGAGCTGATTTCAGACATTCAGACGGCAAATTTTTGGCCTTTTTGCATGAAAATGTAGTCAAAAGGTTTAATCTCTTATCAAAATTGCCGCCACTTTAACTCTCTATCACTTAATTGATTAATCAGCTAATCATTTCAGCTCCACAGCTGTGGCAGCCTTTTGGAGTGGCATGAGGGAAAGTCTCTAAGAGTTACAGAAGAGGAGGATCTGAGACGAAGAGCGCTGAGTGTGTGTGTGTGTGTGTGTGTGTGTGTGTGCGCTTGATCCATTCCAGTTGACACTTAGTTTCACTCCCCATATGGTTCACATATGGTATAAACACACACACACAAACTTACAAACTTTTCCTCCTTCCTTCCATCCCCACATACTGTACTTCTTTACTGTGTCCTGCTCACACACACACACACACACACACACACACACACACACACACACACACACACACACTCACACACACACACACACACACACACACACACACACACACACACACACACACACACACACACACACACACACACACGCTGCCTCCACCTGTGTCATGTTTGACATTGTCAGGAGAGCCAAGTCAAGCTGATTGTCAGTGTGTGTTGGATTCAGGCCTACGTCAACGCTCAGGCCGACTCTGGCTGATTGCTGTCTAAATAATGCATCCACACCGCGGGAAAGCCAGACAGCCCGGAGGGCCGGGCGAGGACCTCAGCGGGGTGGAAGGAGGGAAAAAAAAAATCCAAATCCAATAATATGAATATTTAAAATGTCGTCTGATGAGAAACTTTCGGGCTGGAGGAAATGTGTAGCTGATGGCCAAACTTTTTTCTGCTGCTTTTTTGTTTTGACAGGCGAGAAGCGAAATGTCAGAGCATCCCTGGTTCCCCTCAGGTTCCCAGTTGGGACTTTTCAAAGCGTCTTTTGTCATCCTTTGAACGAGCTTTGTCACGGCTTTCTGTTCCTCTGCGTAATGTGTCTCTGTCCGTCTCGCTGTCTGCCTCTCTGTCATTCTCTTTGAGTCCGTCTACCTCTCTTTTTTTTTATCTCCACTCTTTCATTTCTCCATCCCATCACTCACTTCACCTCCCCTTCGTCTCAGGAGATATTGTGTCTGAAACATTTCTCACTGATCTGAGTATTTTTTAGGAAATATCTCTGTAACATATCGAAAAGAATCCAGTCCTTAAGCATCCTGCTCCGCCCTTCTTAGTCGAAGTTACGTCCACAAGTCAAAAAACAAGTCATTCCCGCCTCTTGCAGCTCCATTCGGGGTGACACAGAGTGCAGTTTTCGTCCACTGTGATTGGACTGGATGGCAGAAATTGCAGTTGAATGAAGTGGATGGCTGCAGCAGCACTGTGGTCATTTAGTGCTGATGTCTTATTCTGCCCACGTTGTTATTTCTGCATCCAATGCACAAATACAGCACCGCAGAGTTTCTGCACAGGAGGTCGTCGCTTTTCAACTTTATTCAGCCGAGTGCGATAAAGATGTATCACATGGCCAGAAGTATGTGAACGCGAAGCCGCTTCTTGGACGGCTATACGCCAGACTCTCAGTCAGAGCGTCAGACATCGACCGGTGGTGCTGGCTGATGAGGCTGACTCGAGGTCAGTGTTTCCGTTCATCAAAACATGTTTGATGGCGTTGAGGTCGAGCCTCGAGTCGAGCTCCTCCACGTCACAGGAGCACTATTGTGGAAAATATAATCGCTGTGCTTTAGTGTAATATTTCACCTTAACTGCACTCCAGAGGGCCTGACCTAAACAAAACAAATCATGTCTGCATACTTTTGGCCATTGTTTGTGTGTATCTGTGCACAGAACTGATGGCAAGGATGAAAATAAATCAAATAATTAAAAAAAAAAAGATGAATTGAAATGCAGTCAGTGTTTCACACCACCACAGATGCATGGCCTGTATTTACGTATGCACACAGATGATAACCTCTGTCTTAGCTACATACATGTGCAGACACACACGCCCCTTCAAACACAACACGCGCAGACAAACATCCACCGTCCTGCAGCCCAACCGGCAGCCAGGATGATATAAGCTCAGATAGCATCTCAGCAGCTCAATGAGTCCTCGAGTTATTGACGACGCCGTCTGCCCGTCTGGATCCCATTATCAAAGTGTCTTCAAAGGAGACTAATTGAATTAGTGCAGGGATCTGTAATTGAAAGCTTGCTTTTAATGATGCATTGTGGGCTCGCGCTGAGCCGAGCGTCTGCATTAATCAAACGTCTCTCCGTCAGAGCAGATTGGACTGCGCTGTGCACTGCGCTGTCAACATTATCAGGGCCATCGGGTTTATTTGGTCCCATAAAGTGGCAAATCTAACACCATCTGTCCCTAAAACTTTAAATTTCTCAACAAGTGGAGCCGTTTCTGACTGACACTCTGTTTTTTCTCATTTTGTGTTGAATCAAAGCTGAAGTCAGTCAAATTTCAGCTTGATTAAATGTTAAATCCTGACTCACAGCTGACTTCCTGAACCAGCATCAGTGTGTCTTTTTGTCTGATTCGGTGGCGTCACTCTTCATTGTGGACAGACAGCAGAGACCCTCTGAGAAACCAGATTCTTGGACCTGCAGAAGCAGCGATTCCTCTTGCAAACATACACACGAGGATGTTTTTCGGTGGCTGATCTCTTCATCTTTCATACGTCCCTCTCTGTTTCAAGCTCAGCCCCAGATGGCATGCAGTCGTCTTCAGGTTAGAGGTGAGAGGTGGAGGCTAATTTATAGTCTCCAGTTCAGGGTCTCATCCGGTCACGCACATATGGAGCTCTGCTGGAGAGGACACAGGTACCAGTTAGCAGTGATGGATGTCTGTGGTACTGTGTGTTACTGTGTGTTACTGTGTGTGTGTTGTTTGTTCTTGCTGGTCTGCATGTGAGCACGTTGGTTTATGTGCACCGTGTCGTGCTAACAGTGAACGACGTGCACGGCGGCTGGTGCAGGAATCTGTACCCTTAAAACTGCATAAGAAGTGCAAACTTCTGTACGTTGATGTCGTCTTTGAAGCAAATTGAAATGACGTTTCAACCAAACAAAGACAGAAATGGACAGAAACGAAGCTGTTTGGTCGTTTGCATTTAAACTCCTCACACTGACCCACATGCAGCCAGTCTCTCATTTAATGTAAACGAACGGCTGCTGAGGTTGAAAAAGCCGCCTCACTGCTCAGCTCGTGATGCTGATTCGTGTAGATTACACGATGTGAGATGTTAACTTCATGTGATGGTGGTTTTATTTTTCAGCTTTGACTCGACTTAATTGGTGCCGTCAACAGTCAGCTTGACGAGGCGCCGTAACGTTTCTCGCTGTTACATCACTTTAGATGCTTCCTGTTCCACGGAGTTGTCAAACATAAGGATCATAAACTTCTCACTGTGTCACATTTTGGAGATCATTCATATTTAAGCAGATTTGGATCTTTAAATTTCAACACGGTTTCAAAGAAACGTCAGGATCCAGGTATTTTTTTTAACGAACATTAATCTTTTATGGATTTCTTCGACTTTAAAATGTTTGTGTTTTGTCTGGGAAGGTTTTTGCAAACAGCGCTCCCCCCTCTGCACCGCTGGCTGCGCGTCTGTTTGTGAGCGTCCGCTTCGGTCTGGAAGTGACGGCGTGGTCAGAGCAGCAGGAGAGGGGAGCGGGCAGCACTTCATTAAAGTGCAGCATTACTGCGCTCGCCCTCTCCCGTGCAGACACACTCATGCACGCTGGGCGCAGACCACTTCATTTAGTCTGAGAGATAGAAAGGACAGGCCCCGATGGATTCGCCCATTAATCTTTAATGAGCCCCCGGGTCTGAAAACTGCCCGCCTGCCTCTCCTTCTCCACATCCAGGAAACAAACAATGACTCGGCTGCAAAACACATCGGCCGCTCGTACCTGCCTGCCCGCCTGTCTGCCTGCGAGCCATTAACCTCCCGACTCAGGCCTGAATTATTAATGCAGCTATCCATCCCCCTGCTCGCACGGCCCACTCCCAGCAACGGGAATGGGCGACGTCTTGATGGTGTGGTTGAGGAAGCGTGGCGGTGCTTCTCGGAGTGCCTCCTTCTGGACTTTTGGCGGAGGGAGCCGATTGGTCCGCCTGCCAATCAAGCTGCAGAGTTGCTGGTGATGTTTGTCGCCGCTCACACTCCAGTTTTCTCTTTTTCTTTACAAAGCCAGATTCCTCTGTAGCACAAACCAGGAGCGGGCTGTCATTTCCACAGCAAACGGGCTGAAATCCTTTCTAACGGCTGATTGAAAAAAATCACTTCCATCAGCCGAGGTTCAGGCTTCACCGCGACCTTTAAAGCAGCGGTTTCTCGCCAGCGGCTCCATTCAGCAGCTGGTTCGGAAGCTTTCGATCATATCGCAGGAAATTCATCAGCAGATGGGTTTGACGCTGTCGGCTCAGTCAGTAGGACCTGTTTTTTAGGCCAGTGTTGATGAGAATTCAGCGTAACATTCATGTGGTTTTCTCAAACGCTCCTCAGCAGCTCAGGCAGTCTCCATTGTTTCCCATCATGCTCCTCTGTCTTCAGACACGAAGCAACAGCGTGTGTGAGAAATCAAGAGAAAGCAAACCGCTGCATCAGATGGAGGCTAATTGTTTTCTCACTGGCCTGCTGTATTTATGTTACACAGAATGGATTGTGCATATTGACCCGTGGCAGCTGCTGTGAATGAATATATAATGCTGTTAATGCGTTCTTTAATGCACACCTTTTAATCGCGTCTTTGTTTCTCTGATTTCACTTCAGTCTCTTGCTCCAGCTTTATTACCTTTCTCTTTTCCTTCGCGCTCTCCGTCTCCTGTCTCACGCACACACATCTCACCGTACACACACACGCGCGCACACACACCTCGCCGTACACACACGCCTCGCTCCGCCTGCAGAATAGAATTGTCAGCGTGCAGCCGGATTCCTCGGAGATGATGCGTATTGAAATAAAGCGCGTGTGAGCTGCCTGCACGCGCTGTGATGAATGTCGATCTCATTTACTCTTCCTCAGATAGCGACTCCTCTCCCTCTGATGTCCCCCGGCCTCACTTCCTCGTCTCCTGATAAATATTGAATAGTGCTGGATGTGTTTCTGAGGCTCTTTGAGTCGTTATTGTTTCTCCGTCTGCTGGACTTTCTCCATCTCTGGCCTCCGTCTGTGTTTAATGATGTGCTTGATGGCGTCTTCGTGGATGCGATCATGGGTCCAGGCCTCCTCCATACATTTAACAGAAAAGGTTTCATACAGCACTACTAAAGAAATCATGTGCTTACATCATATCTCATATAACTCTTTATAAATGTTAGAAATGCTCATATTTTTTATATTAACACAACGCAAACAAACAACAAAAAACATGGCAGACAAAAAACAGAATTATAGAATAGAAAATCTTAAAATTCCAAGCAGGTGAAGTAAGTTTGAGTGAATTTATTTGATGATTTAAAAGCACATTTAACACTGAACTGCAGTCATTACTGAAGTTTCTTTATGAATGTGACAAAAACATGTAAACAGTGACTGAAGGAGCCTGAAGTAAACTCACCCTCCGCCTCAGATCAGTCTGTGAAGGCGCCTCTTTTTTTAGAAACGATGAAGGAAACACTTAATATTTCACATCCCTTCACACACACACACACACACACACACACACACACACACACACACGCACACACGTCCACCTTGCTGTCTCTCTGTTTGCCTTGCGACCGTCTGCAGGAGATGACTTCCACATTGAAGGACGGCGGTCGGTCCTCGCTCACCGTTTCTCATGCACACGCTCATACGCCGCCCCGTAGCTGTACGTCCTCCAGGCACCCGAAGTGTCATGGCAACCGTACGGCAGCCACGGTAACGGCGGGCTCATTTTCATACTGATGAGGCGGCCGTTGCCGGGGAGGCCTGCACCGCCGCCGCCACTCGCTCGTCTCTCCTCTCCGGTGTCGCCCTGAAATTTTAATGACCTTCTTTCTCTGCTTCTCATTTTTCTCCTCTTTGCTCTCAGTACCCTGTGTGTGTGTGTGTGTGTGTGTGTGTGTGTGTGTGTGTGTGTGTGTGTGTGTGTGTGTGTGTGTGTGTGTGTGTGTGTGTGTGTGTGTGTGTGTGTGTGTGTGTGTGTGTGTGTGTGTGCGTGCGTGTGTGTGTGTGCGTGTGTGTGTGCGTGTGCGTGCGCGTGCGTGCGTCCGTGCGTCTATCTCACGCGTCTCAGCTTCAGTATTTAGAGACACACAGTGTCCGCTGTTCATACAGCAGGAGGACAAAGGCGATGTCATTTCGAAGACATCAGGGTTGGTAGAGGACATGTATTTTTACACGCGTGGACGACCTCCTCCCGTCTGCGCATCTTGGCTTCGGCAGGTGAGCGCCTCGGCCTGCTTTCGAGCTGTTGAGCGATGCTTGAGGATTTGCAGGTTTTAGCTCCCGTGCACTTCGAGAAACAGTCTACGTCTGGACCGAACTGCACGAAATCACCCTGAAAATACGACAGACAGTGTCGTTGGTTATTCTGTCACATGTCAGTGGACGACAGGTGATGCATCCTGGAAGCCTCACAGGAAAGCCTAGCAAGGATTTTTATGCTGCCGTGTGACACTGTGGTTGTTGTGTTTCCCGCCCCTGGACGCCATCAGGGTCATGAAAGCTGTGATGTATCAGCCTGTAGTCTGACAGGATGCACCTCCTGCACCTCACGCTGATTGGACGCTGCTCTCTGACACCCCCTCACTCCTCTTTTGCTCCTTTGTGCTTCGTTTTAGGATGAAGAGGCCCGAGAAGAAGAAAACGGGAGGATCGACCCGGTTGGTCGAGCCGACTCCTGCATGGACCACACCCCCGTGAGGTCACTAGAGTAAGTCACGGATCCGCCTCCCGAGCTTTTCCTCCCTGCGTCCTCACGTTCCCGCTGAAACTCGATAACCCGC
Source organism: Chaetodon trifascialis (assembly GCF_039877785.1). Taxonomy (NCBI): domain Eukaryota; kingdom Metazoa; phylum Chordata; class Actinopteri; order Chaetodontiformes; family Chaetodontidae; genus Chaetodon; species Chaetodon trifascialis. Next base: position 3,445,302 of record NC_092066.1, on the reverse strand, counting down.
TAACACGAGAGCGGCCGGCCATCACACCGCTGAATGTTTAATCAGCTTTACTCCAAAATGTGATATCCCACTCACAGCTCTTCTCCAAAAATGGCTCCAATCTAATCTAATCTGGAGTCGTGCATTTGTTTTGTTAAACACGTCTAACCATCCACTTCTGGAATGAAAGCCAGTTTTTTGGTTTCACCGCACCGACATAACCCTAAAAAACACTCTGAGCCATTACAACTCTGCTCCTTTTTGTAGTTTCCTCCATCATTTCAGTCACGATAACATCAGACTCAGTAAATGAATCCAGCCCATGTTCCCGGATGGTGATCACAGTTATTACCGGCAGCGATGATGATGATGACGATGATGATGATGGCCAAAACTATGAGAAATAACGCTCAAGTTGTCTGAAACGAGCTTTTCCCTTCAGAGTTGACATCAGCTCTCTGCTCACTTTCTCCACATAATTACACGCGTAAGTACTTTAAAGGCAGACCAGCAGCGTCTGTATTGTAATCCAGGTTTGTTTGGAGAAAATCTCATTTCAACCCTGCTTCCTGATTTACATAATTCTCTTTTGTGGGAGCAAAATGATCCTCGTCTCGCCATCAGAGCTCTCCCACGCACTAACCCATTCAGCTCCCGTTATTAACAACTGTGTTTTGTTTTGTTATTTTGCTCTGTTGCATGCTTCCAGTTTAATATGCAGGTACGGTATTGTTATTATTCCTGTGATTTCCCACAGACTCTGGCTTCTCCCGCCTCTTAGTTGCCAACAAGGGGCCCATTTTCCCCGAGCTAATCATAGTCATTCTATCAAAGCTCTGACTTGATTAGATTTGGCATCTTATAAAATGTGCCTGTGTGTAGATGTTTTATAGCCAAACAGGTGACGAGCTGTAACTGTGTTTTCTGCTTTTAAAGGGTCAAAGGATGAGTAGTCATCCACATGTAAATGCAGTAAAATGATGTGCAGCGGAGTCTTGCGTCTTGCAGATGCAGAGGAGCTAGCTCTGACCCTGCGTGCAGACACTTAAACCTGAAATGTACCTGAGCACCTGGATTTCAAGCACGCCGTGCAGTCGTGTCTCTCCTGACGGGGCTGCGATCGGCTCGCTGAATCGCTGCAATGTGACTAAAAAAAACAAAAAACAAAAAAAAGGACGTGGTTATTTTCTGTAGCTGCAAGCAGCAGCGTCGCAGCGAGCTTCATGCATCAGCTGCATGGCTTCTGGTTTGTGGCGCAAACACCTGCACAAAGGTTTTACTCTTCACGGCATATTATGATGTTAGACTTGCATCTAAAGAAACTGCACAGATCCCAGCCTCCCTTTAAAGGCTCCAGTCTGAAGTGTGTGTGCGTGCGTGTGTATGCGTGTGTGTGTGAATCCCTTCCATGTCTTTGATTTATTTGGATTGCTCTGTTTTATTGTCTCTCTCCGTCAGTCTCCTCCAGCACCTTTTTGCTTTCTGTTTTCATTTATTTTCTCCACTCTGCTGTTGTCATCATTGTGTTTCTTTCACCATCATCTCATTTCCTGTTTTGTTTTTCCCCACATGGTGTCACCCCTCTCCTCTCCTCTCCTCTCCTCTCCTCTCCCGTCCCGTCCCCCGCACCCACCCTCCCTTGTCTCTCCGTCTTCCATCTGTCACCGTCTCCCAGAGACATAGTCAAACTGGTGGAGGTGTCAAACGATGGTGGGCCCCTGGGAATCCACGTGGTGCCTTTCAGTGGCAGGGACCGCAGGTAAAAATATCCAGAGCAGAACGGAGGGGCCGTTCAAGCAGGGGAGGGGGGAGGGGGGAGGGGGGAGGGGAGAGGAAGAGCAGGCAGAAACAGTGTCCACGGGGCCTTAAACGCATCTGAAAAGGTCAATAAGGAGTTTAAAACATCTCACTAAAGGACTTTAATGCTGCTCTCACTGTGGTAGTACAAAATCTAAAACATTACTACATGAAAAAAGCTTTGTTTTCCTCTATAAATAGAAGCACATGAATGCAGCATCTGTAGGCGAGGGACTGTCCATAGGCCAAGTCGTACTGACCAATCATGTTTGCGCAGCAAAGAATGTCTTTAAATGTCTTAATTTTCACTTTTTTGGGGGGTTGGAGAGAAATGTGCTGCACCACCTGACACACATGCACACACACACAGGTTTGCATCAGGAAGCCATTTGCCAGTTTACAGTGATCAATCATGCTTGTTTAGGGTTTGCAGGTGACCGTCATATTTCTCCGTGGCTGCTGTCACATCAGCTTTACATGACATGAGGGTACATTAAGCAGTGCACGCAGAACAGACGTCCACACATACTTACGACGCGTTCAGAAGCGCGCACACACGCACAGCTGGAACAGGGCTGTGAAGGAATTAGAGGAATTTCACATCTGGTTTAAATATTCCCCTGGAGAGGCTGTGATGGAAGTCCTGCAGCCTTTCATAGTTAGAAGAATCCAGTTAAAAAGCTCCGTGTGGCGGAGTGTGTAACCCCAGGCCTGATGTTTACATGGAGGTCCTCCTCATTATGAAGGAATGTTCAGAGTTTATAAAAGCAGCGTAAACCAGGTCTAATGCTCGAGCTTATTCTCTGCTGCAGCTAGTTTTCAAACCAGCACGGAGCCAGTCGCAGACTCACAAACCCGATCAGCGACGACAAACCCGGTGTCGCGCTTTATTGAAAATCAAGATCAGATCGCTTTTCTCACCGCCCGACTTAATCAACCTAAAAGCACATTTATAATGCGCTTTTCTTTTATTGGGGAAATGTCAGAGGAGGCGTCGTCCCAAGATTAAGATGCCCGGCTTTCATCAGAGAAATAGCCCCTCGCAGCAAATCGCATTGTGTTCTCACTCAAATTCAATCAGTGGAATTGTCTCTGAACTTTTTCAACTCCTGAACTTTTCTGCCCTCTCTGTAATCACATTCCCATTCATATTGAATTAGAAGCCGTGGGCGAGGGCGAGTATTAAACCCTAAAATCAACCCAATTTGCTTAGGCGACGCTCGCTCGTACTACCTCAGAAAAGCCCCGATACACACGGACACAGACTATATACCGAAGAAGACTCGATTAGGTTTGTGCCGTCTTTCCTGCCCGTGGTTGATTTTCTTCCTCAGACTCCAATCTCTAATCCACAAAGCGCCCTTTCAGGTGAAGTTAGCCGCTCGCTGCGGCTGTGCGGGGAGGCATAAGCCAGTTTGCCACACTGGATTACAGGGCGACGGCGGTTGCAGCTCAGTGTTACAGCGTGATAGACCGGCCTCCCTCCAACCCGCCTGCCGTCGGGCTTTAATGGCTCCGCTTTCCGTCGCTCTCTGAAAGCACTTTGTTTATTTTTGTGCTCAGAAAGAGGCCGCAGGAGTCTTAGGGGTTAGAAAATTAACACCTGCACAGCGTCGACCCCGGCAGAGCTGCGGCGCCGTTTTTGAATGTGTTGATTGCCTTTGAATAGATGCCTCCCCCGCACAGCCTCTGAAGCGCCCTGATGTGATGTGACTGCTTTCTCTCATGAGCCTCATTGGTGCACTGATGATGCAAATGACAGGACCACACTGAACTCTCTTTTCAAGCACGGCACGATAAAGCAGAGGCAGCAATTAGGCATAGCTTTTTTTTTTTCTTTTTTTTGACCCAAATAGCTTTTCGTCAGCGTGGCGCTGGCTGATTCTTGGATAGCCTCCTGACCAACTGATGTTTGTATTCAAGGATGCATTTTTCAGCTGGTGAGTGAAAGATGTGGAGGTTTTATAGGCCTCAAAGACAACTGAACTTTAGCGTCCTTCAGGGATTTGACAGGTGAGACACAGACAGGCAGGGAAGCCAAAGAAAGTCGCAGTGATTATAAATCAGTGGATGATAAAATGTGTTGTGCACCTCAGCTGTCTTTAGGCAAAGCATCCACGTGGACGTTGTCCTACATGCTGTTGACATGAACGTTTGATCGTTTCAGGACTCTTGGCCTGCTGGTCAAGCGTCTGGAGAGGGGGGGCAAAGCTGAGCAGCAGAGCCTCTTCCAGGAGAACGACTGTATCGTCCGTATCAATAACGGAGACCTGCGAAACATCCGCTTTGAACAGTAAGACAGCAGCTCACGGGACCCCGGCTGAGTCCGGTGGTCCCTGGACTTCCTGTGTGATTGGCTTTTTGGACCTTTGCTTCTTCCTTCCTCTTAAACCTCCAGTCCTAAACACTTCTTCTCGCTGTCTTGGTGTCTTTTTAGCCTCCCCTCTGCGCTCCTGCCAGTGCACAGGCGCCGCTGCTCCTCGTCACTGCGCTAAGCTAACCTTTCCCTATTAAACTCCTGCAGGTCGCACCCTCAGTCGCTGAAGCGGCCCCTGCAGTCGCCTCAGCCTTTATTCCCCTGCGTTTCAGTAACAGCTCCTCTGGACTCCTGTTCTTACACCTCTCTCGCTGGGAATCAGGCTGCTAACATTCACAGCCTCTGCTCTTCGGCTCGGTTCACATCCCGTGCTTTCATTACCCGCTGAACCCACCCGCTAACCCCCCTCCCTCTCTTCTAGATGTGCTGCATGCATGCCTTCAAGCTGCATGTGTAATGTTCCCTGCTGAATACGATTTCAGAAATCCAGTGATACACGCATGTTGTGATGTTATTTTCACCTGTCAGCATAAATGTATACTAAGTATGTGTATGTTTTCGACTTCGTATGCAAGTGAAATACAAATGAGAGAGCTGTCGTGAAAAACACCGCCCACACACGTTCGCACACAGGTGAACTGTGATGATACAGTTGTGTCTCATGGGACTTTACATGGAGTCATTTAAAGTGTCTGTTCAACCAATTTTCTGTATATATATCTCGCTTGTTGACGCTTTAAATTGTCGTTGCTGCTCAGGTGAAATGGAGGTTCATGGAGTCACTGCAGGGGTGATGAAACATGAAACAGTGTCTCTGTATTTTGGATAATACAAAGAACATGTTGTCAACCCTGATTCAAAGATGTCTGGACTAAAACATACATAAAACAGAGTTCATTTCCAACAGCTTGAAGTGTCCCTGAGCTCATGTGTTCATCTCCTTCATCCAATCATGTGTTCACAAAGTGGTGAACCTTGCTCCATCCTCTATGAACGGCTGGGCCTTTCCAGGATGCCCCTTTCATACCCAACCATGATCCTCTCACCTGTTACCAATGAGCCTGTTTACCTGTGGAATGATCCAAACAGGTGTTTCTGGAGCGTTCTTCATCTTTCAGAATAAGCAAATATTTACAAAAACCAATGAAGATTGGTTCGAGCTCGAACGTTGAATACATTGTCTTCATGATGTTTATGTCAAAAAGGATTAGCCTTTGTTAAATTCTGTTTTATTTCTGTTTTACTCAGTGTCCCAGTGGAAGGGAAGCAGAAATCTAGTGCATAACTTTAGGAAATCAAACCAAAGCTGTGACAATGAGTAAGTGAGGCATTACTCTATAATTTGGGTGAACCAGCCCTTAAATCCTGGTCACGTTATGATGTCCCAGTCACCCCTGCTGTTGAGCCATAAGTCACGTAATGGATGGGGAAAAGATGTCGCTGCGGTTAGAAGAGTATCAACAGTTGTTCTTGTTATTTAACAGTATTTTTATAAGGGGGCAGATTTCGTCTGCCGCTCGGTTCTGGCTGAAGTCGTAAAGATGCCGAGACAACGCCGTCCTCCTCGGAGGTCATTAGTGGCTGGGAAAAAATGGGACTGGAATTTCACAAGGAAATTCTCCGGGGGGCCCAACAACAGAAATTTGGGGGCTCGGGCACTTTCCGAACGTCAGCAGCTGTCGGGGGGGGGGGGCGAGGGAAGAGCCATACCGAAGTCTGCTTTATTGAAACAGGTGGTGCTAACAAGGCTCCGCTGTTACAGGCTGCTGACAGCCAACATAAGTTTCCATTCACACCTACTGTACATGAGCTCGCACCGAGAGGGGCTTTAAAAGAGGATTTTCTGCAAACTATCCGACGGAGAGAGGTCTCCTTCATCTGCAGCCAAATGAGGGGATTATGTGATGGAGCTGTCGGGGAGGGTGCAGCCTCTTTTTAGAGCCGCTCACGCTGGCAATAAGTATTAATTAATATGTCAGAATGTTCAGGTGGGTGAAGATGGATTTTATATTTATAGTATGGATCGGTGTGTGAGAGAGACGTCAGGTAGAGGGACTGCCTCCATAAGCGCGTTGATGCAGGAGTATGAAAGCATGCGGGTGTTGAGGAATGGCTGAGAGATCTCTCCTCTAAACTGCTTCCTGCTCTTTCCGTCCCAGAGCCCAGAACATGTTCCGCCAGGCCATGCGCTCCCCTGTCATCATGTTCCACGTGGTGCCGTCGTCCATGAAGGCCCACTACGAGCAGCTGTCCCACGCCGAGAGGAACCCGGCGTACGCCTCGGGCCGCTTCAGCCCCGACTCTCTGACCGGCAGCACTGTCTCCGGCATCGACCACACCCCGCAGAGGATGTCCCGACACGGCTCCCAAACTCAGCCCCACTCCCACCCGCATCCCCACACCCATCTTCACCCAGACCACACCGACGCCTATCCCCCTCTGACTCACCCGGCGGTCTCTGCAGCCAAGCCTCCAACGGGACACACCCACTCGCCTCAGAGGGGGCTGAACTCCACGCCGACGGCAGGGTTTACCAAAAAGGTCGGGAGAAGGCTCAACATCCAGCTAAAGAAAGGTGAGGCCCCCGTAAAAAGATCTAGATGTTGTGCTTTGAGAGAAAGACGCAGCCGGTCGAGAAGCTCTGCAGCTTAGATGATGAATGAATAGCTCTTATCTGAATGGGAACACTGTTCGTGGAGGTAAATTGAAGAATCTCCTCCAACAGACAGCCAATGACAGGGAGCAAGTGATGTAAGACACCCCTCATTATTAAGGATGGTCTCTCCCAGTGCTGCCATTTAGCCTTGAGTGCACCGTGCCTCTCTACTGTATGTCTGAGCTTGTTCTATGTTCAGATATCAGAAAAGTACTTCATTGTTGTTGTGGGAATTGGATGTGTGGATGTGAAATGGATGTGATGTATTACATGACTTTGTCTTTGAAGCGTCATGTGGTTGTTTTTCCTGTGAAAATGGCCTCTCATGCTTTGCGTTCCCCGGGCTTCCACCAGTGAGACGGGTGCTTTGTATGTTCTTGGCCTTTCCAATCCGGCTGAATAGACGAGCGGTTTCCCCCCTTGCTGGTACATCAAAAACAAGTGTGGGAACAGTTGGTTGAGAAATGGCGGAAAGATGGAAGCGTGCAGAATGTGAACAGTTACGTAACAGGTTTAAAACCACCGAGAGTTTAGCATGCTGATGTGAGCGGCGGGCGATGAGTCTGGCAGGTGGAGGCGCGGAATGAAAGGCGACGTCGGGAATCAAACTTCGGGGACATTTCCTCAGTGTGGACTTTGACTGACAGCTGGCACAGGTGGCCCAAACCTCTGCCAACAGGATACCAGGTGTCGGCGCCAGCTCTCAGGGCCGGAGAGCCTGTTGCTTAGCAGCCGCTGGTCCTCTTGTGCTGTCAAATGCCACAGCAAAGAGTCTGACGGGGCTGTGCCATATGCCCGCTCAAGTTCGCCCAGATCTGCTCCCTCTCTTACAGCTGGAGTGGAGCCAGAGCATAAAACATAAAAACACCCAGCCGGTTGTTGCATCTTCCGCCCCGGCTGCTGTTTCCACTCGTTCCTCCGTCGTAGTTTTTCCTCCTCGCTTAGTCATAACACCCTGAATGCACCACATCCTGCGCTCGGTATTCCAGCAGATCTGTTATGTTGTCAAGCAACGATGTTATCTTTTCTCATTCCACCTTTTGTTTGCTGTTGTCGGAGCAGACACTTGCGGGGATTAACAGCGACTCCCGAGAGGCTGTTTGGCTCGTCTGTTCTGTTTCGAGTGCCGACTTTCGCCCACAGCTTTGAGCGCAGATTAAACCCCCGTGTTGTTTATGCGCTTGAATCAGACACCGGTCTCCTCGCAAATCCTGGGGAGTATCAAAATCAATCAGAGAATCCCATTCTGCAGAGGAAATTGCTTAGGTATGTCTTAATCAAGCTAATGGGAGTTTAAAAGATCCTCCTCCCTGTTTAAAGCCAGGAACGCTAGAAGCATTTACCGGTGAGTATAATACACACCTTGTCTGCCTGCGGGAAGTTGATTGGCTCATCAATGTGGGGGATTAGGTAGAGGATGTGAAACAGAATAGCTAAGTGCTCTGCTTTCCTTTGCATCAGCTCAGTCACACAGGCAGTGAGGATTAGGGCCTGGATTCTGATACAGCGATGATGCTCCTTATTGTTTTTATATTGGCTTTGCTTTTGTGTCATTTGGCTCCGGTTCTGATTTAAAACACGTGCATGAAGCGGCCGATCAGAGCTCGCAGAGTGCAGGATGTGGGCCGGCCTGATGCTCGTGGAGACGGACAGATTGGAGCGTGTTGATCAGCATCTGCGTTGACAGAGGTGGACGTGCAGGACTCAGGGATGCTTTCGTTACCCCTCCGTGACCACAGGCAGGGCAGCAGGTTGTTTTTCAGTTTCTGGCTTCAATTAAATATCAGGCAAAAGTATTAAAAGTCTTCAGGCTGAAGTTGCTTCCTGGCACCGTGTGTTTGGATGCACTCATTACACAGTTCAGCTTTTATTGTGAAAGAACTAAGTTGCTCTCCCTCACAGTATATCCTACTTTAATAATTCAGCATAAACCTGCGCGAGCTCTCTGCTGCTGATAGGATGCAGGATTTAACTTGCTTAATAGTAGGAAATTGTTTGTTTGTCTATAAGGATTATTGATGATATGAGATACGGACCTGCGTTCCTAATGGTCCGTAATGAGACACTGCTGAAGGGTTGCAGGCAAAAACTGCAAATGCACACAAACAAAACCACATCCGCCCACGTGAACAGATGAGCACAGACAGATTAGCAGCATCTAAAGACACAGTGTGCTGTCAGCGGCAGGTCACAGTGAGACTCATCAGCATGCTCTCTGACAATACATGTGTGTGTGACGGGTGTGTGTTCACTGTCAGGTTTGTCTTGATGCAGAGCAGAAAGCTCTGATAAAGCCGGCACAGCTGGTGAGGTCCTCCCGTGTTTCCCGCAGTGGATTCTTCAGTTTCCTCAAGGTTACACCAGCCTGTAAATTTGCATATTTCAACTTAAGTGAACTGATGAATGCCGTTGTCAGGGTTTCATCCATCAGAGGTTTGAAGCACTGTTTATTCCAGGTGAGGTGGGCAGAAACTGAACTGCTTAAACAAATCTGAACGCTTAGAAGGGCCGTAAACCTGCATCAGACCCAGGAGAGAGGTAAGTATGGGCGTACTCACAGCAGCTTGAGCTGCAGAGGGAAAAGAGGAGCTTTCAGATTAAACCAGATTCCATCATGAGACCTCCTCTTTCCTGCTCATCCGACAGGTCCTGAGGGCCTCGGCTTCAGCATAACATCGCGAGACGTTCCCATCGGCGGCTCGGCACCCATCTACGTGAAGAACATTCTGCCTCGGGGAGCTGCCATCCAAGATGGCCGCCTCAAGGCAGGAGACAGGCTGCTGGAGGTGAGAGAGCGCGGTGACGCTGAGCAGAGCGGCTCAGTGTGTGCAGGAGTCGGTGTGTTTGTTAAGCAGGCGTGCAGCAGGCAGTGGTTTCCTAAAATGAGACAAAGCCCAGTAGGAAGTGTGTGTCACAGCGTGAAGACCCCGCAGGTACTGATGCCTTCAATCCATCAGAAATACCTGTTGAATTTAAACTGGGGCTAATTAATTAACCAGCTAACTTTTATATGGAAATTGAGCTTCCTGGAATTAAATCAAAGAACATGTTTTGGTGCTCCATCTTGAGCAGCTTTTGAAGTTGAGTTATCCCACACTGCATGAAGGATTGAATCTATGAGCACAAACCTTTGAATCCTTTGATCCACAGGTTTATTTTTCACTTCAAGCTTTTTTCAGCTGGAGATGAAATGACTGTTCAGACCACAACTTTGGAAAAAAAAAGCAAGAATTTGCTGCTTTTCTCTTTTAAAACTCCATTTTGAAGTAAACGCTGTCACTTGTGCTCAGGTGAATGGAGTGGACCTGAACGGGCGGACCCAGGAGGAGGTGGTGTCTCTGCTCAGGGCTACGCCCATGGGCGGGGCCGTGGGGCTGCTGGTGCTGCGGCAGGAGGACACTTTCCTCCCCCGAGAAGTGGTACGTTTGTCATTCCCCCTTGATCCTGTCAGCATGATACATTTCACGCCGTGATGTGCGCAGTCCTCCGATGCATGGCTAAGCGTAGGTTATGGGCGTGCGCTCAGGCAGACGGGTGGGGGTTTGTTGTGCGTGCTCCGGGGCTGCCACAGGTACAGTTATTCCCCGCGGCGGGCGGGTGTTGTCTTCTCATTTCCCAGCTAACGCCACATGCTAGCATGCAGATTGATTGTCCCGCTCCGTCGCTGCACTCCTCTCTATTATCACACTGCGGCGAGCCTCAGAGGAAACCTGTAGAGCTCGATCTTTCCTCTTCATCTCCTTCACCCTCTCCTCCTCTCACTTTCACTCCGTCTCTGTCTCTCTTGGCGTGTCACCCTCCCCTCTCGCTGCTTTCGTTCTCATTCACCGCTCTCGCTTTGCCAGGTTACCTCCTCCGTCTGTGTTTCCCTCTCTCTCGCTGTGTTTTGCCTCCGAGCTGACTTGCTGGATTGATGGATGTGGGGATGAATAGGCAGACGCAGGGCAGATAGTAGGCAGAGAGTGAAAAACACACTTGCCTTGAATATCAATCAGGCAGCATCCTCACACATTACGCTGCACAAACAGCAGTACAAATGTTTGTGCTGGCTTCGGATGTGACTGCTGACAGATGCCATTCACTGCTGTAACGTCAGTGATTCATGCAAACCGCTGCTAATATACTTGGTACGTTTGTTACATCTGCTTGCTTTTCTCAAGGTCGTTGTAAGATGTTGTAATTCGTAATCTTTGCAGAAAATCAGGTTTAGAGTTCCCTCAAAGACGTCTGCTAAATAAGTCAGCTCATAGTAGCTGAGGAGAACACCAGGCAGAGGAAGACGCTGACTTAAGAGTGTTTTTGTTTTCTGTTTTCATGTGGGAAGAGTGAAGAGGGTAAGCTGTTAGCGAGCTTTAAATCACATCGATGTTTACTCCACAGCAGCGGTCAATGATTCTCTGCTATCTCTCCCGCTCACAGGCTGGCTTTAACACAGGCCTTATCAAGTAGTAACATGAGTTATGGCACCAAACGGCCTTAAATCCCCCCTCCGTTGTCATAGAATGGTCTCTCCCAGCACCCTCAGCAGTCACCGGGGCCATTACAGGCACACGCAGCCATTCGCTGGCAAGCAGTGTCAATCAAATGGCTGATTGGTGACAATTATCACAGCAAGGGATGCAGAGGAGGCTACTGGCTGCCTGTCGCCACGGGCGAAGCGGGATGAGAGGAGCTGCCACGCTGGTCGATGCTCTTCTTCAGATTAGAGCGGGTCTCTGAGTGCGACTGACTCTTTTTCGTTGGTAGTTAGAGGGTAGGATTTATTTGATCAGTGGTTATCAGCTGTAGAGGGAGGAGAGGGTGATGTGAAAGGCCCGAGATGGGACTCGAGGGAGATGAGGCCCAGTGCACAAAATGAGCAGCTTCAGTCTTTATCTAAAGCTGGCTAAGCATTTTCTCATGGCTTTTAGAGATACGGAGGCTAAACAGCATGTCAGTTACCAGAATATGGCGACGTGCGTTATATCTCAGTGAAAACACAAACTGCATGGCCAAAATGAGCCCAACCCAGCCAGCTTCAGGTGCAAACAGCCCGCTTCCCTGGCACGCACTGTAAACATGAATTAAAAATGGCAGTTACTAAACTTTATTTATTAAACCTCTTGTAATTTGATGGAAAAATAAAGTCAGCAGCTGTTGTTCAGCTGCCATATGCAGCAGGTATAAAATGAGATCTTGGACGCGCTGGACAGCCTAGTTTATCACTCAGCTGTATCTGTGTCAGTCTTAGCATGGTTGAACTAGTTATTGAGCTTTCAACAGTAACAGCATTAACTAAAGAATCTAAAATGCTATTATTAATGCACTCCACATGCATGCATCATTGGTGGAAAATGAAACTCACTGTCCTTTGCTGCCTCATTAGCAGGTCGGCCTGTGCGTAGCCTGAGAGGCAAAACTCAGGGGGAATGTTTAAAGACGCTGCTCGTGTTCAGAGAAACACACTCTTTTTCGAAGAGCCGCAGCTGAGATTCAGCGTGCGGTGAGAGGACAGGTGTCCATCGTGCAACGTATTCATCAGCGAGTGTGTGCTGCTTTCTGTCAAAGCTCAGGGTGAAAACGCTCCGTGGAGCGCTGGCCGTTGCTTCTAAAGCTCATGGGTCACCTGGGCTGCTCTCATCTGAGAGCTGCTCCTATCAGGATTATGGCAGCTGGACGGGGGGGGGACGCTGCTTACAGGGACTCTAGATTAAGCTGAGACTGTAGAAGTGTGCAGAGGGACAAAGTTTTTATCCCCTCCTGTCCCCAGTGGAAGTAACGCCTTCGATTTTGTCCTTTTGAACTGCAGTTGTTTCTGCCCACATCTGTCACTTTGCATGCCCGTTCACTCATCACGCTGCTTCCGTTCCCCCTTCCACCGCTTCATGTGTGCTCAGATGTTCACTGCTCCTGTCGGTAAATATTTTTGCTTGATTGCTGTTGGTTCTCGTCTGCCCTCCACCCTCTAGAACGCCGAGCCCCAGATGCAGTGCCCCAGAGATTTGGTAAGACTCCACCCCGACACTAGCCTGCAATTAAACCCACTTCCACAAACCATCTCCTCCTCCTCAACAGCTCCTGCTCCTTCATTTAGCCTGAACTCCCCCTTGCGTGCATGTTATTAATCTCTGCTAGGAAAAACACGTGTTGTTATCACCCAGTTGGGATAAAAACAATAGCTTATGCATGCATTCAGGGTCCACTTGTAAACTAGCTGGTTAATCAAAGTGCAAGTCACTAGTCATGCATAGAAATATTAGCAACTCTAATTTTAATCTCCATCCAGAGTTGTTCTAACAAATCACAATTTCATGGTTCATCAGTGTGGACTGTTGGGGCTGTGCTGCAGAATAATTCGCTCCATCACTCCCCTCAGAGTTGTATTTGTCAGTGAAGGTGAGAAACACATGGGAGTTTGCTTTATTTGTCGGCTGTGGATAAGGTTGTCAGTCTGGCCTTCGTGCAGCAGACTCGCTCTGACTTGTGAGCTGAATAACAAACAGTCTGTTTAGTTTGTGTTTCACTTTATCAAGGGGGAAACTGCAGGCTGTGGCTGTCTGCGCCAAACCTACCCAGAAACTTCGACGACTTCGACACATGACGCCATCTGTAACAGAGGCACTCGACATGTATACAGCCTAACATATCATATCCATGATTACCCGGGCGCTGGATGCAAAGAAACGTTGCTAATGTTGGCACTGCAGAGGCAGCAGATGCAGTTTTAGTTTGAGAATCTACCTTCTGTGAAGAATCAGCTCTGAGCAGCATGTACAGTATCTCCAGTTGTGACAAAGCAGACTCAGCAGCCTGAATGTGGCACATATCTGAAAGCTTCTGCGCCGCAGCAGCTGTTAAACGCTCGCTCGTCTGTCTTTACTGCTGGAATTAAAAGGCCCTTCACGTTTCCATAACTCTCCCTTCACCAACCCAACTCGACTTCACGTCTTCACATCTGGTCTTACCTTCAGGTCGCATCTGGCCGAGTGCGCGTGATTGGCTGTGTCTGCGTGGCACATTAGGAGCGTAATTGGCCAGTTAATTTGACTGGCGGCTGCGTGGATGATCCTCATCGTCGGGACGCTGTCGGTGATTGTGGCTGCAGCTGGCGCGTCTCGTGACGACGTAGATCGTTCCGTCAGCCTGCAGGGAAACATCAGCTGCAGCCTCGTCATGCGAGTCGCCGACACTTCAGTAAACCTCACGTTATTAACTGGCTTGTTATGAAAAGTAGATCGAGACTAAATGCATGTGTATTTAAAAGCACCTGCCCAGTGCACCTTTAAGGATCCAGAGAAGGAAAAGCAGCTTTCGTCTGCTCTTATTTTGGATGTTTACCTCTCTGAAAATCAATGCAACCACAGGGAGGGGAGTCGGATAGATGCACCACGGCCATACTGTCTCCTCTCTCCCCCATTTTGTCTCCTCTCACCCTCCTCCTTCCCTCCCTTCCAAACTCCAAACCTCCAGATGAGTCTCTCCTCCTCGCCCTTTCCCGGAACATCAACCGCCATAATGGACCCAGCGCCGTTCAGATGTTATCTGCTGTCAGGCGCCTCATTTTAAACATCTGCCGCCAACAACAGCAGCAGCAGCAGCAGAGGCACCGTGATGGTGTTCAGCTATAGACGCAGAACAGGGAAGCTTTTAACGGACAAGTATCCGTTTTCAAGTAACAGATACTTTTCCGGTAGATGACGAGAGCATTGGATGTTGAAGTTCGGACGGAAACTCACGACTCATGATTAATCTCTTGGTTATTGTGTAAAGAATTACAGTGTACTGAGCAGCATTTGTGCAGCGACAAACAACTTGCACAGTGACAGTATGCAAAGATAAGACCCCACATAATAAACAGAATTACATCCAGGCCTCATCGTACTGATGATAGACTGCATTATCTGTGTGCATGCGTTGAAGTGTCCATTCAGGCAGTTTGCATAAAGAAGAAAACAGGCTTCAGTCAAGGTGAATTGCTGGCCTGTGTGCTTTAATAGAGCTTACATGAATCTGGTCATTTTTTTATTCTAATGGCTTTAATCGCTCTGTTTTTCGCCCTTTGCTCAGTTCAGAAAAGCTCAGTTAATAACGTTAAAGCAAGCAGAATATAATATGGAGACGGCCTGTGGACCTGCGGGATTGTCGGCACTCCAGTTGGGGTTTTTGAGGTTGGCACGCCATGACTCATCCTGCGAGAGAGAGCTCTGTCGAGGGTTACGCGGCAGACAAAATGCGAGAGCTGAAGTGGAAAAAGCACTCACTTCTTGAAATCGGTCCAATGACCCAAAAATGATCCACGTTTTTGCAGCAGTGCACGAGAGACTGTCATTAGATGTGTGACACTCTGCTCACTGTATTCAGCTTTGAAGCATGTGGGTGGCTCAAACTGTCACTCACTCCACTTTATTGGTTTTGTGCAGCAAAACTAATCTCTGCTGGATTAGATCTTTATAAAATCTTAAACCCTAATCTCCTTCAACCCCTCAGCCATTGTATTACACCCCCGACCCTCCATATTCTGTGGCTCATCACATTCCTGCTCTGACTTATGAAGTGTTTCCATCTGAGGGGCTCTTGTCTAACCTGTTGACTTTGACTGCTCCCTGCAGCATCCAAGGCAGCCCGTGACAGCCGGGAAACCCCATTGGCTGATTGAGGTAACTGCTGCATGACATCCCCACCTTGAGTCATTATGCTGCACAGGGAAAATGCATCAGAAGCAAATGAGATACTCGGGGTGGCCTCACAAATAGAGCGGGAGTCGTTTAAGCAATTCATTGCTTTGCCAATGGTGTGTGGAAACAAAGCACTTTGTGGGCTTCCTCTGTCTCCTTCCCAGCAGCTCTCACTCTCTCTTTAATTTCCACTGGATCTCTCTTGTTTCTGTCTTTGTTACCTTCCTTCACGTCTCTCTTTCACTCCATTCTTCCTCGCTTTCCCTCTTTTTCCTCACACACACACACACACACACACACACACACACACACACACACACACACACACACACACA
Organism: Chaetodon trifascialis; assembly: GCF_039877785.1. Taxonomy (NCBI): domain Eukaryota; kingdom Metazoa; phylum Chordata; class Actinopteri; order Chaetodontiformes; family Chaetodontidae; genus Chaetodon; species Chaetodon trifascialis. Next base: position 3,429,564 of record NC_092066.1, on the reverse strand, counting down.
CACACTTAAGACACACTTAAAGACGCAAATCCTCTTCCCTGCACCTGGCCTCCACAATGGAGTGCTGATCAAAGGCATCCGTCTTTACATGCCTGCCCTGATAGTTCCATAATGGGCCCATAACGTGAACATTCGGCTCCATTGTTTACGCCATTAGTCACACAGGCTTATGGAAAATTACTGCGATGCTGTATTGAAAAGCCATCAGCGGCAGCAGCAGTAATGCTGCAGCAGCACCGTGCCAAGATGCTATCTGTCACACGCACACAAAGCTGTTATGAAACGGCAGTCTGTTAGCGCGTCGTAGCGCAGTGATGAAGGCTCCCCTGATGACATGATATAACGTTCAGCTGAACATGTGTTGGCTGTAGATGACACAGCAAATATGTCAAGTTGACAGTGTTTAAAGTCTTGGAGCAGTATGTCTGTAACAGGTGTGGCGGCTTTGTGCCGGACGATCTGGTCAAATCAGAACAGTTTGATGCATCCAACACGTTTTCTGACACGATGTCGTTAACGCAGCTTCATTTGCACTTCAGTGTAACGCTGTCACTGTGTAGGCAGTTATTAGCTTAAATCTGCTAAATGCTGCATTGTAATTGGATAACATACCATCATTGATGAAACAGCATAGTGCGAGATAAACGTTTGCTTATCTAAAGATAATAATGTTAGCACGATAACAAATTACCAATTTTGCTTAATTATCTTTATTATCTTAATTATCATGTCATTAAACAAATGGGCCAAAAGATTTTCACATTTAAACATCAGTGATGAAGCCCAGTAGCCCCGTCTGTCTGTCTGTCTGTCTGTCTGTCTGTCTGTCTGTCTGCCCGTCTGTCTGTCTGTCTGTCTGTCTGCCCGTCTGTCTGTCTGTCTGTCTGTCTGTGTATATGCGCATGATTGCTCATGTTATGGGGACATAAATCTGTTTACACAGGACTCAAGGGGACAAAGTGCAGGTCCCCATAAACTGTATATCGTTAACTGTTAGGGTGAGGACTTGGGTTAAGGTTTAGATGAGTGTAAGTCTCCGGGAAATGAATGTAAGTCTACGTAATGTCCGCAAAATTAAAGCTATATATCACATTTACATATAGATGTACATATATGTGAGTGTTTGTTTGTTTGTGTTTGTGATACTGTGAGACAGACAGATGTGTGGATTTTTCATTTTCTTGTGAATGCATAAATGGAAATCTGTTGGTTGTTTTGCATCCTTGAGCACCAATCAGACCAATAATTTAGATTTTGTCTGCTCGCTCAACTTTTCATCCTTTTAATACTCTGATATTTCTCATAGTACTTGTGTACTTTTCACAGGTAAATATGAGACTTTTGCACTGTTGCATTGCTGCTTTGGGTGCATAATGGAGCTTTTAAACATAACAGGGAGTAATTCTGAGAGTTACATAACTTGGTATCGTTGTTAGCACAACAGGAAGGCGCAGTGATTAATGGTCGCGGCCCTGTTTCAGAGGCTCGCCGCCGTTTCTGCAGCGGCCTGTCGCTGACACGTACGAGTCAATCAGAGGGGGACGTTCTACCGCAGAACAGGCTCTCCAGCTTAATTAAAGTGATGTTTCAAGCTGCCACCTGGCCCACACACACACACACAGTATACCCTTACATAGACCGTACTTTACACATTACAAACATACACTCACTGAACATCCACACATAAGTGTACTCACACACTCGCGTGCACCAGCGTGGAGTGACGTGGAGCAGCTGCTGGTGTAATTGCTCGAGGTTGGATGAGGTTATAAATGGTTTGTAGTGGGTGGTGGAGCCTCATAACGTTCAACTGTCCGAAAGGGGGGGGCTGCTGATTAGTGTGTGTGTGTATGTGTACACGCACACACACCTCTCTCCCGGCATGCTACGCCACTATCAGCGTGGAGCTACAGAGAGATGCGTCAAAAGGAGCGAGGGAAGAGAGCGAAGGGGTGGCGAGGACGAGTGAGGGGAAAGAAGGTGGAGCGAAGAGGCGGGAGGGGGGGTTTAGCTCACAGATCAAATGTAGGTGCAAACTTTTGGCCATCCAGGGGAGAGGGAGGGATGAGGAGGAAGATATAGAGGAAGAGGAGGTGAATGTGGTGATGGAGAGCAAAGGGACAGAGTATGAATAAAAAGAGATAGATTGTGCTACAGTAGGCAGCCAACAATGCTCTCCACGCCCGACTTCCCTCGACCAATTACACCCTTCACTGCCTCCCTCGAACCCCCCCCCCCCCCCTTCCTTACCATCACCCCCCTACTCCTTTTTTTCTAATTCCCCTCAAGCGACTTTTCCAGATGCCATCAAATCGACAGGTTTGCTCGGCCCGAGCCGAGCTCGCCGCCGACCTGCTAATCGTTCCGGCGGAGAGAAGCGTGTGCGGGTGTGTAGAGAAGAAGAAGAAGAAGAAAGTGGGGGAGAGGGCGACTCTGAATCCTCTTAATGCTAAAGATTGACTCACTCTGCTGAACGCAGAGAGGAGTGGAGGCTCTGTGCATTAGAGGAGCGGAGCGGGAGAGGTTGAAGGGTGGAAGGCGAGCGAAAGGAAGAAAGCGACAAAAGAGGGAGAGGGCAGCGAAGGTGACAGAAAGCTGTGGGTGGCAGAGTGAAGCTGCATCCGCCTGAGCGCCGTTAGCATGTGACAACAGCATCCACGCTAGTTTTACACCACATTTAAACGCCTGAGTAACAACAGTGTGATGAACCTCTTCTTCCTCTTTGTCCTCTTTCAGCTGCTGAACTGCAGAACTGAAAGAAAGAAAGAAAGAAAGAAAGAAAGAAAGAAAGAAAGAAAGAAAGAAAGAAATCAGAGGGACAATCCTCTTTATTTGTCACACACTACACAGAACATGCTATGCGGCATGCATTGGTGAAATTCTTCCTCTGCATTTGACCCATCCTGCTCGTTCTTCCTCTGCGGCAGACCAGGAGCGGTGGGCTGCCAGCCAACCGGCGCCCGGGGACCCAGTTTTTCTTCTTCGTCACCATTGGTCAGGGGGTGATCTTCATGCATGTTGTTAGAGGGGGTTTTCATTTTATGGAGGACGCCCCAGGTGAACACGGGGAGAACATGCAAACTCCACACAGAAAGGCCCCTTTCCTCGAGCAGCAGGCACTGAAGACATGGTGGAGGACACGCCCTCAACGCCCCAGGTGGGGATCGAACCCGGGACCTTTTAGCTGTGAGGCGACAGTGTTGCCACTGTTCCACTGTTTGACCGTGCCACCGATTCGAGCTGGTTAAACCTCTGATCAGCCTCCTCCTGCTGTCTGTGGGCCCCTCAGCTGTGTTTAAAACAGCCAAACTTCATTTAATCTGTCTCATCTAGAGCTGCAACAATTAATATATTAGTTTTGACATTTGCTTAAAGAAAATTCTCTGATTCCAGCTTCCTAAATGTGAATATTTTATGGTTTCTTTGCTCCTCTGTGACAGTAAGCTGAATATATTTGCGTTGTGGACAACACCAGACCTTTGACGACACTGTCTTGGGTGTCTTTCACCATTCTTACAGACCAAAAAACAAATGAATTAACCTTGAAAATACTCCACAGCCATCAGTTGCGGCCCTGTTCTCGTCTCATTGCATCTTTTTCTTGAACAAGCCCAAAATACGGATGCCACCTGTTAACCAGACGAGTTGTCCTCTGGACATCGCTGAGCTCCTTTTTCTGCAGAGCGTTTTCCAAAAGGTCAGAAAACGAAGCGAAACGCTGGTTCCTTAAATGTGGCTCGTTCAGAACGGCCGTACTCTTCTCCCAACCGAATGGGATGAAGAAGAAGGAGGCGATGGTGGAAGGTGGAGAAAGAAAAGAAGGTTAGAGAGGGGAGGCGACGCCGGGGGAGAAAGGAAATGAGCAGCGGGAGAAGAGACAGGTGGAAGGAGGTAGACAAAGGAAAGCATGGCGGAGAGGGAGATACAGACGTACAGTGAGAGAGGCGGCGGCGTCTGTCTCCCTTTGTGCTCCTCGTGGATTCATCCCTTTCTGTCAGCCTTTCATTCACACTCGCTCGCTCGCTCACTCCGTCATTGTCACGCTCGCGCTCTCTCTTTCTTTTCGCCCTTTTCTCTTCGGCTCCTCGCCTTTTCACCCTCGCTCGATTTGTCTTCGTCCCCCTCCCTCCCCTCACCTTCATTCAGCTCCTCTCACTTTGAGCTGCCTGGGGTTTATTTATCTTTCACTCCTTCACTCGTGTTTCTTCCTCCCTGCCTTCATCAGCGTCAGTCAGCTCCTTTAAAATCTCTTGAATCGACTATTTAAAGGTAGCTCTTACCAGTGTGAGCAAAATGTCTCATTTGCATTTTTCTGACCAATGTTGGGATTGTGACTATCCTCTGCGCCTGTAAATGAATCTCCAGGCCTGCTGAGGTTGTGCATTAAACAAGGTAGCCTACCTTTTATTGTGTGAGCTCCTCAGCTGCTCATCTTCGTTTTTTTAACCAAAAGTCAAAGTCGAAGAACATATTTTGCTTGCATCTAGCAGCTTTAACTTAACCAGCAGTTGGCTCAGTTGCTTACAAGATAATAGGTGTAATACCAAAACTTCTGCCCATGTTAATCTCTGATGGTACAGCCGTTAGCGCTGCGCTTTAGCGGCTTCAGCTAACGCTCGCTTCATCCACTGACAGGACAAGCGAAGCTGCTTTAAGCTAAACATGATGATGTGATGCTAAGAGGCAGTTTGCGGCGTGTGGGATTTGGAAATTAAATTCTTTTAAATGCAGATTCAGATGTATAAGAGATAAATCCTTTATCAGTTAATAGCTGTTTTATTTTTAACCTTGAAATGACGTCACATCTGCTTTACTGATCGCTTATATTTTCTGATAATTGATTTCCTGTTTTCTGACCATTTGCCGTTTAAGAGGATTATGTCTTTTTAATCAGCCTTAAAAATTCGTCTCCAGGCAGAATGAATTGGACTTGAGGTTCCAGAATAATTAAAATCCTCTTGTTTTTCCCGGCTTTGTTTTTAATTTTATCTCTGAATTATTCCAGGTAGCTTTTATTTGTGTGCAACATGCAGACGCTCTACGCTTCATGCTTGCTCCTCCTTATCTCCCTCCTTCCTTCCTTCCTTCCTTCCTTCCTGCCGCTCCCTCCCTTTCCTTCTCGCATCCTCGTTTTTGCCCTTCTCCTCCTCTTCTGCCTCCCCCCCACCTCCCCCTTCCCCGCTTCGCCTCTCCCTCCATCCCTCTTTCTTCCCCCTGCATTCCACCCAGAGCAATTCCATCTCTCTCCCAGCAAACAAAAGGAGCTAATGACATGCTGACACCGAGCCCGATGATTGAATTCATTAGGCGTGCACAATAATTGCCAGGCGTGAGCGTGCACGCACCCGTCTATTCAGAGGACAGCTGTCAAATAACAAGCAAGAGAGAATAGCTTTTTATTGTTGAGCTGGAAGAGAGGGGGGGATGAATATAGAGAAAGAGTGAGAGAAGCACCTGTTGTGGAGGGGAAGAGAGAGAGAGAGAGCACTCAGCATGTCAATTAGGCTGCTGTGTTCATGCAGGGTTACTGCGAAGTTTACTGCCTGTTTGACGCACTACAGGTGTGTGGCGTTCAAATTTGTTCTTTAGGGAGTCTTCATGCTTCTGCTGAGAGTTTTAGACGTTTGGAGTGAAGACATTTTATTTTTATAAAGATAAGGACTGAAGTTTAGGACTCAGGATTAAGCTTAACTATGACAGGAAGGTTCAGGCTCGGCTCGTTTGTTCGTTGACTCTTCTGTTTCACTGAAGCAGCACTGTCCAAAACCAGGTAGCATCATTAATGAGCACCTGCCTGTGCTGTAGAGTTCATAGATTGTGTTAAAAAATCAAATACTTTTCAGTTTGAAGTTTGTGTTTGAGGACACTTGCATGCACAGGATGTTGTGTTACTTCAGAATAAAAGCTCTCTAACTGCATTTGTTTGGCTGCATGCTTCGCTTTCCTTGCTGGAAGCTTCTACCTTGCATGATGCGTTCAGTTAGCCGAGAACGTTGCCTTATGGTCTCTGTGATCTTTTTGTATAAAATTCATGTTGCGTGAATATCTCCGGTATAAACAAGGATAGACTGATATTACTTCTGATTGGTGGAGCTGGATACATCCGCTGTTGCTTCCCGTGCGTGAGATGAGGAGCTGCAAGAATGAAGGAGTTCTGATGAAACGTAGCTTGAGGCTACACGTCAGGCGTTTCATGCGTAGAATAGGAGCTGCACGTATGAATGCATTAACTTTGATCCGTACAGCTTCGCTCTCCATCAGCGCGAAACAACACTCCGCTTCCTGGTTCTGATTAAATCCCTTTCTAATTTGAGGCTGACACTTTCCTAAAAGTTTAAAGAACCACCTACGTGCTTTAGTGCTGATGAACCGGAGCACCGTGCCTTGATTACAGAAGATAAGTCCCCGCCTGCTGAAACTAAGCACCTGATTTAACACTTAGGAGCGCTGGTCTGTTTAACACTAATAAATCTGATGGAGCTAATGAGCTTGCACTCTGATTTACCTCCCTGCTATCTCCAAGGCTGCAATTTATATGCAAGTACTTTTCATTAACCTCAAATGGCCAAATGAATGTCCTTTAACTTTGGCCCTTTGGAGCTTTTGTTTGATTGCTTCACTGCTGGAGTAAATGCATGCGTGTCTTTGCTTTGTATGATTAAATGCAGTGTGTTTGTGGATGAGTCCAGAATCTAAATCCACCATTTCTCGCTTCCAGAAGACGGAGGAGGACGACTTGGTCCTGACTCCAGACGGGACCAGAGAGTTCCTGACCTTCGAGATCCCTCTCAGTGACTCGGGATCAGCCGGGTTGGGCGTCAGCGTCAAAGGCAACCGCTCCAAGGAGAACCACGCTGACCTGGGCATCTTCGTCAAATCCATCATTAACGGAGGCGCAGCCTGCAAGGTACGACGCCGTCTGCTCTAACGGAGGGCGTGAGTGAAAATATGAAAGATATGAAAGATGGTGGTCACGGTCGTGGTTCAGCTCAGCTTAAACACAATAAATACAGTCTTCACATCAACGGAAACATTTCTCTCTGGTTTTGTTTGCTTTTACAGCCACAATCAGTCGATTTATTCAGCAGCAGAAATAGAAGATTTGATGTATCTCTGTTTAACCTGATGCACCTGGAGCTGCTGCTCTTACCTGTTCTGAATAAACCCCACACACACACACACACACACACACACACACACACTCACACACACACACACCCGTTAAACCGCTGTAGGAGGCCTTGAATGTCACTTTCGAACGTGCAGGCGATCTGTGAGAAAGCGACAGGTGTTGCAGCGATGCAGCTTTTCGCCTCACGCTGGCCTGTTTCAGATCCCTCCACGTGCTTTCGCAGACAAAGTGAAATAAAATGACTTCATCTTCATCTTCACCTTCATCTGTATCTGTGATAAAATCTATCAACACAAAGTGCCCCATTTTCTGCTGATGTCTGCGCTGCAGTCAATTTCAACTCTTTCAGCTTGATTGTTTTTCATACAAACAAGTGTGTGTTGACAGAACATAATAATGCACTTAAAGGCGCGCATCTGTGCTGGAGATTAGATCGTGGCTGGAAACAGGATACACTCTGAGCGAGACTGTTGCTCTGATTGGATAATGGTTATTGTTATGTTGGGAATATGGATGTTTTTTATCTGTCACAGCATTTACTGTTTGTTAGTCGGACAAATGCGAACATCAAAACACCTTTTTACGTGTGATTTCCTGTCCGCCAACAGGACGGGCGGCTTCGAGTGAACGACCAGCTGATCGCCGTCAACGGGGAGTCGCTATTGGGCAAAACCAACCAGGACGCCATGGAGACGCTACGCAAGTCCATGTCGACGGAAGGCAACAAACGCGGGATGATCCAGCTCATCGTGGCCAGACGGGTGGCCAAAAGGAACGAGGTAAGGACGAAGGAAGGAAGGAAGGAAGGAAGGAAGGAAGGAAGGAAGGAAGGAAGGAAGGAAGGAAGGAAGGAAGGAAGGAAGGAAGGACGGCAGACGCCAGCTGCTTTCACTTGAGCAGAGACTGTGGATGAATGAATGAATGAATGAATGAATGAATGAACATCCAAACACTGTGAAGGTCCTCGTGTAAACCTCTTGATCAAAACGTGCTGTTATTCTGGGTCAGAGTGGAGATATCATGACACTTATAAACAGGATGATTCCTCCTTTATTTAGCTCGACTGAGCATTTCTGACCTTTAGCTGCAGCATGTTCACACCTCAGAGCTTCGTGTTACAGCTGTGAGGTCGACCGTCGACCCGTGAGCGATTCCAGTGGAAGCACTGGGCGGCCAAACACCCTGAACCAGCTCGTGTCAGCGTGTTACTGAATTCATTTCCTGCTCAGACTTCGTTCACAGGTTAAAACTCTTCAGAGTTTCAGATAAATGATCAGTGATTTTTGTCCCTTTGCAGATGCCACATTTAAATTAATACCTTCAAATTTAATCAAAAAGAACAAATTATTGAGTTTTGGGTCAATTTCAGATCAAAGTGGTTGTAATTGTAGTTTCTGTGCGTTTTCTGTGATGAAATAAAATGAACTTGTGACGCTTCAATGAGAGAAACAGCACAACACAACCCAAAACAAACGGCTGGGAAATACCCTCATGAGCAGCAATGAATTGTCTCATGAAATAAAAATAGTTAGGTCGTAGCAGTTCGCCACCCCCTCCCACGCACGCTCACCTCCCTCGAGGCAGCTGGAGGATTTTTTTTTTTTTAATATAAAAACAAGGCTGCGGACGGACCTGCACAACTTTTTCCTCCCCTCAACGTCATGTTTTCACATTCTCCGTACACCCCGGCCTGTCGCCTGCTTCAAAGCCGAGGCCGTGTGCAGCAGCAGCAGCGGCGTGTGGTTGCGTACGGCCGTGCACGTCCGCGTGCACGTGCACGCCTCTGGCATCGCCCGGCTTTCCCTGCTCTCCTTTTCCAACCTGGTGTGTCAAAGTTTTGATTTCCCCTCGGTCCGTCTGGTAATTGAAAGCAGAGGCTAAGCCTGGAGGTGTGTTTTATGTTTGTGTGACTGTGTGTGTACACGCACACGTCTTTGTGTCTGGGCCTGTGTGTGTGTGTGTGTGTGTGTGTGTGTGTGTGTGTGTGTGTGTGTGTTATGAGTGTGCAGTTTGTGCTTTTGCACAGCCTGCTTATGCATGTATGCATTTGTTTTCAGGGATCTTTCTGTGCAAACAGATACAGTGTGTGTGTGTGTGTGTGTGTGCGTGTGTGTGTGTGTGCGTGTGTTTATGTGTGTGTGTAGTGCGGCCATGTCAACGCAGTGAGGCTACACAGACAGCAGCCTGGATGAATAAAATTTGAGCGCTGGGAGTCTTGTCAGTCTCCGCTTCACATGCAAAGCCGGAGGCATGGCCTGAGGCTGTCCAAGTATCTGGCTATTATAAGAAAGAGTGCCCAAGCCACTCAGAGAGGAGGAAAACAACCATTTCATACGCTCACAGTCAAAGAGGCTGATTTACAAAGTCACTATAGATGTTCATACCTCACCAGCAGCTGTCAGTCAAGTGTTAGCTCAGTTCAAATCAGAGCCAGTCACTGCGAGATGAAAGCTGAGGCTCAGTTTGACAGATCGTCACGCTGATATTTGGGATCAAGTGATGCTGCGTTTACTTTCCTTCCGTGTTTCCATCCCTCGACGGCCGATCTCAGATCGGTCTCAAATGTTTGCCCGACTGCTGCCGCCCCCTCCTCCGTCCCCACAGAAACACAGCGAGCCCCCAGCAGCCGGTCTGCGCCCGGCGGGATCGAGACCCTCCCGGAGTTCAATTATCAGCCTGAATATGCAACGAGCTGCGGCGTGATTTGTCAGCGCGCCCTCGGTGCGGCGAATCCCCTCGGCTGTTACTGAGGCGCTTCACCTCGGGCCCTCGGCCGGCCAGTTCATTAACTATCTCATTTAAAGTCGAGAGCAGGCGCGTGCCAGCAGTCACTGCGCCATATGGCGACCTCAGAGATTAGTTTGTTCCCATGGAAGAGTTGCTGCAGCCGTGCGAAGGTTCGATTGGTTGTTAACTGTGATTCAAGCTGTTTAATTAGTCCAGTAATTAAGTGGAAATAAGGATTTATTTTCATCCGCAGTTGAAGATGATGTATGAATTTCTGTGTTTTTACTTTTTAATGGAGTATTTCACTTCACGCTCCTTTCTATATATAAAGTTAATATTGGCTCTACAGCAGCCGGCTGAGACGGGAAAATGATGCTTGCATAGAAATGCAGCATCTTCCCCATTTTGATATTTAAGTACATTTTCAAAAACAAAAATACTTTGTACTTTTGATGCATTGCAGTACTGATGCTTTTATTTTGTGGGTTTTCAGCCACTTGGCTTCTCACGTGTTCTCCTGTAAACTGGACTTGTTTGTGTAGAGCAGAATCTGCTTACTGGTGTTTATTACAGCACCTCAGCCATTTAGTGGGCAAAGATCTGTCAAAATAAAATCCCAGTCTAGCAAGTTCCAGTGGTTGATCAGAGTAATTTAGTTCCAGCATTAAGTCGAGTGTTATTGTTCGTTATGGGATGCTGCGACGATGGTTATCTTTATGGCAAATCGTCACCTTCAGCAATAAGTGCAGAAACCATAGCAAATCAATACAGTTAACTATCCAAAGGACACACATACACACACACACACACACACACACACACACACACACACACACACACACACACCGTGGAAAGGCCAAGGACGTGTGTTTATGGGTGACAGAGCCAGCAAATGGTCTATTTGTCCAGCAAACAAGTGATTGTCATCGTGGGTCCTGAGGGAAATGTCAAGATGCTAGCAAGCTAACGTCCCCTGAGGGGGAGAACTAGCTCGCTAACAGCCTGTGGCTTAACAGCCTATTGGAAATCCATGCTCATTTACCCTGGTTATCACACCGCTAGCATTAGCATGGATAGCGGACCCTGTGTCCATCCATTACGGTTAAACGTTAGGTTGGCAGGTTCCCTTCCGCCTCACCCTCCGACTCTTTCTGCCTCGTGTTTGTGCTCTGTGTATGTAACCTGCAGACGTTTATGAGCCCGATCAGGGAGGATAAACGATGCAGGACGGTAAAGAACAAAGACTGACGAAATAAAATGATCCTGATCTTACCTCCTTCCTCGTTCAGGAGGCACCAGGGAGCCCGCTGGGATCTCAGACGATGAACACCTCTCTGGACGACCACGAGCGCCGAATCTCCCACTCCTTGTACGGTGGCCTGGAGGGCCTTGATGACAACTTGATGCCACGACAAGGCATGATGCCTCGCACAATAGGTGAGACTGACGTATTTTTTCTCACTTGTTGTACTGTAAGCTCTTAACACTGATACCTTTACATCTATCACCACAGATTTTAACGTTAACCCTATCCGACTCGTCTCCTTCAGGCTGCCGATGGTTAACAAGACATTTTTCTGGCTTTTTTCTGTCAAATTCTTGCATTTTTCACCCTTTTGGTGCTCGATAAAAGCTCCTTGTGGTTTCTCGGTTCAGTCGATTTCTGCTTACTATGCAGAAAATCACTTCCTGCCCTCCGCCTGCAGCTCGCGCCACAACAAAAGAGCGACGTGACATCATATGCAAGCAGCCAATTGCGGCTGATCACAGTGTTTCCTCCCCGGTTGAGGTTTATGTGCCTTCTGAGGTGGATCTTTATGCCACGCTGTGTTCCTATGCTAAGATCAATTACACAATAATAATGGTACCACGGAGCAGACAAACAGAATAAAAGGGCAGCTCTTAGAATACAAATGCAGCATTTACATTTCCCTTCTGTTCGTCTGTGTTTTCCTGATAGATCCTGCGCTCTAACCTGCCAGGCTTTGTCAACACTGAATGTGGGCTAATTGTGTCATCTGGTCTGAGTTCCTGTCAAGACTCAGTGGCTTTTAATGTCTCGGAAAATGTCAAAGAGAGGGAGACAGAGATGGAAAAATGGCCCCTGGGCGATTTGTTGCTGCAGACGTCCTGCCAGTGATTGATTCTGTCTTTGTGGGAGTTTGCTTTGTGTGCTTTCTGAAAGCGTGGCCGTGTGTGTGTGTGTGTGTGTGTGTGTGTGTGTGTGTGTGTGTGTGTGTGTGTGTGTGTGTGTGTGTGTGTGTGTGTGTGTGTGTGTGTGTGTGTGTGTGTGTGTGTGTGTGTGTGTGTGTGTGTGTGTGTGTGTTAGCTTGCATGCTGATGTTGACTTCATCGCTCAAACCAGCTCTGAGTTGGTTTGCAAGTGTGTGTGTGTGTGTGGGATTAAGTGAAATAGATTAGTAAGCATATTTGTACGCGTGTGTGAGGGCTCTGCACATGTCTGTGCAGGATTGCATGTGGGCAGTCTTTGAATGATTGATGGACGGGTGCCGAAGCTGCCGAGTGTCAGAGAAAGCCTTCTATGCACCAGATGGTGAAGCTGCGCAGCTCGCCTGTGTTCAACTCGAGAAAGTACAGAACAAGCAACTGGCTTTGCTCCTTTTGTCGTCTGCAGTTTGTTTGCTTTGCATTTCAGCACACACACATCAGTCCAGAGAAGAGCATGCACAAAACACCTGAAATGTGTGTTCATTAAGCACAGGAAGGAAGAGTTGGCACACCAACTTTTTGTCAATTAGCTCGTAGCATCTTCACCTCGTTCATCAGTGAAAGTGAAAGTGTGAACTTTCTTTTCATGCAAATTGGTTGACATTGAAACTGTTGTTGGTGTAAACTCAAAAAAAAAGGTGCGAGTTAAGACTGAAAAAAAGAGGTGTTAATAGGTGAAGCTGCAGGAAGCTGCCACAGTGGCTGCGTTCATCCAGGCTCAACCAGCGAGGGCTTATAATGAGCGTGCAGGGTCGGCAGACATGCAGGAGATAACAGCAGCTCGACAACAGCAAACGAGACCATTGTCAGAGGCGACTGGGTGAGCTGACGTCTGTGTCTGCACGCCTTTCACAGCAGCCAGCGTTGATCAAAGTGCTGTGATCTCTAAATGTGCAGTGGAAAACCAACACGGTGCTGCCAGCGTGCACAACTCCAGACGCAGAGCGGCAACAGGACCTGGAAGCTGGAAGTGCTGAGTCACAGTGTGCAGGTGAGCGACACCTTCCAGTCAGTCCAAAGCAGAGGAGTCCTGAGCCGGTCCTAAGGATCAGTGTGGAGGCCGATCTAAGATGTGTGATGTGTTGCAGCGCCTCCCTGCTTTACGTCTGCTGTCACTGCATGAGTGTAAAGTAGAGTTTGTGAATGTGAATGAGCTCAGAGGCCGTGGTCATGATTAGCTGAGAACGTAAAACATTCAGCCAGCAGCTTCTCCCTCTCAGCCAGCTCTGACTGTCCCTGTGTGGCGGCAGCAGGTCAGATCAGCTGTCGCCCATCAGCGTTAGCACCACGAGTAACTCGATTAGGCCAAAGTGACGCTTGTCTGGTGTCAGGTTCAAGGACTCTGATCTGGATCAGGGCCAAAAAAGCTTGACTGAGACATCGCTAAGCCAGTTTCCAGGTGCTCGGCTGCAATCATCTGTAGTCAAAGACATTTGGGAATAAACGAGCTGAGCAGGTTCATGTTTGTTTGTCCTTTAAGCCGGCGGAGAGGACAGAGTAGTGAAGGACGACACGGGAAGAAAAATCTGAAATGAAAAGTTATTATTGGTATTTGTCCCTTTGCCCCCAATCTTCCCTGACATAAATTAAAGGTTGTTCAGAATGTGGAGCGGCTCGCCGTCATCAAGCCGAACAAGAACTGGAGGGATTATCCAAAAGATGGAGGCGCTCACCTCACGCGAGCGCGGTCACGGCGTTCGGCGACGTCCAGCCTCAGATTAGAGAAACGCCGAGTGCCTCCTGACTCATCAAAAACCAGCACCTGCTGTGCAGTTCAGTGCTTCACGTGCAGCACCGAGCGGGGAAATGAAGACGTCCGTTTGGCTCGAGTGGCCTGTTTGTTCTGATGTTTCACCTGAGCTCCACAGGACGGGACGCCAGATGCAGGAAAGCTCGAAGGTTGGCCTGTGGAGGGATGTGCGCTGTGTAATTACTATCACAGACACATGAGACATTTCCCTGCTTATTAAACGCTTAATCAGCCCAGTGGCATGTTTTGTCCCGACCACCCGAGGGGAAGCTTCAACCCCAATTTGTCCTGTAGGATATTTTGGATCTTCCTCCTCCGTGTGGTTTCTGAATCAAGCTGCTAATAAAACTCAGGTGTGACCTCGACGTATCAAAGCGGCACATTTTTGAGAAACGTCGCCGTGCGGTTTTGTGTCGTAGTGAGATTGGAGAGGCTGGGGAGGGATTAAAGCTTTATTTGAAGCGATGTTTAATTTGCCACTGTGGGCTAAACACAGAGGATAAAGGCCAGCGGGCTCCAGGTTTAAGCCGGTCGACTCTGCTCGATGCCGCTCTCGCATTAGTCAACTTTTATAGGCGTGTTTTTATTATTCGTATGAGGGTCGCTCTAAAACGAGTTCCCAAGATTGAGACGCGCAGACTCGCATTAGGAGATATTTGCTCATGTGAAGGTGGAACTGGCCCGTGGATTAATAAAGCGAGTTACTGTGTGACTGACTTTCATATGAAACAGGCTCAGATGTAATTCTGAGAGTGAAATAACGTCCCTGCCAGTCCCTTCTGTCCCCAGGTCGTCTCTTCAGTGATCATCTCTTGCTGCTTTTATCCTTATTACAGTTAATTTAGTGACAGGTCTGACTAAGACAAACTGCCTGAGAAGTTTGTCTTGTTTTTTGAATAATTTTCTTATTTCACCAATCTAAAGTTCAGAATTACCACAACTTTTCATTTTCTTTCTTTTTACACTCTTTTTATATATACATAACCTCTATAGCTGATTTTATTTTGCATATTTTTTATCGTCTATTTGTTCTCCCTGCGTCTCCTTTGTATTCTTGCTGCTGTGAAAAGTAAATATCCCCAGCGTGGAATCAACAGTCTCATCTTATTAAAAGGTCTTTCAGAGGAACGTGTTGGCAGCTCGTCCCTGTGGGTTACCCAGAGGTGTTCCAGCTGAATTTTTAATAATGTTATTTTTCTGTGCATTGAGCTCCACAAATACAATTTCATTCACTTTCATTGTATCGAGGTGAATGCAGGCGTTTCTCAGACGGATCTTCGTGGCGACAAACTGAACCGCTGTGTTCAGAAATACACTGGGATTTTTTTTGTGTGTAATTTGGTGTACCGGCCCTTTAAAAAGCAGTTTGGTAAGTTTGACCAATGCTTGGGTCAGAGGTTGTGTTTCAAGTCACATCAGTTTTTATTCATGTGACCCAATCAGAAATTTGGCTTGAGGGGCTTTTTGATGTGTAGAAAAAACTCCTCAACATCAGGAAGTCACAGCTGGTTACAGAACTGAAGAGATGAGTTTTTAGCTTTATTTTGAAGATATCCAGTGATCTGCTTCCCTGATATCTACAGGTAGTGTGTTCCAGAGTTGGAGGGCTACGACCCCGATTTTCTAACCAGCAGCAGATGATCAGAGTTCTCCAAGACAAACAGAGAACGAGGGAGTTAGCGGAGCAGCTTGGTCCTCGCCCGTGAAGGAGGAGGACCTCAGAATCGACGCTGAACGTCGCAGGAAGCCAGTGCAGAGCAGCTAAAACTGGACCAAAGCGAACAAAATGATGCAGTTTATGATCCAGAGCAGCTCCGAACGTTTAGCTTGTGTGGCCTCCGGTTGAAATTACTGCAGGAGAGCGCACGAGCTAATTTCTTGTCGCCTCGTGTAGTTCTTCCCTCTGCGTTAACATGAACGATTCACGGACAGAAGCGGCTGTGTCACGGCTGCTTTAAACGCCGTGGAGCGGTCTGGGAAAGCAGGTGCCCGACTGCTGCTGCTGCTGCTCTGGAGCCAGCGGCACACTGTGGATGCACTTGGCACCTCCCAGATGTGAACGAGTGTGAATATGAAGTAGCGTGCTCAGCAGACCTCCCTTGAATACATAAAATTGCATGTGTGTGTGTTGAGAGGTCTTTCACAGTTGCTTGGAATAACTCTGTTTTCTCATTGAAAGGGTGCCACAGAGCATAAATCATGCATTAGGCTTTCTTAGAAGACAACATCATTCCCATTCTGAAGGCATCAGCCTGCGTTTTGGCTCTTAGATCACTTGCTGGCTCTCTGCACTCCGAAGATGCCCGGGATAAGAGAGCGGCTTAATTATTCCTCCAGGCCGGTGGCTTGCAAGGCCCGGCACCCCTGGCAATAACTTCCTCACTAATTATGCAAATAGACCGAGACAAGACAAAATGAAAAGAGGACTGAAAAAACCTCCCTGCATGTCTTTCAGCCCGCGTCGTTCTCACCTGTTGCTTCCTTTTTCATCCAGGAAATCTTTTCAGCTCCCGTTTGGCCATCGCGAGTCCCCCTTTTACCCTCGAACACTCAGCAGATTTGCACAAAAAGCATCTAATTGTAATAACAGTCTCTCCCGGAGAATCTCCACTGAAATGCCGCCTATTGTTCGGCTGACATTATTACAGCCGCTGGGAAAGATAATGCGTGTTTATTGGTGTGATTCTCAGGTGATGGGTGTGCGCTCCGTCCACATGGCAGTGCCATTGTTGCTGGCGGATGGCCGCCCTCAGGCGCTGGCGCTGAAACAAAGAGGCTTTTTTCTCCTTTTACCAGGCCAGCCAGTTGACAGATTCATTGGTTTTCTACTCAGTAGCTGCCAGTTGATTGTGCTGCCGTGATTCAAACTGTGACATTGATGGGATTCTCAGCGTCGTGCATTGGACTGCTTAGGGAAATGGGATTAAGTGGCTCTGTGAGTGCACGTGTGTGTGTGTGTGTGTGTGTGTGTGTGTGTGTGTGTGTGTGTGTGTGTGTGTGTGTGTGTGTGTGTGTGTGTGTGTGTGTGTGTGTGTGTCCGTGGAGAAGCGTGTGAAACGTGTGTGTGTGTGTGTGTGTGTGGTCTGACGGAGAGAAGTGGCCACGCTGTGCAAGAAGACTCACCCGAACTCCCAAATTCACAGTGAATAACAAACACACCCAGCGGGGGCCGAGGGGGGGGCTGAAGGAACACACACACACACACTCTGAAACCACTGCAACAGTTGAAGTTAATGCAGTAAAGGTCTGACTGTTAAGGTGTGCACTCACACACTTTCACACATGTATGAACGCTCGTTTACGTGCACGCTCATTCTTCTGCATCTCTATCTGATGCACGTGCACGTGGCTTTGGTCACTTCCTTTTTACAGACAGAATATCTTTACTTTGTCCTCCTTTTTTTCCCATCAGCTGGTTATTAACCGGTGATGCATTGCCTCCGGTGTCCATGGACCTCATCCTGTTACCCCACAGCGATGAACGATGCTTGAACGTGAACACGGACTGTGTGTGTTGTCACATTAGACCCTTTTCAGCCTTTGCTGTGGGTTTCAAAATGAATCCCCGTCAGTAAAAATCATCCAGGCAGCAAACCCTTCGTCCTCATCATCCTTCAAAGCCGTCCGTCTGTCCGGCAGTGCAACAAATCCTGAAAAGCTTATCTCAAGTGATCAAAAGTAGTCCATGTGTTTTAACGTAGGTGGAGCACATCCAAAGGGAGGCGGTGTGAAAGTGTTAAATTAACCTTTTCATCTTACACAAACTCTGAATGTGGACCACAATGCACCTGCAAAACATTTAGTTTTGTATTTTTCTGCTTCTGGTGTGAACAAAACGCTGCTCTTTTAAAAGTGTACGAGACATCGCGAGATTATTTTCCCCTTTAAAGAAGAAGGTGACGACAGTGCATCAGCGGGTTAATTTGAGGTCACTCTGTAGCTTCTTACTCTTTAAGGAACGGAGCAGAGAACTTTGACTGATGGCTTTTTAAACTGCCTTCATGCACACACACTCACAAAGTCACACCACCCAGCCCCCCCCCCCTTTCTTCCTCCATTCATTTACATCAGGTCATTCACCCACGCTGGCTGGAGGCTGCAGCACCCAGCAGCACAGCGTCCCCTCGGCCTGGCTCAGGCCTGCAGGTCTCCGTCTTTAAAGCTCTCCAAAGACAAACAAACTTCTCCCCGAGCTCAGTACACAAGGCTTTTATGAGCCATTGAAGCTGCCCTTCTTTTGATGCCACGCAGCCCCCCCCCAATTTCAAAATACAGATTAAAGACAAAGTCATGTGCTGCATATCAATGGGACTTTTTAAGCCTTGCTTTTCACAGGCAGAGAAAGGGGACTATTTTATTCCTTCGCCTCAGCACAGGGAAGTTTTTATCTTTATTTGCGAGGGCACAGCTTGAATTAATCATAGTGTTCTGACATAGGAACGCCATTGTGCCCGCTGCCAAACTCTGCTTGGTGTAAGCTGATTAGCCAGGAGCAGTTTCACTCTGCTTTTAAACTTCCAAATATGTTTTGTGCTTTCAAAAGTCGCCCTGTATTTTTGTCTTTTTATTTGGTAAACTTGTTTTCTTGTAGTTGGCCCATTAAACAGTTCCTGCAGTCTCACGCTTGATGCAGCAGTTGCCTGTTGTCACAAATAAATTCGCTCCTGAGGGTGTTACAGCTCTTACAAGTGTTGCTTTTCTCCTCGTAGATGATATTAATTTTCCATTATTCTGCTTGGAGCTGAAAGAAGTGTTATTCTTTCTAATAAATCCTGAAGGTTCGATCATCAGTCGCCGCGGAGACGTCACAGCGCTCGTAGGTCAGGTAGATGTCACGTGTCCTCCAGATGGAAATGAATGTTATCTGTAATCACGTTAGCGCTGCTCTCAATTAGCAGAGAGCAGTGCTGGTGTGACTGCTGCTGACAAAACTGTTCAATCTGTAAATGACTCATAATTTATGCGTATGCTCGTAATTTGACGGTAATTGTGGTCATTGTGCAGAGCGATCAGCAGCCGCGGAGAGATTCATCACGGATATCCATATTTTTCATATAAATCAAGACGACGTGAAAGTTTTCCTCCTGGATGTTGTTGAAATGTTGGAAATGACGACTCAGAGTGAGATTATGTGACGTCGCTCTCATTTCTGTGGACGGGAATCTTTGTGTTTGTGTTACCTCCGCCATGTTTCTACAGTAGCCCAGAAGGGCAAACCAAGCACTGGTTCTTTCGTGCTTTTCCTGGCCACTTACACACTCAGAAGGGGAGGTTCAGGCGAGGCTGTTGAGGTGGTTGCAATATGCAACCACACCTCTAGATGGCACTAAACCCTTCACGCTGGACCTTTAAGTATGGAGCTGGGAGGTGATTAGCTTAGCTTAGCATAAAGACTGGAAGCAGAAACAGGTGTCCAGCATTTGAAAATACACCAGCCAACACCTGTAGAGGTACTGATTAGCATGTTTTCTGTCGTTTATTTAACAGAACGGTTGAAACGCGGCTGTGGTTGCACAGGCAGCTCAGTGATGTGCTGTTTCTTGGCTAACAGCAGCCAGAAGCAGCGACTTACAGAGTCCTGGCATCGCCATCAAGTTGTCAGGCAACCAGAACACAGAAGAGCTGGGCAGATGGATTAACAGTTCCTCATCAAGGAATAGATCCACTGTGATGTAACTCCCTCGAAAATCACACACTGAGCTGTGGAAAGAGCCCGGCTCGCTGCTTCCCACCAGCTGAGCTGAACGTACTGACATGAGAGGGGTCGTTTCATTTCAGTGTATTTCCCAAAATGTGCTCTGAGCGTCCACTGTGGACACGCTTGGCTCTCTATGAATGAATGAAAAGTTTAGAGGAATTAAAATAATGATCTTGTCTCCTCCAGGAAACTATCAGCTGTCCCCGACCGTCAACATGCCGCAGGACGACACCGTGATCATAGAGGACGACCGGCCGCCCCTCCTCCCGCCCCACCTCTCTGACCAGTCGTCGTCCAGCTCCCACGATGACGTGACCTTCCCCGCCGCCGTGACGCCGCCGTGGGCCAAAGAGTTGCCCAGTCAGAATGACAAGTGAGCAAAAGTTTCATCTTTCTCTCTTATTGACCTCCATTTGCACCGTCGCTGGACGCTGCTGCTGCTGCTCTCTTCATCGAGGAAGATGAGCGAATCCGTCTGTTTTCACTTCAGGTCTCTGTCTGTTTGTGGGTCTGACAGTCATTTCTCATCTCTCTTTCTCTTTCCACAGTCTCTTTTTAATTTCATCATTTGTTTCTTCTTCGTTCGTCTTTTCTTCCTCTCATTTCTTCTTCATTAAAAATCTCTGCCATCCTTTACTTTCTCCTCTTTCAGCCTTTCATTCTCTTAACCCTCTCATTTCTCTCACACGCTGTCTTCCCATCTCCACCTTTGTTCTTCCTCTCATTTCCCAACCCTGCCCATTCTTATTTTTGCACTTTTTCCTCATTAATTCTTTCCCTCCATCTCCTCTTCACCATTTTTCCTTCTCTGAGTTCAAAGATGAGACGTTCTTTGAACCTTTTTAACGTTTGTTCCTCTTTCAGCTCTGTCTCTGCCACTTTTTGTCGTTTTCTCTTCTTTCTTGTAGCATCTCCAGTACTTTTATTAGTCTTCAGATGTTTTATAGAAGATGTTAGAAATGTTAGTTCAGTGCTTTTATATTGCTCTTTCTTTCAGTGCTGCGACACAGTTCTCCCTGTGAGGGATCAATAAACTCTGTCTTATCTTATCTTCAACCCTCCATCCAGCTCCCTGAGTCCAGATGAAAACAATCCGGACGCCGCTTTCCAGCGGGAAGGCTTCGGACGCCAGAGCATGTCAGAGAAACGCACCAAGCAGTTTGGAGATGCCGCCCAGCTCGAGATCATCAAGACACGCAAGTCCAAGAGCATGGACCTAGGTATAGCTTTCAAAACCTCTGCGGTCCTCCCGTAATGTGGGACGTTTATTCAGTTTCTGAGGTAGAAAATGTCAGATGAATAACACTGAAGTGCCTCAGTGAGCAGACATGGCCGCCGTGCATCAGCTGCAGCCCATCGTTCAAGGTGCTTCACGTCACACATGTATTAAATATGGAGCTGCACTGTCCATGCGCAGTGCTCAGCATCAGTACAAGCACCTCGAGGTTGTGATGTGAATGCTCCTAAGTCGTGAAAATGGAAATATTCCCATTGCAAGGGGGTGCACATGTAGTAAACCCACCACGACTTCCAAGCTGAGCGGTAAAATTCCCTTTTCTTCCCCCGACAAAGTGAACAAATACGAGATGAGTTGGTTAACTGCATGAAGGAAATCAAGCATTTCTCTGTAGATGAACTCCTCAGCCTCTTCAGCCTCTAAGAAAATCAGACGTCATGTAACCTTGAATACACATCCCCGCACGCCCCCCATGTTTCAGCCATGTTCCTCCCATTGAAACGCACTCCACCTCCTCTCCTCTTTGTATGAAAACACACTCGGCATCTCTCGCCAAAGTCGAGAACTTGACTGTGTTGATTCACCTTGAAATGGCTTCGAACAGTCGCTGATTGCTTTGGCTGCAACAGTCTCTCTGCTCGCTCTCTCTATAATCATATCTAATCTTCCCGACCAGATTGCCGCTCTGTGCCGTGTTGATATCACAACAAGTCTGATTGCTATCCTCAAACCCTTTTCATTTCTCCCCCCTCCGCCTCCTTGTCTCGCATGGCGTCCGATCCTAATTGAGATGAGGCAGTTTGTGATGTTTGCGGCGCTACCTGAATGCTGCATGTGGAATGTCATGAGCACTAACTGAACCCCAAATGTTTGTACCCCTCCCCTCTTTCCTTCCCCTTCCTTTAACAGTAGCCGACGAGATTAACCTCACCCCTCGCCCTGAGATCAGCACAGGTAAGCACCGGTGTACTGAACGGAAAGCTCACCTTCGCCACCATCACCATCCTCTTTCTTCTCAAGGTGCATCACTGAGGCCTGGGACTGAGGGGTATCAGCGGTGTTTGACTTTTAAAGTGCTATCAATAACTTGCAACACTTCCTGCAGATGTTTCAAATTAAAAGCATGCTAGGAAAAGGGGAACATGGCAGGAAGTGTTTGTTTTAAGTCTTATTGACATTAACTTTTAATCATAGAAAGAAGACAAAGTAGCATCAGCTGAATTCATTAATGTGTTAGAATGGTAGTTAGTGTCACAGAGAGAAGCTCTGTGGAGCAGAGTGGAGGAATATGTTGCTTTAACGCTGTGGAAATAAACATTATGCTGATTTTACAAAGACAACTGGTACACATGGGGAAAGCTGAGTTTGCATTAACAGCAAACAGCTTCAGCAGCACATTAAAACAGGAGCAGATCAGGATAAAAGCAGCCTTATTGCTCCAATGTTAGAAAGTAGACTTACAAATTGGGGAAATTAGAAATAAACCCCTTTTCGCAGCTTGTTTGAGAATATGCAGATGTTCCTGTGTTGTGTTAATTCTTTTCCTTCAGCTTCTTTCTCGCTAATCATCCAGTCACATGCTTTCATCTGCACCAGGATGTCAGAAATAAAATTTAAACCGTGTTCACTCGGTCAAAACCAACTTATACCTCTCTGTCGCAGGTCCCTCGTATCATCTCAGCTCGACCTTTGCGGGCCATGTTTTCTTCATTCACTCTTTGCATTGTAAGATATTTGTTTGATGACACGCTACAGAGCTTTGGAAAGCACTTGCAGCTCCACAGGTGAGCCAGAATTAGAAGGTTTTCACGCTGAGAGTCATAAATGAACCGCGGCCCGTTTCTGTGGCCTTTCAGAACGATCGATTCGTAGCAGGTACGCGACCCAGATCGTACAGGAGCCGCGGCGGCAGACATGAAATCGCACTTATTGATCTTTAAATAGAAGTTCTAACTCGCAGGTTGCGTTCGGGAGAGTTTGCCCGCCGCTCTGCTCTTTATGCATTTGCGTGGCGTTCCCTGTGTTTGGTGTTTTGGTCGCTGTTGACAAGACAGATTTGTCAGCGTGCAGAGCGAAGACTCGCGCAGTTTGAGGTCGTCGCTGAACATGGCTGTGGAAGCAGGCGGGTGACTGCAGATTTGATTTTCCTCCGTTTGCCTCAGATGCGGCTGCAGCACTAATTGTTTTGTGCGTGTGTGTGCGTGTGTGTGCGTGTGTGTGTGCAGAGGGAGAGCAGAAGCAGCACTCTGTCCTTGGTTAAGGCAGCTGGCTGACAGCGAGCCATCCGTCATTGTCATGTCTTGTGTATTTTCACCGTCGCCTCCACTGAATAGAAGGCCTGTCTCTGATATCAGCGACTTGGACAAAAGGACAGATCCCGCTGACGTGTGGCGAGGGAGAAAGTGAGAGATGAGAAGTTCAGAGCGTGAGGAGAACGCCGCCTCGGTGCGGTTTAATGACACTTGCAGGTATTGCTGCGTACTCTGGCTCAGAAATGAAGTGTGCAGGCAGAACTCAGAGGAAAGTGTGAAACGAGGATCGGAGGAGGTCTTGTGGAAAAGCACAAATGGATACTTTGAGGAGTCTTTTAAGACTTTTGTTGAAACCTTTTAAAAGTGTGTGGGCAACCATGAGATGGAGAGGAAATTGTTTCCAACTTCCTGTCATGAAGCGGCGAGTCGGCACAGATGAGATTGTTGCGTTTAAGGTGTATCTGTCAAACAGGTGGCGACAGATGAGTCAGCGTACTGTTGCATAATGTGGTGAGAAAAGTTTAAACTTTAAAATCCAGCAGGTCCGCAGAAAGAGTTTGTCAGAGCCGTCCAGAATTACCAGCACGAAGCAGCAGAAATGCTTCATGGGAGCATTTTCTCATGTTCCACCGCTGTGGTTCAGGTCTGATTTAAGCTGCTCGGTCATCACGGCGATGGCGTGACGTCACGCGCTTCCTCTTTTGTTCTGAGAGAAGATCGACAGTTTTGCACGAACACAAGAAGCAAAACACAAACATTGTTAGAAGAACGTGGGAAAGTTTCCAATGCTGTCGTCTCTGGCCTGGACAATCTTCAAGCATCAATATTTTAATTTTAAACGGGCGTCTGTGAACAGCAGGGCTGCCACAGCACGGATTCATTTTCTGATCGATCGATGTCTGGAAATCAACCAGAGGCCGAGGCGTTGTCTTTCAGTTGCTTATTTTGTGAAATAACGATGAAAAACCCAAAGGCATCCAGTTTATGATGGTGTGAAACAGACAAAACGACCATTTTGTTTGATAAATGAGGAGTAGTTGCAAAATGAATTAGTGTGGTTAGTTGACTGAGTTTGTATTGTCTCACTGACTGAACAGGTGTGAGGTAGTTAAACAGGTCGTGATGCACATTATCTCTTCCATCTGGGATTTAAGAGGAAACTAGTTTTATCATCGCTGTGACATCTTCTGCTGCTCTCCATGACGACTGACCGTAATCACGCTGCCTTCACTGCACATCAAAGAATGGGCTTTAATCAAGCACCATTGTTTTATCTTTATGTTGAAATCCTGTCATTATCTCAGTCCGCTGGCAGAGTTTTAGGATGCAGACGCTGATTGATCTTCAGAATATTATGAGAAAAGGAGGCATTTTTTTAACCACACGTTTTCCATAATGTTGTCCGCTAATAGATTTCGCCCTGTGTTTTTAAGCGTCTGAGGTTTATTTTCTTTGTGGGCCCCTGGTGTCACTTTACCAGCTATAAAAAGTCTCCACTCTCCAGTAAGTATAAATGATCCATGGTCCGTTTACCAAAGCCAAAACACAACCACGCCGCTGAAACCAAAGACTGTGACAGCTCTGAGAGACCAGATACAGTCGTCTCTTAAGCTGTGATTGGCCGAGAGGTTTATTGACACAAGCCGGTGCCACATGTTGGACAAGGACACTTCAGTGATGGAGGACAATGCAGAACTGTTGGAAATGTCCAGAACTTCATGCAGACTGTCAAACTTTTTTGATACCTCATGAATTTTAGTGTTAGGCCACGTCTTTGACAGGAAGTGATCCAGCCTGGATCAATATGGCGATTTAAAGTGCCCCTCCAATCAAAAACATATCTGTCTTCTTGTCCCAGCATGTTTGAGCTTCGCTGTGCAGAATCATGTATGTGCAAAGGACAAAGCTGAGCGATTCACACACATGCAGCTAATATGATGTTCGCGTCACTTTTGCGGACTCAGAATTGGTGATTTTGGGCAGCCAGCTTCGGTTAGCGTGCGTCCTCGTGGTCTGGGAAAGGTGCAGAGATGGCGGAGGCAGTGGAATCG
Source organism: Chaetodon trifascialis (assembly GCF_039877785.1). Taxonomy (NCBI): domain Eukaryota; kingdom Metazoa; phylum Chordata; class Actinopteri; order Chaetodontiformes; family Chaetodontidae; genus Chaetodon; species Chaetodon trifascialis. Next base: position 3,404,488 of record NC_092066.1, on the reverse strand, counting down.
AGTGATTTCCTTTGTGCAGACTGAATCAATAACCCTGCTGCTGGGCTTCAGCACCAATCTGACCTCCCCCCGTTCCAGCTGCTACGTGACGGCTCTGTATTTGTTATTGTGAGCCTGTCACTGCTTAGCTCGGTAGGATCATGTTTATCAGCAGATGAGTGTCACTCTGTGCAAACACACTGACACAGATTATTCAGAGCTGACTGACTGGTTGCCAGGATTGAAATAATCCATTCAGCCGTCTTTTTAAATTTCTGTCAGATACAGTTTGCGAGCTGTGTTGCCAGACCCGATTATTCGCATTTCAGCGTGTTTTACCACAAAAAGATGAGCGCACTGTTTTCCTTTTGCTCCAGAGTAAACTCTCTGCAGCCCGACTGAACCTCATCAGCAGGTTATTTGGGAAAAAAGTTCTCGTGCTTGCGTCTAAGTGGCATTTGTCAGATCTCCAGCACAGTGTGCATTATCCTTTTTTAAGACTGCTGCTGAAGTGCGACTGCACTGAATGGACAAAGCCTTTAAATAAAGTGGGTGTGCAGCATGAAAAGCCTATCAGCTCGGCTCTCAGCGAGACGCTAAGGGGACAGGACAGGCTGATGAGGATGAATGGGAGCTAGCTCGTTCGCTCTGCATGTATTCAGTTTTCCATTTCCGCGTTCCACTCCCTGTCTGTGCTCTGTTTTCGGTCAGGCGCGCCGTAAACAACAGGCTTGGCACATTTTTGGAGCTTGTTTCCAGACTTGCGATTTGAATGGATGCTACAGTCCTGGCAGGTCATTTGAATAAATTTCAATATATTTTGCTCTAATTGACTGTATGAAGATTTTACTGTTTCGAGAAAGCCAAGAGCACCATGCTTAGAATAAGAATTAAAACCACAGAAAAGAGCCAGCACAGTAAAGATCAAATCTTTAAAAAGAGGGGCAGAAATATATTATACATCATTTTTTAAAAAACAGCTGGACAGTGCAGCTCTGAGCAGGAGTGTTTTTGTTGGGGACTATTTTCAGCGGTGGATTGATACACAGTTCAGGTGCCAGTTTCACCTCTCCTCAGTTATTTCCTTCCTTTGTCTCTTCCTTCTTTCCTCACTCCTTCTTTCGCTTCAAACTTTGTGTTGCTCACCTCCTCCTCCTCCTCCCTCCCTCCCTCCCTCTCTCCTTCCTTACCTCTTTCTCCTTCGTTTAGCCTCGTCCCTCATGGCGCCACATGTTAATCTGTCAGGCCTGGTGTATTTTGCAGCCTTCTGCTACAGTAGCTCTAAAGTGACACCACCCAGGGGATCAGGACTCCTGCATTTACCTCCGTACCTCCTCACCTTATCTTCTTCCATTTATTTGCCACCGTTGTGTCGGTGCCATATGGGAACAAAATTAAGCCCGCGCCGCTGTACAAATAGTCTTAGTTTAATTAAACTGTCATGTTTCTCCTACTTTGCTGATGGTTATGTTCATTCAGAGCCGCGTCCTGTAATGAAATTTGCACACAAACACACTCACACGAACACACACGATCAATCAGTTTCTTCACGGTGAAACAAACAGTATCAGGTTTGAATGTGGCGTGTTGTTGTCAGAGCTGCTGATTGGTCGCGTGGCATGTTCAGGTAGGGGACAGCTTCACCTGACCGCTGAGGAAGGGTGAGTGTGTCACCACTGATCCAGAGCTGCTTTATTATAACGGTTTAATGTTCCCGAGCTGCAGGAGTGGGAAGCCAGTCTGACATCTGTTATGTCTCATTTTTGCCATATTACTATTTTTATGCCTGCAGTCTACTTTTGACATACCTGTGCACATAATTAAAGTATGAAATGAGTCCTCTTCATCTGCTGCAGCATCACTTAAAAGGCGTGCAAACAGCTCAGGTCTTTTAGCTACAATGAGGGGAATGAAAAGTGATCAGAAAGGAGGGTAGAGAAGGCAGTCGCGGTTTATTTCATCACACTTACTGTGTGTGCTAATGGCATTTTCAGCGGACGTTCACCTTGAGCGTCACGGCGAGGTCAGCTGGAGCAAATCCCAGAATCCACCACAAAAAACAAAGAACTTACTCAATCGTGGAGACTCTGAGGTCGTACTTGGACAGATTTAGTTGCTGGTCATTTGGAATTGGCAAGCAGAGGATTGTTGTGAAATATGTGTCACGTCGCGGTCTCTCCTCCTCTGAATGCATCCTCTTTAATCATCCAGCGAAGTCATGCTGTAACAGAACCCATCATAACGCTGCTGCACTCACCGGACATCATCCCTCATCCTCCAACGTTTTAACACAGCTTCAATCACGACCAAGGTCAATGTGCACCTATTGATTCTGGACAGATTTTGTTATTGATTGCTGTACTTGAGGATGTGGTGGGGAAAAGCTTTTAAGGTTATGACAAACAGAGTAAAACCTGGATGAAAGTGAGTCTTGATTGGTGGATTTTTAGTCCTTTTTGTAATAACAGTAGTAGAATAGAACAGGAAAATTAATATTTGCATGAAACTTTGGCCATAGTGGTTCATACTTCCACTTCTTTTTTAATCCATGTCCCTGAATCAGTGAGACGCTGCCTTGTTGAGACAGTTCCAGCTGCTGAACTGCTGCTGCACTTAGCTTTTCTCCATCCCAGGGAGGAATTATCAGACTGCTGTTTGAAGCTAATGAGAACGACCTGGGAGCCTGTCAGCGGATTTTACCTTTATGTGGGCTTTGAGAGGGCCACCGCTGTAGACGTAGCAGGTTAGGTCAGACTCAAACCTCTGTATCCTCCCATCAGGCTCCTCCACAAAGGATGTCGGACCATCACTGGGCTTAAAGAAGTCCAGCTCTCTCGAGAGCCTCCAGACAGCCGTTGCGGAGGTAACCCTCAACGGGGACCTCCCCTTCCACAGGCCACGCCCCCGTATAATCAGGGGGCGGGGCTGCAACGAGAGCTTCAGAGCAGCCATCGACAAATCCTACGACCGACCGGCTGCAACGGAGGAAGACGACGAGGGCATGGAGACACGTAAGATACCCTGTTTGTGTGTCGGCCCACAGCTAACGAGACTGTCCTGTTACAGGTTTGATCCCAAAATGGCTGAAGTACCGCGTCCATGAGCCGTCCTGTCAGCGTCTGAGCAGCTTCTGGAACATGATCTGATATGTGAAATTGTACAATGATGACTTCAGTGGCATTGCATTATGGGTTACTGAGATTACACTAACGCAGCAGTGATTGATAACAAGGATTGACCTTGAAGCGTTTGATGTGTCAGCCACTAAACGCTGGATGCGGCTTCCATACTCATGCATGGGAGTGACAGCACTCTGACTAACGCTCAGCCTCCTGCAGCTGGTTTCATCACCGCTTGTGGCAATGGCATATCGCTGTGTCGGGATGTAACTGCTGCGTCATCACGGCGACAACGTGAGGCCTTAAAGAGGATGAGTCAGGAGAGTCTGAAGCGGCAGACAGCAGAATATTCAAAGACACTGATCTGATCAGTTCAGTGCTTTTTTTGTAAATGTGAATGAACACAAAGGGAAAGTCTTTTTAGAATAATCACTTTCAAATCTCCAACAGCAACACGAACACCCATGAATTCAAGTGATGACAAGACGAAATGCCCACATAATGCTGTCTCACTCCCGATTTCTCTCCCTTTTCATTTGGACAAATGTCTCAGACGCAGATGGTGTCTCCTCTTTGAATGTCGAGTCCTCAGATCGTTAAATAAGTGTTGGAAATGAGACGGCAGCTGCTGGCATCTTTAAACTTTCATACCACAAAAGTAGACATTTTAAGAGTTTGCTGCTGTCGTCCTTTATTTCCACTTTCCAGCCTAAAGAATCCGATGTTTTCCGTCTGAAGTTGATCTCATGTTAGAGTAACATGTCACATCGCCATCAAAGAGCCATTAACGTATTGCTTTTCATTCTTTTATTAGTCCGTCTAATGGTCTCTAATGATTACCATTTCACTGTAGAGCAGAGCCATTCAATCACTTGTGCTGTAATGAAATTATATTAGACTCCTTTTGGCGCACAGAAGACAGAATTGCACATTTATGAGACTTCCAAATTTTCATTTATTAGGCTTATTAAGGCTGAGCCGTATGTGTTGCTTAAAAAAACCTGTTCATTGGTTAAAAAGAAGATGCTCTCCCTTCTCCCCCCGTTTCCTTCTCTGTCCATCTCTGTCCATCTCCTTTTATATCCCCCCCCAGTGGAGGAGGACACCGAGGAGAGTTCACGATCAGGGAGAGACTCCGTGTCCACGGTGGCCGACCAGACTCCGCTGTCCGGCTCTGAGAAACCCCTGGTCAACGGCACGAATCGCACCAAAGAGGAGAAGAAGAAAGACAAAGACAAGGGAGGGAAGGAGAAGAAGAAGCAGGACGGAGGGAAGGAGAAAGACAAAGGAAAAGCCAAGAAGGGCATGCTGAAAGGACTCGGCGACATGTTCAGGTAAAACTGGGAAAAACAAGAAGCGTTTTGAATTTAATGACACCATTTTGGTCACAACAGTCTCAGCAGCAGAGCTTGCAGCACGTCTCCTTGCCTGGTAGACGACTCTGTGTCTTGCTCAACGGCATTTCCTCGTTCTCTCTCTGCACAAAGACTTTTCCTCTCAGTTGTGGGACGTTAATACACAATCTACCAACAGCTGTGTAAGAACACAGTACGTTGAGTAGCAGAGAGATATCCATGTAGTACTTTAACTGTTATTTTCACTCAGTTTTAGCACAAAACGTCCTAAACTGGATCCGTACATGAGCTCAGAGATGACACGAAGGCTGAGGTCAGTGCACAGTGTCAGTATCTGCTGCAAAAAGCTGATGCATCCTGATTTACGAAACCCCTAAATGGCCTGAAATGTACCTGAATGAGCTCTGTTTTGTGTTCTGTAAGTGAGATAAATGAACAGGAGATGCCCAAACTGTGGAGCCACAACACTGCAGAGTGCGAGGGACCGCTAATGAGCCGCTCAGACAACGTGACCTTTGTGCTTCATGATCCTCTTATTAATTCTTTCTCTAACATTACGGTCTTTGCATTTCCTCCCCCCTCCTCCATCCTCCAGTACCATCGCTGTCCCAGTCATTTGGTCTGCCCCCCTCCGTCTGATTGGCTGGAAAGCCTCTGGGCTCGGCCAGTAATATAGCTGTATATCATATTAGCCAAAGTGGCGATGACAGGGAAGGGAAAACAGCGACTCTCGCCTGAGAGAGGACGGTAATGAGGTCTTCAGAGACGTAGAGGGAGAGGAGTAAAATATGGAAGGAAGCGAGGTGCAGTTTGGTGTCATGGCCACTGAAAAATAGAGAATATTCAGACGTGACGTCGTGCTCTCCAAAAAAGATTTATTTAGTTCAGCGATGACGTTAGACATCACATCTCCTGCAGGTAAGAAGGTCCACGTGTAGACTTCACCTAAATCAACACAGGTGTGCATCTCAGGTCGAGTCTAAACTGAGCTTAAAAGATCAAAGTTCAGCTCACTAATTAGTAAAAAAGCTCACCTTTTTCTATCTTATTTAAGCCCTCGCAACAGAACGAGCAGGAGAGGCGGCGTTTGTGAGTGAGAGCGATGGGCTCGGATGTGAGGAGCTCAGATTGAGCTGGTTGGCCCTCAGGGGCGCCGTGAGGTCGAGGCCAGCGGACCTCTGGGTTCACATGGGTGGGATCGCTTCAGACGACACCTCGTGGAAGGCAGTCAGTAAAATCCGGGTTTCCTCTCCTCCTCCCACATGATAAGCATTGTGTTTTGTTTATGGGAGCATCAGCGTTATGGCGCTCTGACCGACGGTCACGTCAGATCTGCTCCATTAAAACTCTGTTTGATCCCCGCTCGGTGTTTACGGCCTGAGACATCTGTGCGCTGCAGAAGAACGCTGTGAGCGATATTCAACCCTCTGTGTGTCTAGGAAGAGTCCACGTGACCGTTATTTCAGTGTTCAGCTGTTCTCTGAAAGCTCGAATGTTTTCTCTTCGGAGACCAAGATGTGAGGCTGATGTCAACCAGAGAAACACAGGAAGTGATGCAGGGAACTTTTCAGGTTTGCTCAACTGCATATTCATCTGTGAAATTCAAACAAACTGCTTTTTTATCCCATTACATGCAAAACTTTCTATGCATAAGCAATAAATCATTTAAACCGCACTGATGTATTATTAATAGAGCTCATGTTTCAAATACATTTCATGAGATTCGCTGTGGACGTAAATATGTAAAGTACGCCTTCATAATTTCAGTTTTCCTTTCTTTTGGTTGACATATTCCTAAATTCCTCTGTGTCTAATCAAAAAACAAACCTGGCAACCCGGTTAGGAAGCACAGAACCATCAGCAGAGAGTGGACGACAGAGGGTTAAAAGCGGCCTCAGGTGGTCATTTTTGCCTCACTGGACGTAATTTTTCATTTAACGGTTGTATTTTCCAAGAACCAAAGTTTTATTTTGCCTTTTTGTGTTGCATTGCACACAATAATAGAGGCTCAAAGATGAATTAAGAGAAAAACCAAAGCAGAACACATCCCTGTAACACCCACATTGTTTGATTGACAGGTGATATGTGGGAGCTCCAGTTTGGCGAACACGGCGGCGGTGAGCGCTTAGCCACAAATATGTCACTAAAAAGGGAAAAAAAAGTTGTGAATGTGCATGTTTCACTTGTGTTCGCGTCAGCACGTCCTGATGAAACAGAATGTAAATGTGTGCTGGCCCAAACCGCAGAGGGTGGACGGGTGGAGGACGACTTTAGAGGAGCGGCGCTGTCGCTCGACCGAGTGCGACGTGAGCGAGTTCTGAGAGGCTTCGCAGAGCGCCGAGAGCCGCCGATGAGCGTCACGTGATCGAGTGAGCGCGGGCTTTGATGTGTGTTTGCGTGTAGGAGGGGTGAGTCAGGAGTGGGAGGCCTGCAGAAGTCAGACAAGTGTGCGTGCGTGCCTGCGTGTGTGCGTGCGTGTGCGCGTCAACAGAGCTGCTACTGCCTGACCCTCTCATGTCTCGAAGGCCTCACACTCAGTCCCAATCAAAGCCTCATTACCATCAACCCCTGCCAACAGCACAGCCTGCCAACTCTCTCTCTCTCTTTCTCCGTTTCTCTCTCTCTCTCTCTCTCTCTCTGTCTCTCTCTGACTCTCTCTCTCTCTGTCTCTCTCCCTCTTTCTCCGTTTCTCTCTCTCTCTCTGTCTCTCTCTGACTCTCTCTCTCTCTCCCTCTTTCTCCGTTTCTCTCTCTATCTCTCTCTCCCTCTCTCTCTCTGTCTCTCTCGCTCTTTCTCCGTTTCTCTCTCTATCTCTCTCTCACTCTCTCTCTCTTTCCATGTCACTGTATCTCTTTCTAAATCTATTTTTTCCACTTTTTTCTCTTCCACTCTCTTTCTTTGTCACTCTCTATCTGTCTCTCTTTCTCACTCTCTCTGTGTCACTTTATCACTCTCTCTTTATCTCTCTCACTCTGTCTCCCTATCTCTTTCTCTCTGTTACTGTATCTCTCTCTCTCTCTCTCTTACTCTCTCACTCACTCTCTCTCTCCATCTCTTTCTCTTTGTCTCTACCCCTCACTCTCTCTCTCTCTCTCTCTCTCTCTCTCTCTCTCTCTCTGATCATCACTTGGACTCCAAAGCAACACCCAGTCTGTTAGGTTGGCACAGACAAAGATGGTCGTTGCCCAGAAATTCAAGGCCTGCGCTAATTTTGCAGTGGTTATAGTGTGTGTGTGTGTGTGTGTGTGTGTGTGTGTGTGTGTGTGTGTGTGTGTGTGTGTGTGTGTGTGTGTGTGTGCGCGCGCGCGCGCGCGCGCGCGCGTGTCGTCGTGAACGAGCTCGAACTTAGAGAGCTCACGCTGTGACACGCTGCACGACGTGTCTCAGAAGACGCACTGTGAGCCCTGTTTTTGACCGCTCGCTGTCTGCGACGGGTTTTCTTAGAAACTCACACTTTTCAGCAGAGTCATGGACGGAGGGACATTGGTGCGTCACGCTCTGTTCAAGGGTACAGAACATAGCACGAGATAAAATGCTAATAATCACAGTTTACAAGCTCCTGATAATGTTGTCTTTGTCACATCTTGTTGCTGTTGTCCCTGAAGTGCTTTGACGTGACACATGATAGCATTCCAGCTAATATTAAGCATGTGAAGCGTAGCAATCTTCTTAGCATGCTAAAGCACAAGTAATAGCATGTTAGCTTGCTAACATGTTAGCATTCTGTGTTCAGATAAAGCACAGCTGAGGCATTCATTTTAGCAGTACCTTCTCATGAAGTCGTGACCTGTGGATGGAAGGAGACTGAGTCAGCTGATCGCTAACATTATTGGCGTTCGTCCTCACCTAAATCTATTCAGGGCTTCTGGCTCGAGCTCGGTGTGAGATTCCAGCTCGACTCGGCTCTCTGTTTGTTGTATTTCTGATCTTGCCATGGACAGCTGCAGGCTTCCTTCAGGGGGACGCACCCCTGAAGTGTTTGAACATTTCGAGGGTTTTAGAGATTAAACACAATAGTTTCATCCATCAAACTGTGGGTGCAGGTAGCACCAACATCGCTTGATTATCACCTGCGTTTTGGACATTTTCATGGATGCCGTCATGCTGTGATCATCTTTCACTCGCATTAATTCCTGACTTCACCTTGAATTCACCACTTTCTGATGCACCAACCGCCCCACCCTCCATGACATTTCCAATATGCCATCCAAAAGTGTCCACAACAGCGCCAGGCTTGTTTTGACTTTCCGTCCTGTTAAAAGGATTAGCAGTGACACAGGGGTGGTCTGCTGAAATGAATTAGCTGAATCCTTGGCATTTTGAAGTTGTCTTTTCTAACCACAGAAACCCGTCAAAGCCTCTTTATCGATGGCGTCGGGCCGGGCCTAACTGTGCCTGGAATATAAGATTATTAAACGCCCCGGTGTCACGGTTAACACTCTGTCTCCTCTTCAAAGTTTTCCCATTCACTCATAAATCTTGGTGCGTGTGTGTGTGTGTGTGTGTGAAAGTTCTTTTAAGGGACTGTTAATGAAAGTTAGTGGTGTGGAGAGAGAAAGTGTCAACCGTCTCTCGCCGTGATAGATCGCTCCTGCTGTTAGCATTAACAGCGAGCCGTCACTCTGAGCTTTTCAGCCGGCCGCAGTTAAATTAATCAGGTAATGGACCTTAGTCTCCCAGAGCCCCCCCCCACCACCACCACCACCACCACCACCACCACCACCAGCCTGCTGCGGTTCCTCCTCCTCCTCAGTTTGTCTTTTACACTCCACAGCATCAGTGTCTGCTGTTTGTGGGTCTCTGCTCGTTGTGACCCCTCAGGAAAAGTTGATCACATGACATTTTTATACTCTTTCACTGAATCTGTGATTCTGGTGGAGTTTCAGACTTCTTCTAATGAATAATCTCTGTGCAAAAATCTGTTAAAATGAACAATTTCAGGCCAACTTTGAGACCACAGATGCATTTAATGCAAACGCAGGTTTTAGTCATCATCGCTTCTGCACATAGAGTTTGTTTTGTGGCTGTTTTGGGGGGTTTTGGTGGATTGTTTTTGTATTTATGTGTATTTACATTTTGTGCCTTTATCTGACACAATAAAGAGCAGGCAGGACATGAGCGGTGGGAGACTCCAGGCAAACCTGAGGCAGGGGTGCTGCGATAACAAGGCCAATGTCTTCCACCTCCTGGCCACCAGAACGCCTCCTCTTTAAACATCGTGTTGAAAAATGAAGCGTTCATCCATGTCATCAGCCTTTTTGTATCACTGCATACAGACTCACCCAGGTTGGCAAATCATGTGTCATAATGGAAAACTCAGATTCAGCAGAAGCCATCTGCTTGTCAGTCTTTGCATATTTGTGTGGGATCTGCAACAAGACGACCAGATGCTGAACCTCTGGGCGGCATCTGTGTGCCGCACGCACTGGACGTGTGTTCGCTCCTCTTGGTCCACGCCGATGCCAAAGCCGTGCAGGATGTTTTCTGCCGCTGCTACGCTTTCTGTTGCTTTTTGGGCTTTGGTCCACCGGACCAGCAGGATGCTGCAAGTCAGAGACTTTGATCCATTTTCTTGTAATTTAGGAATATTTTATCGCTTAAAGCTGAACTCATTTTGGGCATAAATCTTTTTTCAGCACAAACTAAGAAGGAAAAGTTTTCAGGTCTGGTTTGGATTCACACACAGATTATTATTTTTATTTTCACCCTTTCTTTCCTTTTCCCATTCTTCCTATTTTGTGCTTTTTGGCATTTACAGTGTCAGAGTCAGCTTTATATTTAGTGTTTGTGCACATACAAAGAATCTGTTTGAACATCGCATTCAGTGCACTTGCATGGGAAAAAGACACACAGCTGAGCGAGGACAAAAAGACAAAACTGCACGTTGTTGCACAATTCTTTCAGCTTCTGTTTCTTTTCAGTCTCTCCATATTTGTCCTCTAACCTTTATTCCCGTTCAGTGTTTTCTTCTTTCTGTTTCGTGTCGGAGTGTTTCTCACACACCTACACTCACGCTCACTCTCTGCAGATTCATTCGCTTATTTTGTTGTTTTCTCTCATTGATTTTACTTTATTTCTTGTCTTTGACTCTCTTTCTTCTGCATTGCTCTCCATGCACACACATCTCACTGTCTTCTTTTTCCCTCTTTTCACTCCTATTTGGACAGTTTACGCTCTTTCTCTTTGATTCTCCACCACACTCACGCTCTGCTTCTGGGATTTTCCCCTCTGGTTTGTGTTTGATCCTGTGACTTTCTCTTTCTTTTTATCTTTCTTTACACTTCATTCAGTCTCTCTCTCTTCACTCACTTCCACGCACACACACCTCTTGTGGTTGTCTTTGTATTCTTCACCGTAGTTTAGTTTTCGGTCTTCATGTTTCATTCATTGAGTTTCTCCTGCGCGTGTTCATCTTTTCCCCTCTTGTTCACTGTCTTCTGTCTCTTTCATTAACACACACACACACCTCTTTGGTTTCTCTCAGCGTTGTCTCTTTAGAAGTCGTAGATACTCTCTGCGGACCAATTTCCCTGTGAATAATCACAGAGGTTCATTGTGGAAGCGAGCACGGTGCCAAAGTCATTTCTTCAACAGGCTGCAGCTTTATACTGAGTCAATCAAGCTGAAATATCTCTGCAATGGCTTCTATTCCGTTAAGCGTCACTCCCTCGCTATGAATATAATTACTGCAATGGGCCTCGTCTGCGCCGTCTTCGTTTACCACTCCCCAACTTTAAACGAAGCGAATGGGGTTTGAACTTGTGAGAAGCACTTTTCAGATGGTTCATTTGAGGGCTTGATCGGCTATTATACCTGTGGGGTTTTTTTGTGGCGGCAGACACACTAACATTTTCAGTCAGATCAGTCAACTTCGCTCTGGGCCGCAGCAGTGGAGGGAAATATCACGTATTTTAAGAGCGTACCTGCCGATTCGCAGCAGATGGAGGCCGCAGATTGAAATTGTTCAAAAGATTTCCAGGACACGGTTCCGTGATCTTGGATTTGGGACCAACCGTGCACATGCAGCTACAAAGTGACTTGGAACAGTGATTTGATTTTGACAGCTAAAACAAAGAAACATTATTTTATTTAAAGCCTGCAGCATCGTCCCATTGACATGCCAGGAGATATTAATGTGCCTTTTTTATATTCCAGGTTCGGGAAGCACCGTAAGGACGAGCGGCCGGGGGAAAAGATGGATCGTAAAGGCTCCAGCAAGTGGAGGCTGGAGGAAACCCAGGTGTCCGAGGAGGAGACGATGAAGATGAGGATGGAGCAGGAGAGGTATGGTCTTCGTGATGCTGCTCCTGCTAAATGCTGTTAAAGTCAGTTCTTCTGCAGCTGTGCTGAGCTTTACGAATCACAGTGAGCCAAACGAATGAAATGATTTATTTTCTCTTGGGGATCACTCACAATGTTTTTAAGTGGTGGGAAAAACACGTTTTGAAAAGCCTTGATCATCATCGTCTCCCCTGCTTTGCCCCCTCCAGCTTCCCCTCTGCCTGCACATTGAAGTCAGAACGCTGAAGTGAGCAGACTGCAGAATTTACTTGTACGTCTTGTTCCCGGCTTTGATAAACTGGTGCAGTTTGTGTTTGCTCATTCTCGTGTTTCTTAATGTCAGTTAATATACACATTTGTCATTGTTGAGCATTCCAAAACAACTCATTCATCACTCATTAGTCATTAATCTGCTGCAGCTGGGAGGCTTTCCACAAGACTTTCGAAGCTGGTTGCAGCCATTAGTTCCCATGCAGCCCACGGAGGTCCAGCAGTGATGCTGGGTCATGAGGCCTGGCTCGCAGTTGAGTCCATGCCAAAGGTGTTGCATGGGTTTGAGGTCGGGGTCCTGTGCAGGCCAGTGAAGTTCTTTCACACCAAACTCCAACAAAGCATTTATTCATGGACCTCGTTTTATGCTTCAGGGCTTCTACAAACTGCTGTCACAATGTTGGAAGCACACACGAATTGTCTAAATGATCATCGCAGCATAGCATAAGAACTCCCTCAGTTGAAAATAAGGGGTCTTAAAAGTTAAAAGTATGTGGACAGAGGTGTACTGCAGCTGAGGTATGGCTCTGCCTCACTGCAGATTTTACTGCAGCGAATGCGAGATCAGATGGAAACGAGCGGCGTTGGAGGGCCTGGCCGCGGTTCGGGAGGCGTTTCCACTCTAACATAACAGACAGAATTCCCTCTGACATTTCAGAGCCTGAATGAAATTACTTTGCCAATAAATGCTTTTGTGCAGTAGCATTATGTTAATGGTTTAATAAATCAAGTATTTCTGTGTTTTAAAAAAATCATTTCTCAGTCTTTTACTGTTATCGAGTACAAAACCAAACAGCCCCAAGACGGCATGTCTCCGTCACTGAATTACTCTCTCTCTCTCTACACCAAACTAAATGTCAGTTGGGCACCTTGCCAGTTTTTTTTTTTTGGGGGGGGGGGGGGGCGGCAGTTTATAAATGCCAAGGCCATTACAGCCCTGCCAGCTAATTAATTCTTATGCTCTCGGTGTAGGTGCAGGAGTCATTACTCCCCACAATTGCTCGTTATGAAAATTTGCTTTATATATTTTTTTTAACGCCTGCAGAGCTGATAGTCCACAATATGATAATAGCCAAGTCTTTATTTTTAATTGGCATAAACCCAACGCAAATGCCACGTCAGATGATTTGGTTGTTACGCCGGATATCGTTGAAAGTTCAGAATGGTCCTTTTGTATGTTAATCCAATCCGTGGCTTCTCGCTTGTTTCTTGTTCTCAAATGTCGCCGTCACATGCGTTTATTATCGTGATGGAGTTTCAGAGAGTTGGGACCACTGAAACCCACTCAGGGCTATTTTGAGGTATTTCAAAAATACAGTTCTGTGGGTTTCTATGAGCTTTGGGTTTGTAATCTTAAAGACAGCCTCTGCAGTAGCTGAGAAGTGTCAGCTCTGTGTTCCTTTGTCTGTCGGCAGTGTAGGATGCTCAGGCCAAAAAAGAGCTAATAGGAATCAGAAAAAATGCTGTATGAGAATCAAAAACCAGTCGAGTTAAGGTAGAGAGGCACTCTGTGCATCAGCAGAGCAGGAACCGTCTTGGAACTGTCAGACAGTGGTTTTTGAGTCAATGCGTTTGCCGTTTGACTCGCTCCAGCCGAGCCTGCCTCCTCCCTCAGCCCCTGAAAAGCACAAGCAAGCTTCTCCTTTCTCTGTGAAAACTAGCTGAGACACACTGATATCGACGGAGGGATCCCACTGTGGATGTGAGGACTGCGGCTGCTTTGGTGTTAAACAATGATCCAGTCAGCCGTGTCTCTCCAAAGGTTCAGCCGGGAGCTGCGGCACCTCGCTGCAGAGCATCTATTGATTGGCCACAGCCGGAGGCGATGGTTAATCCAGCTGTGATTGACTAGATGAATGGATTTCCTCGCAGTTTTAAGACTCAGGCCCCAGTGGACTCCAACCCCAAGCCAGACATACAAATCTAGACAGACAGGTCAGACAGTGCACTGACGTTTTTGCGGTGGAGGATGGTGTGGTCGCTTGAAGAGCAGATAAACATGCACCAAAGGAAAGAAGTGGTCATTGTAGTGTTTATTGTAATGTGAATGATTAGACGACGTTCAGCTATGTGAATAAAATACCTCTAATTTCAATCTTTGGACTCATATTTGACCAACACAACAGGTTACAAGGCGCCATTGGACTGGACTTTGCCAAAGTGGAGTCAAGATAGACCTTTCTGTCCGTAGACCAGAACGGTGCTTCAGTCTCAACATTGTTTGTCACTCTATCACTCGATGTGAGACTCCAGTCTGTGTTTTAAGAGGCAGCCATACAGCCAAAAGGTTAAAGGTTCAATCTGTACGACAGGCAGCGTGCTGCATATTGTGATTTGTTTCGGCGATCTTCCCTTGACCTGGACACTTGCTCAGGATTAGCGGCGTCAGCTCTGTACCGTATAACTTCTATAGATACACGAGAGCTCCTTCAAACTGTCCAGATGTACGTCTGCAGTATCATTTCTTGGGCCTTCGGTGAAGCTTGTTTGGCCGTACTGTGAATGATCAACATAAGCGTTCTCCTTACATAGGAACTGCTTGCCAAAGCTACTTGTCGCCAAATCATAAAACATTTCCAGATACCCAACGTTATCAATCCAAAAGGAATTTCAGCAGCCATCTTATCCTGCTAGACCTTCTCCTTTCATGTACTTCCTGCCTTTCACTGCAGTCTATCAGTTGTGTCAGCATTACCGCTAAGAGGAAGGTTTATTACACAGCAGGCACAATAGCACATAATGGACCATTGTTCTGACTTGATGTGGCAGAAAGGTCACTCGTCAAACACATTTCTTCTACCATAATGTCCCATCCTGCCATTTCAATACCCTTTTATCTGCTTGCTCTCGTTCTGTTTCTACCATGCACTCTTTTTTCTCAGCCTCTGATTCCTTTCCTACCTCTCGCTCCCTTCTTTTATCGTTTACCCTTCATGCCGAGGGTATTTTCATCTCTCATCAAGGTTAGTCGACAGAAAGAAAACAGGCTTTTCCTTTGGTAAATATTTTGGGACTGAAAGGGTAATGATTAGGTCAAGTGTAGTTTTCCTTCCTGTCCCGTTTCAATCAACGTAATTGTATTTGTACAATTGCACATTTTTGGCAGCGTTGCTTTTTTAAGTGCTTGCTGTGTTGACATAGATAGAGGCTCAGATTTTGTCTTAACACTCCTGAACTCCCTGCACTCCCACCCTGCAGACTTTAAAGCTTCTCTGAAAAGTTCAACTTTTTGAATAGCTGTTATCCTGGACTCGATTCCCAGTTTCACCACAAAAAAGTATTAAATAAAACCATAGACACCACTTAAACATAAATTTAGTAATTTATGGTAGATGTTTTGCACCTCTGTCTGTTTTTGGATTTTGTTTTGTTTTTGCTTCAGCTCTGGATTATGTTTACTGTTGGTGCTTTATATGTGGAGTTATTGATATCTTTTCTGATCTTAAAGCCTGTATTTTTGCTCTTATTGGTCTGATGCAGTTTCGGTTTTGTTTTTTGTTGGCCTGTCAATAAGGACTCCAGGAAGACCAGGGACCACTCTGTGGATGCTAATGGGACTCCTATAAAGAATCAAGCTTCCTGTTGTTGTTAGCTGTTTACTGTAGCAGCAAGCAGGTGAAGGTAGTGAATGACAGCTGTAGATGGCCGACCATGCTGGTGAGAAATGGAAGGTGCTGATCGATATTTTGGTGGAAAATGATGGTACCAGCATCTCAAATGTGAGGATTTGCTGCTTGTCTCTGTATCATTGTAAATTAATATCTACTTGAGCTTTGGACTGTTGGTTGAACAACTTGAAAAAGTTACCTTGGACTCTGCAATTAATCCAAAAAATAATCAGCAAATTAATGAATAATAAAAATTATCTTTGCATTTCAGCATACACATTGTGTTCGACCTGCTTTGAAGTGTAGGCTGCCGTCTTTGCCTTTTCTTCAGTGCTTCAGCTTTCAGGATTTGAGGTTGTGTCCTCAACCACAACTGGTTCAAAACCTCATCCTTCCTCTCTCAGAAACTGGCCCCGTTGACCCGTCCAGTGCCTCGTTTTGGGAAGGGGCTGCGCAGAGAAGGCCAGGCGCTGGATTGGTATGTCTGGCCTTATCTTATCAGCCACAGCGCTTGTGTATACAATCAGTAGTTGCTCCCACTTCTGCTGCTGCTGCTTTCTCTGATGGAAAACACTGTTTTTCCTCCGGGTTTAAAGATAGATCCCTCAAGGGCCCTGCTTCCTTCTGCTCTATTAGATAATTGCTGAGTCCACAAATAGTATAGACACAGCGTGCAAGTCCACAAGCTTTCATCTGACGTGGGTTAAGTTGTTTGAATTTAGCTAAAAAGATTATTACCTCTGTCCACGTTCAGTCAGCAGCTGTTACAGCCATGAAGTTCATTACCAGCCTCATTTTTAGGAAAGCATTCCCACCCTTTTCTCCATGTGTTTTTTACCTACCTTCCATTGCCCCCCTCCTTATTAGACTTATTGTTTCATTATGCACAGCATGTAAATTTTCTGGAGGAAGCGCTTCAGATTTTAGCCCGCTGAGTCTTCAGCGAAGTTGCACCCCCCACCTCGTCGCCACTGTGGCTGTCCCATTCGCTTTCCCGCTGCCATTAAAAAGGGGCCTGGAGAAAAGAGAGCAGTATGATAATTGGTAGTTGTAAAGCTCTGATAATTGGCAAGGCTGTAATTACGGGGCTGCGCGATAGGTAGTCGTCCCCCCCCCCACCCCCCCCCCAACTGTAGAAAATGGTGTTGCCAGTTACTCACAAGATAATGGCCTGAAGAGAAAGAGTGAATGTGTGATTTCTGTGTGTTTGAGTTGTATGTGAGACAGACAGAGAGATGTCAAAGGTGTGTGTGTGTGTGTGTGTGTGTGTGTGTGTGTGTGTGTGTGTGTGTGTGTGTGTGTGTGAGAGGCAGAAAGAGAAAATCATGGCAGCTATACATTAGCAGCGCTCTCTGAATACAAAGCGCTTCCCTTCTGTGGGGGCGAGAGGCTAGTATACAATGTTTATGGTATTATTCAGTGGGGGAAAAAGCATAAATAATAGACTCCACATCTCCTCTCTCTCCTGTAATGGAAAGTTTAAAAAGGCACAATAAACAATCACTTGCAGATGCCGCAGCGGCTCCTCTGGTCTTTTCTTAATGTGACACTTGAGATTTACAGCGTCGTGCACTACACGGCTTTAGCAGCATAAAGGTTTTACCTGACAAAGTGGAAACCAGTAAGGTGGCAGTTTCAATTTCCCACGGGGCAGTTTTAACCGTGATTCATGAATAATTTCGCTGCCATTCATACATTTCTCGCACAGTACTAAATATGTAGTTTTTGGTCCTCCTGTATCGTATCACTGTGCTTCATGGCAGCATTATACGCACTGTGCAGTGATTTGTCTATAGAGAAAATAGTCAGTTAGTTAACAGGCAGTATTTTGTAAATTTGACTCACTGTTGAGTTTAAAAAGGCACAAATAAAAACATTTTTTCTGAGCTCATTTTAGCTCAAAAGCTTGAATAGTTTGTGTCAGTGAATATAACCTGCCTTTTAGGGACACACGGTCTCTATTTAAACTTCCGTAACGGCAAATGTAATTCTACATTGTGAGAGAATATAGATGGATCGTGTCATTTGATACCATTCATAGATAAATGTTCAGTGAATTGAATACCTGACAGTAGAGCCAGAGTGGTGAAGAGCAACCCCACTTGAAAGGTCAGTTTGATGAAGTATCTGACCACCTGTAGACTGAAACGGAGTCCGATCGGTTGCAAAAGCTCTCTCATGTTACCAACAGGCTCGGCCACAGTACCGCTTGGCTTCAGTCACTTCGGCTCCAGTAATTGAGGCTGAATTCAATAAATGAAGCTTTCACTGCTCGAGAAATATTTGTAAAGCTGAAATACAAGCTGTTATAATATTTACCATGAAGGAACCAAAGCTCTTTCTTCTCTCAGTCTTTCCAAGGTCAGTCATTGTGAATAGCGGTGTTAGCTTAAGGTAAATGTAATTTTCTGGATAATTCAGCATTATTTAACAATGGAAAACCAGATTTCTGCCGTGGTCCTTCGTATATATAGTAAAAGCGAGAATGATGAGTGTATCATTAAAGCAGTTTTGTTTTTTCAGTATCAACATGTCTGTTCCAATTTTCACCATCAGGATCCAGGCCAAGACCAGGGAGCTGAGGGAGCGTCAGGCCCGGGAACGCGACTACGCCGAAATCCTGGACATGAGCCGCTCGGTGGAGAGGTCGTCCGAGGAGGAGCACCCGTATGCAGGTATCAACCCCCTGAACAGCTCCATGGACAGCGGGCACAGCCGGCCCCACAGCCCCCGAGACGAGTACCCCCACATCCATCCGCACCACCAGCACCAGCACTCAGATTCCCTCTACACCCAAGTCAGCAAAGCCCGCAACGAGCGGCCTCCGTCTGCAGACAGGTAGGGGTGGATTTATGCATTTGAAGAGTTCTGTTGTAAAAACGTCTTACAGCTTGTTGTTGGTGGTCAAGTCTGGGTCATATTTCCTTTTTGTAGTTTCCTTTATGTCCTTCGTTTTCACTTGAAAAATGAATTAATTACTCGCCGACGCTGGAGTCACAATCCCCCTCAGATCCCATTTCCGCCCAATTGAAAGGTGACAGGCTGCCACTCACGGTTCGGCAACCTTTTTACCTCCGATTCAAAAGCGTGACCCGCTCATGGTATTTCAGTGAAAGGTTTGTCCAGGCCCGATTCTGCCTTCCCAGCTCTCGTAACTCTGAGGCAGCATTATTGCGTGGAGACAGCAGGCTGGCTATCACACCTGGAGGAGAAAATAACCAAAGCAACAGAAGGCAGGCGGTAAATGTCAGCTCGCCGACTGCTTGACACAATGCGCTGTTCTCGGGGGGCTGTGGGATACTCTGGGGAGGCAGTGAGTGAATGGAAACCTTTGAATATCCGTCTCTCTTTCTGTCTCCCTTGACCTTTCTACCTCTCTTTCTTTCTGTCTCTCTTGTTGATTTCACCTCTTTGCCACCTTTTTGCTTTGCTGCATTTCCTCCATTTCTCTGCCTTTCTGTGAAGCCTTATGCCTGAGTTTCCACCATTCAAGACCTTCAGTGTCCATCATTGACAGCTGTCAGTCATTTTAAAATCATCATTGTGCATCAGTGGCATGGATGTTCGGACTTTTAAGATTTAGCACTCTGAAAAGGCTTGACAGGAAGCACACAAATGCTGTAACTCGTGTTTGTCTTTTATTTTACATCAGAAATGACCACAGGTCATAAACCTGAAACAATCAAGTGAAATATAAAAAGTTACATATAATAATACCAATGAAGCTGTAACTACTAAATAGCTGCTTTCATTTTCCCAATAAACAAAACAGATTCCTTTAAATATGCAAGCAATCAAAGGTCCCTTTCAAAAAATAAAAGTAATGTTGAATACATAACACGCAGCAGACCCAAATGATTAAATACTATTGTGTCTTGGCTAACATTAATAACCGAGAATGCTAGCGGAGTTAGCCGTAAATGCTAACACGAGCTAGCGGACAATGCTATCGCGAGCTAGCGGCGCTAACCTTGAATGCTAAATAACACTCTTATTAGAGAATGACAGCTTACAGTGCGGTAAACATCAACACAACACATGTATTTATAAACCACACATCGCTAGCAGGCTATTGTCCAGTTAGCTGCTGCTACTTACCAATGGGCTGTGTGCTTCTGTCTAATACTTGGATACACACTACCGCCGTGATCAAAACAAAACCGGAGGTCGCACAGACTGACAAATAGCTTTACAAAATAAAACGACGAGGTACAAAACCCTTAAATAAATTATTCAGACCCACAAATAAAAATAAAATACTTCAAGTAACAATAGTCTTGACAGTGGAGTTGTTTTTTCTCTATGCAGTACTTTCTCATGCACAGCAACCAAGTGGTGTTATGAAACTGATAACCTAAAGCCAAGTCCACTGCAGCGACAGGCAGCCAAAGAAAAGCCAGGATGTTGTAATCGCCTGCATCTCCTCGGTAGCAGCAGCTCTCAGCACTGCAGGTCTGCGCTAAGTTGCTTCCCAATCCCCCTCGATCAATGAGGAGAGAGATTCGTAGCTCTAAGATGGATTTGTGAAACTTGAAGCCAATGGAGGAGAGCCTGCAGCGCAGGCGAGCACGTCCACGGCTGAATGAATGGGTTTGTCTTAGTCGTGGTTTTCACGCATCCCCAGATGGCCCCAGCAGCCTGTGTGTACTTCAAGAGTGCTGTAGCTCGTATTGATTCATAATTCATTGCGCTGCTGTTGTCACTGTATTTTTTTTTTTCTTTAATCCCTGATGTTTCCCTGTGTGGAGCTATGCAGATGCACAACAGAAGATAACATACTAGCATGACAGATAATGGATTCTTGTTTAATTAGGTGAGGGAATTCACTCATGATTTAGGTCTTATCATCACTATGTTGCAGTTTATAGCTTTTTCACTACGTAAGCATTTTTCCCCCCGATGAGATTTTAGTTTTGTTGTACACCTGTTTGGGGTGAATAAGTTGTGTGGGAGAGTTGACCCCCTAAAGCCCACGGCAGCAACAGCAGGCTAACGGATTAGCGCTGAAATGATTTCCATATATGAGTCAACAAGCAAAACCTTCAAGTGCTCACTACTTCCTCTCAAACGTGAGGATTTGCTCATTTTTGTGTTTCAATTTAATTTCCCTGGCGTGGGATTAATAAAGTTTATCTTATTTTATATCATTGTGAATTGAATGTGGAGGTTTTGGACAAAACAGCCAACTGTAATACATCATTTCTGGCCTTAATGGGCCTCTTGACTGCAGTATTTGTTTACATTTGTAGGTGAACCCTCTGAAAAATAGCAGGTCCATTAGTCAACAGCTTAGTATTCAGTAGTTGCAGTCCTAAAATGGATAACCGTGACTACACAGCTTCAGCAGTTCATTGCACTCCAGGCTTTGGCTCACTGTTCCCATGGGCTTCAGAGACATAACTTCTTATTGCTCCTCATTTTGTGACACCACAGAGAGATTAAGCTGAGGTAATATTGGTCTATGCAATTAATGTCAGCAACGGGTCTCACTTTTGTTTAACTTTGGTGGGCTGGTGGGCTTTTAGAGCATGAAATGTCTTTTCTGCTTGGAGAATTAACGTTCTTTATGCGAGTATGGACACAGCTGTTATACGTAAATGTTGCTTTTCATACTGTACATCAAGTCCTGACAGCTGACCACGCTGCCGCCGACTTGAAACGCTCTTTTCAGGAGGCTTTGATTACAGCGGTGTTGGTGCCAGGGACATAAACTCCTTAAAGATATTATGTTGCATTCCCAGATCCCCAATCGTAAGAAAAATATACCTCCTGAGAGAACCAGGAAGCATGTTTCCTGTTTCCTGTCTGCCCCCTACTGAACAGGAAGTGAATTAGACCCTGCCATGCCGAGCACAGGAGGGGGGGGGAGTCTCCCCCCCGCTGCAGGAGCGTTTGTTATTACGGGCTTCGAATGGCAGCACGGGCTGATATCAGAGCTTAAGCATTGTGGAGATTTCATCAAAGCAATAACATGTCCACAGAAAGTGAGAGTGAAGCAAAATGTTATTTTGTTCCTACACCAACACTTCTCTTTTTAAACGGCAGGCGTGCCACGATAAGTTAAAACATAAACAGTTTTAGATTTCGTCGGAGTCAGCCTGGTGTCTCGGTGCCGCTGCGTGCTGGATTCATCAGGATCAGGACATGTTTAACTGGCTGAATCTGCGGTGCCTTTTGTTTAAGGTTGAGATGCAGATCGATCATTTCATGCCCCAAATCAAACCTGATGTGGCTTTCAGAATGTCACAGCTTTATGTTAGCCGTCGTGCAGCCCCATTGTCACAAGATTATGAATCGAACTGAAGGGCTCAAAGCTGTTGTAGAGAGATTAGTAAACTCCAGTATTTTGCAGGCTAATATTAATAATCTGTAGGAATAATAAGCAGGAAAAATTCTCCCTCCTGCTAACACTGTTACCGCTGCTCAGCTGCTGCTGCGCAAATAATCATCAATATCCTCATCTTCGTCCTCCTGAAGCATGTTATCCAAACTTGCACTGGCCAAGAGGAAATTCAGCCGTTCACCCCGCCCTGTCACCTCACCCATTTAACGGCAGGAGCAAAATTTTCTTCAGTGTCCAAATGAGAGTACCAGGATCCCGCCGCCGCCGTATTCTCTCAATTCCTCCCGGGGCCGTAAAACGTACAATTGCCTCTCTTAGCACCGCAAAGCCTGGCAGTCCAAGAGGAAACAGGGGAAAAAAGACAGCATGCAGCTGCATAAATATCCACTGGAATTCATTTTTAATTGCCTCTTTTTCCTTCAAACGCAGCGCTGTCAGAAATTTCAATTAAACTGCGGAGGTTTAAAAACAAAAACAATTAAAGAGGCTAGAAGGAGCTTCAGAAGCCTTTGGGAACAGTGTGCCGTTTCCTTTGCTGTAAGGAGCATGACCATGAGGGCTGTGGGCTCAGGCGGTCTGCTGCAACAAGCCTGAAACAACATGAAGCTCGTTTCGTTTCAAGTGCTCCGTAACGTACTTTGAGGACAAGACGAGTTTCTTAGATGTCTTTAATTTGTATTCGAAGCTGCAGATTCTAACAAGGCAGTCGTTTGGAAGTTCCACATGTTTTCACAGGAGCATGTGATGCTGCAGCCGTTCCTCTGTGGTGTGCTGTGTAGGTGGTGCGCTGTAGTATCTGGTTCTTTTTTAAGTGTTTCTGTTTTGGCTCCGGACCAAATTGCATAACATGACTGCTGGGACACTGGTGGTCTCTCTTTCTCCCTTCTCAACCTGCCAAGCAAAATATTGTCCAAAGCTTAGTGTTTTTATCTCCTCCAATGTTTTCCCACCATTGCAGCTAAAAAAATATTTCCCACTGGGGTCCCGGAGCGTAGCGTTGGTATCTGGAAACATTTGTCGCCATGTTATTTTTCCTAAATGCCCTCAGCTCTGTGAATTAGAGATGGTATCCAGTGAATGTACCAGCTCAGTAAGCGTGTGTCTTTGCAATCGCTGCAAATGAATAAACTGAATTTACTAAGAACATATTGCAGAAGCAGCCATCGTACCGTTGAATAGGTTTAGTAGCCCTCAACGCTTGCCGTATCACACTCCATCCCCGTTGTGTGAGTGCGAGTGTGCAGGGAGCCAAGTGAATTAGCCACCATTGTTTTATTTCCCTCCCAACTACAAGGCAGCAGTGAATGCCGGGAAGGCTCTGAGGGATTTGGTGTGATTTGATTCTGCGCGTTTCCCGAGGAGGCAGCGCTCTTATTGAATCGGCTCCATTACATTTCATCTCCACCGGGGGAATAAGGGGCCTCAGAGGGAGCGAACGCGGTCGTGTTGTATCACAAACACACAAGAAACAGCAATGCAGACAAACAAACAGACAGCCGTCGCCTTGCAGCTTTACACAGGCTGATAAGACTGTGTGTGTGCGCGCCTGTTCATCTGTGTGTGTCCGTTTGTGTGCACCTGACTTCACGCTTGCTGTGTGCACACATTGTTTAATAGTGTGTACCTGTGCTGGTTTCCTGTGTTTCAGTGCAGGCACGTCTCTATCTTTGCCGGTTTTGTGTTCGCGTGCAGAAAGAAATGTAGAGAAGTGAGAGTGACAAGTCAAAGGTGGTGTGTTTGTGTGCCGCAGACGGCGTGTATGCAGCTGCACACGGTGAATACAAAGCTCACGCCTTGTACAAGATTCTGCAAGTATTTCTGTTGAAGGGGGTCGAGAGAAGGGCTGGATTAACCAGCACGGTGGCCCCGGGGCAAAAATGAGCAGTGGGCCCCTGTTGGCTCCCCATTCCTCCCGCTGATCTGTGCATTGTGTATGCATCCTGTGGCTTGAGCACACATGGCAGGTTCATTATGATTCGCCCACAGCCCAGAAACCGACCGGTTTGTCATCATTTGTTTGAAATATGCATTTTTTTCTGAATATGCACCATGTAAACATGATATTAACTGAAATAATGAACCAGTAAAAAGACCTTTCTACAGGATAGGGCAGCGCCTCAAGGTTAGGCTAACATCTGGAAGCCATCTTAAAGCTGCATGGATCAGTTTTTTCCAGATGAATTATAAATCAACTGACTATTTCAGTCAGAGAGCTTGTTCTCTTCAGCTCTTTGCAGCTTTTCAGCCTCTTTTAGCTCAGTGTTTTGATTTTCTGCCTTACAAACATCATTCTTAACAAACAGCTGTTTTGACCCCTGAGGCTACGCTACCAAGTTAGCAGCTAGCTTGAAAGCAGTGGATGATTTAGAAATAGTCAGATATTTCCCTCAGGTGATGGTTTAGCGAAAAGAAGAGTGAATACTGGACTTGCATTCATCAGTTGGCCACAAACTAACTCTGAATGAACGCTCATGTTGCTCTGGATCTTCTACATTTTTAAATTGCTTGCTAACGCATTAGCAACAGTAACTTTCCTTTGTCATAATTTGTCAAGTTTCTGCTTATTTCATTCAGTTCATGCAGTTTTAATTCCTTTATCCTTTCAGTGTATGTTGTACTTTGGTGGTGCATATGAGCAAACATATTTTTAATTAATCAAATTATCACAAATTGTGTGCTTGGTAATCTAGCCTTGGTGGCTATGTAAGAGCTTGCATGTTTGATTTAACACATGAATAGTAAGACTCAGTTTTGAACGCAGTCCTAGACAGCTTGGACTTTCTGCATTGCTCTTTACTTAACAATTAATTCAAACACAGCCTTCTTTCTTTCAGTGGCGAGTAAACATGCGGCTAATCCGACATTCCTGTCTCTTCAGGGCCTCTGAGACTAACGGGGGCCCCATTTGGGGACCAAACACCTACAAACATCAAACTAGTAACACAAACACAGGAATGTCCAGGACGTGTATGTGCTCACTCACACAGTAACACACATACCGACTCATTCAGTTTCAGCACAGAGATATTTAAAAGCCTGAAAAGCTTCAGCGAGCTTAAACTAAAGCAGTAGGTGCCATTATTTTACATTGTATGGTGCAACCAGCAGAAAAAAGTCTATCTCCCTCAATATCCCCCATAATCCACTTACCAACAGATCATCCACGTTGTTCCCATGAATCCCATTCCTTAATACGTTTATCTGTGTTTTCACATTAAGAGGCATCTGCCCTGCTTGATATGTTAACACGTAATTACATCTTGTTTATTTTGGTACAGTGGCTCATTTCATGCAGAACCAGCCCAGTTAACGTGTTGCTGTGCTGAATCCACAAAATCAGCTTCAGATGGTTCTCATTTTCAAAATGTTCTGCATTTAAGCGGCGCTGAAAACTAAGATTTGTTTTCATTTTCTGTGCGACTCAAAGTCTGACAAATTCAATCTTAAAGCCAAGTACATTAACTAAGCTATTCAGCTGGAAAACTGTGTGGAAAAGTGGTTTGCTTGTTCTCCGCTCGCTGCCATTTTCTGCCAGACTAACCTGGAGTTGGAAGAACTCACAGCTGTGACTTTTCGCCTCCTCACAACCGTTAAAGACCTGAGAAAATTCAAGCTCAGTCACATCTTTCTGCACCTCAGCTGCTCTATCTGGCTCATAATGTGCGAATAGACCAACACACAAGATGTTGGCTTTCGCTGCTATGCAGAATATGAATGTGTGTTCTCACCGCTCGCTGAGCAGAACAGGATGTCTTACTGCAGCTTGGGGAACATCTCCGCTTGAGGGTCATCACGACTGCCTGAAATTGTCACTCTGAATCCTGATTCAAACCTGGTGATGAGAGCAGGGACAGGATTTTGATCAGCTGCCACCAAATGTGGCCTCCAGTTAAAACAGCTACATAACACAGACACGCTTGAACTTTTGCACCTGAGAAAACTCACCGGCAGAAGGTAGCTGAGGAGAATCACCAGCTAATCTGCAACACAGATTACTGCCTTTGAAGCCAACCACGTATACACCTCAACTGGCTGCTCACTTCTGCCTTCAGGTTTGAATCTCATTGAGCCATTGGACACGCAAAAAGCAAATACATCATGAGGGTATAATGAAAATCTTGGGAGTCATGTTGAAAGGGTGGGGGTTAACTTTCTGTAGGCATGGCCAGATTACAATTTTACAGAGTCCTGGGGCAAACATTTGCTGTTGGACCCCTTTGACACCCCACCGAACATGGGGAGCAGAAATGTCAGCTTCATTATATTTTGAGAAAAAACTGAGAAATACCAAATGAGAAAACAAAAATAAAGATCTTGAAATAGTGACGCAGCGCTCCGTCACACAACAGGCCGACAGGATCAGAATATTTCTGACAGGTTATGCAGGCCGGTCTATAGGTTAATTTGCATACACACACACTCCGCTTACAGTTTCGCTCCCTCACAGTCTGACCAGCTCGGTTGAGATGTGGTGCTTCAATGCCTTGTGTTGGTCGCGTTGTATTGGTTAGTGAATTAGTTACAGGGTTAGTCAGTGGGTGTCTGCTGAGCCTGGTTGACATGTGAAAAGCAATGCTGCAGATGTTTGCACAGCACTTAAACGTGATGCATTCAAGTGCTCCGTGGTGATGTTACATAACGGAGTGTTTTGTCTGGATGAGTTATGGTTTGGGGAAACAAGAGCTGGTATCATCGTTGGCGTTACGTGTAGGTCACAGAATCCACCGTGCAGACTGTGACATCTGTTTCTGTCCTGCAGCATGTGCAGATGTCAGCTTTGTAACACAGGATAGTTGAAGAAAACATATCAGCTCAACTTCGGCTTTCAGGATATCTTTCAGCTGTATATCTGCGCTTATTCCTACATCAAATATCCATATTGGTTAAATGTTTCTGCAGCAAAGAAAGCTTCAGCTTTATCTTTATGTGTCTGCTTTTGCTGTTAGATGATGTGCAGAATACAAAGTGCTTCAAATGAACGAGGTGGATTCTATCAGCGCCGCTCACACCCGCTGTTTTACCAGCCAGAGAGCCATTAAAAATAATTTAAAATAGCAGACACCGTCACTTAATCAACATATCGTATACAGATGATTATATATGAGTGCAGAGCGTGAGAGAGGTTATATTCAAGTCAGGGTCTGTCAGCCGGCATCTGCTCCTATATGGTGGAATCAGTTACGTTGTGTATGAGGAGAGACAGGCCTCTTCCACTCCTAATCCCTGGATCATGGCCAAGAGCTACAGTAGACAGATATGTTCTGCCCCGGGGAATCCTTTATGGATGTGGGAGAGGACGCCTCAGTGGGTTTTTAGGGGTCGTTTGGGTGTTCTCGGGTTGGAACGAGAGCAGGCGGGTGAAGGCTTTATTTCCACGGTGCTTTCTTTCGCTTTGGAACAACAGGATCGCTGCTGAGATGGCATTGAATGGTACAGTTTGTTTACTGCAAGGTGATTTAGGTTATTGTCATCATGTCTGCTGCAACCTGCCTTTAGAGGGGGGTGGACTCAAGAAAACTCAGTGTGAGATGGTTTTAAATAGGGCAGAACCAAACTGGCTGTTTTGGCTATTAGATTTTTTCCAAATCTCTCAGGGCTTGTTAATGTGGATCATAACAAAGGAGCTGTTCTTTAAATAGCTTTGAAAACAAGGTGGTCTTGCCCTGTTTGAATCCACAGGGGGGGCCTAACTCAGAATTATTATACACAATATTCAGCACTGTACGGTGGTTAGAAGGTGGTTAGGTGGTTAGAAATATTCATTTGACCATTTTCCATGTAGAAAGTCTGCATGCCGAACAGGAAGTCTGGATACATTCTCCCAATTATTACACGTTTTGAAAAAGGTAAAGAAACCTCGAACAGTGCAATAAGATCAATTCAGATCAATTCTCAAGAACAAACAGCAGATCAGTCGTCAGTCAAGCCCAACAAATTTGAACAAACACTTTAACAGCCCGGAAATAAATATTAGACATTCTTCTCTCTTTTTCGAGGCCGTGAGGCTGTGAAGCATGTTATTGGTGCCTCCGCTTCGTCGAGACGGATTAGTTCTCATATTGATACAACAAACACTGAATAATCCTCGAGCAATTCAAAGGGGAATTCCACGACAGCCGAGTCTGGTTGTCGTCAAACTCGGCCGCTTGCGTTGGGCAAAACCATGTTTTTAATGGTGATGATTTCTGCACCTTCAGTTACATCTTGAATCAGAATTATTCACAACGTCCGAAAGCTAGTTTTCAACCGTCCTAACTGAGTGATGTCACGTAAACAACGTTCGCAAATTCAAACCTGGAATATCTGGAAATGCCAACAGCTGGAGGAGAATAACAGGATTCCCCTTTTAAATGCTGTATTGATGTCTTCATATTGACGAGGATTATGTCTCATATTTATGTACGGGGTATTCAAGCTGGAGATGACCTGCTGTGATCATATGACATATCGCCTCCCTCTGAGTCCCAATCAGAAGCCGGATTAAATGTTTGATCTGAGCTAAATGAGCATGTGTAGTAATCCAAGATTATGCTTTTATTATTGCAGTGATGTTCAGCCTTCATGATTGTGCAGATGCAGTTTAAGTAGAGTTTTATTAATATTTTTTTCCCCTGAGTCAGAAGTTCATGTAGGCTTTTATATTTTAACTTTTCTGTCTCCATCTTACCTCATGACACCTCTAATTTCTCCTTTGCTTCAGGAGATCTTAGTAATTAAACTCTGCATGCTGTTGTGTTCATGGCATGTTTTAATTGTTTTCAATTAAAATGCCAGCTTAATGAGTGCAATGGACCACAGAGTTCATGCATTCATCCATCCATCCATTATCTATACCGCCTATCCCTTTCGGGGTTGCGGGGGGCTGGAGCCTATCCCAGCTACAATGGGCGAGAGGCAGGGTACACCCTGAACCGGTCGCCAGCCGATTGCAGGGCCACATTCAAGGACAAACAAACATTCACACTCACACTCACACCTACGGACAATTTAGAGTCATCAATTAACCTAATGAGCATGTTTTTGGTCTGTGGGAGGAAGCCGGAGTACCCGGAGAGAACCCACGCATGCACGGGAAGAACATGCAAACTTCACACAGAAAGGCCCCGTCTGACCCGGGGATCGAACCGGCAACCTTCTTGCTGTGAGGCACGCGCACTACCTGCTGCGCCACCGTGCAGCCTTCATGCATTCAATCTGTTAAAAAAATTTATTTATCAACATAGAAGAATATTGCAGTCATTGTAAAATCAGTGCTGGCTTTGTCTAAAATCCTGTAAGACTATTAAACCTGCATTTGAGGACATCACACGAGTTTATGTCCTAAATATCCAATAGTGATGCTCTGATTCATGCTCAATATGACTACAGCAGTGATCAGCGGCTGTCTGAAGGTTTCCAAAATTTACCTCTTATTCCATAAAAATTGGTCCCACAGTGGATTTTTCTTATATGGCAGCAACAACTGCAGCAAAGTCTACCGTAGTCACTGTGGTGGAAAGCACAGTAAACAAAAGCTCTGCACTGTAAAGCCCAAGAAAGCCAAAATAGCTGAATTACTGATCCTGTTGGTTTCATAGAGGAGTTTTTTTCCCTCATTTTTGGGAGTGTAACTTTATCTGAGGCCTTTCCATTTGTGAGTAATGTGACTCACAAGGCCGCAGACACAGGGGAAAACCCCAGGGGACGCTGGTATTAGTCTGAACAACAGAAAGCAAGCAGTGATTAGGGTGGAAACTGTAGCAAACACACACAAACAAACCGTGGGAGATTAGGAGAGAAGAACAGGTCAGCAGCTTCCAAATGATGGAAACAGGACTGCATTGTTAGTGTGTGCCGGTGAAATTTTCTTAGGTCGTTTTTCTGTGTGTGTGTGTGGTCATAGACAGTCTGCGGGGCATCTATCTCCACCCAGTATTGACCATGTCTGATAGCGTGGTGATGTCATTCTTTCCTATTTGGAGCCAGACTGACTGTCCATCTGAAGACCCTCAGCGTGGGCTTTTAATTCGAATGTCACATACAGGAAATAAAGTAAGCTCCAGACTAATTTCTATTCACCACCATCCCGGAAACATCCCGAACAAAATTTGAACCATCCCAAATT
Source organism: Chaetodon trifascialis (assembly GCF_039877785.1). NCBI lineage: Eukaryota > Metazoa > Chordata > Actinopteri > Chaetodontiformes > Chaetodontidae > Chaetodon > Chaetodon trifascialis. The sequence goes on along the minus strand of NC_092066.1, from coordinate 3,374,429 downwards.
GAATGTGAACTTTCCCAAAAACAAATGTGGTTTCTTTACTCTGTTACTTTCATACTGTTCCTTAAGCTGAGCATTTATCGACTGTAAGTGAATTTAAATGTGTTTAGCTCTGTTATCTGTTAGCTCTGTTAGCTCTATTAGCTCTGCTAGCTGTAGATATTAGCTTTGTTTGCTGTGTTAGCTCTTTTGGCACTATTAGCTCAGTTACCTGCTAGCTCTATTAGCTGCGTTAGCTGTAAGCTACTAGCTCTGTTACCTGTTAGCTTTATAGTTCCATTCCTTGTTAGCTCTGTTGGCACTATTAGCTCCATTATCTGTTAGCTCTGAATAGCTCTATTAGCTCCGTTACCTTTAGTTTTGTTAGCTCTATGAGCTCAGTTAGCTGTAAGCTATTAGCTCTGCTTCCTGTTAGCTCTATTAGCTCCATTGCTTGTTAGCTCTGTTGGCACTATTAGCTCCGTTACCTGTTAGTTTGTTGTTGTTGTTTTTTCGCTCTATTAGCTCAGTTAGCTCTAAGCTAACTAGCTCTCCTGCTGCTGATTTCAACACAAATTTGTTCTTCATAATGTAGCATTATCAGGGAAAAACAGTGTGTCCTCCGCTAATAGGATTCATACTGAGTAGCTAGCTAGTGATACTAACTGTAGCAGCATGAGAAGATGCCCTCTGTGATCTGCCCTCGGTTCAGTTAGTGTACACAACTGTTTCAAAGCAAAAACAAATATAAACATGAAGCAGAAATGTATTAATAGAGAATATTGTGCTTTAAGATGTCACCTTCAAACCTTGGTATAAACATACAGTGAAGTACACGTTAAATCTTGCCTTTAATCAGGGCAAAAGACCAGGGCTTTTTAGACCAGTTTTACTAACAGTGATGGCACAGTAAACACAGTGTAGTAATATATTAGCTTAGCAAGCTAAATGCTTCTTGCAAGCAGTTTGTGATACTGTTAAAGGAAAAAGAAGCACAACAAGCTGCTTAACTCGCCTCACAATATCACATCGTGACTGCTGCATGAAACCATTTTTAAAAATATTCTTTTAACCGAGCAAGTTCCAAAATTATTTCTAGCTGCACCCCGGGGATGTAATTACAAGTGAAAGGAGTATTGCTCTCATAAAAACTTGGACACCCACATGGTAGAGCTGCCCTGTAAAACCACGGTGCTCTGCTGCCCGGTTAGCCTCGTTGAAGTTGTAAATGTTTTACTGCCATAATGAAGTATTTTCTCACCAATCTTAACAAATCTGGAAAACATTTTCACATTCAGACTTTCACTCAGGCTTCTTCATCATTATTAGCACCCCTCTGTGTAATCATTTTGTTCGAAAGCTTCTCATCTTGTGACACATTTAAGAAAACTTACATTTTGGGAAAAAACACTTTGTTAGCAAATAACACGTTGATTTTCTTTGCTTGCACAAATTATTGAGCTTTTTAACGCACACTTTTTCATTGACTTTCCCCGCCGAGTTTCTTCAAGTCACCAAAGATGCAAACTGTCAACGTTCACCTCTACTTTTAAAAACTCCTCAGTCACGAAAGAGCTGGAAGCAGCGCAGCCATTAATGTCACAAATATCTCTGTGGAATCCACTTTAGGTATTTAATATTCATCAGATCAAAGAATTTGCCAACAGTCTTAATAGCAGTCTGACAGAGCTTAAACGCCACTGGACCAACTCTGACAGTATGTTGCACATTAGTGGGGTCGTAATGGTTCGGGGCTCGCGTGACGATTTCTGCTTTATCTCCCGCTGGGAACGGGATTCAGTCTGTCCCAGTGGGAGGGGGGAGACGGGGGAGGCGGAGGTGTAAGTGGGGAACTCTTGGCCATTTGGGTTTAAGCACAAAGCAGCAAGCGGTGCTAAGAGCTCAGTCTGACCCTAAAAGGCTGTTGACCCACATTTGGTGTCATGGATGGCACTTTACATCACTCAGCTGTCCGACTGGAATCCCGTGTGTGTGTGTGTGTGTGTGTGTGTGTGTGTGTTTGTGTGTGTGTGTGTGTGTGTGTGTGTGTGTGTGTGTGTGTGTGTGTGTGTGCGCGCATTTGACTTACATGTATTATGTATGCAGTGCAGTTGTGTCTGTACTGCATGAATCACATTGTTTTTTGAGGTTTTGTATTTTGAGCCGCATGTTGAGCATGCTGCACAAACATCAGTGAATTAATAGACCGGCTCTCAGATGTGAGGATTTGTTGTTTCTCTTGTTTTTACTCATTGTGCATTTAATATCTTTGAGTTTTGGACTGCTGCTTGAGATCTGAATTTCTTTTTAGCTTTTTTACCTTATTTTGATAGCAAATATTGCAGACACAAAGGAAACACCGGTAGAGATGAGGGCATTATTTCCTCATTTTAAAGACTATAAATCAGAAAACAATCAGAAAATACTGACGAGGTTAAACTGTAGTGAGCAGAGTTATTAGTTGTGAACCTGTTTTCATGTATGTGAACTTAAAGTTTATTCTCGGTAATCAATCTAATGTCCATTACCTCCCCCCCAGAGACAGATACCTCCCACCCCCACCGGGCCATACAGAGAAATATTTGACAGAAGAAAACAGTGGATTATGTATAATCTAATAAGCCTTTTGATTTAAGACCCCGACTCTGAATAATGGCATCGCGCACTTAAACATATGTCCTCAGTGAGTGGGGAGGTCTGGTACTGATAAAAGAAGGATGGATAGAGTGTGTTTGATGGCCGGGGGGTCAAACTGGAGAGCAGGTCACTGTGTCTGGAAATGTGTGTGTTACAAAGACAGTAAACGTCTCTTTTTTTACCCTTATGTGTGTGTTATTGTGGGTACAGATGAAGCTTGGTTTTACCTGGAATGTCCCATTTTTTTAGGGTTAAATAACAGCGTGATGACCCACAGACCCCGAGGTCCTGCTGGTTTTTATTAGTGCAGCCTGCTCTCTGTTAAACCTCCTTCCCCTGCATCTAAACCTACGAATGGCTCGTGTCAGTCTGTCAGTGGCTGAACTCAAACGCACTGAAACTGCCATTGTTGCAGATGTACGGCCAGGGTCCACTTTGGATTTCACATTTTCTTTTGCGCAAGTCCTGTTTTTTTACAGCGTGATGACCTTATTACAAATATCAAACACGGAGCGAGATGTTCAACAATGTTCCCAGAGAGTGTAAGCGGGAGGCTTTGGTTGTAATCGAGGGGAGGCAACAAAAAGACTTGTTTCACCATGAAACGGCTGAGTCATTAGGGATGCAGTGGAAGAGTTTTTCCGCGAGTTACATCGTGTTGCAACATCCTCTCTGAAATTTTCACGCTCCTGTTCCTCCTCGCCGCTGCCCTCCTCACTCTGCAACAGTGCATATTTAATGTATTTATGCACTTCATGTTCCCGCTCCCCTCCCCACCTTCAAACACTGCCTTTCTTGTCGCTTTCCCTTTCTTACAAAACACCTGGAGCAGCAGGGGAGGTGAAAAGGTGAGGAGAAAGTGAAATTCTCAAACTTCAGGTTCATGGCGCTCGGCGTCTGAAGCGCCGTTTTTTTACACCGTCGACGTGCACACAAGACACCAGAGCCCCTTTACAAGAGGCATCGCTCCTCAACCCACGATTATTGGATTAGAGTCTGCAGGAAAGACAGCTGGAAATGAGAAAACACACAAACTCTCGCACACACAGACCACAGATCAGCGGAGGAAACTTTTTCATCACGCCGTCGGAAGCACAGCGTCCTCTTTGAAATAAAGACATTTACGTTTGTCTTCCCTTTGGAAAAAGCAAGTCTGGCTGGGTTTTGATTAGCTGTGATTGTGCTCTGCGTCTTCTTCTTCTTCTTCTTCTTCTTCTTCTTCTTCTTCTTCTTCTTCTTCTTCTTCTTCTTCTTCTGCTGCTGCAGCTCATTACCAGAACGCACACACTCATCTCTTCGATCTCCGCAGCACGTCTGCAGCTCTTACATCGCCTCTTTCAACAAGACGTGTTCTTACACCACATAAAAATTACATCAGGGCCCTCATCTTTAAATAGCCTGTGACATTTATTGATAGACTGAAGTGTGCGTTCGCGCCGCGGTTTCGGCCCTGAGCCTATTAAAGCAATTGAATCCTGAGCTTTTTGTCTTTGAAGTGTGGTGAGAATCGCCGCGCTGTCCAGACTCTGGTTAATCATTAGTGATAGCAAAGCGCTCCATATGAAAAGCACAGCTTTTAAGGCCGCAGCAGACGCAGCACAGGGCATCTGCCGTGCAGCTATAGATAATATCATCACTGCTGTGGGTGATGAAGAGGGAAACAGTGAGATTTTGATGTAGCATGTGTGGCATTTGTGTGTCGTGTGTGCCCTCAACTCCCCGGGGTATTTAATCTAGCGCCGATGATGAGGAATCCTCTTTTGTGCGATGTGCGTTTGCAGCCATTAGCGCTCCGTGTCACGTTGCTCGCTCTCATAATGTTGTTCTGGATGTGAACTTCTACAAAGGCTTTTGGCCCGTGTTCATTTTCCGACGCTTAGATACGGCGCCCGCCGGAAGGCTTTTCCTCCCATGTGATTCACAGCAGCAGCCACAGAGCTCTGTCCTGGGAATCACCCGCCATGTGAAGTGGCGGGTTGTTGCGGTTGGCCTCGGGGGATGTGAGCTTTTATGTTTTGATGATTGCCTGGCCAGAGCTGCGAATCGTCTCCGTCGCCGTTTCTTCTCACATCATTTTCATCAAATAGCGCACCGTGACTGTGACGCGGGCTCTGTCCAGATACGTTGTTGCGTGCGTGTACACAGGATGTAATGATGGATGAACTGGTCTTTGATGGATGGGCTCTACCGTCGGGATGTTGTGGTCTTGCCTCGGCGATGAAGGGATCAAATCTTTTGTTGTCAGTATAAGACGCTTATGACTTTAGCATATGCTAAAAGCTTAAAACTAATGCGGTATGCACATGAAAGATCTCAGTCTGCGTGACATGGCTGGATGTTTTGTCTGCTTTTCATAACAAGTGCAGCTCCTGCAGGGTTGGGCTGCACGATGATATATAACATGTAGTGTTTCCCACAGATCAAGGATCTATTTGTGGTGGTGTGTGGGGGGGGGGGGGTGTTAAGATTAATAGATATACATAGTAATAAAAGATATGAATAATAGCTTGTATTTTGTTTTTAAGGCCTTCACATGATAAGAAATTTGCTCTTCGCTCACCGCCAGGCAGGGCGCAGAGGCCCTGAGCGGAGGCGGCGGAGCTCAGGTATACGTCATCAACAAGTGCGAGCGATTATTACACACAATGTATCTGAGTTTGGCGCAAAAGAAGGCCCTTGCAGTAGCGTAGTAGTAGTAGTAGTAGTAGTAGTAGTAGTAGTAGTAGTAGTAGTAGTCGCTATTCCAGGCAGACGCAGTAGTCACTGTGTACACAAACAGCTAAGCTAACGTTAGCATTGTATTTAGCTTAACGGTAGTTCGTAAACACTGCCTGAAGCTGTAATCTTATTGGTTGCACTTTGAAAGGTCAGCGGCAAACGAGGTCAAAGTTCAAGTAATTTGAACTTTGAGCGGTAAGCGGCAGATCCGAGCGGTGCGCCACGCCGAGGGTAGCGGTGCGCCACGCCGAGGGTAGCGGTGCGCCACGCCGAGGGTAGCGGTGCCGCTTAGTCGGGCGCCAGCGCTCTCTCCATAGGGAAACAATGGGACAGCCGTCGCAAAGCGTTTTTACCGCTGATCATGTGTAGGGGCCTTTACAATGCATACCGCCACCCAGTGCGCCAGAATTGTAACGACACGCGACATTCTCAAAGTAAACAGTCCGGAGGCGAGGTCGAGTCAAAAGCTGAAAAATGTATTTGTGGCGGCTAAAATTTATTCGTGGCGGGCCGCCACAAATAAATGAACGTGTGGGAAACACTGACATGAGATCATTATGTCAGCCGTGTCGAACGAGAATATCTCTGCTTCCGTGAAATCATTGTGGACAATGCTACAATCAGCTGACTTCTTCATGACGGTAGGGGATTTACAGTGTTTTTCCATCAGTGTCATGAAGTGTGTCTTTCTTTAAGTTCCGTTTATCTGCCTAAGAAGACTCTGATAATGACTGAAGACGGCTGCACTTTATTAAAGGATGATAAGACAAACTGTTATGGACCATTTGGCCTTCATCAGCGTTACACTTTGCTGTACAGGCACCACTTCAATATGAAAGATACATGAAACCCATTTAGGTTAAGTGGCACCAACACACCCATCACATCTATATTTCGATTAACCATAATACATCAATAGTTTCTTAACTGATTTCCCAGAAAATGCGCCACGCCACAGAATATACAAATGCAGTGATAAAAGATTCAGAAGGATTCATTCATTCATCATCAGTCAGCCCTGATTTGTCAGATGTTGACTCCTGCAGCTCAGCTGTGAATCTGTTGTGTGTGTTTGGAGCTTTTGTTGTTTGTTTCTGTCTTAATGCTTCTCTGAGAGGGACAGTACAGCTGTCAAAAGCAGATTCCTCATTCATATCTTGTCTGGATATGAAGTATTTCAGTCAGCAGACCTGTTTGAGCTCAGCGGTTTATCCAGAACAGTGACCATTTCAGCAGCGTTTCCGAAATTACCTTTTGATCCGTATCTGCCGCTGCATCAGCCACTGGATGAGTGTTTTCTGTTTTCCTGTAGCTGCGAATCAGAGCATCTTCAGTCTGAGATGCTGATTTGATCGCTGCAGCTGCACGAGTAAATGTCACCACCGAGTGTGTGATTTTCCAGGAAATGGAGATAAGGCCTCCCAGGCTTCTCTTCATCCCAGCGTGCTTCCCGCAGCGCCGTGGCCTCAGGTTTCCCACATGGAGGGCAGAGAGGAGAGGGAGTCGCTGTAAAGCTGTCAGCAGCGCTCAGCCAGCTCAGCCTGCATCGCCACGCCTGGTTTTTATTTAGAGCGGGGAGGCCGAGATGCTGAAAGGGAGGTAGAGGAAGAGGAAGGAGTGAGGAGGTTTGGGCTGGTCCGGAGAGGACGGGCGGGAAAGCTTGAAAGAAGGAAAAGTGGACGGCGGAGGAAGGAAACCCCGTTGTTCCATCTTTTCATAGCAGAACAATCCTTTTTTCACCATGAGGTTTATAAAAATACACATTTTGTTTTTGCTGTTTAGCAAAAAAAATGCATCTCCAGTGCATCAGCAGTCAATTCTGTCTCAACTCTCAAGACTGAGGAAGTCTTGTTCTTTATCTGAAATACGTCTGCTGAAAACTCTTGGTTCTCAACATTCAGCCAAAACAATCCAGATGAACATTTTCTTAACATTTGAACCATTTTCTCCAAAGTTTCCAGTTCTGAAACTCTTTGTCTGCACATGAGGATTTATGTGCAGAGCAGATGTGGCTGTCCTTATCGCCGTGGCATAGCTGTGGCGTGCTCGTTTTTACCCAGCATTCTCAGCGGCCTGCAGCAGCATTTTAGTGCGTCTGCGGTGGATACCCCAACACAAAGGCCGTTTTTTTAATTTGGCAGGATTGCATGCAGAATAAGACGACTGGAGGCCAATGAGATAAATCACAAGACCTTTTTTTTCCTCTGTTCTGAATTGAATTGGACCCCTGCTGTTTGCAGCCCCCCCCCCAAATCTCCACTTTAATAAGTGTAACTGCATTTGGGATTAAGAGACCCCCTGTTTCAACGACTTCAATGTAATTATCCCCCGCCCCCTTCCACACACACGCACATACACACAGCTCCAAAAGTTGTTTTCTTTATTTAATTAAATGCAATGATTTAACTGTGGTAGAGAAAGAAAAAACTCATTAAACTAATTAGGATTGCCAGAGAAGACTCTCCGAGCTCTTTTTAGGCTCTGCTCTGAGGATTGTAGGAAAGTGTGTATCTGCGTGTTTGGATCTTTTATTTCAGCGCTCTGCATTTCAATGGTTATATCTACGATCTATCGGCCTTTTGTGGCAGCGTTGAAATGACTTAGCGGCGCGGTGAATGAGGCCAACAGCTGCTGGGCGGAGATTTGCCAGAGCAATAACTGTCGGAACAAAACCTAATCACTCCTTTTGGCCCTCATTTGCTTATGCAAATTTGCCATTGTGAGGAAATATATTAGTAGTTGAGGACAGGGACACAGGAGGCATGTTTCCGTCGTGGAGTTGGCGTCGCAGCTTTGAGACGAGGCATGGAGGAAGCATGTGAGCGGTGAGCTCTGGGCCTCAGGGTCCTGTTTCCAGTCTGCAGCATGGCGTCCGATCCGCCGTCGGCCGGTGGAGCAGGAACGCTGCAGCTTTAAGTTATCACCTATTAATTCTCACAACCTGTGGCTTCAACTAACGATGAGACAAGCAGCATAAGATATGAAACCCTGATCATTAAATCTGCCTCAGACACCTCTAAACGACAGGTGCGCTCTTAATTTTGCATACCTTCTATTTCACAAGCTCCTAAATCCACAATGCTGGAGATCCTGATTCACACTGAGAGATTCAGATTATCTGGATTATCAGGATCCAGATCTGAACCTGAATCTGCTGTTGGAAGTCAACCCTGTTCGTGTGTTTCTGGTTTATCTATTGATTTATATTCTCATGGGTATTCTTAGTATCCCAGAACAAAACATCATGGCAACCATTTCTTTCAAGCATCCTTTGAAACAAACGTGACGTTTTAATGCGTCAGTGTGTAAAAGAGTTCATTTAACCCTCGTTCAGACCTCTTTCTGCTCCTATAAACACGAGTTAGTCGCATTATTTCTGCTGCCTGATGACAGCGGAGGCTCTGCCGCCTCTTTGATCGGTAATCAGCTCCTTAAATCACCTTAAATCGGCCTCACGGAGGAAACCTTCTAGATTAAAGGATCTCAATTAGGCCTCCTGACCTGCTGTTTTCAAGGCTTCAGGTCGCCTCCTCCCGTCTTTCTCCTCGTATCCTATTCCATATCCTGTCCGCTTCAGGAGTTCTGATAAGAACCAGACATCTGCGAGCGGTGGCCCTCGGCCCCCGACCGACCACCAGTCTCAAAACCGCCAGCGAGGAAGAGGAGGATGTGAGGGTGAAGGAGGTGGAAGAGAGCTTTTTTTTTTTTAGTCTAAACAGCCTCCGGAGACATTAAGCAAGGAAGAGAGTGATAGTTTAGCGGAGGAGAAGGAAGCAGCTATGAAGTGTCGACAGCTTTCCTGCTTGGCGGCGAACCTTTCCCGTCCCTGTGGATGAGCCATGTTAGTCTTTCTTCTTATTGTCGTTTCCTCCTCTGGGTATTTTTAAACGCGGTGTCTCCCATTCTTTGAATCCTGCAGGACGATTAACAAGATATAAAAGTTTAGGTTTTTCTGAGTTATAGCTTTCTTCAGGCCTGTTAAAGTACTCGAGTAAACAGCCTCTCTGTGGTTAAACCACTCACTAACTGTAGACGTATGCGGCCTGTGACACGGTGTCGTGGCTTCATTTTAAGGGATCACAAGCTAAAAGGGTTGGGATCTGCTGCTCTGCTAGTCATGCTAGGTCAGGTTTTTCCAGCCTTGGCGGAATATGAAACAGCAGTGTTGTGGTGGACCAGCCAGACCTGTGCGAGACCTATCGATCCACGCCAATAGATTGCCAGCACATCCACTGCCGCCCCTCCCCCGCTTCCCTTAGGCCCGTTAGTACAAATAATGACTAATCAATATGCGTTGGAGTCCCTGTGAATGTCCTTTTAACACTTGATTTATGTCACAGCAGCGCTCCCGCTCTCTTACTCCCTCCGCTTACCAGCTAATCAATTGAGCCAATCACAGCGAGGACCCCCTTCCTCTCCATCATCTGCAGTTAAAGAAGTTTTTATAATTTTTTATTTTATTTTTAATTAGACAGCATAGATCGGCGTGACCTCGGCGACGCGACGCGAGCGGGCCGGTTTGTGAAACGGCCTCACGTCTGCGGCTCCATCGACGGAGCGTTCGCTGCAGATTTGTATTGATTGCCGATTTTGCGACCCGCTCATCGCTCACCGCCGGCGTGCGGCTGTCTGCGGACGTGTGCTAATGGCAGGAGATCACTGCATCAAGGAGGCATTTTTCTCTGCTTCGTCAAGTCCGTCGCTTTGATGGAGGCACGTTTGAGGCTTTTTGCCAGCTGTGCTCTTTATCCAGAATACATTTTAATGAAAGGGGAGGTCCAGCGTCTTACTCAAGGACATGCGAGGAGGCTGGAACTGATCATTATCCCAAACATTGATTTGTCTGTCCGTTACTTTTTCATCTGGATAAATTTGATCTTGAAATTCAAGATAACGTCTCAAAATCCAAATAGTCCAAATTCTAACTTTATCGATTCACGTGTTTCACAAAGAGCATCGCTGTGTGTTTCCCTCCATGCGTTCACATGCATGCGTGCGTGAGAGAGTGTGGGGTAAACGATCTGTCCCACGAGGGGCGCTCCGGAGGCAGCGAAGCCCGCTCTCAGTGCGCCGAGGCCGGTGAGGGCTGCCCTGACCTTCCCCTCCCCGTGGATCTGATTTCCGCAGCCATATTCAGGAAGCGGTGATGACAGCCACACGCACGCAAACCATCCCTCTCTCCCTCAATTGCTTTTTTCATTGCCGTTTGTCTCAACATTTGTGCCATTTTGAGGAAATCAGGAGTTTCCAGGGTTACGTTCTGTCCTCTGTAATCAGTCTTCAGCCACAGGAGTAGTTTGTCATTGTCAGAGAAATATAGGTACGAGTTTTTCACTCTGGAGTGCAGCTTGTTTGTAATGTTGCTGGTCTGGAGGATGACTTACTGGTCTTCGTTTTTTAACCTAAAATTCAGCGTTTAATTCTTTCAGAAAGTTTTTCCTCGAGTGGCAGTGATTTGTTTTGTTAACAGAATTTCCCATTAAAGCATAAAAACCCAAAAACATTACTGTCAGGCTCTTCCAACTGGAGAAAAGATTGAAAAGCCAAAAGCTAAATGGCTGAAAATGAACTGACAAATTAGCTCCTGCTGTGATTTCCATATTTTGAAGCAGAATGTGTTACAAAGTTCTGGCATTTCTACCAACTGAGAGACATTTTCCTCTTTCTCGCTTCCATGTCCAATTATAGGTCTCTTGCTTACAGTCCACATTGTGTCATTAAGCGACAAGTAATCCTCAACAAAAGGGAGCTTATGCATTTTTAGCAGATATTTCCGTATATTAACGTTTAATGCCATATGTATTACGTCCAGATTTTGTGTGCTAATCCCTCCAAAAACAGTAGATTTGGCTGAAGGTTCCATCAGTAGCTCTAATCCAGAGACATGAATTCTATTATCCCCGTCATGTTCCCGCAGTTATTTTAAGAGGGCATTTGTGTCAGTCTTGGTTTTAAAAAACACATGTTGGAATTAACTAACCCTTGTATCCTGTCAAATTTTGTGGATTTTCACGCTCCGTGGACCTTGAAAACCCAGCGATTGCACACTCACAGAAGAAGGTATGACAAGTGGTATTTATATGTTAATAGCTAGTTTTTTTCTGTAGTGCGTGGAAGCGGTTCTCTTCCTGCGAACCACATCTGGATCATGCAGCATGTTTGCAAATAAGGCCATGTGGTTTGTTTCTCTTGGTCGGGGGTACCAGGAGGGTGGAGTCTAGCACTTCAAGGCAGTGCAGATAAATTAGGGATGTGGTTAATCACAGAAAAGTGCACTAAAGACTCGGATATCCATGAAGCTTTGCAGTAATTGCAGCCCGTTGCCTTATCCTCCACCCATCTGACCCCGAAAAAGCTAAAACAAACCCTGTATCTGCAGATATCTGCTTGATCTGGTGTCAGCTAAGTATTCTTGGACCACACTCTTCATGGAAATGACAAATACTGAACAGTATTTGACTAAATTTCCTCATGAAAGTCAATGAAATGCTATCGAGTAGCCTGCCTGTAGTGCAGAAAAAGAGCTTTTTGCTCTTCAGTTTTACTGTTTTTCTATTTGTTGTTCTGGGGTAATGACCAAGCAGCCCCCTCCCACAGC